>NC_044001.1:25891105-26491105 GCF_902150065.1 Myripristis murdjan
GGGGTAGTTTGGAAAGTCACTATGTTGCCATTGTGCTTGTGTTTTTCGCGCTAGGCGATTCATACATTCCACACCGCCTAGCCTACAACGGATGTGTTGCGGCTGAAAGCCATCCTCTCAGCGTGCACGCAGAAACTATTCGCTGCAGTGATTGGTTAATTCCGTTGTCAGTATTTCATGACATATGGCCTAGTACCCGCCTAACTTCCTCCGGACAATCCAAGCTAGCATCAGCAACAGATTCCTAAAGGAGCCGCAGATTGAATATGTCGATGTCCTTTTTTTTTTCCCATTTCCTCGTTCATTTGATCTAGGCGGTCGGTGAAAACGTCTAGGCGGTGCGCCTAAGAAATTATAAGGCTGGGAAAACCCTGATGTCTAACTTTCTAATCCTGCTTTGTGGAACATCCCCTTGATGTTTTGGAGCTGAAACTCAAAGTCAACACAGCAAGGACCAAAATTAAATCAGTCACTTAATATGTTAAGTAATGATGATTTTAGACTGAATGTGTTATTTATTGTAATTGCAAAATCCTGTAGGGGCTGAAAATAAATTGTTAGACCACCTGAAGTCAATGTTGAGAGCTAGCCTACTTCTTTCACTATATTTTGGTTGGTCTTCATTTGGGTGAAGACTACAAAGGTAGGAGAATCACATATACAGTATATTCATCAGTGCAACAGCTCAACGCCAGATTGTTAAGGTTGCTAGATTTCACTAAATCCATGGTAAAAAAAATATACTGAAAACATCAGTTTGAACACCAGCAGAAGCTTTTTAATTACAGAATTAAAAAACAAACAAACAAACAAAAAAAAAACTTGACACTTTCATGTGGGGTTTCAGTGAACTACACACAGATTCACCCACACAGATCTATAAATGATTGCATTGCTGTAGACAACTACAGCTATGGTTTGACACAGAACCATAAATCAGCCTTAAAGTGTATTGTCAGAGAGATGTGGAGACAGATAGAGATGGAGGACGGCAGTTAAAGTCAGAAGTCTAATGCCTTTTAAATAGAGGTACTGTAATAGTTACCTCTACAAGCCCTCAGTGTCCAACTCAATGACAGAGAAAGAGAGAGAGAAAGAGAGAGAGAGAGAAAGCAAGACAGAGCAAGTGTAATGTCATTTCCAAAAGCGAACAAGGTAAAGGCTACGACCTGTGCATAGCTCGCAGAGCCTGACACAATGACTGTTAACAATGTAATTACATCACTGTCTGGCAGACATCCCAGTCCTTGCCTAACCCAATACAACACAACCAGCTTTGTCAAACTAAGACTCACAAGGGAAAGACAGAGAGAGATAAAGGCAGTCATTCTTAAACCAGTATAGTACAATGCTTTATGATTTCTGTGGCAGACAGGTTTATTTATTTACAACAAATTTACTTTATGGGCTACCCATATAATAGATATTTAATGGAAAAGGTATATTGCCTGGTTATAAAACCAGTTGCACCCAAATACAAGTACCTGTGGATATTTTGTGTACTTTAATATTTAAATAGTAGAGTGTCATGTCTGAAGTGATGATGAGGGCTATTCACAATATGTTCAGATATAATTAGATGGTGTGTTGTCTTTTATTGCTAATGGAATTTAACAAAAAAAAAAAAAAAAAAAAAAAAAAAAAATTTAGAAATTGCTCATATATGGAGGCTCATGAATGCCATATAAACCAGATGGTGGGTGTTCCCAGCATAGGCTTATATTATGTAATGCACATACACTATAAGCCTGCCATATCATGCAATGTAAACACATGGATTAAAAGGTAATCTCTAAGAGAGCGTGCCACACTGGGTTTTTATCAAAATCTAGGTGGGTCACAATATATTTCAGGGTCCATCCATTTAAAACTCATTGTAAAAATACATGACCACCATCTGGATATATCATGTTCTCAGAATCACGATAATTCTACACATTCCACCTATGTGTAGTTTCCACTATCACCTTGTCCTAACTGCAAGCATAGTGAACAAGCATCAACAAAAAAAAAGGATCTCTCCCATTTTAATTAATAAGATTGTCTATGTGAGTGACGAAATGTCTTTCCCCAAATCATCAATGGACACCCGGTGTCTATTTATGACACATCATGTTGCCTGTTCCAGCACTACTGACCCATTTTACCATTGCCAAAGTCATATAAATCTAATCCATGGTTTGTTTATCTTTTGCCTTGCAGTGTGGATAGCACCAAATAGCGTGACGCCAATATGCAAGGATGCAGTTAGGACAGAGTGTGTCTCTCATTGTATGCAAAGTGACAACAGCAGCAAACAACAACAGAGATTTTTCACAGCAGCCAACAAATGTCATTAATTAAGGTTCCATTTCAGAAGCTTACCTATTGTCATTAGTAACACCTGCATTTACCCTGATATTTCATGTAAAAATGGTTGCAGTGAAAAAATAATGAAAATAGGTAGAACATGCATGAATGAGTGCAGGCTCTGGGTATTTACAACTGTTGATTGTGTACAACTATTGGACTACAGACACACATTAACAGACAACAGTTATCAAGTGGCTGGTTTAACAGTTCACAAAGTGTGATTGCATGTGGGAAGAAACTGTTCCGGCGTCTGCTCATTTTAGTGATCTGGAGCTCCTTGCTGGAGGGAACGAATTTGAATGTGCATTGGCCAGGATACAAGGGGTCAGTGAAGGGTTTTCTTTGCCTGCTTCCTGGCTCTGGTGGTGTAAAGATGCAGTGTGGGCAGGTATGACCTTTTCTGTCGGCCTGATGGTGTGCTGTAGCTTGGTGATGTCTTGTTTGGTGGCAGAGGCAAAGCAGACTTTAATGGAGGTGGTGAGGACAGACATTATGGTTGCTGTGTAAAACTGTACCAGGATAAGTCTAGATAAAGCTTGTTTTTCGTAATGAATGAAAATGTGAACTTTTGGAGCTGTGATTTACATACTATGTAAAATTGAAATAGCTTATATAATAGAGCTGCACCAGATTGTAGCATCAGGATGATTGGTGACACATGAATTAAACAGGGAATTACACACATGAATTGAAATTATATGCATGAAGTAGCATGTATGTGTATCTGTGTATATTTGTCCATGTCCATGTGTGTTTTGTATGTTGATCTCTCTCTGTGTGTGCATTTGAGTAACATTGCATAGTGGCATATCCACGGTACATCAAATATTAAACAAAAAACTTCAAAGAAAGCAGTGTGTTTGTTCATCTCTGTGTGTGTGCATTTATAATATGCATGTACATACATAGCTCAAGGGATAGTGCAACGTACCAAAGGTTAAGGCATCAGTTCCCACCCAGCTGAAAATAAACATGCTCATTGGAGTCTAATGCCCACTAAATGGGTTTATAGCACATAACTACTTTAATTCAGAGAGAGTAGAATGAAATAAAAATACATTTATCACATCACATATAGAACCACTTTCATTGCTTTGCACATAAATCAGTTCCGTAATTCATTTCATTCTGCTCTAACTATTGTGTGGCTGTGCAGTGACTCAAAACTAAGTTCTAACCATATTGTTTGTGTGCTCCCCCATAGGCTTACAGTGAACATAGCATGACTAAACACAAGCTACATATGGGTGTTAATTAGTCCACAAGCCAGCCGCTCAGGCTGAATGGGCAACTGACTTCACACCAAATGGGACTGGAAACAAATGAGGAAATCTACCCTAAAGCTGAACTTACACATGCTGTTGAACAAACTGATAAGTGATAACAAGTTTATGTGAAAAGCATCCTGAAGCACTTTAACTTTAGTTGACTGCTTGTGCATTACCATATTGAGTTCAGATGGAAATATGCAAGAGATAGATTGCTCAGCTGTTAAATTACTATCCAACAATCACAACAACACTGCACGTGGAAGTCATTGTCTTTTTTGTTTATTTGCTTCCTTTTTTTTTTCAATTTCTCTATTGCCATGACTGTCAGAAAGAATTCTGCCAAAGCAATGTGGAAATGTACAATTTTATAAAACAACAGCAAGAAGTTAATCAATCCAAATATGAAAATTATAAATTAGTGGGTACATACCATGCAATATTATCAGTCCATACAGTACACTAATAATTACTTATTAAGTACCATATGTATGTTTTTGATTCTCATGACTACAGCCGCCATTTTGTGTGTGTGTGTGTGTGTGTGTGTGTACACGAGCACGTGCGTGCGTGCGTGCGTGTGTGTGTGCATATTGGCCAGTTTCATGGAGCTACAGATCAAAGGCACTTGTTCCTCTCTGTGGTAGCCTTGTTTTCTCCCTTTTTCTCTTCTATCTTCTGAGTTTGCTATTAAAGGAGTTTTTTTTTTTTAGCAGTATTTTACAGAGTTGGACATGAGCAACTCAGACGTTCAGAATTTGTGAAGTTCACAGGGAAGTGTTGTTTATTTTCAACAGACTATTTTTCTTCAAGTGTACTACCTACTGTCCACATTAATAAATTCTTTGTATCAAGTTGCCCTGATGAACTTCAGCTACATGTTCTGCCTAACTGACTCCCAGGACAAAGTGTAAGGAACAGGGATACATGGGTCTGTGCCAGTTAAATTGAAAATCAACACTGTTATGTCTCCCCACCTTCATTTTCAGTGGGTAGACATGGCAGTCCAGACGAGATTACAATCAATGAATATCTAAAGGAATAATTACACTTACCTCATGTACTTTTGGGGAAACTAATCCTGCCCAGACAGGGCTTTGGTATCTTTTACTGTCTTTTAGAAAAATGATCTAGCTTCTAAACCTCCCAATATGTCTGTATACAAACATCTGTCCATCTGGAAAACAATAGCAAAACAAACTTCCTACTGTATCTACTTAATTCTGTCATCCAGCTTCTCCTTTATCTTGGCTCTATTTTTTGTGTGTTTGTATAGACAAACCATCTGCCCGTAACAACACACTTAGCTCAACATAACATTGAAATTCAGCTCATTGGACTTAACAGTCTGGAACAAATAACAGTATTATTCTGAGTGGATTACACCTACGCTTGCCTGGGCCACCTGTTTCATGAAAGCAAAATGACAGAAATCCTGAATGAATACTGGTTAAAAAAAAAAATAAATAAAATAAATAAAGCAAGGGATTAAGATGGAAAATAAATACTAAACATCTGTCTGACTTGCTGCCTGGTTTGTTGTCTGGCATGGCTTGGTTGGTTTCAAAAGAGGTTTTTCAAGTTGGGACAGCCTTTTAATAACTGACTGACTATGTGAAAGTAACTTCTCAGCTTATTTGGATTAAGAAAAAAAAAAAAAAAATGATGTTGATGATTTTGGACCATGCTGGAATCTCCGGCTAAACTGCTTGCTCTGACTCATCACGACTTTGGCAATCTACCCATCAAGCAAAAAGACTTTTGCAAATGTCTTTTGAGGTAGGATAGGCATTCAGTGTTTTTATTAGGTCACAAGGACAAACACAATGTGTTTCAGTGAGAAATTATAAATGCAAACAAAGCCAATTTGGGTACCTTCAAGTTTATGTGTACAACAATAAACATGCACATGCTTCGGTTTCACTTTGTTTCTTTTTCTTCTTTTTTTTGGCATAGGTACTGTTACCTCACTGAAATCTTACTGAATTTTGTTAAGAGGGTGAAATGAAACCTTTCAAATGTTGTTTGGATGTCTGCACATAATAAAAATGCCTTGTAGGACATCCCTATTAAAAGGAATTCAGGTACAAAGTATGTTAAGACATGTTAGTTACATAGCTGCATATGCCATGTTCCTCACAATGCCTCTATGGGGAGAATCACTGCATCTAAAGGTTGGCCGATATTGAATTACCAGTTACTTAGCAACGGTCATAGGTTATGGAATTAACATATTGTCTGTTTTGAACCAAAGTAATCACAAACCTTGAACCAATTTTTCAACATGAAAGCACATGCATACAATGCTCATTGTGTCACTATGGCCACAGTCTTATCAAGAGATTGTATATATTCTGCATTCTTAGTTCTAGTGAAAGAAAGGTTTAACATTCATTCAGTGGAAATTTTCTTTCTTAGTTAAGACATGGAGGGCTCATGTACTCAAAACATCAATTGTACAGGAATTTAAGAAGACCACTGAACTTTTATGATTGAGAGCCGTTCATTCTTGACTTCCAGAAATGCTTCATATTTAGAATTCACGGACTGTTATGATAACAAAATGTATTCAGTGCACAAAGATGTACTGCATGCCTGGGATTTCCAGCCATGCACCATTGTGGGCAGAGACTATGCAGGTTTTCACTCCAGCCAAACATTGTACCGGCTGATTTCTCTGAGTAGCACACCTTAAACTTGAAAATCACCCGTTGCCGTCTTTTGTTGGAACAAAAACCTGAATGCACTCAGCCCTCTGCGACACAAAGTTGTATTCCCCCAAAGCATGATTTCAGTTCAAACAGAATGAAGACATTAAAATTGGATTTATAAGGTTTAGATTTAGAAGGCAGCCCTGCAAATCGAGTAGTCCTGGTTCTAGAGTGAAAGGAGTGACTTTGGCATGTACAGTCACTTTTTAGGGACATTGTGAAAGGCTCTGAAACTGGCAAGGTGGCACTTCTCAATTCATCTTTTTTTTTGCTGGCTAGCAGTGGGATTTTAGAGAAAGGTTATCTTGCACTGAGTGCAACTTTGCTATGTCTGCTACTGCTGAACGTGTATTTGTGTAGGTGTGTTGCTGAAGTTTTGAAGAGATGTGTGGCCACTTTCTTTGCACTGCTTTCATTTGTTTTTTCTGTACAGCTCTCCTTTGTCAGAACTGTTGTTTTTTTTGTTTTTTTTTAGATATATTTTTTGATCCCCTAAAAGATTACAGCATTAACTTCATTGCTAAAGGATACTGGATACTTTAGCCAGTGGGCACACAAGGGATCGAACCCTGGCTCTCTTGTCAGAGGATAAACTCACCATCATCCTTGAGTTATGTAAATGACATATTTTGTGTCATAAAGTACCATTAAATATTTTAGCCGTCACTCTTGTAATGAGGGCAATCGAAGAGCAAATCTTATTTCATACTGGATTGAGACATGCCTCTGCTATACATGGCCATCCGTATGTGCACTCTGTATATTCAGTGTCTAAACTGGCTTTGAATACAACATGACCTCACTCCCCCGCCCCATGTGAATTTCTGTGAATTAAATAGACAGATGGAGATGGAAAGACAGTCAGCAGAGACAATGGAGGTTAATCTCTCTGTTTCTCTATTTGTATCTACAACATTCACACTCAGTTTTTTTCTGCCTCCCTCATTCTGTGAGAATAAAATAGGAGCTTAGAGAGCTTAGCAACTGTGCAGTTGAATTCTTTAAAGCAGTTTTGCAGCAAGATTTAAAATTCAAAGATGTTTCAAAGATACAGTAGTTTAAGTTTCTAGATATTATCTGATGCCACATTCAAAAAGTTATCTTCAAAATGCCTTTGAATGGTTGACTGATGAGATGAACAGGTGAAATAGCTGGCTGACAAATGACTCACATATTAACTGACTAATTAAATGGCCCATTGCAAACTGACTGACCAACTGACTAATTGACTAAAACATTGACTAATCAATTGACTGTTTTATTGGTGACTCACTGGCCAACCAACAAATTGAACAGGACGAACCTAGATATGCAGTGACAGCAAGGTGGGAGATGGGCTGTTGAATGGACGGATGGAAGGATGAGATAGATAGAGGAAGGGAGAAGTAGACAGAGCCAGATGTACTGACTGCTGATGAGAAGGGAAGGATAGAGAGAGAGAGGGAAAGGGGGATACAGGAGGGTGGCAATCACAGAGGGAGATGGAGAGATGAGTAGAGAAGAGTGACAGATGCAGAGATGAAAGATGGACCAGCTGGACCCCCACCCCCTGCACACACACACACACACACACACACACACTTACACACAGTATGTCGTCATCTGGTCTGTACAGGGAGCTATCATGAGATATAAAAGCAGGAGTACGTGAGGCTGTGATTAATGGAATAAAAAAATGAAATAATAGAGTAATAAAACTCAGTTTGCTGCATCCATTTCATAGTGCTCCATTTTTTTTCCAAGTCTCATGTGTGCAGTTTTCCCATTTTTATTATAATTGGCAGCTCATTTGTCAAAAATGTTCATGCCCTTGGAACCAAGACAAAGCGCAGATAATACATTATCAGTTTTGGAAAAAAAAATGGGTGTCAGCAAGAAACTAACCTTTTTTTCTCAAGTTCTCACAACATTTTTGGAGTTGAAGAAGATACAGAATAGGCTACATGAATATTCTACATTAAGATGCTGAGGGATCCCATTATTGATTCGCACCAGCTACAACATATATGTATATGTGTAGTTTATTTACCCAGGAGACTATTAGGTTTTGATAACAGGCTTTATCAGAAGCTCAGTAAGCCTCTTTCACACATGCAGCCTGTTCTGTTAATTTGCTGGCATACAGGTCCTGTGTGATTGGCAGCCAATGTCAAAATGCCAATAAAGCTACGTAAATTTTACAGCTCAAGGAGTAGTAACATTACCAGCAATTACTGTATCTGTTAACAGCCATATGTGTAAACAGGCCTAACATTACAGAATGCATAACTTGGTGTAACACTGTCTTTCTGAAATCAGAGATGTCTGATAAAAATGTTTTGTAAAAATGTCAAACTGGACAGATAAGGGTGCTTCTCAGTGTGCAATGAAGAGATGAGTTTAAAGGACTATACCAGTGGTTTTGCATGTTTAGCCTGTTTCAGTGTTCCATGACGATCTGAAGACTTTTTCAGTCCGGGGCAAACGCTGAACTGTTGATGTTGTTTGTTTGTTTGTTTATACTTTAATATTTTGGAGGGGGCAGTATTTTTGAAAAAGGCCAGATTCACAGGTGTCATTATCTGCACAGAGCACCAGCTATTGTCTGCTTCAGTCCTTCCATTCCAAGTAGCCTACAATTACTTGTTTTCTGATAATGAAGAACAGGACAGTAGAGAACAGGATAGTGTTTCCAGTTCCTTGGTAACTAAGCTGTATTTGAACACAAGCACAGCTGGTGTTCACTGTGCTGTTTGTAATGATGTCATTGTTTTGTAGATGTGTTTGTATTTGTTCGTCGGACATCTGCTTTATTTCCACTGAAGTCAGTTTCACAGCTGGTCAAAGACAGAGCGTCTTCACAATAAGCAGCCTCATTTCACTCGCACATCCTCAGTGAAACACTGGATGCCAATTCTGGCACATATACCCAGGCGCACACACATAAGCAGGGTTGTGTAACCACCAGTGATTGACCACACCTCGGTTATGTAACTGCTCTCTTTAGTACACTACCAGCACTGTGGTGCTTCAGAGCTGCTGGATGAGTTAAAGCTCAAAGCGTGGTTTTGATATAACATTTGAGCGGCTGCCTGGATGATTTTGTGTTGTAGGCCTGGCACAATAGCAGCACAGAAAGAAAGAAAGAAAGAAAGAAAGAACATTCATTTAAATGCATGGGAACCTGGTTGTACTGTGTACTACCACTGCTGAGGGGGTTTGAGTAAGGCACTACTATGCTAATTGGATTTCCTCACTTTCCTGTGTGACTTAACTATATGGGTAACCATATCTGCAATTAGGTTGTTTTGCTGGATTTGCAGAGATAACAGAAAGCGTGTGGATAGCTCAGAGAAAGTCAAAAGCATTTAGCAATGTTAGCACAAGGGTTCTGTGCACTCACTCATACTTTATTGATCACTGAGAGGGACATAAGGGTTTACAGCAGCAAAGAACAGAGGTGGAAGTGGAAGAGCAAAAAACAAAAAAACAACAATGGAACATATGAACAAAAAAAGTGTCTTTATGATAATAACAGATGCCAGTTATGTTTCTATGCCTAAGCATATTGAGGCATCTGCAGACAGTGAACTTTGTTACTTGTTTTTTCCAGTGTGCAGACCACCACATGTCAGCAATTGGTCCACAAATTGTTTACATCGCAGTGGCATCCAGTACCTTGCAAAACAAATTATTCCCAGCAAAAACAAATCACTCCTCCATCTGTTGTTTGAAGTTGAGATTAAGATTTCTTTCAGAAACATGAGAAAAAAGGCAATTTAAAAAATAAAATAATAATAAAAAAAAAAACTTAATCAGATCAGTGATGCTGGATTGATGTCACATTTCTTGTGCTGCATTCAGATGCCATTTACAAGCATTTAAGCCGACATTGCAGCATGCCCTAGTGTTGTGGGGTGAATGGTGTCATGTGTTGGGATATTGATGGGAGTGTGTGTTTGTGTATTGCAACAATAATTTTAGGACAGCTGTGTGGCCAGTTAAGCGCTGAAAAATATGAAAGCAGCCACACTCAACATGTAGTTTTCACCAGTGTTGGGCAGTAGCGGCGTTAGAAGTGGTGATGTTACTAGTTTAACTACATTTCTCTGTAGCGTTATCGTAATGTCGCTGTTTTCTAAATCAAATAGCTTTTAAGTAGTGAAACGATTTTACTGATCAAATAGCGTGGTAGCATCCACAGAAGTTACATTTTCATAGGCATTTCTAAACCTTAAACATAGTGGAGCTTTTGCTGCGGTTTGAAATATAAGTAGGAGCAGCGGGTTACATCACCGCCGCTCACAGTCCTGTACGTGTAGCAGACAGATGCTCTTCCGTGTAACGTCGCGTACCTGTCCTGCCGCTGATGTGAAATTGTCGGCTGCAGAAGGAAACGAGCATGCAGGTGACAAAGATGACAGAGGAGGGAGATGCTGATGTTGAAAAGCCTCTGTTTTCAACTCCGTATCCACTGATAAGGAAAAAACTTTGTTCTTTCTCTCTCTCTCTCTCTCTCTCTCTCACACACACACACACACACACATCACATGTCATTTTTTGCCAATCTGTTACTGTTCGGAGCAGGGTTTCTTCTTTTGGTCCTGTGGTTTGAACCAAGTTATTGAGTTTTAAGGTCATTTACAGATTGTTCTCAAAATGTTAGCATACATGCAAACACAGCACATATACATACAGACAGACACACAAACACACACTAACATATATACACACTTCCCCCACATTAGCATATACACACCGCCTGCTTTTTGTTATTATGTGAAGCATGTTGTTTGTTTTTGTTGCCATGGCTTGTAGCAGTAAAAGCAGAGAGAGCACAGTTTTATAAATAATTGAACTGAACATTTTTTTGCCTGACTATCTCTTTGACTGACAATTTTATTGATCACTAAGATAGCAATGACTTGGAATGAAGGTTCATTGTCATGAAGCTTCATTTAATGTAGAGTAACTGGTAGCTTGACTCACTACATTTTCCAAGTAGCTTGCCCAACACTGGCTTCCACTGGGAAATTCATTTCAGTCATTTTACAGATTGTAATTGTTTTGTAATTGTTCAGAGGAGAAAATAAAAACAGCATTGCTCTGTGGCCTGAGAACCATGTTGTGTTCATTTTATGCAATGAGGTTTTTGAAAGTGACGCATCATTTCTTTTTTTTTTTAAATTTTGATGAATCATGTAATCTTCCATCTGAGGTTCTACCATGACAATCAGCTCAATTAGTACCAGATTTTCATACTAACAGTGAGATTCAGCTTTCTGGAGCCACCAACATTTTTTTACATGATTATTGCATTGCGATGACTGTGTGCTGGCCTCTATGATGAAATGCATGTGTACAGGTGCATCTCAAAAAATTAGAATATGATGGAAAAGTTCATTTTTACTGTAATTTAATTCCAAAAGTGAGATATTCATATACTTTAGATTGATTGCACATTAAGTGGAATATTTCAAGCCGTTTTTGTTTTAATTTTGATGATTACGGCATACAGTTAATGAAAATCAAAAACCCAGTATTTAAAATTATTAGAATATTACATAAGACCAATCCAAAAAAAGGATTTATAGTACAGAGATGCCATCTATGTCCATTTATACACTAAATACTTGGACAGGGCTCCTTTTTCCACAAATGACTGCATCTCTGTGGCATGGCATGGAGGCCATCAGTCTGTGGCTCTGTTTAGGTGTTATGGAAGCTATGGTTGCTTTCATAGCGGCCTTGAGTTTGTCTGCACTCGCTCGCTCAAGCAACTTCTAAAAGAGTCAAGGTTAAACAAGCAATTCTGCAGGGTTGTTTCTGCTCCAGTTTATTATTTATTTTAGTTGCGCGAAGTGTTGGCTATTTTCATTTAAAAATAGCCCTGACATAGAGCCTTTAAATGTGTGCGGAAATCATGTGTACACAACTGAGTTAGCAGATGATTCTACCATCGTAGTCAAGAGTAGGGGTCGACCAATTATCGGCCAGGCCAATTATGCAAAATAATGCCAAATATTGGCACTTTGCAGATTATCGGTATCGGTATATAAAAGTTAGTTACATTGCCAGTTCACTTTATTCATATAAAATAAGAGTCTGATACACGTATAATAAGAGTAAACTAAGAGGAGCTTCCTGTACTTTTTGTTATATTATGGTTGTGAAAGGATCTATTATATATTCCTGTAGTTTCATTCAATTTTATCAATCTCAGGGAGCTATTTTTTTATTTATTCATTTTTATTTAACTTTATAAAAAAGGTGCAGGGAACTATGTGTATGATCATGAAATTTTGATTAAACATTTGCTAAAGGCATTTGAACAAAGTTTTGTGTAATATTCTAAATTTTGGCAAAGATTTTCATTCCAAATTTTGGTTATCGGCCTCATTAACCACTAATAATCATTATCTGTACCGGCCTTAAAAAAACAATATTGGTCGACCCCCTAGTCAAGAGTTCAGAACAGATACCTCTGCTAATCAAGAAGATACAGAAGTTTTCTCAAGCTTTAGGTGACCATCCTCCAGCCAGCGCACCCATGTGGAGTCCAGATGGGTTGCACCTGGGCTCATATTTTGGGTCCATCTGGGATACCCAACTGGGCTAGCTAATTTTGTTGGCAGTTTCCATGGAGGCCACACATGGGTTAGCCCACATATGTTGATGATGGGCCCTTGATGGGCTCCATACAGCACCCATGTGGGTAACCCCAGTTTCTCCCATTTGGGGCACACATAGATTCCAATTAAAAAAGGAAGTTCTATTCTTAGGAGTGGTTAGCAAACTTTATATGAGCTGAAGGCCACTATCAAAGCAGCCTGGGTTTCCATAACACCTAAACAGAGCCACAGGCTGATGGCCTCCCTGCCATGCAACAGTGATGCAGTCATTCATGCAAGAGGAGCCCCGACCAAGTATGGAGTGCATAAATGAACATAGTTTTCAGATGGCAGACATTTCTGTATTATAAATCGTTTTTTGGATTTGTAATATTCCAATGTTTTGAGATACTGGATTTTTGATTTTCACTAAGTGTATGTTGTAAAATGTAAAACAAAAAAAAAAGGCTTGAAATTTTTCACTTTATGTGTAATCGATCTAAAATATGTAGATATTTCACTTTTTGAATTAAATTATGGAGAAACAAAAACAAAAAGAACTTTTCCATAATATTCTAAATTGTTGAGATGCATTTACATGCAGAGTCTTGGTCAGTGGCATTTCACAGTTGATATCTTGACCCTAACTGGGTCTACATATCCTGTCAACCTTTAGGGCTCTAGTTTCGCAGACCAGGCGAGGCGGGGGCGTAGCGCAGATGCGCTTTGCCAATTGGGTGTGGCCAGGCGGATTTTCCAAGTTTGGCACGCCGTTCTCGGTGGCGCAAGTACTCCGCCGTCCCTCCTACCGGCTCAAGGGAGGAGAGAAGGCGTGGAGTGGGTTTGACACAGCCGATTCACATTTAACCAATCAAATGAGCCCCTGTCCTTGCCTTTAAAATGCGCTGCGTGAAGGCGCAATGAAAGTTTACACAGCTGACATGGAGGTCTATTGCCGCAGGCGGAGCGGAGCCCAGGAGACAGGCGCGGAGCGGAGACCGGCGAGCAGTGCGGACACATCACCAAAACCTCACAGGCAGGCTTCCGGAATGTCAGGCACATGAACAATGCAATAAATACCGACAAAAAACACTATTCAATGCTACGATCACAATCAGCACATACATATATCTCCATATCAACTGTCCCGTCACAACTGATGTCAGATCAAAGGAGATTGGCACCGTTTGTGCTGATTGTGAGGTTTTGGTGATGTGCACCAGCCAGCCAAACTTCCACTGCGCCAGCTCCGCTCCGCCTTGCGCTGAAAGTAGACGTGGTTTCAGATGGAGAGCTTTTGGCGCACCTCGGTGAAGCCTTTTGGCACGAAACTGTCACTGCGCCAAGCTGAACCTGTCGGCACCTCCCCCCACTGCGCCGCCACTCCCATCTCGGCGCACCTCCGCTTGCGAAACTTGGAAACTGTCCGCCTCTGCCGTTTCGCCAGTCGAAACTAGCTCTGCGCGGGGTTCGCCTCACTGCGCCACCCCGCGCTGCGCCGGGAAACTAGAGCCCTTAGGGTTAACTTGCGTGTATGATCTGGGCTTGATTTCTCATTAGTCAGTTACATAGTTTCACAGTATCATTGACTTAAGCTCAGGGTTGATTGGCACTGATCTAGAGAAGGGACTAGCATCAACTTCTTCAACTCTGCCACGCCCACAATTGGGTTTGGCGTCACTGTGCAGCCAAGCTTTATTCAAAGCCAAAGAACTTTATTTTAAATTCTAGTGGAGATCCCAAGGATTCCAAAGATACCAAATGTGTCCTGATGATTTTTTGACCTATTTAAGGGGGAATTCACCTTGAAATCTCAATTTAAAGGGGTAAATGTATTGGATTTGACACCTACAATGTTGGTACAATGTTTTTTAAAGGCTTAATGATCACTTGTCAGACTATATAGCCTGTTTAATTACTTTTTGATTTGTTAGTTCCATCTACAGTACATAGTGTATAGTACATTGTAACTATTTTGGAAAAGTAGTTTACAAATAAATTATTTACGCAGGACTGGAACATAAGCAATCCAGGCTTTTTTCCCCAAAAGAAAAAAAGAGGCAATATTTGTTTTAGCTCTCTATGTATTCTCTCACAGGATTTGCTGTAAGTGGTGTCTGAATAAATAAATGAAAACTAGAATCGAAAGAGCAGCTACATACCAAAAGAAAATGATTTATTTTTTCATGCATCAAAAAGTCCAACAACTTGTTTGTGCATCTGTTCCTATCGGTGCAATAAATATCATAGCAGCACAGACCAGAAGTCTGCTTGGCTTTTTATTTGTCTCATGGAACATATGTTACCCTTAATATATACTCTATAGCAATATTTATTCTAGCCACTGTTGAAGGCACCACTGGACAGCCTAACAGCAGTGAGTGAGAACATGTAGAAAGAAAGAAATAAAGAATATTTGAAATACCTAATTAGTCAGTTTTGGCTTTGGCTAAAACAACCGCAGTCCAGACTTTTCAGTACAGTGCTACAAAATGTTTGCACTGTTGTATTATTGTTCTGTCGTCTTTCTAGCTGCGTCTCAATCCAAGTATTTCATGTGAAATATGATTTATTGAATGAAAAATGCTGAACTGAAATGCTAGATTTCAATTAAATAACCTCAGTATTGGGAAGCACGTTTGCTTGCTTGCAAAAAAGTTTTTTTTGTCAATAAAGATAACATTGGATATGGAACAGATCACAACTTCTATGCAAGCTGCAGCTTCCTTGCACTGTAGAAATGCCTCTCATGGTTGCATTACCATTAGTTACATTCCTTTGATGTTTTTTTTTTTTTTTTCCTTCAGACAGCATGAAATATGATCAACATTTGAAAAAAGAATATTAATGACTTGCCAAATACTGATCAGTTCTTGAAAGACACTTTCAGTGTTTCTACCGTATGCATTTTTTATGTTCAGGAAGCCAATTTATTTGCTTCATCCCAGTTGATGGAGATATACCTAATCCACTCTGCTGTATAGAAACAGACCGTTACACACAGACACTCTCTCTCTCTCTCTCTCTCTCTCTCTCTCTCTCTCACACACACACACACACACACACACACACACGTGCGCACACATACACACACATACACTGACTCCTGCTTACTGGCCTGTTTCAATAATTCAGAAGAATGACTGGCTGACTTGCTAGCAGTGGGCTCTATCCATGGACTCAGCCAACTGTCACTCACAGAAACACACACACACACATGCACAGACAGAGAGCACACAATCTGGGTGAATGGTGCTGTGCAGTGTTAAGAGTAACATGTTCCAACCGTATTTAGATCATTTTTCCTGCTAGCTAGGGAGTAAGGGATTCCATTTTAATTTTCAGTAATCATACGTTAATGGTCTAAAAAAGAAATCCTGTTACTTATGTTATTTAAGCACAGACTACTATGATACTGCATCCATCAACTATATACTATTAACATACTAATACTACTAACATACTATTCTTGCTTGTGTTAATGTTGGCGAGTACAACATATTGAACCAACCTCTGAAATCTACTAAGATCAAATCCAGCATTAGTTAGTCAAGATGGGATTTATACCAACTGATACTGTTGCCAGTTCACCCATAATATGATGCAATATGATCAGATGATAATAATCTGTTATGTAATCTGGGATGTAGCAGGAGTACTGGCGTAGGATCACATTTTTACATATGCCTGTGATTTTATATGAAAAACTAGGAATAGATTATGTATATGATTTGGTATCTTCTGGTAAGAGCTGATCTCAGTTTTAGAAAGTAACTCAATATATAGTAATTAGTAAAGTAATGTGAATACAATTCATAGGGTATAATGAGTAACTTTACTGGATTACTTCCCCAACACCGGTAATTTATCTTGCAGTTTTACCTGTACACCAGTTGAGCTTCACTGGTTTGATTCCACAAAGACATTCCTAGCTTGTGTTTTACATCTATGGTGTGTCATTAACTGGAATGAATGCAAAAAAGTAGCAGTGCAAACTCATACAGAAGATTGTTTTGTTAGTGTTTCTGCTTTACTGAATGGAGCACATGCTACCGGTATTCAAGTAATGTTGTGACCATGGCTGTTTTTTCAACTGTCATGGATGAAGACACATTTTATTGAATTGACAGCAGGTTTGGATTGGAAGGACATAAGGGGCTCTAGTTTCCCGGCGCAGCGCAGGGTGGCGCAGTGAGGCGCACCCCGCGCAGAGCTAGTTTCGACAGGCGCAACGCGCGAGGCAAACGGTTTCCAAGTTTCGCAGACGGATCTGCGCCGAGATGGGAGTGGCGGCGCAGCAGGGGGAGGTGTCGACAGATTCATCTTGGCGCAGTGACAGTTTCGTGCCAAAAGGCTTCGCCGAGGTGCGCCAAAAGCTCGCCTCCTGAAACCACGTCTACTTTCGGCGCAAGGCGCAGCGTGGCTGGCGCAGTGGAAGTTTGGCTGACAGGCGGGCAGTGCGCACACGTCACCAAAACCTCACAGGCAGGTTTCCAGAATGTCAGGCACATTAACAATGCAATAAATACCCTCAGAAACCACTATTCAATGCTACTATCTCAGTCAGCACATAAACGTATCTCCACATCGACTGTCCCGTCACATCTGATGTCAGATCAAAGGAGATTGGCACCGTTTGGCAGCGTAATGGAAACCCAACCTGATCACCTGTCAGTCAAACAATGTGTCCCATACAGTGATGTCTTTTTTCCAGTCATGGTGTCTGGCGCTGCCCCTGTTAACTACACCGTTTTTCTTCCATATATATTTAAATATTCCACTCTGGGTTTTCGTTATCCGGTAATCACCGAACTATGACTGGTAAAATCTGCCAAAGTCCAGTAATTTTTAAATGTCCGGTGAAAATATTCACAATTTGAATTTTATTAAAACAGTCAATTTCCACGTAATTTTATTTATAATTAAAAAAAAAAAAAAAAGAGACTGCGTGATCCCTGTCTCCGGTGTACCAGAGGGAGAGAGAGGGTTTTTTTCTGCAGAACCGGATCAAAACAGCACAGCGAAGTCGCTGAGAACAAGGTCACAAGACTGATGCGCATTGCAAGTTGCGGAGAGACACTTGAGACTTTTGATTTTAATTCAGCTGATGAATTAAGTTTTTATTGCATCTATTTGATTTCAAGTTGGCAGCACGCCGCGTTATTAAAATGATATGAGCCAGTTTTTTTGTTTGCAAATTGTAGTTGCAATTGTATGCAACGTTCATGTTAAAAGAGCACAGGCTTGTGCAATATTTATTTATTTATTTTAGACGTTACGCACGTGAGTCAATTGACGGCACTAATTTAATTTGATACAGCCTGCTTTTCAATAAAAAGATTACGCTATAAATTGACATGCCTTGATATCATTCTTATATAGCCTGCATATAATTTTAAGCTCAGTAAATTCAGATAATATTTGACCGGAATTTCAAACATTTGTCCGGTAAATTGAAAACCTGCCG
The DNA here is from genome assembly GCF_902150065.1 of Myripristis murdjan. Classification (NCBI taxonomy): domain Eukaryota; kingdom Metazoa; phylum Chordata; class Actinopteri; order Holocentriformes; family Holocentridae; genus Myripristis; species Myripristis murdjan. The sequence goes on from NC_044001.1 coordinate 25,909,494, forward strand.
GTCACGTTGTCCTGTGCCAATTTTTTCTAACGGAAACCCTGATTCCACACATATCGAAAATGTAAAATGCATCGGTTCCTTGCCAGACACTGGGCGTTTAGAACAGCAAATGTAAAAGCTTTCATGAACCGGATTTTGTTTTAATCTCTAGTGTGTTGTTGCATCAGTAAGTGATGGAGTCGAAAGTTGCAAAACAAACATGTAGGCTATTTATATGAATATGGAGAGGATTATCCTTTGAGGTAAAAACATTCATTAAAAATGGGGGCTTCACAGTAAAATTTATATTTGCTCGTAAAAATCAATAACTTTAACAGACGGTGACAGAGCTGGAAAAAAAGAGATGCGAGGCAGGTAGGTAATGGAAAGACAGGGGACTCAGGAAGACACATTTAAGGATAGATGCATGGATGGATGGGTGGTTAGATGGATGGGTGGACAGATGGATGGCAGGTAGCTCCAGCAACATTGCAGCATCCAAGACTGGCCTCAGTGCGTGTGTGATGCGGCTGCTCTCTTCATCTATGTCAAATGTGTAGACTACCACTACGCCTTCGCGCAGCGCATTTTAAAGGCGAGGACAGGGGCTCATTTGATTGGTTTAAAGTGAATCGGCTGTGTCAAACCCACACCACGCCTTCTCTCCTCCCTTGCGCCGGTAGGAGGAACGGCGCAGTAGTTGCGCCAAGGCGCACGGCGTGCCAAACTTGCAAAATCCACTTGGCCACACCCAGGTGGCGCAGCGCAGCTGCGCTGCGCCCGCGCCTCGCCAGGTCTGCGAAACTAGAGCCCAAGATGTGATTTCTTTAAACCCTTAATTTAACACGACTGACAACACTCTTTTTGACCAGTGAGCATATCTATACCTACTGAAATCAAAGACGCAAACACGGCCATAATTAGAGTCATAGTTGACTAAATGTGCTTACAATCACCAAAATGTACAAAATTCAAAGTGTCTCCACACTACTTCTGCTGGTAGGAAACTGAAAATTAACCATTCCAAAGATGGTTTGCTATGAAATACCACCCAGGGTTCCTTTAACATGTCAAGTACATGGAATTAATATAACTTTCTTTTATCACGAAGACATGCATATGAAATTATAGTTATCAGAAAAAAAAAAAAAAAAAAAAAAAGTAGATAAATATTATGTCTTCACATAATATGACATTGATTGGTCTACCGCTACCTGTAGGCTCGCAGGGGTTACAGTCACATGTTCTCATGCTTGAGAGTTCAACCAGCCAACAAAGAGTTACACTACTGCTCAAAAGTTTGGAATCACTGAGAGATGTTTACATTTTTTTAAAGAAATGTATACTTTTGTCCACCAAGGCATTACTCCAGCTTACTAACAACAAACTGGGTCAGTGATCATACTAATTTGGTGCTAGATAACTCCTATTATATTGCAATGTGCAAGTGAAAACAATTCTGTTATTTATTGATTGTGGCCAGTTTTTATTGGTTTATATAAGGGCCAAAAGATTGCTCTAGAAACTCATCAGCCAATTGTTGTTAGAGAGATGAAGGCTGTTCCATGAAACTGAAGATCTCATACAAAAGCGTGCACAAATAAAGAAGAGAGCAAAGTGGTTCTGACTAGGCAGAGGCAGAAACAAGAGTTGGCTGATGAGTTTCTAGAGAAAGCTGTTTTGTTTTTGACCATGCCAGTGTAATAGATAGTACAGCAATTGAAAGAAACACAGAACGATTGTTTTCATTTGTGCCAAATAGAGTGGGACTGGCTTGTTAATACATTGGACTAATGTCTGCTGAAAATGTGGCTTTGCAATCATATTAAATAAAAAAACACTGAAGCAACCTATCTCAAACAATAATAGCAATTTGTAACCTGCTCATGTTATCAGTGTATTGGCTATCGTGTTTCAGTTTAATCCTACCTTGGTGAATAAATATGTTTTTTTGTTTGTTTGTTTGTTTGTTTGTTTTTCAAAAGTTTCAGTGATTCCAGACTTATGAACAGTAGTTTATCTGAAATTACACTTAAAGATCCAAGAAGCAGTTGCAGTGTCCATTCAAGTCCACAGTCCATTAAACATTACTAACACATATTTGTTTTAGTTTTTCATGGGAAAGGTTAACTGAATACTAGGGCTGGGCGATATGGACCAAAAGTCATATCCCGATATATTTAGGCTGAATATCGATATACGATATATATCCCAAAAAATTTTCCACAAAGTGGGAGCAAATGTTCAGTCAAAGTCAAAGCCAAATATGACATGACGGGGCTGGAGCTTTTTCGGATTGTGGATGGCTTGTGGCTGGGGCTTCTGCAGTGTTCCTGGTAGTATCTGGGGGGCAGGAGCTACAACAGGAACGTCCTCTCGCTCGACCCTCTCACCTGCCGTGTCTCCACTGAGAGGGCTGAGTAGGAGGAAGGTTCCTGTAAAGTTACCGGGCGGTTGCGCGACCATGACCGGGGCATCAAAATGCGTGTTGTTAAAAAAGCCTGTTGTTAGCGTTAGCTAATGTCCGCTAAAGCTAACATTAGCGTCCCTAAAATGGCAGCTAAAAAGCCTGTTGTTAGCGTTATCTAACGTTCCCTAAAGCGAACGTTAGCGTCCCTAAAAATGCCGGCTAAAAAGTGTGTTGTTAGCGTTAGCTAACGTTAGCGTTAGCTTGGTAGTGTTGACCGTGTTGCTAGGGACACCTAGTGCCCGGCTGTTTGCTTTCTGTTGACAGCACATCGCGCCGTGAGTAAATCCAGTCAGCACCAAGTAAACTCCAAGCCCCACCGAGGAGTTTTCGGGGCCGCTCAGAGTCCCTACCCCGAGGCAGGTCAGTTTTTTAGCCCCTGTAAAAGTTCAGGAACTCTCTCCCTCGGGGTAGTTCGGCCCCGGCCCCATAAAATTACTCCGAGAGTGCCGGAGTGTTTGTTCCTGCCCCTCCCCTCTCTGTGCACGACAGAGGAGGGGCGGGGGCGCGTGGAGCAGTGCAGCAGAGCGAGGATCACAGCGCAAATTTGAACTATATCGATATATGCGATATAGTCTAATTCCATATCACATTTAAAAATATATCGATATAATTTTTATATTGATATATCGCCCAGCCCTACTGAATACCCATTCACAGTCTTCTGGTATCAGACACTGAGCAGCTTCCCTGGAACAGTAGGGATATGGTTTGACTAATGGGGGGTTTTATCGCCAACTTTTGTGCTAAATTTGACTGTTTTTATGCCAAACACTTAGAGACAATTCAGCGTTTCTCTTAGAATGTTATTTTTGGCAGAGTCAAGAGGCATCTGGAACAGCGACTATTTGACAGTGAAACTAAGCTGAAACTCAGTAAAATAATATTAGCATCATTAGCATTATTGAAATCAGTGGCACTACTTCAGGGAAGGGCCTTCTATCATATCAGAGGTGGACAAGACTGATTAGCTTATGTCTATGTTATGTATTGGCCTTATGTACCGACAAAGGCTTTTCCTAGTTTCATAGAGATTTTTTTTTTTTTTTTTAACACCTTTCGTGTTTATCAGTGGACTGCATTTTGATTTCTTGTGTCACTAGGGGATGCTTAAAATCTCTACATTGTCAGTGGGAACCCAAAGCCGGTTGAAAGCCATTGTAGTATCACACATCAGAACCCAGTTCTATCAAAGGATACTCGCTGTCTTACAGTGTCCAGACTCAACTTTGTAAATGGAGTCTCTCGCCCCAGGGAACCAAGCTCATTAAAACAAAGCAGTTGTCTTTTTCATGTTGGAAACTTGCAAGAAAGTAACCACTGACCCAGAGTTTATGTAATGTAGTTGTCTTGTGCAACTTTAATGCTTTGTGCTGCACTGGATTGTATAAAAGTTTAATGCCATGTGCCAGTGCACTGGGTAGATTCATGAAAAATAAGTTTTGCTGTGACAAACACCACAAGGTCCATGTGGACTTAGCCCCAGTTGACATTTTTAGACAGTTAAGAGGAGAAAAATGCATATTTAATGGAAAAAAATGAACCCACAGGTTATCTCACAGCATAGATAGATAGATAGATAGATAGAAACTAAAGAGAAAGACAGACAGACAGGAAGACATGTCACTTATTTGTCTGTCTGTAAAGAGCTACAGAAACAGGGTAGTACAGGGTTACATAATGGCCTTGAACTCTGTTCTGCCATGCAGGCAGATTGGAAGAATGCTCTCCACTTTGTAGTGGTGTTTCTCTCAGGGTCAAACATTAATTAGATTTTGAAGAAATGAATAAATGAATGAGTAATGAATGAATGAATCAAACAATTACACATTCATGAAATCAATCAATGAGTCATTTTGTGTTTTGGCAGCAATGCACCACTCAGTTACACTGCTGAATTAAACGTGAGATGATCCTCATACAGAACATTGGATAGACTGTTTTTATCAGTGCCCGGTGGATGTAATGTTAGGTTCATGCCCTTGCATGTAATATGGAGAGCGGTCTTGTATAATAATGCCAGTCAATCAATATTGCTGCTCCTAGCAGATGTGCTGACAAAGGAACTGTTTTACTACTTTGTGGCTTTGTTCATGTGTTTTCAAGGTCACATTGAGAGTGTGGAATTAACCCTTTGAAAGTTCAGCACTTTTACTTGATTTATTGCAGTAATATGGAGGGAAAAGGTGATGAGCAAGTTAAAAATAAACAACAAACAAATAAATAAATAAAGTAAAGTAACAAATTCAATAACTGAACTTTTTTTTTTTTTTTCTTTTTTTTTTTTTTAGATCAACATGTTAAATAAATAAGTAAATAAATAAATAAATATTTGTCAATCTGCACTAGGAGGGTAATCTAATGTCCATCCCTTGGAAAGGTAGATTGTCTGTATGGTGCAAGGTGGAGTGCATTTATTGGCTCCAGTTTGTGCTGTTCTAGGCAGATTTCATTATTGGCTGACTGTGATAACTCCTCCTCGTGTGTGTGTGTGTGTGTGTGTGTCTGTCTGTCTGTCTGTCTGTCTGTGTGTGTGTGCGTGTGGGTGGGTGTGTGTTTCAACTTGATCCTGCTGATATCAAAGACACCGAACTGCCCACACTATCAATGTGAATCCAGCCTCTAGCTCCCCCTTCCTCTTTTGCATATCTTCCTCCTTCCCTTCTTCACTTCCCATTCTTCCACTGCTCTTTCCCTTCTTCCGTCCACCCACACTCTTTGACTTGTTTTTTTTTTTACTCACCACCTCCCTCTCATCTGTACCATCTTTACATGTTCCCTCTGTTTTCCTTTTAGCCCTCTCCCTTTCACCCTTCCTCCCTCCTCATTTTGATCCCTCCCCTCCCTGCATCCCTCCATCCTGCTGGCTCAGCTGCTACAGAAGCAGCCTTTGTTTCAGCTGTGTCCTCCATCCTTTGAAGAAGAATAGCTTTAAAGAGAGAGGGAGAGAAGGAGGGTAGAGGGAGGAAGCAAGGCATGGAAGGGGGGGCCTGACCTGCTGAGGAATGTGAAAACGGCATGGAAAGAAGGAGGGCAGGGTGGAGAGGAATAAAGGAAAGCTGAGGGAGAAAAAAGGACAGAGGGAAAGAAGGAAGGAGGAGGGGATATCTGTGAATCAATGCTCAGGGTTGTTCAAATCATTGATATCCAGTAGCGACAGCATGTGAGGGCAGATTTCCTATAGGACATGTGCTCTCAACTTAGCACACTTCTGCTTGGTTCAATGATACACAGTTTCAGTGCTTAAGCTCTCAATTACTTGAGGGGCATTCACTCAGTTTTTTTTTTAAAACTCCCACTGCGTTTCCACAAATTTTGCACACCTGCATCTGTAGAGCTTCCAGTTGGCACCTACTGAGCAATCACATAATATATTTCATGGGTTTTGTTGCGTTCACTATACCTACAGTGTAGCAGTGGCTTTTAGTGTGTGCTCCAAACACAACCAATAATCCTTACAAAAACATTTCCCAAGGAACATATAAAGAAGGAAGGGACAGTATGGCTCTGTTCCCACCTGGTATTAAAATGCGTCTTTGGCAATCCAAACACAAGTGGACCACTGCCAGTCCGTAAACACCTGGCATTAACACACGTCTCCAAATGCATCTTGCCTGCCTTCTTGTATTCTGGTATCACTTTCCTGCTTTATCTGGAAATATACATGTATCATTTCAGAGAGAGAGAGAGAGGGGGAGAGAGAGAGAGAGAGAGAGAGAGAGAAACCGTAAAATGAAATTCTTACTTTGTTAGTCCTCCCTCCATGCAAAAAATAAAAATAAAATGTTGTTTAACAGGCAGCAGATATTTAACAAAAGGAGACATCCTTGCGTGCTCCAGCCTCATTTTAATGCTCCGTCAATCACTGAAGACGCTCTTTACATCTTTTACAGGCTCGACCCAATCACACTCAGGCTCAGATTATTTAATTATTCTAGTGGGTTTGAGAGGGTTCTCGCTCAGGTGGATATATCAGCCTGTGATATTTCTGTGGTATTCCTGTAGTAACTGCAACACACACAGACGCACGGCTGCCTATAATATTTCTGTAGTATTCCAATAGAAACTCTAGTAACTCTTTCTAGGAATAGAAAAAAAATGGTTTAATTGTGCTGGGTGACAAAATTTAAGAACTGACGCTGCCTCCGAATTTTATATGGAAGAAAAAAACCTACATATTGTTAATACATATTTTAGAGTCCCCCAAAAATTTCTTGCATCATGTTTTTAGGGGAGCTCATTACTTATTAAGGAGAGCTTTTATACATTAAACAGCTGCCGACCTGCACTTCAGTTTGCATTTGGCCCATCAGCTGACAGTTCAGCTGTTTTGGGCAAAGTCAGGAAAGACACTTTTTCTACTGGAAAAGTAACAGTCTGGCCTGTGTTGGGGGTGTTGGCCTAGACCAGAGCTTAAAGACAGAAGATATCAGGCAAGTAGGTGGTCCTTCAATGCGTCCTGGGACATGTCTGTTTACACCTCTAATGTCATGGGGACACAAGCACCCCAGACCACCTACAAATGCGTTCTGCAATCTGATCACTCAGGACCAGGTGGGAATAGGTCTATGTCATAGTGATGCCGTTTCAAGTTTGCACTGGTGCCAGACTGGTGCCACTAATACTGGAGTCAATGGGATAGGCATGAAAATCCCATTATAAACCATTACACCTCTGCTGTTTGAGGTTGGACCGCTCAAAGATATAACAACTATGTAATCAAACACATTTTAAATCATGCAGAGTGGTGTTTTCTGTCAAATGTGCAGACACGTGTTTTTCTTTGTCATTGGTCTCTAAACATCAGGAGTCTCTCCAGCAGCTGCATAAAGTTTAAAGCCATTAACTAAAATTGACAAAACAATGCTCATATTAGCCACATGCAGGTTTGAAATGTACAATTCAATGCATCATATATAAGCTAGTTAGCAACATGCAAATAGTTCCAAAAACTTGACTGGGACACTAACCTGTGAAAATAGGCATAAACAGAGGGGCTGCAAACCCATTCAAAACAATGACAATTGTTTTTAATGCATTTTGCCTCACACACTACTTGGTGACATATTATATTGCCAATTCATTTATTTGTTCCTTGTCTTTGCCCAGGGAATTCAGTAGCAGTTAGTATAAAATGTTCAGCAATGATAAATCTAGTTAAATCATTTATCACTATCAAAAGTATCTTAACATGTACAGTTACAATGTGATTGTAATGCAGTGACAAACTCTTCCCATATGGGTCCTTGGGGCAAATTCTTGTCAGGGACATGATAATGTCCCTGACATGATGATAAATTTTTTTTTTTTTTTTTAAACTCATGATGTAGAAACGAACAGCTACAAACATTGGATGTATATACACTCAGTGGCCACTTTATCAGATCCACCTGTACAGTCCAATACAATTCAATACAACTGCTCTGCCATAAATTTTACCTTTAAACTTTATAGTTTACAGTATAAGTTTTTGTTGACATTGTGGAGAAAATGTCAATTTAATTATTTGCTTATTGTTGAGGTTGGAGTTTGTAGAGGTCTCGACTACATTACATTGAGAGGTGTTTCTAATTTTTTGTCTTCACTATTTATATACGTGAAGGGGACAGAATCTTAGAAACACTTCTCAATAAAATGCAGCCCAGTACAACAGCACCACTAACTATTTATTTTATCTTATTATTTTATTTACCTTTGTTGATCCTACTTTCCCAGTAATGTTTTAAATTTCTGACATTTTTTGGTAATTTTCTGTTCATTTTTTTGTAACCTTTGACTAATTTCTTGCTAATTTCAGTCATTTCTGGTCAATTTGCCCCTCAGCCTTTTTTCTCATTTTCGAAAGAAATCAACTAAATTCGGTAATGTTTCAAAGGTTTCACTTGGGCAAGCATTAAAAAAAAAAAAAAAAAAAATGTACGTATAGGAGTGAGTTGGGACCACCAAGTCGTGACAGTTGCCCCTAACTCGCCCCCAGTCTGATTCACTGCATTTTTTATATTTGGTGATTAAAGTGATCTTGGTATAAATTACCCATTCATTTTGTTATTATATATTTCTTATTCCACAGGGACAAAAAAAGAGAAGATTTTGGACCTGTGCCCTCATCCATGACGCTACAGCTTCAGTAACATGTGAATTCTGAAACTGAGTGCTATCCCCTTTTAAATCTCTGAAGGTAAGGTACCACATTTTTTCTGAAGTGCTTTTCTTGGCAGCATTTATCAAACTGTGACCCAATGAAGATGTGATGGAAAGCAGGCTAATCCTGTTTGGCCCTGTAGTGCAAACCAGGCTACACTTGTTTGTAGCTCAGTTAGAATTTGTAGTGGAAAGCAGGCTGGCCCTCTTTGGCCCCTTGGTGGAAACGAGGCTATTCCTGTTTAACTGTGTTTGAAAGTGCCATGGAAATCAGCCAGGCCCAGTCTGGCCTTGTGGTGCAAATCAGGCCAGCGTCTTTTTGCTGTATGTAATCTGCGATGCCTGTGAGAACAAGTGGCGTCCATTCTCTTTTCACTGTTACATCTTCACATGTTTCTTGCCTTGCTCTCTCTGCTCTCTTTTATTCCCTCCTTTCTCATCTTCTCTCATCTTCCTACTAATGTTTTAAGGCTGGGAAAGGCTTGTGTGTCATCTTCATGCAGGCCTTCTCTGTTAGAAAGTCACCTCTAACCTCACTCCATCCGCTGAGACTACACTGCTCTCCCTCCCTCCCTCCCTCTCTCTCTCTCACTTGCTGTAGCGTTCCCTCTCTTGAGCTGGCTGTTAGATCCACACCTCTAACCTCGATTTATCCCCCCGGGATACGACTGACTGCTGAACTCAGCTAAGCAGAAGAGAAGAGAAGTCAGAGAGAGAGAGGAAGATGGAGGAAAAGAGAGAAAGGGAGGGAGAGAAGGAGACAGAGGAGGATGAGAGGTTTAGGAAAATGAGAAAGAAACCCAAGGGTAGAGGATGTTTCTATCTATCTATCTATCTATCTATCTGTGAAACTGGGGCTTTATCTTTTCAGCCTTGATGCTCACTTGATGCTAAAGTTAGCATGTGTCTGTCCATACATGTCCGTGTGTGTGTGTGTGTGTGTGTGTGTGTGTCTGTTGTGTGTTTTTAACAACACCTCAGGTGAAGAGTAAATCTCCTCGGATCATTATAAACATGCACACACTCACACACACACACTGGTGAGATATCATACCTGAAAGTGGAAGATCCTTCACCGTCTCTGCAGCATAGTACCAAGGCTCACACAGAGCCTTGTGTGTGTGTGTGTGTCTGCAGTTTCTTTGTTTACTCCTCCTCTTCTTCTTCTTCTTCTTCTTCTGTTAGTGTCAAGCAATGACAACAATAGCTGTTGCCATTGCAAAATGTTAGTTTCTATTTTATTTGAGTTTCTTTGTTTATATTTTCAGAAAAAGGAAAATAATCAAATTCCCTCCATCCACCAAGTTACCATATTTCCTCATGAAGTGACGCTGTCTTAGTAAGAGGAGCAACATAATTTTAACACTTATGATTTGGAATAACTAAACTAAATAACTAAATGATTGTGAGGCCAGACCTCAAAATTATAAAGAGTGAGATTTTTGTTGGTTTTCAGACATGTAATGACACTTCAGGGCCCTCCACCTCATTTGATCAGATTAGTGGCAAACTCTTCATGGCCATGTTATTATGTGTCATGTCTCTGTGTTGTTGATTTACAGAATCTTTTAAAAGGGTGGTGTGTATGTCTCTCACACTTTCTTCACCTGATCGTAGTGTAATTGTCTTCATTTTTGCGCTTTGTAGTAAAACACAGCACACACCTCTTGTCTATCTCTAACTCTGTACTGAGTTTTAAAGGCCACATGCTGTACACTTCCAGGGTTTTATTTTAACTGTTGATATCCCTAGCAAGATGTACAGTGCTGTGAAAAAGTATTTTCCCCCTTCATGATTCTTATTTTTTTGCACATTTGTCACATTTAAATGTTTGAGATCATCAAAGAAATTTTAATATTAGACAAAGATAACCAGAGTAAATACAAAATACAGTTTTTAAATGATGATTTCATTTATTAAGGGAAAAAAGCTATCCAAACCTAACTGGCCCTATGTGAAAAAGTAATTGCCCCCTAACCCTAATAACTGGTTGTGTCACCCTTGGCGGCAACAACTGCAATCAAGCGTTTGCGATAACTGGCAAAGAGTCTTTTACATCGCTGTGGAGGAATTTTGGCCCACTCTTCTTTACAGAAATGTTTTAATTCAGCTAAATTGGAGGGTTTTCGAGTATGAAAGGCCTATTTAAGGTCATGCCACAGTATCTCAATTGGATTTAAATCTGGACTCTGACTAGGCCACTCCAAAACCTTCATTTTTTTTTTTTTTTTTTTTTTAAGCCATTCAGAGGTGGACTTGCTGGTGTATTTTGGATCATTGTCCTGCTGCATAACAAATGCGATTGAGTTTGAGGTCATGAACTGATGGCCGGACATTGTCCTTCAGGATTTTCTGGTAGAGAGCAGAATTCATAGTTCCATCAGTTATGGCAAGTCGTCCAGGTCCTGAAGCAGCAAAGCAGCCCCAGACCATCACACTACCACCACCATGTTTGACTGTTGGTATGATGTTTTTTTCATGAAATGCTGTGTCAGTTTTATGCCAGATGTAACGGGATGCACACCTTCCAAAAAGTTCAACCTTTGTCTCGTCAGTCCACAGAATATTTTCCCAAAAGTCTTGGGGATCATCAAGATGTTTTTTGGCAAATGTGAGACGAGCCTTTGTGTTCTTTTTGGTCAGCAGTGGTTTTCGCCTTGGAACTGTCCCATGGATGCCATTTTTGCCCAGTCTTGTTCTTATTGTTGAATCATGGACACTGACCTCCACTGAGGCAAGTGAGGCCTGCAGTTCTTTAGATGTTGTTCTGGCTTCTTTTGTGACCTCTTGGATGAGTTGTCGATGCACTCTTGGACTATTTTTGGTAGGCCAGCCACTCCTGGGAAGGTTCACCACTATTCCAAGTTTTCTCCATTTGTGGATAATGGCTCTCACTGTGGTTCACTGGAGTCAGAAAGCCTTAGAAGTGGCTTTGTAACCCTTTCCAGACTGATAGATGTTAATTACTTCGTTTCTCATCTGTTCTTGAATTTCTTTAGATCGCAGCATGATGTGTTGCTTTTTGAGATCTTTTATTGTACTTCACTTTGTCATACAGGTTATATTTTAGTGATTTCTTGAATCTGGCAGTAATCAGGCCAGGCTTGTGAAATTGAACTCAGCTTTCCAAAAAATGTGGGCAATCACAGTTAATTCATGATTTAACAAGGGGGGGCAATTACTTTATCACATAGGGCCAGGTAGGTTTTGATAGCCTTTTTCCCTTAATAAATGAAATCATCATTTAAAAACTGTATTTGATATTTACTCGGGTTATCTTTGTCTATTATCAAAATTTGTCTGATGATCTGAAACATTTAAGTGTGACAAATATGCAAAAAAATAAGAAATCAGGAAGGGGGCTACTTTTTCACAGCATTGCGGTTTTGAGTACCTGTGGTCCACTAAATATAGTTTCACAGCTCCTCTGTCTTACCTTTCTCCCAAGGCTCTGGCAGCACAGTTCGTTTAGCCAATCAGAAGAGAGAGTCAGCACCTCTCCACTGATTGGCTGACTGTTTTCTGAGTGACATATGGTCGGGTCAGTCACAGGCAAGTAACGTTATCAGTATCACTAATGAACAGCTTTACAACTTCTGAAAATGTTACCGTCTTGATGAGACAGAGACAAAAAAATCACTTACTGGTCACGGAGTTGACATTGGGCCAGACAATGTGGGGACAGCAGTATCCTTTACCAACAGTTTCTTTGCAAAACCGGCATTGTATTGTGTCAGGCTGATAAAACAGTTGCCGCTGAAATGAGCCGAACAGACGAGCAAATTTGGACTAAAATCCTGGGGGACCCGGGAAAAAAAATAACATCAGCCACGGGTCTCTAACGTGTGTTTCTTTTAGAAGACTGTGCAATGAAACATTAGTGTCCTTGCATCCGTCTATGGCGCAACGTTTCTTTGACATGTCGCTAATTTGTTAACTTGTTACCTGGGGAGCTGGCTAGTGTAGTGGGCGGAGTCGCTTTATGTGTGACATCACAAAAAGGAGGAAGTGCTGTCCTCTCGTCTTAAAGGGAGAGTTTCAAAGAACGGGCTGTGTACATTTCTCCATTTATCACAGGTTTAATGCATGGGACAGTATTTATGTGACCCTGAGACCTTCCCTATCACAAAAAAACCAACCAAAATTGCATTTTGCATGTCATGGGGCCTTTACGAATTACAGTTTTTCTCGATTACTAAGACACATTTCTCGAAAGTTGCTCTCCTTTTCTCTAACTTGTGAACACAAAACCCGATTTTCAAGCTACATTCACAAAACCTCAGACTCCTTGCAAAACCAAACTTTCACCTCAAAACAGTTCAATCTGTGCTCAAAACTGAACTGTGTTGTCAAATTGTGCCCCGAGTCAATCAAAATTAAAAACACTACTGAGCAGTCACTAAACACTACATAGAAAAATAGAAAACACAATGCTCAGGACATGAAGCTGTAGAAATAAATGTTTATTGTTCACTGTAGGCTAAATGCATGTTGCAAAACAAAAAACCTGTCAATTTAGCACGTGTACATAGTAAAAAAAAAAAAAAAAGTACAAAAAACAGAAATCTTGTGCATTTACACGTAGCACTTGCACAGTACAAAAACAAATAGAAATCTTGTGCATTTAGCACTTATATAAAGTAAGCCTATGTAAAAATAAAGCACAAAAATATACAAATGAGAAGTGCATTACTCAGCCACAGCATCATTTCTCCGTACTGAGTCGACCTCCTCGACCACCTTGACCTCCTCGACCACCTCGACCTCCTCTCACACAAACTCCTCCCCTCAAAGCAGTGCTCTCTGAACTGGCTTATATATGCTCCCTCACATCATTAGCCACAAGTGTGATCAATTTTGAGTTGTTGTGTTCAACCAGTGACACCAGTGCTTTACTTGGGTTTGACTTTTGCCACCAGTGCTCACTATTATGCAACACAGGTGCATCACCATGAAAATGTGTTGGTAAGTTGTGTCTAAACAGGTGAAAAGTGCTTATGGTTTTGCCAAAAGAGTGACTTATTCAATCAGTGGGTTCAGGCAATGGAGCATTTGGTTCAGACAATAGGGTTTAGTGTTTTAGCAATTGAGAAAAAACTGTAATACTTAAACAAACAAACAAACAAAAAAACCCTTGATGTTCATATGCATACTGAAAGGTGGGGTGGTGATCCATACATACAGATCATGGACAGCTTTAGTCACTGATTCCATATCTTTTGAATTCTTTGTTTTTTTGGTTTCTTGTATAATTTTTGGTGATCCAGGAATTGTAACCATCTTTATAAGACAAAATGTAGGTTGCTGTAACTTGAATCATTTGGAAACCCCAAAAGACATAAGCTTGAATCAGAAAGGTTCAAAATGGTCACTGAAGATAGCTGAGACTTCAAATGCACAGGAGAATATAATGTGTGTGTTGGTATTTGTCAGTGCAGCTGGTTCATCTTTCATCTCAGTACCTGTCATTCTCCTCCTCATCCCTCCCTATGAATATGCAAATACTGAGGGAGAGCGAGAGTTTCTTTGCGACTGCTTCTGCTCATCTTATTAGGGAAAGACGGAAATCAAACGACAGCGTCTTTTCATTTTATCTTTTAATGAACAACAAAGTGCCACACATTTAGATCCTGTGGAGTTCATACTGAGGACTGTGGAGATGGGGGAATTCAACCCGCAACCCTCATGCTTCAGGGCATGAGGGATTGCCCACTTTGGATATGGATTGCCCTGCGGTGTGTGTGTGTGTGTGTGTGTGTGTGTGTGTGTGTGTGTGTGTGTGTGCAAACACAACAGATCAAAAGCAAACTTTTCTCTGCCCTCTTCATTTTGATGAATGGATGGATGGGCGAAGTAAGGATGAATGAGTGTAAATGGAGAAAAGGTTGACTGGATGAGTCAAAGTGCCTTGTTTCTTCCTCCAGCAACTTGCATTCCCTTCGTTTTTGTTTTTTAGTATTTTCCCATTTCAGCTCTCATCCCTTTCCTCTCCTTTCCTTTCCTTTTTTCTCCCAATCCACTCCTCCTTTATTCTTTTCTCTATTTATCCTCTCTTCTTCTGATCTTCTGTTTCTCTCTTCTCCTTTTTGTCTGTCTTTCATTTTCATCTGCTCCATGACCTCCTCCTCACCTGTTTTTCTGGTAGTGTGAGTCTGTATCCTCTTCCATGTGTGTGTGCATGTGTTTGTGTGTGTGTTCCCATATGTGTGTGTGATCATTTTCACCAGGCTGGGTCTCCCAGGGAGCAGAAATACTGCCTGGATCCCAGGGGGGTCTGTCGATCACCAAGACCCGCTGGGGCCAACCATGCCTGGGTTAGCAAGCTAACCTGCTTGCCCTGCTTCACCCCTCACCTTCTGGTATAATGGAGGTGAAGAGTAGTGGAGGCAGAAATGAGAGGAAAGGAATGGAAAAGAAGAGTAGAATATCTACATGAAAGGGATAACAAATTCATAAACACACATCTTGCGGCATTTAGTTGTTAGTCATGCTGAAAACTCTCTCTCTCTCTCTCTTGGAAAGGATTAACATGTTACTCTTCGTCCCTGTACTTCTTCATCTCTCTCACTCTCTCTCTCTCTCTCTCTCTCTCTCTCTTTCATTCTGTCTCTCTCTCTCATTCTCATGCATTCATCCCACAGCCCAAAGACATGCAGGTCAGATGAATGGGAGGTTCTAAATTGGTTCTAAATTGCCCAATTGCCCACGCCTGTAATAAAGAGCTTTAAATAAACTTGACTACTTAAACAAGATAGAATAATAACCTTGAAACAAAATGAATAAAGCAAGTTGACAACAGGTTTCTACAAGTTAAATGTCAGACTATTTAACATCTTTTAAGGATATATTCTCAAATTTAAGATGTATTTTGAACCCAAAATAATCCTGAGGACTAACAAAAACAGTCTCTGCATCTGTATTTCGTATTAACTGTAGCTATGACCAGTGCAGTGTTACCATATTAAAGATTCCCATGCCTTCAAAGTGTAAACACTGCAACAACAGTGGCTGCAACAACAATGTATCAAAATTCTAAATATTAACCACTTTTGACTATGTAATTGAACTATACATAGCAGTATAGAAATGGCATTGCAAATATTGGTAAAATAAGAAGTGATGCTCTTGATGAAGATGAAGACTCCTTTGTTTTAGTGGATATCCCACTGGTCAAGAAGCCTATGTCATTGACAGGTAATCTCTGCTGTCACATCCATAGCTGATTTGCACCAAAGGCCTCTTGATCCTTTCTGGACCATCTGTTTACTATCGTCTGGCTTGCTGCAATAAGGACAGGGAGAATGATAGCAGACACAAGCACAAATGGGACTTCACTTGTGAGTCACTTGAATTCAATGGCATGAGAGGCACTTTTAGCACTTAAGTGTCAATATGTCAACAAATCATCACCACATTCCTTTTGAGACATTAGAATCAACTAAATGTTAGAAGACTGGCAACTTCTACTTTTACTTTTGCATTGTCATGTTGTCAGATCTGATTTTACAAGCAATGTGATGGAAGAGAATGTTAATCAGCACAACAGGCCTTTTTCACAGCAGCCATTTTGAAATGAAATAGCAGGTAAACGCATTTGTTACTAATGAGATTAACTAAGATTCTGTTCCATTTAAGAGGAGCAGAGCCTTTCGAGTGAACAACACCAGGACACTGGCTCTGTTAAACATTAATTAATGTAACACATTTATCTACCCTGCTATTTCATGTCAAAATGGC
Source organism: Myripristis murdjan (assembly GCF_902150065.1). Classification (NCBI taxonomy): domain Eukaryota; kingdom Metazoa; phylum Chordata; class Actinopteri; order Holocentriformes; family Holocentridae; genus Myripristis; species Myripristis murdjan. The sequence goes on from NC_044001.1 coordinate 25,925,818, forward strand.
TGCTGTGAAAAATGTTTATTGAGCTGAAACTTTCAGAATAAATGTGGCCAATACTGACCATAACTTTGCCATGACAGGTGTCACATAATAATGCTTTAAAAAGGATACATGAAGCACTCTTTCAAAAATGAAAAATAAATAAAATAAATAAATAAACAAGGGTCAGCGCTTATGCTTTGAGGGAAAGACATTTTATATTTAGCTGGGAAGACTGTTCATTTTTTTTCTTTTTCTCACAGTATATGTTTGTTTGAAATGCAAAGGCATTTTGAAACAAAGCCCTTTGGGATTTTATTTGCATCACACACATCATACACGCATCACTTCTGGCTTTCTCCCTCACATTCTTGGTCATCCTATCTCTCTCTTGTTCTCTCACTGTAGGCTGTGGCAGGAAATGGAGTGCGTGAAACAGGATGTTAGGGCAGCCATGTTTATTTTGAACTGAAACCCCACAGTCTGGCTTGAAACCACCTGCTAATGGCAGGGGAGGTTAGGGGGTACAGCAAAAGTAGGGAAAGACAAAGGGCCTTATTTATGTGCCAATTTGGATCAGGTGCAGTGACCTTATGCTGGTCAAGTGGCAGTTTCTTTGGATGAAAGCAGATTTGTTTTTCACCTCCTCAACCCCTGCATGGCAATTTTGTGCCTTAGCATGACATCACTTGTTTCAGTTCGATATACATTTTTCCACCTGTAAATACGCACAGTGAACATGCACATCAAAGAGGTAGATTCTAGAGATATACAGATAGGATTCCCATCCATCTCTGTCACCCACAGTTTAATGCTCTAGCCCTTGGTACACACGCCAAAGAGCTATTTTGATGCAATGCCCACATTTGTCAGTTTTTTTTTTTTTCAGTTATGCTTTTCAAGCTTTACAGCACACCCAAGAATAACATATTTTCCAGTTTCCTTAAAGCTGCACTAAGTGACTTTCTCACCACTGGAGGGTGTCAAGAATACAAACTCCATTGTAAACACAATGAGACCTTCCTGCCTCTGGCAGATCACTTGTAGAAACCAAAGATGTGCTGTTGTTTTTTGGGTGACACATTTTACTCTGCAAGGCTTTGGGTGGATGATTTGGATTATTCTCTGAGCTTCAATTTGAAAATGTGGTGAAAGCTGACTTTTAGCTGCAAGGTATACTGCTTTGAACGAACTGTTGTGGCAACCAGCAATGCAGTGGCAGAGGTACATGTGTGATTGATCTGATTTGGATACATTAATCTGCAGAATGTGCTGTTTCACAGAGGCTTTGAATGGAGCTGAGGTGGCGAAGGGTTGAAGTGGAGGGCAGAAGAGGAACTGAAAGAAATACAGAAATTAAGAGAGCTCAAACTGATTCCTCCTAATGTTTTTATAAAGCAGAAAACAACTGGCGATAGACACACTAGGTCTAAGGCAAGAGGGGATTGTATAATACCCATGAGGAGGACTGCATTTAGAAAGTCATCTTTTTCTGTTAGAGCAGCTCACACATGGAATAGTCTGCAAACACTTAGAGATAGTACCATATACCGTTCATTTACCGCTGACTTAAAATCATAGGTAAAGACAATTAAGTGTGTTACTACTCTGTAGCATATTCAAATAACCTGAAATGTGCTTCATTTTGCTGTATTATTGTCCTTGTTTTAATGTATTTCATGTGCTTTATGAAAAATGCTCTGATAAAGCAGATGGAGTGAAGTGCAGAGAGGAGGAAACAGACAAGTGTAAAAACAAACTGGTTTAACTTAGGCAAAAATCAAAGTCCAAAATCCAGTGCAGGTCAAAGCCACAAAAATCCAACAACCGGGCAACAGTACAGGAGGAGATAACAGAGATAAAACGCTAGACAGACTGTGATCAGAGACTGGGAAAGACTTACAGGCTCATGTAAAGCCTGGAACAACACGCAGGTGGAGCACTGGGATGAACTGGCAAAGGACACAGTGAAACGGTGTATCTACTGTAGGGACAAACTGACTAACTGGAAACGTGTGTGGCAAACAGGTGGGCTGGCAGGTGATTGGCTGAGGAATTTGGCAGAAAGGAATGGTAAGAGTTTTGGCAGAAAGGAATGGTAAGAGTTTTGGCAGGAACAGGGGGAGACAGGCGATAGGTGAGGTGACAGATGACAGGGTGAGGTTTGGTGCAGGAAGGCAGAGACAAGGGAGAGCGGAATAGGGGAGTCAGATGATTGGGCTGAAACAAGGAGCGCTGGGAATACAGGAACTGCAGAACCAGATACAAAAGGCAAACACCAAATAGAGACAGGAGATGACTGAAAGAGACAGGGGGTGACTGGTGAACAAGAGAAAAAGACAAAACAAAACACTAAATTTCTAGAATCAGAGGCTGGTTGGGTATGTCTACTGATCATGTAATGTCTTCTTGTAGAGTTTTTTTTTTTTTTTTTTTAACTGTATTTTTATTTTATTTTATTTCTGTTATGTCTTGTTATTTTTATCTTAATTTATGTCATGCTTTTATTTGCCATTCAGTGTCTTTTTGCTAATTTCATAATGGTTTGCAAAGCACAAGGCAAATATGAAAATAAAGATACATCTATAAAAGCACGTGCAGCTTTCAAACAGATTCACGTAACATCATGAAACCTTTCACACCAGTTGTCTAAAGGCAGGTGTGGTGGTACTGTAGGTATGATTAACTTTTGGTGAATATCTGACATGTGAAACAGCATATCTTGACTGTTTGCTCAGTGCTGTGGGAGGTTTGGCTCTACTGAGTGCTTTCTAGTTATTATTGTTGTAATGTATTTTATATATGTTTTGTAGCTGTCTTTTTTTTTTTTTATTATATCTACCCAGGGGCTGCAGTTGAAAATTAGCCAAGATGACTAAACTGGTAGATTCACAGAAATGTTTATTAATGTGCATAGTCAGTGTAAATATGAACTGTATTAAAACAAGACAAGAAAGAAAAACTTGGGAGTTATTGAGTGATCTGAGTCAGCTGGCTTGAAGAGAATAACTTGACTTCCTGATGCATGGCGGCTGCATTTGCAGTTAGTCATCTAACACTAGCCTCAGCTAATAGAGGTGGCCAATAATTTTCCTTTCAAACAAGCACAGATAGGGCTATGTTAGCATATAGTAGATTAGCATAAACAGGCATAGCCAGTCTAAAGGGTATTGATGCAACAGTATTTTCACTATGTGGAGGCTATTCAAACCTGGCACATTTCACCTTTTCTGAAGATCTTACACCATACCATGATGCAATGGGACAGACAGCAGGAAGGATATTTCAGGAGGGTTAGTGGATGATGATATTTTACATATATTTTCTAGCTGTGCAACAAAATTGCAGCATTTATCAACAAACCATGCCAAGCCCACATTAATATTTATTTGCAAATATATTACCATCACTGTGCAATCATGTAAATACCTTATTGACAAAGAATGTTTTGCCTCAAGTGAACATAAAAACTTTTTTGCACGATTGAAAGAACTTCATTGATATCTGCTGTTTCCACTTAGCATTTCTAATTTGATACTTCAAAAGCTACATAAAAACACTTGAACAGAAACGTAGCAAAAGAGAAAGAGAAGGGAGGGGGGGTTGAAGAGAAAGAGTGGGAAGACGAGAGTGACAGAAATAGATGATGAGCGAGACAGAGGGCAGATAAACAGAAAACAGCTGACAGAAAATCTACAACAAAAGCAAATGAACAAATAATGATGGCAGGAAGCAAATAAGATTAGCAAACAAGAAATGGAGAAAGAGAAGGGGGATACAAACAGAGGGAGGAAGAGAGGAAAAACAATCACATTTACAAATGAGCAAACTGTCATGTGGAATAAAATGAGACAAACAAACAACAGGGTAAACACGGGAGGGGGGGTTGGTAGAAAGTAGAGAGGGACAGAGAGGAGGGAAACATATTGTGTGTACAAAACACAAGCGACACCTCTTAATATTGAGTCCATGTCGCAGTGATCTCACAGATTAGTCTTCTTCTTTTGCTTCTTCAGTTTTCCTCCTGTCTGTGTGTGTGTGTGTGTGTGTGTGTGTGTGTGTGTGTGTGTGTGTGTGTGTGTAATTGCAGGTATCATTTATCTGGATGCTTTTGGTAAGAGAGATTGCAATCACCAGTTTTATGATGTAATTCAGAAATAAGCACAAACAAAAGCAGTATAATGAAATACTCTTATCAGGGAGCATTAAGTAATAACTGAGTGACAAGCAATGAGGAAGATATTACTTACAATGACAACAATGTGTGTGTTGGTTATTGTTAATCCACCAGCTGCTTGTTGATGTCTACACAATTACGTTACATAGGTTTCTGTTATGGCAATAAAGTGTTTTTGAATGACATTCCCTGAGAAAACTGAGAGAGAGAGGTGTGGGAGGATGACAAAGTGTTTCCACCATTCCTCGAGGCAAGAGGAGGCTGCTTGCTTACATAAGAATACACATACAACACACATACACACACACATGCACACTCATGTACACACAAGCACACACACACACACACACACACACACACACACACACGTGCACACACATGGAGGCCTTGGTTTCTGTTTGTTTATATGCAGATCAGTAAATGGTGTTGGCCTAAAGAGTAAAGCACTGTGGGAGGGGATGGCAAACACTATTGCAATAGTTTGTACTGTAATGGTTTGTGTGTGTGTGTGTGTGTGTGGTGTCTGAAAATAGCCTGTGTGAGCCATGGGGGATACATAAATCACTGTCTTTCTCATCTGTGTCTCTGTCCATCTAATTTTCTACTGTACCGCACCGGCTGCTTTCATAACAGAGACAGTGAGGTGTGTGTGTGTGTGTGTGTGTGTGTGTGTGTGTGTGTGTGTGTGTGTGTGCGTGCGTGTGTGAGGGAGAGAGAGAGGGAGAGAGAGTTTAAAGGTGAACTGATAATCAATACACAGGCAGGAAAACTATACCATATAGCTAGTCTTGCTGAAAGCATATTTCAGCCATTTCTTCTTCCTGCTCTGAGGCATATTGAAGCTCACATCCAATTGATTTTTTTCTTCCCTCATCCTAGCACTTGCCCCCTCAGATCTCACATCATTGACTTTTGTGTTCCTTGTATGTGCAGCAGTTATCAAACAGCTATGTAACATACCATACATGCAAAACGATGGCCAGCAATCTCTCCTGCTTTGAATTATTGCAGTAGCACAAGGACACAGAAACCTTCTCGGGAATTCTAACTTGATGTCCAAAAAGGGTCAGCCAGACTGTAATCTTGCACATGTGAGAGTAAAGGCCTACTTATGTAACTAGTAATTCTGAGATAATTTAATTAGACAGCCAACATATATTAATTGCCATCACCCAGGGATTGTTTCCAAAATGTGTGAGATTAGAGGAGGTACTTTCCCCCAAGCATTACACATATATCTTAAATTACTTGATACTACCTGCTGACAATGTAGCATTACGGCTAGATATTATTTCAGGTTCAAGTGTGAATTAATCACTTGTTAGGCCAAAACCAATTTTACAAGTCAGTAATTATAAATCTGCCTGTGGCTGAAAAGGGTGGTTAGGTCCATGCAAGTATTTCACTTCACACCAGTTATTAAAGATCTCTGCTGGAAGTGTCAGAAACCCCAGAATGGATTAATGGAGTTATGTCTTTGATTGATTTATTTATTTACCTATTTATTTATATATTTATTTCCCCCCCATGCATACTGCAGCAACTACATTTTACAGGTAGCATCATCTTTGCATTTTAGTTCTCACTTTTTGGTTGCATGTATTTAAATTTTGGACTAAACTTCAGGGGAACATATTTTTGGATTATGTAACATATCACAAGAACATTTGCAATCCCATTATTTCAAGGTCATGCAGAACTGCAGGGGTGTATTGGTCATACAACCAACTTTCAACGTCAGTTCAAGTACAGCACAAATTGTTCCTAACTAGTACAAAAAAAGAAGACAGATTATGGCATGATCAGCAAAACTCTGTCAAATAAAGAAGCTACTTGTGAGCTACATGAATGTTGTTTACAAGTTGTCATTAAATCGTAACTGGGCAAACAAACCACATACAAAAATGTCACAGTGGTATGACTGTTGTTCGTAGTCCTGAAGCCGTCATGGTAGTCTGTTCAAGCTTGCTTGTTAAATGAACCCTGTCTGTTCCCTGCATCTAGGTCCTGAAATTCTGTCACATAAAGTAAACTTTCCCTTTGGTCAATAAGAAAACAAAATGAGCTGAAGGTTTGGTTGAATTCTGTCATCTTGTTTTAAGTCACTCTGGCCAACAAAATGCTTCAACATTAATGTCGAGCCAAACGACTCTGTTGCTATCAAAGTTACTGAGAGAAGTTTTTTATAACTCCACTCCCTCTTAGTCCAGCTCAAAAACCTCTAAAAGCCACAGTTTGAGGCTGTACTTTGGACACAGTCAAGGTAGAGGCACACACTCGTAACTGCTAGTCCCATGCCAGTCTACTGAGATGTTTACTTACTGAGAAAATCTGTCTCGACCTTGTAATTTTCAGCCAAGGCTCTCAATAAGAAATGAGATACAGAAAGAGACAGAGAGAGCAAGGAAGACAGACAGAGAGACAGGTAGAGCTCTGACGTACAAGCAGTGTGCTGCAGCGGAGAGTGTATTTGTGTGTGTGGGGGGTGGGGGTGGGGGTGGGTGGTGGGGGGTTATTTGTGTGTATTTGTTGCTGGACTTGGTTGAATAATTTACAGTGATCCAAACATAAGCACACTCCTTCATTATTCACACACACTATTTCTAACAGACACACATACAGACACACACACACACACACACACACACACACACACACACACACACACACACACAAAATTCAGTCCTAGCACAGTATTATCAATTATTAAGATATGCCAACATATACAGACATGCACAAAGGAAAAGAAAGCAAGAAAGACAAAGACAAGTGAATCACAGCAGGAGAGAGCTGAAGAGAGACCAAAGGGGAGAGAGAACAGCTATGTTGGGGAGAATATTAAACTTGAATAGACCTTTTCTTGATGGTTACTTTGCCCATTGTGTCACAGCAGTAAAAATAGTTTCACTACTTCAAAGTGAAAACTTGGGGGGTTGGCGGGCAGTTCAACTGTTGTTTTCCAGGACTTCTTTTCCCTGAAGATGATGGCACATTGGCAAACACTTCTTAAATATATATTACAGTGTTTATTTGTCCATGAATGACTAACACTCTGCTCTCCCTTGACAGCTACTGTCAAGGTGCCCTTGAGCAACAAGCTTGACCCAGCCTGCCTGCTCCAGTGGAGCTGCTCGGCAGCTAAAAGTAGATGAGTGTGATTGTACTAGGAAGCTCCCAGGTGTCAGTGTGTGCTGGATTGTTTGACTGTGAAGCAAGGCACTGTGGAAAAATAATACAATCATCTTTATTTATATTAATCATCTTTATGTGGCACTCCCTCAGCATATGGTATATCTGACTCAATGTAACTGTGATGTAGCTTCAATGAAGTGCTACAACCAGCAGATACTGATGTACTGATTTTATGACAATGTGTGTGACACTGTCATAAAATGTGGAAAAACTTGTTTTTCTTGTTTTTTTTTTTTGTATTTCTAAATTTGAAGATGCAGTAACCAGCCCTGGCTTTAAAAAAAACAAAAAAAAAAAAAAAAACAAGAGAGTGGGCTAATCTAGGCAACTTGAGGTGGTTAACACTTCCCTGAAGTCATACTTGTGTTCAAGATTATGGTTGCTCCCACCTTTCAGACCTGCAAAGACCTGCAAAATATAGCAATGAAATTAGTGAAAAAACTGTTGCTAGAAAAAAAAAAAGTAGCCCTAAGGTAATCTGCTGGGTTTCATACCTGCCGATTGTTATATCATGAATGTTAAAAACACTCTCCAGAGTGGAATTTAAAAAAAAAAAAAAAAAATCATTTTGTGGTGTGGATGGTGAAAATGAAACAACTTTATAACACTGATGTCAGTGGTGCCATTTTGCTTCTTTGCACATGTTCACAGCTAGACGCTGACCTCACACAGATTGTACTTTGATCATGCAGTTATTATCGACAACTTGTATTCATTTGTGACTTTTAGAAGGAGTTCTACCTCCACTCACCTTGTATGTTGTTAGGATGTTTTTTTTTCAACTGTATTGACAGTATTTGCTGTATTTAACTGTATTGCAGTTTGTTTGTTTGTTTGTTTTTTTAAGATGATTGTAACATGGTGTTGACTATAGTCCATGATGTGCCGCATGTATGTGCTGTGGATAACCAAGTCACTGTGATGGATTAGCCAGTGAAAACCTGAAAAATTGATATAATCAATATGGGTAACATGGTGGGCTAAAAGTGGGAAACACCATTTCAAAAAGCTGTCAGCAAAACTGACAGTTTACTGAATATTGCATCAAATGTTGATTGTGCATAGCAGCCCTGATCTCAAGAGTTAAAGGAGGGTACAACTCAGTTTAGGAAGTACCATCTATTATTCAGTGGCTTCATGCAGGTCAATCACTTTTAATGAACATCAACAGCTCTCTTCCAAAATTTGAAACCACAGATGAATCCCATTAATCTGCTGTTTCATCAAGAAACTGTAAAAAGCCTAGTACTGTTAAATGGAGACTGAATGATTTTGTGGACACAGGGTATTCTTGGTTCAGCTTATAAATATGAATGAGACAATTTGATACTAAATAAAACAAATTCAACTGATTTTGGATTCATGACTAAAAACTACCCAAATCCACAGTCAGTTGTGCATGATTGCATGTGTGCGTGTGTGCGTGCGTGCGTGCGTGCGTGCGCGTGTGTGACTAAGCATTTCCTCAGTGTTAATGCATCATCACACTTCATACATCAGGCTATACTTGTCTTACTGTGTTTCTTTGTCAGCATGTATTGTGTTTTTGTTTTATGATACTTAAGGCTTGCCATATTGATCAATACATTACTGACAAGCAATTTCAGCAATCAAAGAAGGGTATTTAAAAGTGGAATTAGCTTATTATCTATGAGTTATGAGTTACCTATGAGTTTCCTGATGCTTTAAACTATGCTACATTGTTTTTAATGTGTCAGAGACTTATCAATAGCCAGTGATTAATCAACACAATATCTAGGTTAAGTACAGATCACAGCTGTGTGTTTGTATGTGTATGTGTGTGTGTGTGCTCATCATAGCTAATTGTACTTTGACACACACACACACACACACACACGCATGCACACAACTAGGTTAAATACAGCTTGTGTGTGTGTGTGTGTGTGTGTGTGTGTGTGTCCTTACGTAAACGCATTCGTCACTATGTGTGTGAGTGTGTGATGATTTTGTAATACCTCTGAGTCTACATTTAGCCGTCAAAAGCTACTTGTCACTTCACAGGCACAAAATGATTTACTGACTGTGTGAATGATAGTGTATCTGTGTGTGTGTTTGTGTGTGTGTGTGTGTGTGTGTCATATATAGAAGCACATTTAATTACACTCATCCTGTGATCTCTTGGAAATATTCCAGTCTTATCTGTAAATATTTGTGTTTAAATATGTCTGAATATGTAGCATAATATTGTGTATAATTAGCAGTTCCACTGTCAAGGCAGATTCTTGTGAAGTGCATTAATTAATTTATAAATGCAAGACTAGAACAACTGAATCTGTGACATAAAAACAGCAAAATTAGCATCACTCCAGACATGCCAGTACCAAAAAATAGTTTCCAGCTTCACAAGCGTGCATTGCATCAAACAGCACATACCAGTATCAGTATTTATGCAGAGACATAATATTTTTCTATCATGTTAGAATTCCTCAGTGTTTTGTCATTTTTTGTAAGCCGTGCAACATATTAACACAGCTAATATCATATTATCTTGTCAGGTTCTTTACTTACTTTTCAGTGTATCTCTGAGGGCCTCTGTAGCATATAACCTACTTTAACTCTAAATCAGATCACACAGTCTACACAGCTGACTACAAGAACGCTCTCATTTTGTAGTTTTATATTAATTTTTCATCGGTGATGGTGCTCATGTTCAGAGGAAATAATCTAAACAGGTGGAACATCAATAATAACAAAAGGTCAGGTGGTAGCAAAAAATAATGTGTTGGCATTTATCTGCATTTTAATTTAATACATAACCAATGCTGTGCTGGTGGTTAATGCTACATTAGTCTATTACTTGAAGATCCCTGGTGGCTGATGTCAACATCATACTTGCATAATGTGCAGAAGGCATGTAATGGTAATTAAGAAGAATAGAGAGGAGGCTATGTCTCTTGGTTAATGGGAAAAAAAAAAAAAAAAAAAAACATTTGTAGTGCATGTGCTTCTTTTTCTTAGGCTCTTCTCTCCCTCTACCTGTGTTTTCTTGTTGTTGTTGTTGTTGTTGTTGTTGTCTGACTGTGTCTATAGCTATAAGGACTACTATAAGACTATGTTATGTTAGTTCATAGTAGCATTAATGCTAATATTACCTGTAAGTGTTAATTGTTACAACTTAGCTTTATTTTAGCCTCTCAGTCATACTTACAAAGGCAAACTAGCTTACATGATATCAAAACAATGACACATTTCAACATTCTAAGTAGTATAGGAGCTACAATTATGTTGTTCACGGGGTACAACATAAATGTGATTCTTATACTACATTTTAAAACCAGCAGGTTTAGCATCAAGGGCTGAACTGACAGTAATTTATCAAATGACAGTGACATTGGGCCAGGCCTTTGGTGCATAGATGAAAATAGTTTGTCAAGTGGCATTCATTTCTATATGCTTTCATTCTTAATTGCAAAATCAGTACACACATTGTTGCATGTTAACAGGCCGACCATATCTCATGTTATAATTGTATTTAGTGTTCATTGTCTCTAAATTTGCAGTTTTTCTTTCGCCCTCCTCTCTTTTTTCTCTCCTTCCTTCCACTCTCTTTTGAGATGAGTCTCAGCTATTATTAGTCTTCAGTATGAAAACTAAATCTGTCACCTAATAATTATCAGCCCCAACTTCACCTCTAATGCCTCTAAATTAGATATTGTAAAAAGTAGATCTAAACAGCCCCCAGCCTTTGAAAATGTTTTAATTATCACCACCTTTGTATCTCAGTCATTTTCTTCTTTTACCTCCTTGATTCCCTCCTTTCTCTGTTGGGGTCCACTCAAACAGCAGTTACTTCACTAAAATCTTTGCTTTTCAGTTTGTACTTTTTTCATCCCTTTTTCTCACCTTATTGCCCACTCTTTTCTCATTGATGTTTTCCTCTGCCCCTTACTTTCTTTGTTTCATTTCAAACAATGTTTGACTGGGGACTAATAATTAAAAAGTACCCATTATGTAGCTCTATTACCCAAGATGCCAGTCATTGACTAAATATTGTATGGTTTTCTTGTAGATTGTATGGTTTTCTTGGCAGCTTCTTTGTCATCCAAAACCAGTTAACCAAGAGTTTCTTGTAACTATTTTATTACTTATTTACTATTTTCTTGTAACTATTTTATTGCTGTCTTTGATTTTGAAAACACTTGCACTACAAAATAAAAATATGAATACTGTAGAGTAGCAGCACAATTCTATCCATGGTGCTGAATATTATGTTAATTGATATTGCAATAAGATGACCAGTTTCCTAAAATAACTACAAATCTCTATTCCTGGTTGCCTACTTGGTGGAACAGCCACTCAGAGCTGAAATACTAAACAAAAGCAGAACAAACCACTACCACTGTATATGAGAATGAAGGAGCTGAAGGTACAGAGGGAACCACTCATTCACATTGCTGAGGCTGAGGACTCATTGCACATGATGCTGGTTAGGGCTTAATTCACTTACTGTAGTCTTTGGTTTCCAGACATTTGTTATCCCAGTAACAGCAGCATTACACAAAATGTTTGTACAGTGGAACCCATTACTTAATTTCCATTCCAGCAGTTCCCAAAGTTGGCTACATCACCTAGTGCAAATGCAGTTGGTATATTTTGACATGCTTCATCAAGGGGAGGATACATACCTTAAGTATTCATCTTTATTTCCATTAGGATGTTAATGCAACAGATAATGAATTTAAAGGGAATTCCACAGTACTTCAAGGTGCCATTAAGGATAAAACCTTATTGACTCAAGGATCTTTCCTTTGCACACTACTTAAGTTCAATATGTGCAATGTTAAATCTTAAGCAATCTGTTAAGGAAAATATTTTGCTTAAAATACTTTACTAAGCAAGGACTGAACTTCAGTGTTCTGCATTCTGATCCAGGCATGACCGTTACCATTACCAGGCACTAAATGAAGAAATAAAAATGCCCTGACTCCATGTTTGTTTTAGTAAAATACATTGTTGAAGGGTTCAGTGCCATTAAAACTCAGGCAGTTTTATGTAGTGTGCCCCCTGCCTAAACTGCTCTTGTAGTATTTTGCACCACTTCACTGTAGTGATCCTCAGTCTGCCAAAGCAAACACTCTTCTTTAGGCAACATTCCCCTCTCTGCACTCCTTTCTGTCTAATGTTTTTGTTGATATGCTTGCTGACTTGTTATGCTGTTACATCCATTGTAAAAGGCTTTGGATGAGTGCATGGGCTTAATTCACAGCTGATGAACATCAACATAAGTGCATTAAAAAGTCTATTCACTTCTGTAACATCCTGATATGTGTCTGCCCCGCACTGTATCTGCACTTATGGTTATCATAAATATTTACGGTGTCAGGTACAATCGACATGCTGATTCATACCCTATATACATTCACACACACAGTTCTAAACAAATATTATGTGCCTTCAGAAACCCTACTACCTGACTTCTAATATATAGCCTGGAGAGACTCACTTGTGTACCCAAGATAGTTCACATGTGTGCACACACACACACACACACACACCTATCCTTATGCGTGGGAAGTATACATGCATACCTTACGGAGGAGTTGATTACATATTTCTCCAGTGAGTGGAGCACAGTAATCTCCGACCATATTTGGTCAACTGCAGCACATTTCCTGTCCGGATCTTCTACACACATCAACAGTTCACAAAGGCATCATGGGACAGAGAGATAAAAAAAAGGGCTAGAGGGGCTGTGTGTGTGTGTGTGTGTGTGTGTGTGTGTGTGTGTGTGTGTGTGTGTGTGTGTGTTTATCCAGTTCATCCATCCAATGAAGAACAGTTTAACATTTTTATGGACAGACCTAACTTTTTATCACCTAAATTCCAAAATGTAAGCCTACATCTTAGCAATTACATTTAAATTAATCTAAGCTGTATGGGGACTGGGTCATAAGCATGGATTTATGCTTTTCTGCCAATCTAAGTTTTTGCTAATATTGTTTTTTTTTTGCCTTGGCTGTTTACATGTGACTGAACAGGTGGACCACTACGGGTCAAGGGCAGTTGTTGGACACACTGTTGCAGGGATTGAACCATTCACCTTTCACCCTTAGGATGATCTTTCTGACCACAAGGCCATCTGGAAGTGACCAAGGTCACAGTGTATATACTAGAGGTATATACACTATACATCATGTAGGTTTTAAGGCTAGTACTATCTGCTGCTCATCATCAATATTTTATGACAGTTTTCAACTTTCTATATAAATGACCATTTAATTTCAACAAGGACTGTACAAAATTATATTCTTAGCAAGCTGGAAAAGGCTCTGAAATAAACACTACAATGAAGAAATGAACCATGCAAAGATTTTCATATAACTGTAAACAACGATATATGAATATTGAAAAAAAGGTATCCTTCAGAAGAGGACGCATCTGCAGCATGATAAATGAAATAAAGCACTGCTCATGCTGTCCATTAAGAATTCAGTATGTGCTGGGGGGTCTATTTTTATCAGCAGAAAGACAAGGAGGTGAAGGTATACACAAGGGGACAGATAAGAGAACAGACAGTAGGAAGGTATAGAAATTTACATTAAGAAAGACAGAGCAAAAAGGTAGCTAGTAAGACAGAGAGCAACCGAGACTGACAGAGGAAGAAAGGGAGACAGTGAGACCTTGTAATGTTGGTTCTAGTGCTCAATAAGAAATGAGACAGAGAGGAAGAGAGGCAGAGAGTGGAAACTGACCAGCAGCTGAGAGAAAACTGAGAAGGATGGAATATGTCCAGCAGGGAAGAGGGGGAATTTAAGAAGAGGAAAGAAAATGAGAGAAAAGAACAGATAAGATAAATAAGAGTGGAGAGAACAACAGAGACCGGGGCTATGAAAGAGCACCAGACATGTTGGTAGAGACTCATTTAGCTTTGGGGAAGGAAGAATAGCTTCTGCTAGCTGTCTGATGGAAGAGGTTGGTTTTTAAAAGGGAAAGGGGGAATCTGCAAAAAGAGAGATAGTAAGAAAGAGAGAAAAGGAGATTTTTTATGTGTATCAATGAAACAGCTCAATCAAAAGTTAAAACAGCGAAAAGACACATTTTGAATCAAGCTCACTCCTCTCGTATCTATGTACCTGCACCAAAAACACCCAGCTCAATAAAAAATTTGCTGCACTCAAGTTAGGGTTAAAAGGTACGACATCCAGGACCTCCGGGTTGGGTGCTAAACGGCATTGTATTAAGTTTTATATGTTCAAGTAACAGTGCATTACTGTAATCACTTACTATGTGTACTTGTTTATATGGCATATATTTATTTATTTTTTTAAACTTGTAGTATTGCTGCTTATTGTTCAGTTGTACTGTTTTATGCACCTAAATACTACAAATGTGTTTTAAAAAATTGTGCTACTAAATAGAGCAAAATCCCTGCATCTAATAATGAATTAGTAGACTTATAGCTTACCAAACTATTAGCTTAGTATGAACATTGGTCCTGAGTTGCATAAATATTCTCTGTTAGTTACATAGATGCTGCGTTTTTGGTTTCAGGAGGATCCTGTTGCTACTTGTTTTTATGATATGTCAGAAAACAAGACATATCTCAAGTATAGCAGTGATGGATGACATGAATTGATGGAGTGCAGTGCGCACACATATTGAAGTCTACCCCCTCAAAGAACTGAAATTAGTTGACCGAGGGCTTTGAGACCCTGTAGTTTCTACAAATACCTCCAATGTGAAAATATCCCTTGGCAACACTGCATGACTTTGTACATGCAAGCACACCAGACTATAACAAAAGCATATACAGAGTCACTGAAGGCTGTAACAGTTTTATACACACAGTCAAGTCCCAGTCACCAGCAGCACTGTCAGAAAAAGGACAGGAAAAGACAGACAGAGACAAAGTGATGAATATATCAATGAGAGGAGCATAGGGGGATAATGACAGTGAGAACAAACTCAACAGAAACAGAGAGACTGACAGAGAAAAAAAGTATCAGGGAATGGAAGACAATCAGAGAGAGGAAAAAGAGGTGTGACTAGGGAGAGAAGACAAAGTTGGACGCCACAATCCTGGTTTGAAATGTTCTAGACCGTAGACAGTTAAGAGTTCACCATATTATTGCAGTACTTTTCACTGTGTGTGTGTGTGTGGTGTAACTCAACAGTTCAGTCAGAATAGAATAGGAAAAGGCAGATTAAAGTAGACAAGCAAAGGAGGTGTAGTTTGGTAGACAGTGTCCTATTTTCTGTCATGGACAAGAGTACACTATATATGCAAAACTGTGTGTGCGTGTGTGTGAGAGAGAGTGAGAGTGAGTGTGTGTGTGTGTGTGTGTGTGTGTGTGTGTGAGAGAGAGAGAGAGAGAGAGAGAGAGAGATGTTTGTTTGACAGGATAGTGCAATCCTATTAATGCCAGTGAGAGTTTCACACTGGCTTCCTATGACAGTGAATGTCTGGGTGTGGGCGTTCCCCTGCCATTCATTCCCTAGGGGGGACAGAGAGTGCAGGGAAATCAATGAAAATGAAGAAAATCAGTGGCCTCCCCACCTACATTATACAGAGAGAGCATTTGTTCCTTGAACTGGTGGCTTCTTTTTAACAATCTCAAAGATGTGGTTTGTATTCAGTCGTGCAAGACAATATGTTAAAGGTAACACAGCAGTATGCTACCAGCAACAAATACTTGAGGTGTGTTGCTTAGGAGAAATTACACCAATTTTGTACTGTCCTCAACATTTGTGGGTGTTTGGTGATGCCTACAATATCGTTAAGTAAGCAGACTTTAATTATATAGCACTTTTTAAAACTGCAGTTCCAAAGTGCTTCACAGTGGATAATAAAAACCAGTATAAAAAAACCAGTAAAAAACAGTATATGGCATAAAAGCAGCAAGTAAAAATACAATTTCTAAAACAGAAACAGAAACTCAACAATAAAAGGAATAAAAAAAAAAATCCAAAAAAAATCCTTATAAAGGGAATAAAGTGAATGAAACCTGTCCAAATTAAAGCATGTCCAAAGGGCTCCACAGATTTTACAGGGTTCAGTTTTACTCTCTTTCTGTCCATCTGTCTCTCTGTCTCTCTGTCTCTCTCTCTCTCTCTCTCTCTCTCTCTCTCCACACTGATCTTTCTGTAAATCTCAGGCTCACTGTCTGTTTTCCTACCACTGTTCTTCCTTCCTGTTCTTTCACTGTCTCTCTTCCATTTCTATGTTTTAATATAAACCAGCCTGACCTATTTTGCTTTGATAAAATATTCATTATCCACTTCCATTTCATGATTAATACTTTTTCACCCTAGAGAGCCCATTATGAAAATAAACCAGCCCTGGTTAGGGTTTTCTTTTAATTTTTTGCTTCTGCTTGTGGTCTTTTAGTCCTCCTCTGATTTTTTTTTTTTTTTGCCATCTTTTATTCTATTCTTTTATTCTAAGTTTCTTTTAATTGTTTTTGATCCTTGTGTTTTCATTTTAGATGTTCACTGTTCGGACAACTCAGTCTTTTTCAACTTAAGTATTTTTGTTTGTGAACCTACACTTTGGATACAAACATTCAGGCAGACTATTCTGTCACACAAAATAGGCTGAGCAGGTGAATCATGGTGAAAGTTATGATCCCTTATTGGTTTCACTTATTAAATACATTTATCTTATGAAGGCGGAGGTGAACATGAAGGGACAGAGACAGGTTTAAAGGGATTTTCAAGCATTTAGACAACCAGAACATGAACTGTGCTAAAAGTAGGGTACAGCTGAATAAAATAGAGGGTGGTGCTAGTGTTTTATAACATTTCAGACTTACCCTCTATCCCTGTGGAGGTTTTTCTCCATTTGTCTATAATTGTACTCCCACTTCATCCTCACATGGGCTTAAAGCAGCTTAAAACTTAGTTTGTCACTCTTTCACCCTCACACACACACACACACACACACAGGCACAGGCACAGGCACAGGCACATGCACATGCGTGCACACACACACACACACACACATACACACACACACACACACACACACACACACACACACATTCTCCTTGCACAGTATATTTAACAAATATAGGAGAGAATATATGTTACTGTTTGTCGTCAGTGGTAGTTCAACAACATTAAAACAGTAACGTTTCCCAAAGCTACAGGCTTATTCTGACACCACACACACACACACACACACACACACATGCACACACACACACACTCACGCACGTATGCACGCATGCACGCATGCACGCACATTTTGTTCAGTCAGACATTTTTACCAAATAGCTTGGTGGGAGCCCCCACTGAGACCACATCTGCTACAAATACTGCATCTTTCACTCTCTTTATATATCACACATAAACACATACACAAAAACAGATACATGCTTTCCAACAGCCTGTTCAGCCACTGGTGCCACTGGTGCCACTGGTGCCACCTCTGTTAGAAAGAGAGAGGGAGGGAGAGAGAGAGAGAGAGAGAGAGAGTGAGAGAAGAAGAAGAAGAAGAAGAAGAAGAAAGTGTAAGGCAGGGTATTTTTGGCAGATGTGGTCTCAGTAGGGATGTTGCACAAACTATTTGGTAAAATTCAGTTTTGTTGTTGCCAAATGTGTGTCTGTGTTTCCCTCTGTATGTGTGTGTTATATGTGCATGCAAAAGTCTCTTTAAGCATATTAAAAATGCCACATCTGTCCCTCCCTGATGTATATGTCTTCAAGGATTAGTGTGTCACTAATGGAAGGATAGATTAATATAATTACTTTCTTTTCTTTTTATGGAAACTGAATTTATCTCGCCTTCCTC
This sequence comes from Myripristis murdjan, assembly GCF_902150065.1. NCBI lineage: Eukaryota > Metazoa > Chordata > Actinopteri > Holocentriformes > Holocentridae > Myripristis > Myripristis murdjan. The sequence goes on from NC_044001.1 coordinate 25,943,916, forward strand.
TCCATGCTTCTGGCAGCAAAATGTTTTCACACGCTCTGGCAGTTTGGATGAGACAGTGAAATAAATGGTGTCAAACGACTTCATGCCTCTGTGGAGATCAAAATATGATACAGCAACGGATATCAGCGCTTACAGAGCGGAGAAGGCTCTTATTGTGTTTCACATCTGGAAGACCAGATGTACAAATTGATATACTGTTCCTGGCAGTTAAATAAAAGAAAAAAGGACAAGAAAGCTGTGACTTGTTCAATTTCCTGTGCCATCAGCATGATAGCATCATGAAAGATATTGTTACATATGAAACTTTGTTTGGATTAAGAATGTGATTCAGTCTAACTCTGCAAAACTTGGACATGATGGGTAAATACACCATAAATTATTGTTTAAAGACAAATTTATCATCGATGAAGAAAATGACCTAATTACATGTGGCTTTGATGGATGAAATGTCCAACAGTGTTCTGCCTTCAGAGTCCCAGTTTTTTGTTTTGTTTTGTTTTGTTTTGTTTTTTCTCCATTTTCTTGCCGTTTTCATTGAAAAAGACATAAACATGTCCATCACCTGGAGCGCTGAGAGCTGAGATCTTGTTTTGGACTGAGGTTAGAAACCCCTCTAGCTTTTTGTCAGTGCTGCATTTCAAAAGAGATTCAGTGGTATCATACTATAGCAACACCTAGGCCCATGATCCAGACTTGCCTGTGTATTGCAGCCTGTGAACACAGAAGACCCAAATGGACACAAGGCCTCAATTCTTAAAACATAATAATCAAACATAGATAACTGACGAACCAATGAACCTCTATTGTGTTAGAGTAATTAAAAAAAAGCCAATAATTGTAATACAGTTATTTACAGCAGCCAAACACTATCTGTTATGGTAACAATTATGCAACCCTTGTTGTTCTGAATACAAGCACAAAGGGACACTCTACTCCAGGCAGTGGAATTGACACATTACTCGACATATACATGCAACATCCTATAGCTGTGTGCATTCAAAGTGGAATTGACACACTACTCGACATGTACATGCAACATCCTATAGCTGTGTGCATTCAAAGTGGAATTGACACACTACTCGACATGTACATGCAACATCCTATAGCTGTGTGCATTCAAAGTGGAATTGACACACTACTCGACATGTACATGCAACATCCTATAGCTGTGTGCATTCAAAGTTTAGTTGGGGACCAAAAATATACTGATCTAGTGTTTCACGAGGACGTTAAACAGAATCAAATAAATTGCATGAAATATACCATTTGTTAATGAGCCTACAAGTCATAAGGTATTATTTCACTCCCTCTCCTAGCTGTTCTGTAGGACAGTAGTGGTGCTATCTTCCTCTCATTGTTACTGAGAGCTGGATACTGGCTGGATGCTCCGAATGCTGTTTCCTCCTGACATTGAGGTGGACTTCCCCCCAGCTAACATTCTTGAAAAAAATTGTCTTATAACCATGAACTATTCCTTTAAATATACTGTACAGCATAGTGCAGAAACTGCAGGAGTTTAAAAAAAAAATGCAAATGAATAGTATCAGTTGACAGTGTACATTGTACTACAGTATCAGTTTTCTACTGAACATGGACATTCATGCTGTATGATTTAACAGATAGGTAGTGTGATGTAATGGTACAGAAAGAGTATTTTGCATCACATATTACCCTGCACCCCTTGATGTATGCTCCTCTGTTTGCACTGTGGGATTACATGGTGAAATGGTGTTGAAATAGCTTCGTGCATTAGATATAATCCTCGGCCAATGACGTATGGACTGCCCTGCCCTGGCATGTGTATTTCAATATGCCTTCATCCTACATAAAAGAATGAATATATTTGATGTAACGGCTCAGGAATAGCATTTCAAATCAGATATCACCTAGTGTGCACTCCAATGCATTTTGAAGGATGGTGATAGCAACATTACAGCGCAGGAATTGTCTCACGAACAAGATGCCATCTGATAGCCAATGACGTATGAGTTCCTGTATGTTTTGAGGAATAGTTAATGTGATGTAATGGCACGGATAGAGCGTTGCAAATGAGATATTACAGCACCACCATGAATCAGACACTTAATGTACCACTGGAAAGCTCTCCCAGCAAAACTCTCCTATTACACTTCCCTCTCTCAGTCTCTCTCTCTTTCTCTGTCATTGTCTTCTTTCTCTATGCTTTCACTGTTTCTCTTTGGTGCATAATAATACAAAGTAGTGTGTGTCCATGAGTGTGTATGTGTACATAATTGGATCCAAAATCAATACTCACTGATCCATGTATGTCTTGATGTGCATTTAGTATGTATTCTAGTATGTTTGTCCGTCTTCCTTTGTACATCTTCAAGTGTTTTAGGACGTGTGTGAGTGTGTGTGTGTGTGTTTGTGTGTGTGTGTGTGTGTGTGCTGTTTCTCTCTTTCTGCTACCATCAGACTGACCTTGGCGGTGATCGTCTCATATTCCTGGCAGCTCATGTGCTCCTATAAATCATCCGCCAGACTGTATCTGCCTTTGATTGGTTTGATTTCACCCATTAAATCCACTTCAGCCAAGAAGGGGTGATGGAAATGAAGGGGAGGAGGAGGCAGATTAAAGGAGGATTTTTCAGCCTTGAGACAATGGAAACATGGATTGCACAAAATGAGTTGCAGCTCAATATTAGTAAAGTGGTTTTGTATGCTCAGTGTAATACCAGACTGCTACTGGACTGGAATGAATATACAGTGAATTTGTTTCTGTGCTATATATCTCTGTGCGTGTGCCTATACTCGTAATTGTGTGTGTGCTGCTGTATGCAGTGCACTCTCTACAGTCTAGTTTTTATTTGGAATCAATTTCAGATGCTGTGGGCTAAGTGGCTGTGAGTTTTTCTTTGTGTGCAGGACATGTGTGGGTGTGTGTACAAAGTTTGTACACACACAAGATAGCTTGTATTTGGATTTGTAGGATGCATGTGTTGGCATTGTCTGTATGTGCGTGTTTGTGTCTTCCTAGATGCACATGCAGGGTTTTCCAGATCTCCTTTCTTCTGTATGTGTGTGTGTGTGTGTGTGTGTGTGTGTGTGTGTGTGTGTGTGTGTGTGTGTGTGTGTTTGGCCTTGCCCAGGGCAGCAGTCTTAAAGTGCGCTAATTGAATAAAGAGTAATTGTGATGTATTTAGGCAGCAGCTGACCCCTGTTGTGCATGTGGGCAAACCCATTAGTGAAACCATGAGGTTTACTCCACTGGACACAGAACAAAAACAAAGGCGATACAGTGGAGTGAAGGCGAAAGGAGGAGTGGGTTGCTTAAGTGGTTTGGGCACTGGCGCATTTTTGTTATGCATTAGATGCTTGTACAAACAGCAAAGGTGCACATTTCCATGCACAGAAGACTGTGTGAACTGTTAATTCACCTTGGAAATCAAAAAAAGACCTAAAAGGTTTTCCAGCATCAGTAATATATTGTAATCTTTTATTTGGCTTAAAGTTTTCATGAAAAGTAATCACTACTGTGCACCAATACAGAGTAGCAAAATGGATATTTATTCATTTGAAAATGTCACAGATTATTAGTTCAGCTTGGTTTATGTAAGTGGGCAAGAGAAGGGTGCAATTAACTTTTTCTCAGTCTTATGCTGGCCCTGAGCCTGCACACCAGTAAGACTCAATCTGGACAAATAGCTGTTATGCTTTAATTGGTGTCAGATAACTGGGGTTTGCTATATAGAACAATACAATGACAGCCAGAAGGACAATCAGAGGAAAGTATAAAAATCGATTTAGTATACATTTCAGTAACTGACACTTGTCCTGATGCTATCTGATTGGCCTTGATGTGATAACCCCCACCTATCTGCTTTGTCCCAGCAGGTTAATATAGATGCTTTGAATCACCAGCTCACCCAGGTCTGAGTTATAAATATTTCCTGAGTCTTTCACGTCACACTATCTAGCTGTGTGGTCCTCTCTTTCACTCTCTCTGTCTCTTGCTTTCTCATTTTCAGTAATTTCTCAGTGTAATTACTGAGTGGAAATCTGCCTCCATGTCAGGAGGTCATACAATCCCTCTTTTTTCCCCCACTCTAGGTGAAGAGAAAGATAGAAGCAGCTAAATAGAGCTGAATGTCTCATATGCACTTGTACTACAGAGGGAGAGAGAGAGGAGGGACAGAGCTCATGACCCTCGTGACACGAAAGCAGATATCAGCTCATTAATTACACTGAGAAATGACTGTAATGAGAGCGAATCAGTGAGAGAGAGAGGGAAGGGGAGAGAAATGAAGAGGAGAATTATCAGAGAGGGAGAGAAAAAAAGAGATCAGAGAGAGAGCTAATTAAAATGAGTGCTGAGGTGTGAAAGGAAAAGGGGGAGAGGGACGAATTTCATTTAGGAGACAAGGTAGGATGGATGGTGTTGGTGTCACACTTAAGCTGACACACAAAGCATGCAGTGTTTATGCTATATAGGAGAAGACACATACATTTCACTTGTCAAACATAAACATGCCAGAAAGACTGCCGCACAACTGAGCTCAATTTCACAGAAAACCCTAACATAGGCATACATATTACTGGTACTGTATAGCTTGCGGTGACATGTAGCACCCCGGGGATCAAATGGAATGGTGAATTGACCAAAGGGATTATGGGTAAAGGAGGGAGACAAATTAAGCTCTGTTTGTAGTGGTGTGTAAAATACGATTCTACTTCACACATATGTGGACGGCACTTTTTCCATTTCTTTGAAACCCTGCCACGGTGACACAGAGTTCCCCGAAGACTTCCATAAAGCCATTTTTTTTTCTCCCCAGACAGCAAAAAACACATAAAATGGAACAACTTGGGAGTTAAAAGCTTGGAAGTGTTCACTGCCAAGAAGATTTAAGTTTTCTGTAGGCTTTTGTTTCTGCTTGCCGGGTTTTTTTTTTACTTGTACCACAAATGCTTTTACTGTGTGATACATTTGAGATCACGTTTAAAGCAAAATAGGGTCAACCACTAATAAGACGTCCAGCTAGTTCTTGTTTCGTGCTGTGGCATTTTAACAGCGGTGAATGCACAATGACTCATGTTGAGAAAATTGCTCATTTTGTTCTTTTTATTTTATTTATTTTATTTTTTTTGGAAGTGAATATCGTTCCCTGGATACTGATTAAATCTGAAAGTTTCAAACTCTGAGAAATCAGAATTTGTCGCCAAGCTCCTAGTATTCTAGTGGTTTCTACCATCAGAAAGTTGAGATAAACACGATTTTCAAGGCAATAACTCCTCCACTGTCTTTCCCGTATGACATGAATGTGAACATGAGTTAGGAAAACACTCTGACATCCTGAAGTGTCATCTAACAGTTTGCAGGGCTCTTTGTTGAGGAGAGTTAGGCACTTTTCTATGATACTTGTGGTGTTAAAATAGATTAGTAATTTTAGAGTTAGGGAAACACTTTTTGCGCTGAAGTGTCCTTCAACAGTTGCAGAGCGCTGTGCCCTTGTTGTGGAGAGATGTTGTTTACTGTTGTGCTACCTCTGTTCTAATAGGATCAATGCAAATAGACCTACAGAGATGTTAAATTATATGGAAAGTCAGATTATTCAGGCTGTAGCCACATGGATTAATGCACCAATATTAGAATAGTGGTGTATACACATTACATTCATTGTATACTATTTATCATTTACCTGATAATAATACCTATAATAATATGAAAATATAGTTTAATATCCAAGTAGTTTTGAGGATTTGTGTATGTACTCCATTGATTTCATCATATACTTTCACAGGGCATTAGAGAATATAGTATGTAAAGACTAAAATAATCTATGAAGCTCATCCATTTGATGTTATGGAAAGTAGCAGCAACAGATTACATTGTGCTGGTGTCTCCCATTTTAATTATCATCCATGTTCACATTGCTTGCCAGACGATCAACCAGTATAGATCATACATCATTCAATTTTATTAATTTGAGCACTAAACAGTGACCAGGTCAGTCTTGGTGAAAGCTATTGTATGACTGCCCATTCATTTCACTAATTAAATCCATATAAGTTATGAAGGGTTATGAAGTACAGGACACAGATAAAGGATGGATTTGAGATAACAGGCAGTTGGAGCAAAAAGAGATTTTGGTGGCAATGTTTTCCACACACAGTACACTTTTTTTTAACTTCCCAAAGCAAACAATACTTCTCAAAGCAGTTTGTTTGGAAGAAAAAAAAAAGAACTGCCACCATAGCCAAAGAAAGAAGAAACAGAAACTCAAACTTCATCAACATAAAATCCAAGGAAAAATCCAAGGGAAGTGAAATATTCTTACTGAAATTGAAACAGTAGATTATTCATTACACTTATAAGAAGTAATGATTTAGAATGTGTTGCTTAGTTACCATTCAAACAGGACTCAGCAGGTTTCCTAACTATCATATAGCCTCTAAATATATTACATGAGAAGGGTTCACCAAAAGAGTAGTTTCCTCACCCTTTCCCGGTGTTGTGTGTGTGTATATGTGTGTTCCTCTGTGTGTCTGTGTGAGCACTTTTATCCTGATTCTCTCATGTCCTTCAAACCCCAATCAAGGTTGTCATTAATGAGCATTCTCCTTTTCTCTCTCTCTCTCTCTCTCTCTCTCTCTCTCTCTCTCTCTCTCTCCCTCTTTCTGTCTCAAAACCTTTCCTAATTAACTACAAGCTCTGCTGCTTACTAATGATGACCAAATGGGTGTGTGAGTGTGTATGAACACATGCATGTTGTGTGTGTGTGTGTGTGTGTGTGTGTGTGTGTGTGTGTGTGTGTTGCTAAGTAATAAATGCCTCTCAAAAGCCTCTCCTCCAGTTTGATTAGTGATGCCCAACACAGGGTGGTGATTTAGCTCAGAAGCCTCTGGGTTCATCTTGTCATGTTTACTCATTAAGATTTTTAACTTGTTCGGAATCAGAATTAGTTGTCAACTGCAACAAATGAGCATGGACTTTTCTCTGTGACAGTGGTGCAGAAAAAAATAAAACAGATGCAGGGCACACTAACAGTACACAACAGGACTTTACCACGGTGTGAAAGGACAAGTTATTCTTAAGACATTTATTAGAGTACATTATAAACACTCAACATTCAGTATTCAGTAGCTCTCTATTTTCAAACAGAGAGGGGTACACAGCTGCAGCTGTACACAAGGAAGTGCAGTCAGTGACAGGGCAGTGTTTTAGTCCAGTGTACCATAAGACATGTATAATGAAGAGAGTGAACAATGCACAACTGAGGTTGAAAAGTTTAATTGTGTGCAAAATCCAAAGCACAACATGTTGTCCTCACATTGTAGTATGTAGGGCTTTGCCAAAACAAACAAAAAGTACTGCTAATAGACTTTTTTCATAGCTGGCATTTTAACATGAAATAGCAGGGTACAGACAGGTATTACTAATATCATTAATTAAGGTCTAAAAGAGCCAAGGTCCTGCTAGTGTTCATGCTGGCTCATGCAAAAGACTCTGGTACATTTAAAGGAAACAGAACTGTAATTAATATCATTAGTAACACCTATGTTTGCCCTGCTATTTTATGTCAAAATGGCTGCTGATGAAAAGGCTAAAGCAGGGATCTTAAATGGTAATAGTTCCTAAAAATTTGTCTCTTTTCCTCCTCATTTTTGTATCGTGTGTCAAAGCTCAGCAAAATATACCCTGCATGTGCTCCATCTCTGTATATACTATCTATTTTCTGATACCCACCAACACCATATTGTCATTAACAACTTCCTCTCTCTTTCTGTCCTGACTGCAGGTGTTGAATCCAGGTGGGGTGGTAACCATGGAGAGGCTGTTGCTGTGTGTGATGCTGGCAGTTGCCATGGCAGTGCGGGCACAGATCTGCCCTAAGCGCTGTGTATGCCAGATCCTGTCACCTAACCTGGCAACCCTCTGTGCCAAGAAGGGTCTACTGTTTGTACCGCCAAACATTGACAGACATACAGTGGAGTTACGACTAGCTGACAACTTTGTCACAAGGTAATAAGAGCAACCATAACTCCAATACTACTACTGCCGTAGCATTTTCACTATGGTGCTGCTACAATAACTACATCTCATGCTACTAACTGTGCTTTTACTCCTATCACTACAATCACTACCTACCAATAAAATTACTATTATTACAACAGTCATTGCTGTGACTACTACAATTTCTACAATGGCAAAAAATACTTTTACTGTTATTATTATCAATCTCACTATGACTATTATCCATTATTACTCTTGCTACTTCAACAGCAACAACTATTACTACAATTAATTTGACTATTGCTACAACTACAACTACTATTACTACTACTACTACTACTACTACTACAACTACTACTACTACTATGAATAATAACACAAAAACATTAAATCATGTAAAAACCTTTTTTATGGCATTTTTATGGTAAAAATAGTTTCAATGTGACACTTAGCTAGTGTGAAGTATCAGTAGTAGTACTACTACTACTACTACTACTTTTACTTTTACTTCTACTGGTGCTACAACTGATATGATTTGTGCAACTACTGCCTCTCAATTAGCATTTCTGCTACCACTAATTATAGTGCAAATACCACTATTATTAGCATTGTCAGTGTTCAGTGATCAGTGTTGCACTTGTTACTCAAAAAAGTAATTTGCTACTTTTATTTGTTACTCATTCCAGAAGTAATCATGGGAGCAATGCCCATGCAGTTTCACATGTTCCATGTTATTATATTTATTCATTCATTCAAACCTATATTTAATATCAGATACACATTGAGGGCTGATCCTTATGTTCAGTTGTGCCAAGATATACACAAACAACAATTTACATAAAAACAAGGACACAAAAAAATAACAAGATAGATAGATAGATATATAGACAGACAGATAGATAGATAGATAGATAGATATACACAAACCACACAATCAAAGCAGCACCTGGCTATGTAAAACAAGCACAGTCAGACTCTTCTTAATGAGGATAAAAGTATTTTATTTATTTATTTTTATTTATTTATTTATTTATTTTGTAACTGTGAACGTATTACCGAGTGAAAGAGGTTATTAGTTAGAAAAGTGTTAAGATGAATAACACAGTACTGTTACTATAGAAATAAAAATCATTATACTTCTCATTCAATAATTGAGTCTTTTTTGTGAGGGGGAACAAGTTTTGCTCAAAGCTGTAAAGCAGGAAGCTGAGACACTAATCTGTGATGTCATCAAGCGACAAAGCCTGGAGCTGCTCCAGTGAAGATGAATAAGATGCTGACTTTTTTGACAGCGTGACAGCACCCAGGGTGATTTTATGGGGATATGGGCACATTATCTGCTAGCACTACAATGAAATAAAACTCATTTGGATGGAGGGAAAAAAGGCAAAAACAAAGACATTCTTCAAGGCCACAAAACAAATCTCCAGCTTTTTGTTAATGGAGCTGCTCAATTCTGTCTCTTGATGGTATTACAGATTAGAGTCTTCTCTGTTTTGTAGCCTTTGGAAAGACTTGTTTATGGTTCCAAATATTGAATGAGCAGCCCAGGATAAAAGGAATAGCGTCACTGTGTTTTAGCCTTAATTTTACCTTGAAACATTGAAAGTCTTTCACCAGTTTTCTCCCCTGTGCACTGAAAACTATTTAATTACTGACAAACATACAACATAGAAATGCTTTGACATGTAGAATTTCTCACCAGTTTTTCTCTTGGAGCTTCAATTGCCCAAAATGCTGTCTTGTTAGCAGTTTTTAATAACCACTGCTAGCTGCAATTCAAGCCAACATCCTAGGTGTCAGTTTTTCTCAGAATGGTGTTTGTCTCTGTGGGTTTAAAAGGAAAAATAAACCCTTGCTCAATATGATAGAAGAACAGATTTTTCTTTCTCTCATCTTAAACTTTCTCTGCTTACCTGTGTGCATAGTGTGAAGAGGAAAGATTTTGCAAACATGACACGACTGGTGGACCTAACGTTATCCAGAAATACCATCTCCTACATCACACCTCATGCCTTTGCCGATCTGGAGAACCTCAGAGCCCTACACCTCAACAGGTATGGAGTGATACAGATTGGTGATGGTATGGGATTGATCACGTTTTTGCGAAATAGGTCGGGACAGTTTGAGGCAAAGTAGTCAAATGAGATACCAATCTGGGCAGTATGAGCAGCTGGTTGTAATCTGTTTTTTAAGATGTCACCTTTTGAAGCAAAACCAAACCAGTGAGTAGTTGCCTTGGACTTCTGCTGGGTGCTACACCTAAGTGACCGAGATGCTTCATATTTTCTGTATAGGGATAAGCTAGAGATAACTGAGGAATAACTGTTAGTAAGAAATTTGTTTGATGATATTTCACTAATACGTGCACAGAAACATTCTGATTTACATCTCTTAAGTAGTGTGCAATGATGCGCTTTGTATATTTTTTTCTGTTCACACTCTTTCTCTCTGTCTCCATGCCACTCTTCTGTCCAGTAACCGGTTGACGAGAATAGCGAATGATACATTCAGTGGGATGTCAAAGCTTCACCACCTCATCCTGAACAACAACCAGCTGGTTCTGATTCACCAAGGTGCATTCAATGACCTGCTGGCACTGGAAGAACTGGACCTCAGTTATAATAACCTGGACTCCATTCCATGGGAGGCCATCCAGGTCAGAGTCACATGGAAACTAAACAGAGCAGGATTTCCTCTTACCCGAACTCCCCACTATTTAGATACAGTTTAGACAAATTTCTAAGCAAACTAACTAAACTTATTTTTGTGCACAGGAGCCACACAGTGACAGTTTGTTAGTACTCACATGTTTAATGTCTTTAACAAAGGCCTGTGTGATATTTTACCCTAATACTGTATGTGTATGACCTAAAATGTTCTAGGATGTATTGATGTGGTGTCTTTTTTAAAGTAATTTCTGTAACAAGTCAAAATTGAGTTATTACAATGCAGTTGCCACCAAGATGTCAGCAAGACACCATATGTTGAAAATAAGGCTCCTTCAATCCTTGAAATTGGTGCTGCGTTGCTTCCAGTTACACTGTAGATTTACAAGATTGAAAATTGTAGATAGTTAAGCTGTAAATCAAGGTTGATGTATTCCGCACCAGTGTGCACCAACAACTGCTATTACATTTATTGAACTTGACAAAAGTTCGGTGGACTTAAAGCACAGCTAAGGCCAGACTGGAGGAATAAGCTTATGTTCTTATAAACTGAGAAGAAGTGAGAGATTAAAATGACAGTAACAATAACCTGGATTCTACACTCTGGGAAGTCATCCAGGTGAAGTTTAAATAAGGATTAAAATATTTCTCCCTCCACATCCGTACCTCCTTCCCTCACTCACTTTGCTTCACCCTCCCCTATCTTAATACTTAATTTATAAGATTTTAAACCGTATTATGAAAGACTTTAACTAAAGGATAAAGAAAAGGATAAAGGACTGTGTATCTCTCTCTGTTCATCTGTCTCCCTCTAACAGAAAATGACTAGCCTCCATACCCTGAGTTTGGACCATAACATGTTGGACTTTATCCCAGAGGGAACCTTCTCTTTGCTCCAGAAACTTAACCGGTTGGATGTCACCTCCAACAAACTCCAGAAACTACCACCAGACCCACTTTTCCAACGTGCACAGGTATCCTTAGGGGTTTGTGGGTATTATTATTAATATTATTATTATTAGTAGTAGTAGTAGTAGTAGTAGTAGTATCGGTCAGATTTATGTCTTTGTATTGTACATTAACTTGAAAACAAGGTTGTGTATGTGTTCAGATTCCATGGCTTCTTCAGTGTCTCCTAGCAACACGATGATCTCTGCCTTTCCTTCCATTTTCTCCAACTGTGGCACATAAACAAAATATAATAGGATTAATGATTTACATATGTGTTATAATCATCATTCACAAAGAAAAGAAAGAGAAAACACGGTAACAGAGTGGGAAAGTTCAGCAAAAATACTCAAAATACTTGGAAAGCACCACACTAAGGCACTGTATTCATAGCCATCAACAGTTCATCACTGGCCCTACCCTCCAACACCTGGACTACCTCTGAGCATGTGCCACAGTCTGAATACATGCAAGTCTTGACTGAAATGCTAATATAGCCTTAAAACATGTTTGTGCCCTCAGCACTCCAAGCTCAGTTCTTACTACTTAACATGAAATCCACCTTTTCACGGGGTACCAGACCAATCCTTTGCTAGACACTTTTTAACTTCCCTTGATACTATATATATACAATAATTGCCTATTCCAAAATGGGGACTCATGAGCATGTTTTTAACTCATCCCTTTGTCAAGATGCACATTCTTTTTTTTTGTCTTTTTTAAACTTGGTATTGGTGTCATATTCTTGGACAAATAACACAACTATAAAAACTAAGGATACTGTCTGCCATTGCTGTGATAAAGTACAGCTTATTGAACCAGAATGGTAGCAGTGAATGGTGAACAAATCCCTTGAGGAAAAAGTTTTACCCTCTAGCTATGAACAGCGATGCAAGCAATGTTTTTTTTTGTTTTTTGAAATGAACAAGAATGATGTAAGATAACATAGTGATTACTGCACTTCACATCACTTAACAGCCAGATGTCCAGTGCAGTTCAAGTACACACTAGTACTCAGACTCACTAAATATGCACTCAAATTCAGAAGTCAATACCTGAACCTTTCTTGCAATGAGTTTAGAAAGCACTTGTCTTGTCAACTTAGCTCCAGTGTGTATATGACCAATAACTGAAAACATTCTCTTTGCAACTTTCAGACTTCCCCATATCTCAAAACACTGCTTCATTTTGTTTTCACTATTTACATAAGCAATCCATTTACAGCTGGAAAAATGCACTAAAACCTCAACTGCATTACAGAAAAATGCTTACAGTGAGTCTTTCCATGAAGAGGTCAATTAATACATTTGGCAGAGAACAAAACAATTCCATGCTTGGTTTATAGATTGGACAGATGTGATAATGCATGGTTTGGCACTCCACAAAACAAAAACATCAGCACATTTTAGCCACCCCTAATGCTAAAGGAGGAGTCAGTGGGGCAGCCTCATCATGCTTCATAATCAAATTAACTTAAATCCCTTTAAGGAAAAACACTTTGTTTATCTGATGTTAGTAAACTTTGAAACAAATTGCATGACCAGTGGTCTTGCCAGTCAAATAATGAATCAGTGAATCATAGTATAAGGCAGCAGTAGCCTAAAGGTTAGAGAAGTGGTCTTGTGACTGGAAGAAAAAGTAAGATAAGGTAAGACAAGATGAACTTATATTGATGCCCTTTAAGGGAAATTTTCAGCAACACAAGGAGGAAGTGTGTTAGGATAAAATGAATGAACAGTAACGCTCATTCTCCTTTTAGCAAGGCATTTTTGAAACATGTGGAGCCTATGGGCAGGTGCTGCTTTTTTTATTTATTACAAGTTTTTTGTTAATTGTATGGTCATTTTCTTGTTGTTCATTTCTTCTTGTCATGTTTTTCAAATAAATTACTGAGGTTTCAAAGAGTTAACTCCAAACCACTGAAGTGACTATGTTCAAGGGGCCAAGAATGTAGTTGGATGTATGGAACAGTAAATATATGAAACAGGAAAACAACTTCAACTTCCTCTTGACCACTAAAGTTTTAATAAATACATCTCTTGTTTTATCTCTCCAGGTCCTGGCTACATCTGGGGTCATGACCTCCTCTTCTTTTGCGCTGTCATTTGGTGGGAACCCTCTCCACTGCAACTGTGAGTTACTCTGGCTGCGAAGGTTGAGCAGAGAGGATGACCTGGAGACGTGCGCTTCGCCTCAGCATCTCTCTGGAAGATACTTTTGGTCCATTCCTGAGGAGGAGTTCCTCTGCGAACCACCACTCATTACCAGATACTCTCATGAGATGAGGGTCCTGGAAGGGCAGAGAGTTGCACTCAGGTATCAAAACCTATATATCTTGAAAGCACTATTGAAAAGCCAGGCTTGTCAGTGATGCTCTGAACATTTTGGATGTATTTGATTTGAGATGGGTGCAGCCAGCTGTGACTTGTAGCAACAACAACAGAAAGCATTAAGCAACAAATGAACAGCGAAGTAAACAAAATTTACTTAAAAACCCAGGTGAATATGAGCATTACATTTATTTTCTTCTTTATTGCAATTCTCTGTACTCATTGTCTCTTCCTCGAATGATTATGCTGCCTTTATGGATGTTTAGCCCAAAGCTTGATACTGTTTCAAGGTAAAGAGCATGTCAAGATGTTGAGGCAATGGCTTGACCGAGGGTACGCCTCTTGTTTCAGAACAAAAAAGTTATATAGTGAAGCACTAGGATTGAGCCGGATACTCAAGTACAAGTATTATCCGAGCAATATGAGTCAATATCTGTGCTTGTAATGAATGAAACTCCTCACTGGGTAGCTGACTTTGTCCACGTTGTGTGATAGGCCTTTCACACACAGCGCCCCTCCCCTACACACACAGTTCACTGCAGCTGCACAGTTCACACACACACACACACACACAGTGACAACCTCTCTCTCACTCACTCAGGTGTGACCGCTCATGTCGCGTCTCTCTTCAGTAGCAGTCAGGTTTTTTTCAGCTCGCTCTTACCTTGGTTTGTAATCGCTGATAGTCAGTAGAGTTTCTGCTAAACTTGATTGGTAACAGACGTGCTGCTTTTGAGCAGACAGGCTGAATGCGACTCGCGTCGCGTCTCTCACTGCCTCTACACCGGTCGGTTTTTTGTCTGTTTTTTTTTTTTTTTTTTTACCATCTGCTTGCTCTTACCAGCTGGTTTTTGATATAAAGTCAGTTGGAAAACTTTGCTCGCACCAACACACACAGATCACTTACACACATACATTAGCTGAACACACGAAATCCATTATTATTTTGGCTGCATGCACTGAGAGTCTGACACTTTCTCACTGTAGTTCATAAAAATTAACATGGTTTTGCTTGGCCATTTTTAGGTCTTAGGTGGTGGGGGTGCGGGGGGTTCACCCACGCGCAGTTGGGGGGGGTCCGGGTGCCGAGCCCCCCGGCCGAAAATTTTGAATATATGGAATTGAAATGCATCAATCTGGCCCACGCTTTGAGACATATCAAGACCTAGTATAACAATTTCAGAGTGTTTAACAAACTGCATTTTGATAAAAGGCAGTTAATTGGCAAACACAAATATTGATTAACTGATTTATTTGGGCATTAGATTAACATTTTATAAATTAATTATTTTTAATTATTTTCTCAAATGTCTCCACACACAAACATAAATGGCAAGATCTAAGATACTGACAAAATAGGTACAAACACAAACAGTAGCAGGAAATAAAAAAAGTACAGGAATTAATACAAAAACCAAGTGGTTGGAAACTAGTATATACAGCTGATTGTTTACGTTTACAAGCGCTAAGGCTGGACAATAAATGATTATCAAATCAAAATCACAACTTCTGTCAGAAAAATCCCAATCAAATTACAATCGAAATTTGCAATCAGAAACAAAATCGTTAAGCCCTAACAAGCGCGCACACACACACAGACACACACACACACACACACACACACACACGAAAAACGAACACAATAATTACACAAATACGTCTCTGATTAACGTTAGGGGATTTAGTCACTTGGGGGAGTTTGGAAAGTCGCTAAGTTGTCATTGTATCAGCAAGTGGAATGAGGGAGAGATGGGCGGCCAGTGTACGGCATATCGGCACAAAAACAAACACAACAAACGTTACATAAATAAGTTTCTGACTAACATTAGGTTATTAAGTCACTTGGGGGTAGTTTGGAAAGTCGCTATATTGCCATTGTATCACTGGTATTTGCGAGCACTTGTGTTTTTCACGCTAGGCAATTCATACATTCCACCACCGCCTAATTTACAATGGATGTGTTGCGGCTGAAAGCCATCCTCTCAGCTTGCATGCAGAAACTATTTGCTGCAGTGATTGTT
Organism: Myripristis murdjan; assembly: GCF_902150065.1. Classification (NCBI taxonomy): domain Eukaryota; kingdom Metazoa; phylum Chordata; class Actinopteri; order Holocentriformes; family Holocentridae; genus Myripristis; species Myripristis murdjan. The sequence goes on from NC_044001.1 coordinate 25,959,859, forward strand.
TAATTCCGTTGTCAGTATTTCATGACGTATGGCCTAGTACCTGCCTAACTCCCTCCGGACAATCCAAGCTAGCATCAACAACTGATTCCTAAAGGAGCCGCAGATTGAATATGTCAATGTGCGTTTTTTCTGTAAATAGTTTTCAAATAAACAATAAATAAAGCAACTTCTGATCAATCCATATCAATGTCAGGCTTAAAATAACATACTGGTTAAGCCCCACCTATTTCCGGTCAAACCCCACCAACTTCTGGTTTAATTCCCGCCCACTTCCAGTTAAGCCTCGCCCGCTCTGAGTATGGATACAGATATGGATAATGTAGATGCTTGAACATATACAGATACAGATAGTGGTGTAGTCGCTCATCCCTAGTAAACACAGGTGTTACCAATGACATTAATGAAGGCTCTGTGACAATGAGGTTTAACAGAGCCAGGGTCCTGTTATTGTTAATGCTCGCTCACTGAAAAGACCTTACAAAGACTTACATTGAACAGAAACCTTTATTAATATCATAATAATACACATACAGCACAGTGGAAAGCAGTAGTACTATATACTTTATGTCGGTGCTCTTTGAGTTCTGCTATGTAATATTCTCTGTTCCACAAACCTCTTTTCATTAATCTATATTCCCACAAGACAAGAGCACTCGAGGGACAGAAAATAGGCTGTTCTCTTTTCCACTTTTCTCTCCTTAATGCACTCCACTCACTTAGACACACCCTGTCTTAATTTCCCAAATTGTTCAGCTGTTGACAAAGAGCCCTAGAACATGTGAAATGGCCTGATGTGTGATGAAGCTCAAGACAGGGATAGCAAATTACATTTTTAAAGAAAGATAACTAAATCAAGACAGCAACAACTTTGGGTGACGACGATTAGTTAATTTGCATATATATTGGTCACAGTCTTGCATGGTAGACATAATTTTCCAAATACTGAACTATAATGGACACGACAGAAAGAGGGAGTGAAGGAAATAAAGGAGGCAGTTTTTCTTGCATTTAGTCTTGTTCCCAGTCCCAAGTATAACCTGTAAGCACAGATTAGAAAAGGTTCAACTCACCTGAATTTAAGAGCATAAGAGCATAAAACTAGTTATGCACTGGAGACAAAAGGGCCTCTTTTAAAAACAAAAGGTAACACAATACACCACAATCAATTGATTTTTTTTTTCTTTAAGTTTTGCTGATTACTGGCAATAGTTTACGCAACTTTTATTGGACCACTTCATTAGTTGGCATAAAGTGACATGGATCCCATGAAATACACCATTATGTGTTCCTTTCAACTGCTCTTTCACTTTCCCAAATTAACTAAACTCTAAATGAACTAAACACTAAATGAATGCAGTTTGGAGCTCATTTTAGCTGACATCAGACATTGCTTTACTTGTGTACATACTGTTTATGACCCTGAGCAAAAAAAACAAAACAAACAAAAAAAAAAAAAAACATGTATTCATACTGTAACATAAAAATACATAGTTCAGTTGGTATAAATAGGGTTAGTGAGCTTTTCCTTAAGGTATTTATTCAGTATTGAGATCAAATGATATGTACCCCCTCTTGCACAATCCACATCTCACTTGTCTGAATGCTTAAAATCCTTCTTTTATCTGACTTCTCAGCTTTGTCTACATCTCATCTTCATGACTTTATAGCGTGTAATCAATGCGATCATAGTTTTTGCCTGGATTCACCTGATACATTCAATTCATGAATAAAGAATGTGATTTTAACATTCTGTACACTTCATAAAGATTCAATTTATAGCGAATATTAACTACAAAAATGCAGAGCTGTAGCATCAGCTGAAAGCAAGTGATTAAATGAGGCTTGAATAATGCCTTTGTATGTTCTTATTTCTCTTCTAGAAAAGATTGTGGTCCAGTGACCTTTGCATCTCCCCACATATAAGGTGTGAGGTGACCCAGTATTCTAACTTAAATAAATGTTTTCTTTATCTATAATATAAAACTCAGGCACGTTCTCTCCCAGTTTGCTCCCAGAGGGAAGATATAGAATGGGGATCACTGAATCTGCCTTCAAAAAGTGCTGTTTTTGCTGTACAGCTGACCCAGTTCTGTCTTGTTTCTCCCTCAAGGTGTAAAGCGAGGGGCGACCCAGAGCCAGCCATCCACTGGATCTCTCCTGAGGGCAAACTAGTGTCCAATTCCTCCAGAACTTTGGTCTACACAAACGGGACACTGGATATCCTTATCAGTACCGTCAAAGACACCGGCTCCTTCACCTGCATTTCCTCAAACCCCGCTGGTGAAGCCCACCAAACTGTGGACCTGGTGATCATAAAACTTCCCCACATCTCCAACAACACCAACAACATCCAGGAGCCCGACCCAGGATCATCAGACATTTCTACATCAACCCGCGGCGGAGCCAATGGCAACAATGTGACGGGCGATGTGAAAAGCGGGGTAGATAAGAGAGTGGTGATTGCCGAGGCCACATCGTCAACAGCGCTGATCAAGTTCAACTTCCAGAGGAATATTCCAGGCATTAGGATGTTCCAGATTCAGTACAATGGGAGCCAGGATGATTCGTTGGTTTATAGGTAAGACTATTACCAGAGATAAGTTTATATAGGGAGATATTCCATCCACAAGGATATGTGAGGCCACCTCCAGGGGGCGACATAGAGCACTAAAACAGGGCTAAACAGAATAAAATGAACAGCAGTCAATGGGACTTTTCCAAGAAAACATCTCTCTTAAATTATATATACCTTTTAATGTGCATTGGTAAAAATTACCAGACAGTGATTATGTTGTTAGAAATCTGGAGCCATTTGGGGAAAAAATGCTTCTTTCCAACACCACAAAGCGTCATTGCTTGTGGAAGTCTTCTTATATTGCCATCATTGTACAACCATCAATTTCACATTGACTAAAAAAATGTAGTGGTCACTTTATAACATTTAGCCCCATTGACCACCATATACTCTGCTGTTTAGCAAGTGCTCAGCACTGCCCCTGATGGTGTCACAGCATTCAATAGCTGTGGTCCAGCTTTCTCTCTCTATAGGCTTTGCTATCATCATTTATCATTCAGTATGATACAGTAGAGTTACATCATTTACATGAGAGCAACTGAATGATACTATGACTACCATAGAGGTGGGAGATTACCCAAGGCTGAGCTGTATAAATTAGATTTTGTCAGACTAGATGCAGCTTTAATGATCCATGTAGAGAAATTGGGCTATTAAAGCAGCAAATAGTAACAGGATATAGAATAAATAGGATATGAGAATAAGGCATATGGGGAGTATTAAATGTATTCTAACCAGCAAATACAAAACTGAAATATGTCAAGGAAAATATATGAATCAAATATGAAAATATAAGAATTACAGAATGGATTCAGTGTGTTGAAATAACTGCAGCAGAACATACGAAAATAAAACTTGAATATGAAGTATAAAAGAGAATGAATGACATGAGAAAGTCCATGATCCACATTCAAACCCAGCAATACAATGGATTTTGCATTAGCCTGCTGAGTCACCAGGATGGCCTTGACAGACAGGGCATGGCTAGTCTTTCTTGACTTTTGCCGTTTGCTCAGGATTACACAGATTAGATCTATCTCACTGGGAATGATTGTTATTTGAGCTAAATATTTACCTCGATGAGATGGGGGAAAGGGCATTAACAAACACATAGACCATTCATGAGGAAATCTGCCAGTATTATCTGCCTTTCCTATCTTTACTAATCCTTGCACATACTTCATCAGTATGTATCATCAACAAGAGTTGGTGGGGGCAACAGGGCTGACCTGCTTTCTCGAAATGACAACATCCCATGCAGTTTTGATAGTTTCTACACAGATTCTCACTCAGCAGTGGTGGAAAGAGTACTAGAAATTGGTACCCTAATAAAAGTATTTTTCTTAAGTAGAAGTAGAGGGACTGATGTAAAAATATACTTAAGTAAAAGTTAGAGTTATGCTTTACTCTAACAATATGCTATAAAATATGTCTTTCCCTTTGTCTCAACCTTTTCTAGTTCAAAATCTAGTTCAAACTAGATTCTTTTATCAGAAGTTTGGAAATTATGAAAAGGTGCACCAACAAACAGCCATATCTGCTTTCGTGTCTGTAGACTGTGCAACCACTGCAGAAGGAATCACATTTTGCCAGTTTATGATGGCCAGGTTTCAGTGTCTTTTGAAAGCCAGCCAAATCTGTACTCTGTAGTGGATGAGATATGAAATGTAGCTAATAACAATACTTAAAGGCAGGCTATGCAGTTTCAAAGGGAGGGCAAAACACCTTGTGATGATGTGGTAAAGAATGATGAATGCCCTTTTATCTTCGTAATATAATTGTATGTCTCGCTATTGTTTATATTTTTGTGTTCATTTGACATCAGTACATTGCATTTAAGACAGATTTAAAAGTGTTCTATTAAATTTAAGGGTTATTAGTCTTGGTGTGAGGGGTTTTATCCTTTCTCAGCATCACACTTAACATTAGGAAACAAAGTGGTGTGCACTGCCATTTCAGACTTACCTTGAAGCAAAAGTTTACTTAAGTAAAAATAAAAATACTAACTTTAAAAAATAGTAGACAAAAAAGCCATTCAATTACAGTAAAGTGAGTAAATGTAAGTATTTATTTTCACACTTGTCACTAGGACACAGATTTACAGTGTACATACTTTATCTCTTAATGTCTTTATCTCTCTCTATCCAAATATATAATTAACAAATCAACATCATATGCTGGTTTTTATCTGTCTTGCGTATTATTCCTAATCTCTGTACATAATTCATCAGCACTTAACCCCATTCAGAGGATGTAGTATCAACAGATGGTGCCGATATGATTTATAGCTGTGTGTCTAGTAAGGGTAGAATTATAGCTTTTCACACTGAGATAGAGCTGTAGAAACTGCTGCAAAGAAAATTCCTGTCTCTCTGTGCTGCCTCTCTCTGCTCTTCCCAAAAGCAATCCAAAGCCTCAGCTCATTTGCAGGATCCAAATGCCTTATTTGTACATTTTATTGGGGTTATTTTGCTGGATTACTGAGATTCTTTTCTCTATCTCTATCTGCTTCTGTCTTTCACAAGTTATGCAAGCCACACAGCCAGGCTCTTAGCGGCCGTTTTGCCCATTTACTGCAATTAACCACATTTTACATAGCAACAAACCATTTTGCACATCAAGATTTCAGCATGTATATATATATATATATATATATATATAACAAAATCCCTTGATTTTAAAATTTTCAAATAATGAATTTCCACCTTATAATGTTCTGCTTATTTGGCTAACAAAGCCGTCAGCATTCATAAACCACAGTACTTATAACTTGCTGTGTAAAGTAAACGTTTCCTCAAAAACTATTTTCAGAGGGACTGTTTACAAGGATTGTAAACATGATTGGACAGAAGGCAAATTCATCTTCGGAGCTCGTCATCATCAAACACATAATCCAGCATAATTTTCTAAATTTGTGCAGCTCTTGTCAGTAGAATTACTGTGGTAGAGGCACTTTTGTTCTCATAATCCAGTACTTCCAAGGTCAGAGGGGAGCCGTGAATTTCTGGACTTTCAAAATGTAGGAAAACACATGAGTGGGTTTACCACATGATTTTTATGGCCACTTTCAAATTCTATCAAATTCACTATCAAAGTATTACTATCAAACATCTTCATTACTTCACAACATCTTCATATTCTTAATATCTTCATGATACTGGTGCTTTGTGTCTTCAGGGTTAGATTTACTGACAGCAGAACTGATGAATTTGATGCTGTTAGTGGGAAATGACTGTAGTAACTGTTGTCAGACGCCCCCTGAATGCACCACCAGGAAGGCTTTCAGACCTGTTCACATCACTCGATGACTGCTTTCTTTGGGAAGAGAATAGCAGAAATGTGAAGTATTAACATTTTGTATAATATTACACTAAACGTGTAAAATCACTGGTATGGTCCTTTAAAGTAGTAAAGTTCAGGGGGTTCAGCGCTTTGCTCAAAGGCGTGTTGACAGTAGCTGCTGAAGGAAGGGAGAGTGTCACTCATTCCCTCTCCACTGCCATCGCTCCTTTTTATGTCACTCAGACTCTCTCTATCTTTTATACTCATTTCCACCCCTCTTTCTCTGCTCTGCTCTTCACTGTCTACCTTTTCTGCAGTTGTTACCACTTCAGTAACACTTCACTGTAAGGGTACATGAATTATCACTAATTCATGTCTAACTTTTAGTGCCAAATGAACTTTTGATGGCTGTATTATTTTGCAAGCTAAATCATAAATGCTTAACTTTTGTTATTTCACAATTATGACATCATTAATAACACGAGAATCTAATGCTTAGTTAATGATGACTACACTACTTGGAGGATTTCAACAATTCATGTGCTATGTACTGTGATTGACCAGTTTTTAGGTCTGTCTACTATGAAGGACACATGACTGTGTTTAACTCACAGTGTAGATCATTAAGACTGAAATACATTAGTTATTGCATTAATTGATGTATTGTTCTTGCATGTATGCATACATGAGATACTGTTAATGGAATTCCTTATAATTTTTTCAGTTTTTCATGCATAAATTAATGTTTTTTTATGCATGAAGAAATTCATGATAATTCATGTAGCTTTACTGTGTTACCCCCTCTTCTTCTCCACCTCTCTCTCTCTCTCTCTCTCTCTCTCTCTCTCTCTCCCCCTCTCTTGCTCTCCTCCGCCCCCTCTTATATTAATCTCTGCAGCCCTTTGTGTTTCTCAGTGTTATTTTGCAGCCCTCTTGCCTTTAGATAGCGGATTGATTTCCATTCAACACCTCTGTCTGGACAAAGCAACAACTCATTGATTCTGCTTTTTCATTAACCAAACCCAGAGAGAAAGAGAGGTAGAGAGAAAGGGAGAGGGAGGAGGAGAACAGAGAAAAAGAGAAAAAAACAGATGAGTGAGAGAGGCAGAGGAGGAGGGACGTGGGAGAGGGACTGGAGGAGTGTGATAGACAAGGGAAGACTACCCCATTGTTCTACACAGAGCACATCTTTTCGGGCTCAATGAGTGCTGATTGATTTGCAGCAAATTGATATTTCTGCACTTCAGTCCCTTCCTGTTCAACATAATGCTGTCTCGCAGACCTCAGGGGGTGCTGTTTGTTTCCTTTGTTCATACTGTAATTTCAGCTGAGTGTGAACAAATGGATGGATGAATGGCAGTTTAAAGCTTTTAAAGGCTTACCCACACAGTTAGGCTGACCTCTTAGTAGCACAGTATACTGTATATCCAAACTCTACTAAGAATGCTTGAAACATTTTATTGAACCTTGTTGAGAAATGCTATTTTCTTTCACCCCCTTCCACCCAGAGGTCAGAGGTCAAACAGACACTTTAGCAGGACAGCTGAAGGATGTCCAGCATACTTGCTGTCAAATATATATATATATATATATGTGTGTGTGTGTGTGTGTGTGTGTGTGTGTGTGTGTGTGTGTGTATCTATATATATATCTATATCTATATATTTATATCTATCTATCTATCTATCTATCTATCTATCTATATATATATATATATAGAATAGAATGTCTTTATTGTCACTGTACAATGTACAACGAAATTAAAAGTGCGATCCCTAATGGTAATCATCATATAGATAGATAGATACAACTAGCAAAGACATCTGTGTCATGCTCAGCACTTCTTTATGCTGGGTGTAACATAGGGCCCAGTGTGTATTTCCTCCACAATTCACTGGTGTCATGCAGAAACCTTGTATTTCCATTTTTCTTACATCCTTTATTTGTCCTGAAATCAGTAGTTGTTATTCTCAAACCAAATCACTGATGATGTAAATGTCTTTTCAAAAACTGCAACTGTAGAAAGACAAAACAGAGTATAACCAATATCTGTGTTTAGAGAGTCTGAAAAAAAGAACTGTGGGGAACACAGGTTTTCTCTTGGGACATTTACTGAACAACGCTCACTGCTAGTCCTTCCACAGTATTCTCCAGGGAAATTTTAGAATAGCTGTTTTCTGACTTTTCTCTGGGGACCCACAATTTCAAGATAACTTTTCTGTCAATCCAAAATACATTTGGTTGGCCACTTCCAATGAATCAGGTAAATGTATGCCACTAACTCAGAAGACTTATTCAATGTATCTATCATTGTGGGGACCTCATCCATCTATTGAGCAACTATAATACCCTTTGTTTGTTTTCTTTCCTTTGAGACTAGTTAAAAACCACTTTGGTCAAGCACTCTGCTGATACAATCAAACATATGGATTTTTAGCTGTAGACACGCTCTATGCAGTTGAGAACAGTTTAGTGCAAAAATTCATATTTGCTTTCATGAAAATGGCAATGAGGCAGATAAAAATGCAATGGCACCTAACACCAGAAACATTATGTAACTACTCCCTGGAGGGTTGGACTTCTGCTTGGAGTTGGGAGAGGGGCAGTGGGTGGCTACACCCTTATGATCAATGTGACAAATAATATCGTGTTGGATTTTGTTGGCCTGTGCCGGTGTTAATTTTGACATCCAGTATCGTAGTTGTAGTCTTTTGACTAATATGCATTTTTTTGTAAGTTTTACTCTTCTTAGTCATTTTTCACATTTTTTCCTCTGACAGTTCCTCATTAAGTTATCTGTTAGTGACCTTTACACATAAATTGATCCACATTCCTTATTATAGCTTCTAATTTGTATCTAGCTTTTGTTTTTATCCTGTACTTAATATCAAACATAGAGTTTGCCCATATATCTGTTCCCTTGGAAACTGAGGTCATGAGTTGTGTTTTCATTTGTCTGTTTCTGGCGTTTTCATCTCTTTTTATTTGTTACCAAAAATGTCATAGTTCATTGTAGTTTTTGTCAACAAAGTTGATTTCTGTTTAGATTTCATCCTTGACAACGTAGTGTTGATGAATACTTTTGGCCATACTTTTAGTCAACAAAATTATCTGTGCTGTTGTTGGAGAAACCTTCTGTTTGTGGCTGCTGCCATTTTAAATATTTAAACTCACAGGTTAATCGCACCACCCTCTGACACTCCAAGGCAGAACCACAGACAAGTGGTGGTGCATTATTTTGAAACTGTACAAGAGGAAGGTGCTCTATGCCCCCACCCCCTGCTGGGTAGGTCCTTAATTGGAAACAAGAGAAAACTCTATTGAGCCATCCATTGCAACATCCCTCACATAAGCCTCAGCTATAAACTCCTTATTTCAGGATCAGGGGAAGGGAGTGCTGATAGAGATGAAACGATGTGGTGACCTTCTTTACTTGACCGACCCTGGCGAGAGCAGTACATGCTGTCTTTGGCCTTTACACTCCACTGGTTTTATTGATCCATTCACAGCTGTGGCGATGATGATAGTAAAATTCACACCCAACATTGTGACCATAAAGTGGCCTAAGAGGAGAAGGTGCTTTTACTCATGAGAAGAACCAATTCTTAAGTTAATGAAAAGATGCTAGTAAGGAATTAATGAATGAATTAATTAATTAATGGATAAGTGGATGAATACAATAGATGATAATGATAGATAGATAGAGAGATGGATGGATAGATAGATAGGCTGCAACCTTTACTTTTAAATTTAGCCCCCTTTCCCTGTCCTAGTCCTCATCTGCTCTGCCTGTTGTTTGCTTTTTTCCTCTGTGTTGTTTTCCACTCCAGCAGATCCATCGAGCTACAGGGGCTGTTTGCCATTTGCCAAAAAAACTACACATCAAGCAAATTGCGTGGCAGGCTTTTTATGAGCTACACAACAGGGGGTGGAGGATGAGTTCAGAGTTTTTAAAAGGCATATACACATATTCACATGCACACATGCATCCACACACTCTCACTAGCAGGGAGCACTTTATCCTTGCCGATGGTCCCCACGGCCCAGGTATAACACCTAGCTCAGCTGTGCTTAAGGCGTAAAAAACATCCGCCTTTATCCCACTGTAATGTTCCAATTCTGATTTTATGGCGCCATAAACATATCGTGGGCCTAACGTAACAGTGTGATTGCTCTAAGTGGTCTATAGGGTTTTAAATGTGGACTGGATGTATGAAGGAGAGAATCACAGCATTAAGGAGAGATTTAGATGACTCTGCTAAACTGGAAGAACCAAGCTGGAAGGAAGGAGGAAGGAAAACAGGGGATAAGAGGAAGTACAGGAGGAAGGAAGGCAGGATGGGTGGAAGGACACAACAGCAACATTAAGGAGCGATTTAGATGCTTAAATGGAGGAACAAAACAAAAGAGAAGGAGGACTGGGATGGAAGAAGCAAAGAGAAAGAGACAGAAAGTGACTAAGGAAGGTTGTAGATAATCCAGCTAAACTGGAAGAATGGAGCTGGAAGGAAAGAAGGACACAGGGGGGAGATTAAGGGCTAGAAAGGGTTACAGGGGAGAGAGGAAGAAAAAAGGAATGAAAGAAGAAAGAGGTAGAAGCAAAGAACAAGGAGGAGAAGGACTGAAAAGAGGAATGGAGGAAGAGAAGCATAGAGAAAGAAAGTATGGAATAGGTAAGAGAGAGATGGAATGAACAATGTAAGTGAGGGCAGGGAGGAGTAAGAAAAAAGGGAGGACAGGAGAAAATAGCAAAAGATGAAAGGAGAGAGCACGGGGAAGATGAGGAAAGGCGGAACTGCATAAATGGAAGACAGCAAGGAATGGACGATGTATGGACGTACAACCATAACATCATGAAGGAATCTAAATGGAAGGAAGGGCATAAAGAGACAACCACAACATTAAAGATGTACAGATGGACATGACTCAGCAAAACTGGAGGAATAGAGCTGAGGTCCATAGGCAGTTATATACCGTATAGTGGAGCGCTGAGATGTCTCCTCAGTGTCTAAGACAGTTTTCATTATGTACTATACAATGCATGTTTGCACTGATATCAGCAGTAATAAGATCTTGAAAAACATAAAATCTACCCTCTTTTGTTTTAAAACTGCAAGAAGTGTCAACTAAGGATTTGGAATTCCTGAGAAAATCCTTGATTAATTCTCAACATTGATAAACATTAGGCCTATGTCATGATTAAAATGCCCTTCAACAGAGTTGTCATTTTTTATACAAAACATTTAAAACAAACCCTCAGTAACTATAATTAAAGGATACAAGTTCAATTTCACCTTCAGCAGCTAGCAAATAAAGCTGGCATCATTGTTTTGACATGATTTAAAATGGAGGCAGCACTGCTGTTGTTCTCTTCACGCTAATTGTTGAGTGTGAATCCATATTATGTTGTAGAGGACATAGAAATAATTAGATGCAGTGTGATGTAGGTGTTACTTTTTTCTAAATGGCTTTTGACTGCAGTTTGACTGGTTAAAATCTGTTTAGAATCTGCAGTGTGAGTCTTATAAGAACAGTAATATTATTCATTACTAATATTTATTTTCATTGCTTTTCTTTTCCTTTTTTCATACATTTTCTTTCTTAAAACAGTAATTTGTTGCACGTCAGTTCATTAGAAACATCCAAACCATCCTTTGATGATAAATAAACACAAGCATTTATGTCTTATCACTGATTCTTGGGAATTTGGATAAAACAGGTTTTAATTTTGAAAAAAAAGTGAGTTAAATTACAAAATCTGAAGGTATATCATCATAGGCCAAGGTCTTGGCTGTTCAGCAATGTACCGGTGCAACCTCCTCATTTTGCATTTTTTTCATAAAATAGGCGTTTTTCCAGTTATTAGGCTACTTTGTTTTTGTTAACACCGTCACTGTAATGTTTTTTTTTTTTTTTTTTATTTGAAAAACATATTTTTGTATTAAAGAGACTATTACTTTAATAACTCAACAGCACCAAAGAAACATATTGTAAGCATATTCATTTAAAACAAATATAACTGAATCTGATGGTGGTGACACTAATCTGATGGTGGTGACAGTTGCCTCATTACAACATACAAATCCAAAATTTATACCACTCAAGTCAATGGCTTCTTGCTTAACAACTTTATTTAACTATTTGGTACAAAAAATAACAATCCTGAGCACTGTTATAAGCATTTTTCAGACTTCAGTCATCACCGTCACACAGAAAACCTGACGGTGGTGACGTCTGACGGTGGTGACAAAAACCTGCTCTTTCACATGATAAGCATGAGTTGTTCACATTAGCCATCTTGTTTCCCCCCTGAAGCTACCTGCATCAGACCTCTTCTTAAAAAGTATACATTTATTCCATAATCTAATCTAATGTTTTTTATACAAAAGTGACGGTGTTGACATGTTATGGTTGTGACAGTAGCAGTGTCCAAAAACATGAAGAGATTTAAGAGAAAACAGCAAACTTCCAGGAGCCTGAGTGGTCTTGAAGCATGCAGTAGAGCTGAAGGTTTGAAAAGGGATCCTCAGGAATGTAATTGACTTTGTAGTTGTAGAGTTTTTTGTTTTTTAAATAAATATCTGACGGTGGTGATGAATATGTGGGACACATTTTGAGCAACCACAAAATAACAGTGAATATTGTTCAAAACTCATCGTTTGTAGTTTTTAATACATATTATGATGTACTCTTTCATGTGGTAAATATAGCTATTATTCAGGGAAATTATTACTTTTTGTTGTTTTAATCAAGTTGAAATGATTATCTCCTATCTGAGGACAACAGAAATAGCATTTTTCTTAGTGGGACATGATTTATCCAAATTCCCAAGAATCAGTGTTGTGTTCTCGTCATCCTTTTGCTCAATATAAGGTGATTACTCAGTGGGAATACAGCCACATGGAGAAAGTGCACTTTTCAGCCATTTTGCATCTAGTCTGTTTTGTGTGAGAAACAGTTTTGGGGAAAACTAACTGTCTTGTGGAGATGATTAAATTTTGGGGATATTTGACCCATAGTCTCATATTTAGACCACAAAAGTAACAAATTTTGAATGTATACTGTAATTTAATGACAGAAATTGAGATTGAAATGTGTTACTTTACTTGTCACTGGGAAGAATAATCATGTAATTTAGTACTGGAGCCTTTGCATGACTGAAACCACTACTTGTCCACTAGGTCTTGGTTAATATTGTACAGCCTGAGTCAGTGCAAACTTGTTCTCAGTAAGTCTTTGAGCAGGGTGTTATGAAAATGCAGTTTTAGATGACAGCTAGCTAAACCCTTGGGCTCAAAATCCCTGTTCCACCTCTGACTACAAGCTTGTTGGGCATTAGCTGTGGCATGCAGGGCCTTATGCATGGTAAAACAGAGATATGACGCTAGGTCCTGATAGTGTAATGTTTGCTGTCTGCCTTGAGACTCGGACCTATTAGCATGGCACTCTGCCATCTGCTGTGTAAGCCACATTAGCTTCGAGGTCAGCAAGTAATGGGGCAATCGTTGAGCTACCATTAATCCTCTTCACATTGTGCTTATAGACCCGTGATTCTTATCTGGTTTGGTTGGGCACTCATGTGCCTTACAGTGGGCCATGCTGCATTTTGACATTGTTAGATTAATTGTTTAGAAAATGAAGAAAGTTAAATTGAGCACATTGAAATCACTGAACGGATTTAAAACCTTTTCCTTGAGGTCAGGCCACATTAGACTGGCAACTGTACTGATGGTTTGACATACTTTATATTTTTTAATCATATGAAGTTTGGCAGTTAAATTGTTCATTCAGATGATGTGGTAATGAAGCTATATGCTAGCTTTTTAAAATTTCAGCTGCTTAGACATAGCAGCATTAGACATACAGTAACAGCCTGAGAGAGCTTTGTTAATCCATGTGCAACAAGGTGACTATAGCCAATTAAGCTAGGAGATAGCTGTTTATTTTGCCAGAGAGACAGTCAAGTAATTTGCATGCCCTCAGAGTTAGGATTAGCATTAAAGGTTGAGCAATGAGCAGCAAGTGTTGTAAGCTGTTAGCCACCAACGTCAAGTCTATTTAGGGTGGCAGGTCCATTCTGAAGTCAACAGCTGTTCACCTCTAAAAGATCAGATCTCGGCTGTCTCTGAGAAGCCAAATGTAAAGAAAAATATATGATAAGGCAGGATTATGCATCAAAAAGTGAAAACTGATTGTAGGGACATACAATTCAACACACTTACGAGAAATAAAATATAAATTAAAATAGAGCAAATTGGTGATATTAAACATCCACACAACCACAGCATGTATTAAGAGGTAACATATGAATGTGCAACATAAATAACATAAGCATTTGCAGATTTTCAGCTATTTCATTTTGACTCCACTTTGAACTAATTTTGCCAGATGTTTCTTTCTTTCATTATAACAAAATTGCCTTGAAAGTGACAGAACTGTAATCAGAACCATTGTAACCACAACTGTTAGACTTCTGATTTTAAATCATGATAAGACAAGGCAGAGCTTCAATAATTTTAAAAAGTGAAAAACTCAGTGCTAGTTTACACACTTGCCAGGTGCTAGCATCTCTGCATATTAAAACACTTGAAATTGGATGAATGTTGTACTCGCTGACAAAACCCTTCCAGGGAATCTGAGTGATGAAATGTGAAATGGAACATTCTGTCTTCCATTACAATGACACTGATGAAATGCCGGTTGACTAAACTCTTCAGACATGGCAGTTCAATCAGGGGAGACTAATTTGAGTGAACAAATTGAGAGACTTTGCTTAATAAAATGAAAAATTTATTGGTCATGAAAATATGTTTGGAAAGGCTCCGATGGATGGTAGTCATCATTCAATTAATGGGAGAGGAAGATTCTAATGAGAATGGAGAGAGGATTTCCCCCTGTGTAACCCTCTGCAGCCGTTGTTTTCGTGGTGGGGGTTGTACGACCGAACCGGAGCTGAAACGACAACACAAACACAAAATAAATGACGTGTATATACAGAAACTAGGTGAGTGAGAAGCAAAGATTGTGATTTGTTCTTTGGATGATGGACACTGACAGTCAGATGAGTTGACAGGTGGCTTCAGAAAGTAACTTTAAAAGGTGGTGCCTTAAGGAATTGGAAAAAATGAGTAAGCCTGTGGGAAATAGGACCAACTCAGGTAGGATATGAAGAGGCCACAAATAAAAGACTGATGTGGTAGAAGTTAAAGGAGTGAGGGAGTCTGTGAAATGGTGAAGGTGTTCTCACCAACTGAATGCACATTACATTTCAACAACAAGGACTTACTGAAAATCATGCAGTCTGTTAGCAACATCAGCCCATGGAGATGCTTCTCCTTTTTTCAGGCAGAACACGTTAATGTTTAATTACTTAATTATTGTTGGTATATCAGTGAGCCATTGAAGAACAGTGAATATTATTTAATCTCAGAGTGGGCTGAAGCTTATTCACTCAGTGTGTCACAGAAAAGCTGAAATGGAAAGCCGCTGAGCACAGGACACATCAGAGTTACTAAAGCCCTCCTCTCTTATCACACAGGTCCAGCTTGACCTGGGAGCACTGGTCTTGTCTGTTGGATCATTGCCATGACCGTTTTTTTTTTTTTTTGGAATAATGCAGATTTTTGCTGGCAGGCTTGCTCCAATATTTAATCAAGTGAAATGGCCTGAAATGGAACAATCTGGTATCAGAGTTCACTGTTCTGTGCATAGAGGCATTCATTTGTCTTGAGAAAAAAAGCTGAGAAAAACTAATGGAGATCATATTGGCCTCCAGGCTTTGTCCTGCCCCTAGTGAAGAAAGCTGGAGTTGATTAAGACACACACACACACACACACACACACACACACACACACACACACACACACACACACACACACACACACAATAAGGTTTTGCTTTCACCAGCATGTATTGCTGTATCAGTGATGAATATTGGCAGAAAGCCAGATGCAGTGACGACTACTGGGGAGAGCATGCTGCCTTGGGAGGAGATTAGTGCAGTGGAACCCACACATACACACATCCATGTGCACATATTACACACACAGACATGTGAGCACAAGTGTATACTCATAGATGCACGACCAGACATACATAAACACACACATACACACACCCTTTCTCTCTCTTTCTCTCTCTCTCTCTCACACACACACACACTTTCCTTCTCAGACTCTCTCTGTAAAGTGTAATAGAAGTGTAATGAAAATGAGACACACACACAGAGGCGCCCTGGGCTGAGGGCTTGGCAGAGCAGAGCAGATAGATTAGTGTAATAGCCTCGGCCAAGGCAATCATCTGCCTACTGTCGGGCCTCAAATACTGGCATCAAGATCCAACTCAGACACAAAGAAATTAGCCACAATGGATGGGTCGGGTTGGATGAGTTCACAGTGCTAACAGTTCACAGAGTAAAGAAATAATCAGCTTCAAATGAAAAATTTTGCATGCAAATGTATTTTGTTGAACTCGCCGGTACAACAGGCAAATCTGCCAAACATATTGTCAGTATCTTGAATGAATCTTGTATGTATGAATGTATGAATGGCTACAGCTTGGCTTTGAAACTGACAGTGAAAGCTCACGATGAGATGTGAACTTGGTTGTAGCATCTGATTAGATGGGTTGAGTGAGTGCAATGAATTGGTGTGCGTCCATTTATCTGTTCATCCATTTGTCACACAAATAACTTTCAAATGGATGATTGGCTCTCCATCACTTTTCATGTGAAGGTTGGTCATGAGCCAAGGAAAATGTAGCTAACTTTGTATATCATCATAGTTGATGATGATATGCTCATTTGTTATAAAACTTGAGTTACTGGAACACTTTCTGTTGATAGTATTTTTTCAGTATAGTACTATGACATAATTTATGACAGAACACAGAACACACTCCCTTTGATTGATGGAACATCATGTAATACTGACTTTGTTGATGGAACTCTGCCTTTAATTGATCAATCGCTTCATTAATAGAATATGCTGTCTGTTGATTGTATACTGTGTTGTGTTAATGGAATACTTTTGTTGAGGTAACGTGCCTTTTGATAATGGAACACTGATTTGTGTCAACGTCAAGTTTATTCATTTAGTGCATTTGAAAAAGTCAACAAGTTACCACCCAAGCACTTCACATTTCTATGACAAAAGAAAGAAAGAAAAAAAATCCCATAAAAATAAGTTAAGAGTATATGAAATATGGTCTGTTGTGGACACTGTCTGTATTGGTTTATTTTTGAGAGTGGGCATAGGAATGGCAATGAAGTGATGTTGTAAGTATTTGCATATAGAGCAGGGATGCAGTAACTGCTGGTTACTCAAGCTGCAATTTTAATGCCAGGTGTGACCTGCAATCTGTCTCAACTGAATCTACACACAATCTGGATATATGTGGATAGAAAACAGCAGGTCTGAACAGGATGTAACTGTGTCCATGTGCCATCTGACTGTTACTGTGTGTTCATTAGCCAGGGCTCGCTGCCATAAAGTTGAAATGATCGAAGACACAAAGGTAAAAGCTCACAGGGTCAAGAAATGTTCCAACTGTTCAACTGTTCCCTGAATATTCCTTGCTATTTACTCTCCCTCCCTCTCTCTCTCTCTCTCTCTCTCTCTCTCTCTCTTCTGCTCTTTTATCTCTCTTCCACACACACACTCACAGACGCACACACACACACATACACATAGTTTAAATATAAATGCATATCCCAGGGAGATATTAATGGGTTAGTAAACAGTGGTTTCTTTGTCTCAGAGTGTTTGAGCCTGCAAGTAATAGATGAACCCAGATTGTCTAGGTCACATTAATGAGTTTAATACACAAATATAGATTTTGACAAGAAAATTTAACTGTTTTAGCTGGTTATTGTGGACACAGACAAGCAAAGGAAGTCCAAGGCCACTGCGGTAATAGGGAGATTAATCTATGTCTGTATGTGTGTGTATGTATACAAGTTAGGATGCCTATGTGTGTGACATTTGCCCCTATCATTAACCGCGCACACCCCAATGTCACTTTATGTGTCCGACCAGAAGTAGTAGCTGTTTGTGTGCATGTGTGTGTGTGCGTATGTGTGCGCATCTTTGGTGGCCAAGGTTCACTGCTATAGTGATGAAAACATCAAGAGAAGCAAAGGGGAGAACACTCAGGGTCAGACAACGTTCAAACGGTCCCATTAGTATTCATGGGGTCACATAGACATTCACACACAGCCAAACACACACACACACACACACACACACACACACACAGACCCTTGTGCTGGTATTCTAGAGAGGGCACTCTTGTGGCTTGCATTTATTCCCCAGCCCTTAATACTAACCCCTTAATATCTAACCTTTACCTTTCCCCTAACCTTCACTAAACTCTTAACTGAAAACTAAACCTCTAACCCGGCCAAAATGGTCATTTGCTCCTCACCGTACAATAAAAGCTGCAAGCTCTGAGCTAGATGTCCCCCTTGATTTTAATGAGGAATTTGATTAGCATTTTAATGAGGAAGTCCAGGGAAGCTGACAAGCCATTTTAGGGAAACTGAAGGACGAATGTGCGAGCCTTTTTTCTGCAATGTGACAACTGTCTAGTGAAGAAAAATAACCTACTGAAACTCAAAGTGACAAAGTGCTGCTGTAATTGTCCAAAGGATATCCAGAATTATTCATCACAAGCTGGAGACTATTTCCTTTTTATGATTTACTGTGAAAACTGCCAAACATAAATGAATGTCTGAAATGCAGTAGTATTACCAGAATGCATAACAGGTTTCTAGTTCCATTGTTCCCTCTGTTCCTTATTTTTTATCCTTTGCCTCCTTCCTCTCTTCCCTCAACAATAGGTCTCCCTTCTTTTCTATTCTACTCTTGCTTTCCTCAGTAAACTAGCTTTCTGCTCTTATAATGTGTTCTTGAAATGGTCATGCTGAACTCTTTAAATGTTTATGTTGCAAATGGCAATACTCCCAGCTCTTATGCGCCATGCTAGTTATACTTTGAAGCCGTAAAAAACGTGGGGGACGTATATCCTTGTGATTGTTCATAAGTGCTCTCTACGTTCCATTGGTTTACAGTCATCATCACTTCAGAAAAGGGCAGTCTGCACCTCCTCCCCCCAAAAAAGCAAGTGAAAGTTCCTTGCTGTTTTTGAGTCCCTGGCCCCTTACAGTTGCAGTTTTGGCATTTAGCTGACACTCTTATCCAAAGCTACTTTCAGTGAGGGAGCAGGTAGGTTTGCTTTGCTCAAGGACACAGACTGTTGCATTGTTGTTTCTGGGAACTGAACCAGACATTTTCCAGTTACAGAACGATCCTTCTAACCACCACATCATCGCTCCCCATCCCCACTTAAACAATTTATATGTGGTGTTTGTAAAATCCTTGCAAGCACTGATGGCCTGGGCAAGGATATAAATCACTGATGGGATCTCTCTCTCCCTCTGTCTCTGTCTGTCTCTTCCTCCACAGAATGATTCCCCCGACAAGCAAGAACTTCCTGGTCAACAACCTGGCGGCAGGGACTCAGTACGATCTGTGCGTGCTGGCGATTTATGATGATGTCATCACCTCGCTGACGGCGACCCGCGTGGTGGGCTGTGTGCAGTTCACCACAGAATCGGAGTACATGAGGTGTCATTTCATGCAGTCGCAGTTCCTCGGCGGGACAATGATCATCATCATCGGCGGGATAATAGTGGCCTCGGTGCTCGTTTTCATCATCATACTGATGATTCGATACAAGGTGTGCCTGTCTGTCTTAATCTACTTTGGCCGGGAAGGGGAGCTGTTAAATGGGAGGAGAATTGACCTTATTTGCATGGCAACCATATATCCTCAAATCTAACTGGCTGGTTTGGGGGAAATTATGTCACCAAAAAAACAAGCAAATCAGAATCCATCCAGTTTATTTTGTCATTACTGGGTCTTATCAATCAAATAATTTAGAATCTTCAATTAGCATCAGTCCATCCATGCTTTAGCAGCCCTTAATGCCAGGGAGAAGCCAATCAGTAGCCTGTGGCTCAATAATAATGTATTAATAACTCCAAAAAGTCTTGTTAGATTCAAGCAACCCTGGAACATAATTTATCTAAAATTTCCTCACAATTCTTCAGTATCATACAACACACACACACACACACACACACACACACACACACCTTTAATAGTTGGTGTTTCTAGGTCAGCATCATAGAAGTTGCCCTCAATCTGGTCGGTGTATTCTTTGATTTGGACTCTATTTGGAGATTAATGGTTAATCTTGATTGCCATGGGAATACGGCAAAGTGGCTGCCATTTTGCATTTTACCTATCTGTATTTGTCTCTATTTCTCTGTCTGATGTATTCCAGTGTGTGTTTGTCATTTTACCAACTCAAGCTATGAGTGACAGTCCCAAATTACAAGACAACATGTCAAAGTCTCCCTCCCTCCCTCCCTCCCTCTGTCTTTTCTGCCAGGTGTGTAACCCTGGTGAGGGTGGCAAAGGCGTTTCATTGACGATGACCAACGTCCACTCGCAGACCAACGGGCAGCAGTCGCAAGGATGCACGGTGACTCCCAGCGCCTCCAAACACGGCTCAATTGGATTAGATGATCTCTCAGGAGGTGCGAAGAAAAGAAGCGGGGCAGGAGGGAAGCAGGACACGATGACTCACTCGTCCGATACGTCACTGCCTGATTGCTCCACAGCTACGTCGGTGCTCAGCCAGCCCTGGGCGGCCAGCAGTCCGACAGCGGCTGGGGATCGTGAAAAAGCCGGTGGAGAGAAAGCCGGGGAGAAAAGCTCTGTCATCGGGGAGAGAGGATCCATGAGTGGTGATCGTCCAGCAAGTGTAACATCGTCCACAGCCACTGGCTCGCTAAACAAGCCTAAGCGGAAGCCTGCTCCCGCTAAGCCTGGCACCGCCTCCTCCGCTGCTGCCGAAAATCTCCCCTCCCCCTCCCCTCGCCCGCCCTCCTCTTCCTCGGCTACCTCCTCTGCCCTTCTGTCCGCCACCCCGCTGGAGAACCTCAACACCAATCGCAACAACTCCACCTCTCTCAACCAAACCCCGCCTCCCTTCGCCCCTTCCCCTTTCTCCAGCCCGCTTTCCTCTCCCAGTCCGCTCCGCTTCAGAGAAACCCCAATCTTGCGCCGCACTTCCCGCCCCTCCTCCTCCACCAGGTACCAGACTCTCCCTGCTGAGGAGGGAGGGAGGAGCAGGGCGAGGAGGAGGTACTCACTCACAGAGGGAGGTTCAAAGACTCACTCCTCCCATCAAGGAGGAGGAGCACCCAAGTTAGGGCGCATGATGCGGAACAAAAGGAGCCAGTCGATGGGTGGGATGCTGCTCCCTAAAGATGGGGACAGAGACTCGGAAAAAGGGCAGTGTGGCTCTGACTGGATCTTAGAGAGCACCGTTTGAAAGAGTGAGACGGTGACCATGTTCAACTTTGGTTTATTTGTTATTGTTTATTCTTTATAGGTGTGTGAGTGTATGTCTGGGGTGAGTGTTATTTTGAACATTTGTTTATAAGTGTGTGCGAAGATGATGCGTGAGTTGCAGGTGTGCATTTGTGACTGAATGATTGTCTGAGAATGTATTCACGTGTGCTGTGTTTACTCCTGTATGCCTATGTATACGTATGCGACTGAATGAGTATTATGGAACAGAGTGCGTGTTTGTTGTTGCGGTGTAGGATGTGCGTCAGTGTGTGTGGCTGTGGTTAATATGAACATTTGTTTATAGATGTGTGAGGGTGATCGAGGGTGATATGTGAGACATTATCAGCGTGTGTTTGCGAATGAGAGCACAAGAATATGTTACAGAAGAGGAGGCCAACATAAAAATAAAAAAAAAAAAAAATGAGTTCTGAGATTAAACACAGAAATCTGAGAAAAAGCTGTCAGAATTCAGAGAAATAAGTCAAATACTTTATTGTTAGAAGTCTGAAATAAATCTCAGAATACATTTTTTTGAGTAGCCCTAATCCTCCTCTGTAACATGTGGACATGTCTTTCTCAAATTGTTTTTTTTAACCATCACTTTTCTCCATGATTGATTTTTTTCAGTTTACTATTTTGTTGTTTTTTCACTTAAACATTTTTTTTCCAGTCAGTCATTCAGCAGGTGGATAACCTGCCTTGTATGTCTTGTTGCGTCCACTTTATAGCACAAAAAACGAGAGAGAGGCCGTCCACGGGATTGCGCAGGGGCCACGTCCTTACCCAATTCACACACCCCCTCTCTGAAAACACCACAAAAAAGGGAATTATTACAGGAAAAAAGGAATAACAAACTATAAAAAAAAAACTGAAAAGCACACCATTGTACGTACACACCTACCAAAGTGTGTGTTCATGTGGCAAGAGAATAGCGGTCGGTGCCTTCTTTTGCACTAACGTTCTTGCAGTCCTCCTTTCTGACAGATGGGATTCTAGGACTCCACGCTCAACGAACAAGGCATTAGGATGGAGGAGAGAAATAAAGAAAGATATTTCACACATAGCCTTTCTTACCTATTGAGGAAAAGCAGACACGTCTTGACATATAGACAGACTCAAACTGAGACAAAAATAAGAGACAAAAGCTACAACAAACGTATACAGACTCTCTTGGACCTCTTATGAAATTGATATTTTTTAAAGGAAGAAAAAAAAAGAAACTTGCGAGCTTTTCACTGGCATTGGTATACAGCAACGTATGTTGGTCACAAGCTCCTGGGAAGCTTCTGTACAGAAAAAGACAACATGTACTGTGTTGTTATGTTGTGTAAAATAAAAAAATGGATAAAACGAAAGATGGAAATGTGGCCGGTGTGTTTTATGTGTGGAATGCAGTGTAAAAGTATGAACTTCCCTAAAATGGGGACACTCAGGTACGGTGCTAAGATGTCAAAAATATGTGTCTGTATTGGAAAGGAAAATGCAGTTGCTAACTTTCTGCCCTTATTTATTAAGAATGAAGATCCTGTGAAATCAGCACTGATAACTGGGGCTGTGCAATATGCTGATATATATTGTGCGATGGTAGAAAAACGTGAATTACAATCGTTTCAATTTTTTTTTTTTTTTTTCCTAAAGGCAATGGTTTCTATGGTGGAATTGCATATCAGCTGTTAGAATGCTCTCTGCTGCTCCCCCCATTGAGGTTTATGCAGAGACTGTCAGTTCTTGTTGCTGAAAACATATTAATATTAGTATCATGACATGGTAATACCAGTCCTGCATCCTTAAAGAAGTATGGAGACTCACAGAAGTGTTCATGCCCTAAGAAGAGTAAAAACACATAAGAAAAAAATCTTGATTCAGGCTTCCATAATTCATGCATCAAAGGGTTAAATCCCAGCTACACTGTGGTCAACACAGGGTGAGTGTTTGCTCTGAGTGTCATACTTCACAGGTCACCAAAACTCCAGATAGCAGCGTCATTTTTATAACTCCACCCTAATGAAGCTCAGATAAAAACAGCAGAAGTCATGGCTGCAGCCACTGACACAAAACGTTCACTCCAAAACAACGTTTTGAAAACCAGTATCATGTTGTCTTCATCAACTGGCACAAAAAAAAAAAACAAAAATATGATCAAGTACCTTATATTTGTTGTTTATATCATTTGAAATGTAATAAGAAATAGGCCTCTTCATGTGGTCATTTTATATAATCTATTCATGTAATTTACTGAAAATGTGCTGTATTGTTATCAGGATATGAAATTACCTACTGTATGTTGGGATATGAGATTTAGGTCATATCGCACAGCCCTACTGATAACAAATGTAGCGGTTTTGCCTACGAGTTCTTTCTTCACTGTGGTTGAAGCTTCTGGCCAGTGCAGGAGGTACAAGTCGCAGGTGAAGCACCCATAATCACAGGATAACGTCATGCTATTTACTGTAATACACAGGCCTCTATTGCTTTTATAAAACTGCTTTAACTGCTACATTTTATATAGCAGCTCTGATTTTGCAGCAACAGTGATGTTTTACTATGAAGTAAAACACTGAAATAAAGATTACCATTTTCCATGGTCCACCAAAAAGTAACACAGGAGATGCAATTTCTGTGATGTTACAGTAAATAACACACGGCTCTCAACCAATATACATCATAGCTAACCATGCTTTATGGAAATTATCAACACAATTTGATTGCATCCCCTGCTGATCACATTACTTGACTGAATGATGTGCAATGGGCTTTCATTAACATGTACTGGAATGTGAAAGGGGTTAATGTTTGATTGTGTTACTGCAAAGGGCACTGATACAAGATGACGACTGAACATGTTGCTGTAAAATGATGCCGAAAATTAGCAGAGCAGTTGCACAGAACCGGAGTGTGTGTACCGCAGTATCGTGCAGTGCTTGAGCTAATTACACAGTTGCTCAAGTAGCTCAAGTCAGAGAGTTATCAATTAGTCTCAACTCTGAAGGGTCTGAATTTCAAGTCCCAATGAAACAAGTCAAGTAGCCCCCCCAAAAAAGTCTGCTCCATTTCGGGGAAAGTGTCAAGTCTCATTTGCTGGTTTTATGAAATGAAGTGGCTGATGCAGGATTTAGATCACCAAGCACAAAAAAGAAGACCTTGTGCCTTGTGCATATTAGCAGCATCGGTGCAGAAGATTAATGTGTTGTGTATCAGCTTGGTTCGCTGTCACAGAGCAGAGACTGTTGGCTATGTTTCCTTTCCATCAAGAGAATATTCACCATTTGATTTGAAATCCAGTTGGTGGGAGTACAGGACTTAACAACAGGATGCTGCCATGCTTGAAATGCGTTGCTAATTAATATGGTAGCTGCGTCACGAAGCCATTAATTGTGTCTTATAGTGTATTTAAGAATTGTATGTTTTAGAATCAGTATTGGGCAGGTTATTATTGCTCCTTGGTGTCAGCTGTATTTCATGCTGCATGAGGTGAACAAAGAAATGCTCTTGGCAATATTCTCAAGGACAAATGAATGGCCACAGACCCATGAGACTTAACTTAAACATGGGAGTATCAGTGGGTATTTGGAAGAGGTTGTGTTGGACAGATATTTTTCAGATGTTTCATAAAGTCTAAAACCTTTTTGTGTAATGAGAGCAAATCATTTGCTGCTGTGACATTTTGCGATTGAGAAACATG
The DNA here is from genome assembly GCF_902150065.1 of Myripristis murdjan. Taxonomy (NCBI): domain Eukaryota; kingdom Metazoa; phylum Chordata; class Actinopteri; order Holocentriformes; family Holocentridae; genus Myripristis; species Myripristis murdjan. The sequence goes on from NC_044001.1 coordinate 25,984,821, forward strand.
CTTCCATTTATTGCAGTTTCTTTATCAACCAAAAAAAAAAAAAAAAAAAAATCCAACTCAAGTTAGCACCCAAACTTTGTTTTTGCAATATTAGAAAATGTTATCAAAATTCTGCTCTCCCATGCAGCTTTTAGAATTGGGTCCTTTATAAATTGCCTGTGAATGGAGACCCGACCACAGACAGACACTCATTCAGAGCACTTCCTTGCGGCAGAGGTATTCATGAGAGAGCAAGGCAGGTCAGGAACAAGTGTTAGTCCAACAAAAATCACAGCCGGCGGATAAGAACAGATAAGAACAGGAGTAACATAATGTTTTTTTTTTTTCTTATTTTGTAGTCCTTTCAAGTTTGCATATCACAAGTCAAGGTAAAACCACAGGTCAAGTACAAGTTAAATTTCATTTGCAGAGCAAGTCTCAAACTGCCTGAGAGTTCAAAACTCTTCTCCAGATTTTATTAGATCGTAAATACTGAGGCTATACTGAATAACTGTACAGTCACATTGACTCTTTTCATTAATATTTTATTTCAGTGTTTTCTATATAAAAAAATATTCAATAAGACTAATAGAAAGAATAATAGAATTATTTATTTATTTATTTATTTATTTTTTAATGGCAAATTAGCAAAAAATAACTTTTTATAAGACTTTATAAAAAGAATTAACAAGAAAATGAGAAGAAAATATAAGTAGGAAAAATGTCAAAACATGAGTGAAACAGCTCAGTAAAAAATGAAACAAAAATTGCTTGAAATTCAGCAAACTATTAGTGGAAAATACAGGAAAGTGAAAATTTGCTCCAAAAAGTGAAACAAATTCAAGAAAATGACCAGGGATTGGTGATTCATCTTTTGAGTACAAATTGATCAAGTCATTGTAAAACCCAAGGGCCCCCGGGGGATTTGTTTTTTTGGGCCGAGGGCCCCCTAGATGTCTAGGGACGGCACCGGCTCCTAAAACATGTGTTGGCCTCCACCAGTGTCCCCCCGTGCAATTCCCAAATCAAACATGTAAAAATAAAAAGAATGGAAACAGTCAAAGTTATTTTTCCTGAAGTGAGGTCTTGAATTCATGCCCGCGCCACATCTTCGGTGGTTCCTGTTGTCATCTGCCCCCTGAGCACAGCAACAAGAGTGTGTGTGTGTGCCGTTTGTGGCGCTGAGCTTAACGAGCACGTGACCCATATGGTAAACAACACTGTACAGGCTGTGATTAGAGACCAGGCGGTGATCTGAGGGCCAGCATCCAGCGCGGGTTAAGTCACTATCACTTAGCATCAAAGAGCAAATTGATTCACCTTATAATCAAATTACTGCAAACTGTTTGACACGAAACGCTTCTGACAGGCGACTGCAAATGGATGTTCTCACTTCAATTATCAGACATTGCTGTTTTAATGGATTGAAATTGATCAAACTGACAGGGAATCGGCGCCGACTTTTATGAATGTCTCTCACTGTTTGTCTGTTCGGTCGGCATCAACAGGCTCCTCAGCTCAAACAAAAAAAATTTTGAAATGAAGGAGAAAAAAAAACAAAACAGTGCAATTACAATCACTCTTTATCCACTTCGATCCTACCGGTCTCCCATCGGTGGGTTTCTCATCGCTGTGCAGCCGAGCGTTGCTAAAACCCACAGAACCTTTTTATGTAAATTCTAGTGGAGACGCTGAGGTTTCCAAAGACACCAAACACACCCTGCTGAGTTCTTGGGAAATGTGTATAACACAATGCATAAAAAAAACATGGATCTTTGGATATTTCACACAATATGAGTGCGATGCAGCTTCAGTGAAGTGTTGCATCCCGCTGATGCACAATATGGATGAGACACTGCGCAAGTTTTTTTTTTCCTACCTTTGCAGGGAAATTTAAAGGTGATTTCAGATGAATTATCTTGATTGATTTGAACCTAACAACACGTGGGGATGCGTTCAGCCGCTGGTACAGCCTCTCCTGGCTGTCAGCTGGTGTCGTGTGGCAGTTTAACAGATGCCAGCAGACATCAGGTGAGCGGTTTAAACAGCAACCGGAGCCACTGGAGGGTTACATGAGAAGATGAGAGGGGAAAACAGCGAGTTGCCGCGGCGACAGAAGGCAAGGGAGCGCCGCACACTCCCGGCCCTCGCCGTGTTTGGAGAAGCGCGTCGCTCGCATCCCCCCGCGGGTTCACATGGGTGACCTTCCAGTGCTTTCCTTAAGCTAACTAAATGCTTAATGGTAAGAGGCTTTGGGAGAGAATATCCCCCCTCTATATCCTTCTTCCACTTTTTCTTTCCCTTTGAGCCCCTCGCTCTCCTCCCTCTCTTCCCCTCTGCCCCTCCCTCCCCCTCCCTCATTTATCATTTCAAATTTGGGGGATTTAGCGGCGGCTCCTGCGCCGAGTGACCGCCAGCGTGTGCAGCGCTATGAGCTTAAAGTGATAATCTGTGACATTTACATAGAAATGCATGTCCGTTTTGCTACGGCCGCCGCTTCATTTATTAGCGGCGACAACCTGTAGTCGCGTCTCGAAGGCCTTTCTCTCTCTCTCTCTCTCTGTCTCTCTTTCTCTCTCTCTCTCTGCTTCTCTTTCAGTTCAATTCACCGTGACCCATTGTGATTAAAGTGGAGATCAATACCGCCGAAGCACAGAGACAAAAGATCAGCATTTTTATTGGACATCCCTTTCCCCTCTTGTATCACAGTGTGAGTTGGTTTGTGTGTGTGTGTGTGTGTGTGTGTGTGTGCCCCGCTGTGTATCTTGTTTCTGCACCACACACTGAGTATCAGGTACTCACTCGCTCTCCCTCCTCCCACCTTTTTAAGCTATCCATATGGCCCTATAAGAGAATGTGAGAGGGTGGTGTGTGTGTCTTTTTGGCTGCTGTACTCTCTCTCTCACACACACACACGCACACACACACACACACATATGCACACAAGCGCAACATCCTGTGGGTTTTCAGCAGATTTCCCATTCTGAGCAAACTGTGCCTTCAGGGACTCTAGTGTTGTATAATGAACCAAATGCTAATTATTCTGCCTCTGCGTGTGCGCGTGTGTGTATGTGTGTGTGTGTGTTCTTCTCCATCTGTGTGTGTGTGTGTTTTGCTCGTATCCTTGTGAGAACCACATGCCAAATGGAGTGATGCGTTTAGGTTAAGGTTAGGGAGTGAATGCAAGGCGGTGGAAAGGCCTCAAAGGTAGAATGAGACAAATACGCGCGTGTGCGTGTGTGTGTGTGTGTGTGTGTGTGTGCGGGTGAAACTGTTCTGCCTCTCCTCCTTTGCTTATGAAGCCAGAGGGAATGCTTAATGAGTGTGTCAGCATGTGCTGGCCAACTGTGGCGATGCGTTTGTGTGTGTGAGAAAGAGAGCGTCAGCATGGAAGAAATGCAAGAAGTGTCCGTGCCTAATTTGTTTGTGTGTGCGTGCGTGTGTGTGTGTGTATGTGTGAGCAGCGAGTGAGAAAAAAATGAAGCTAGCGTCGCCTTCAAGGGAAATAACCGGTGAAATTTTGAACTTCATTTCACCAAATCCGTCCACTTCGGGATGGGAACATCTGCATTTATGTTCCATTAGTCCCATCACGAGTGTGTGAGGGAGTTAAAGTGCTTACGTATGCAGCAGCTCCCCTCAGCGCTGTGTGTTTCTGAACACACCTGGTAGGCGAGGCGTAGTGATACCCAAACAAAGTAGTTCCACCGCGTCGAAAGCACGAGGGCTGGGATAGTGTTGATACTGAATCCCACAGGATGTTGTGCGTCCTTCAAAACATTTTTTCAGCTCAAAACAAAACTGTTTGTTTGCTACAGTTGTAGGGCGAAAAATACACAGCTGGGGGTGTTAATATTTTGAGAAAAACACTTGGATATTCTCTGAGACTATAGTGGTAAATTTGTGAGAAAAGGCTCACAAATTATTATTATTTTATTTTTATTTATTTATTTATTTATTTATTTATTTATTTATTTATTATTTTTTTAATCCGGATCTTGGTTCTTGGTTACTTGCCTTAAAAAAATACAAAGGAAAAAATTCAACTTGTGACTTTACAATCTCAGAATTTTCATGTTTTTTTTTTCCCCTCCTATTTGAAAACGCCGGAAGAATGCACGCTGCCTTAAACGCTCTGTTGCTTTCATTTAGCCGTCTTGCCAGAAACCTTGAAATATCTGCTTTCACCCGCATGGAATGTTTTAATGTGCATTCCACATTCAATATAAATCAACAACAAAAACATCCCAAGAAGTAAAAAAAAAAAAAAAAACATGGCTGTTGAGATGAGGAGGCTTCAGTAAAGGGCTCTAAGTGGATGTAGCCCCAATTATTGTCAAGGATTTTTCTTTTTTCGAGTTTGACTCGTGCTTATCATGCTCCAAGCCTCCACATCTGGATTCCAGGCAATTTCATCCAGACACTCGTGCTTTACCAGGTGACTAACAACACGCAGTGTGGAGGGGAACAAAATCAGCAGCTAATGCCTCCTAGGAGGAAAACTATTATTGTTGTGAAAGAACGTCATAATGGTGCAAATATGAAGCTGAATCATATTTGTAACTGTGGCCCATTTGGCCTGGAGTTATCAATAACTCCCAGCTTGCCCTCCTCTTTCATGAAGTAAAAAGCTCAAAGCAAAAATACAATGTCTTGCTGGCTCCAATAATGAGAGTGATGTGGTTTACTATATTTCCTCAAAGAGCGGCTAGGGATTTGATTTGCCTCAGCTGCAGAAGATACCAGACTTATCCGAGGGAGGCTTTTATTAGAGAGAGACCTTTCTTATTCCCTCTGTATATTTATTAATATTTTAGTGCAAAGCCTCCTTGTTCTCTGATCTGCTTCCGTTTGGATAGTTTACTGTCAAAGTGTTTGATATCCAGGTTTCACTGAATGTAACTGTTGTTGCAAGTGAAAGCATCATTAGATGACGAAACGGCTATGAGTAGAAGCCTAGCCAGTAGAAACCATGACGCAGCATGTCCAGCATGTGGGATTTTTTTTTTCTTTTTAGTTTTTTGTTTGTTTGTTTGTTTGTTTGTTTGTTTGTTTGTTTATGGCTGAAAACCAGTGGCTGCTTGACTTGGGTGATGAAAACATTCGGCAAGAAAACTGGATACTCAGTCCACTTTTGTTTGATCCTGGCTGGTGACTGGGGCCTGGCCTTTATTTGTTTGTGTCACCATGCCCCCCACCATCACCCGATCAATTTGATATTTCTGACTCTGATTCTGATAATTGGAGACCCAGTTTTTAATCAAGTATCCTGTGTATACTAATTCTCAAGCAAAAAAATCCGTTGCCATTGAAGAAAAAGTAAAAGTTAAAAAAAAAAAAAAAAAAAAAAAAAAAAAACAGCTAGAAAAAATCCGATGCACAACAGCTTCTCCTTTTGTAGAGAAATATGAGGATCAAATCCTGGGCATGCAGACACAGATGTGCTAGCAAGGACGTTTGCCTTTTTTTTTTACGAGGCTCTGTGGAATACTCACTTCTGATTGGTTCATCGAACAGAATTGGCATTCTGTTGTCACCAAAACAGAGGCGAAGAGTCCTCCCAATACAAAGCAGAGAGGGTTCCTCTGCTGAGGTTATTATTTTGAGATAGCAAACCACCTCAGATTATTCTGTGCGACGCTGAACTGCTGCTAGAGAGAAAAGAAAAAGAGACAAACAGGAACACAGTACACACCTAGAGGACTAATTTAGCTGAAATATTAGTAGCACATCTAGGCATCCTGATATAGTTGTTGTGGATGTAAATATATTGCATAATTTCATAATTTCAAAATGAGTATTTTGTCTGTAGCAAAGTGCAACGTTCGGCTCAATCTTCTTCTCAGCTTTAATTCAGCTACCATTCTAGATGCTGATATGTTTTAAGTCCCACCTTATTACGGCGGATTCTGACAATTTTGATTGGCCAGGTCACACTGAAGTGACATTAATGAGCGTTCCACTGTGGCTTCAGGTTGATTCAACTTCTAGTGGAAGCGTTGCAGAACCAACATGCTACTCTCAGCTGAAATGTTGGCATTATCAACCGTAGGGGAGACTGGGGTAAGTTGAGCCAAAGGGTAAGTTGAGCCACCCCCTGTTGCTAGGAAACGGTAAAAAAATATTGATCATGTGACCAAATATTTAGGAGGAAGGCATCATTTCATGGAGTCTGTGAAGGTAAGAACCACATGGGTAAAGTGGTTAGACATTTATTTCCAAAAAAAAACATTTTTTACTCTTGAAAGTGAATTTAGTCTATCATCAATTTCATGAGAATTGTGTTAAAACCAAAATAGATCATTTTAAATTTGTTTTATACATCAATTGTGGTATCTATGAGCTACAACATAAGGTCATAAACCTAGCGTAAAAGTGCACCATTTTAGCTGTGGGGACTAAAAAAGTCAATATGGTAGCTCTGGGGTAAGTTGAGCCATTTGGCCAGGGGTAAGTTGAGCCACCGGCTTGGGCCATTTTGACCCCTTAAGCCTTTAGGAGGGTTAAACATTAAATCTCTAAAACTCTCCAAACCTCACAGAGTTGGTCGTACAGCAAGGTGGTCCAAGCAATTTGTATTCCCCTGCAACCTCAACAGGTGGAATATTGAGTGAAAGCCAGGGGCGGAGCTATGTGGTGGCCAATGGTGGCCGCGGCCACCAAATGTGTTACATTCATATGTTCATAACTGACCTTACTGTCAGCAAGGACACCAAGAAACTAGTGTTCTAGTGTTTTCTTTCCAAAAACACAGCTGTTAATGTTCTCTTCCCAAGCGCACTTTAAGGCATGTTAAAACAGCTGTTTATTGTACCTGTTGGATTGTGTTTAATAAATAAAAATACACATGAATGTGAAGAAGTGACTGTTATTTAGGGAGGGAGAAGGTGAGGGATGGGTGGGATGGAGGTGGGGGGTGAGTAGGGATATGTCTCAACTTACCCCACTCCTATGCTCAACTTACCCCATACACGGGGTAAGTTGTGCCACGAGACCACTTTTTTTGGACATGCTATATTATGGAAACAGTTATGTTTACACTCATTGTGTTTGTTTGAAGAGATGCACAACATCCTGAAATATATGCAGATATATTAGATAGCGACAAAACTATGATTGTCTTGATGTAGTGATCCTAAATATGAAAAATGGCTCATCTTACCCCAGTCTCCCCTACAGCTTTGAAACCATAAGAAACAAAGCCTCTATTGCTGCCACTAATGCTCGTGTGATCGCTGCTTAAGAAGAGGACATTAGGTCCCTGGAATGTGTTGTTCTTGATGCTGACATTTGCGGTCATCAACATCTGGCATTTGGTGGCCGCCAATGTACAATATCTCTCTGTGCTTCTTTCAGTCCAAGGAGCCAACAAACAGACTCCGTGTTGTCTCTACAACAAAGTCCAGCAGAGTCGGTGCTCGGAGGCTTGGATGACAGTGTGCTGACTCACAGTCTCTACACCACATGTTCTCTCATGGGTCCACTAAATGGTTTTATTGATAGGATGTGACCAGCCGCCGTTGTATGACATTTTCCCCGGTGCTGGATCCTTCGATGAGTCAACTGCTTGCTGGAGGGTTTGATGACTCTGCCGGATGACACTCCTCTGCTTTGTCACCCTCTTACTACAAAATTATAGTGGGATCACAATGCATCACTAATCCATTTTCTCCCACTCAGATGTGACAGAGCCTCATTGTGCGTGGTCGTGTTCAGCCTTGGTCTGTTTTAATCTGTTTCTATCTGATTGGTTCTGTTCTCAATGTTTCCTACTGGCATCTGCTCTGTTCTCATCCGTTCTCTACTGATGTGTTCTGTTGCGGCCTCTTCTGTCCTGCTGGAATGCTTGAAAACAAACCAGAGCAGGGATGGAAAAAACAAGACAGAAAACTCTCCGCTCCCACCATCAGAAAGCCAATTAATTGTAAAAACTGGAAATAAGCAGCAAAGAATTTGTGGTCTTTGTGTGACAAGATAAGGTCTTTGTTGGCTGCAGTGATAAGCCCAGGAGACGGGCAAAGTCGATTCAGTACTCCTTAATTCAAACTTGGGCATTTTTACTGTTTTCTTTGACTTGAATTGCCAAGTTGCCAGGACCTTTTATGTGCTGATTATATAGCATGAACCCTGGGCCCAATGAAAAACACCCATTATAAAATTTCACAAAGGCATTCGCGCCAACCTTAATACCTGAAAACGTGGCTATTCAGACGTACGCTTTTCTCTGCGAGCAGTAAAAACAACTTACCTGACCTTAATCTGTAGTTCTGAAGCACCTAAAGTACTTTTTCAATTCTTTTTAAACAGACTGATCAATTTTTTAAATCTCAAATTCTCTTTCTTTGTTCCACCCTGACCATGAAACAGTTTGCAAATGTATAGAACCGTGTTATGGTTTATTCTGGGTATAAATTTCTGGTGTTAACAAGTGTTAGCCAATATGCCATGATCCCTCTGGCTCTGGCACAGAAACCACAGCTGACTCTAGCAGCTCCAGACCCCATGAATTGTTTGAAACCTTTTCATGTGGACATGTGACTCATGTTGGGACATACCCACAGTCAAGGCTCAATTTTCAAGTTTCCAACTTCCATACAGTGCAATGTTAAATACAGTGCTGTGAAAAAGTATTTGCCCCCTTCCTGATTACTTTTTTTTTTTTTTTGCATATTTGTCACACTTAAATGTTTCAGATCATCAAACAAATTTTAATATTAGACAAAGATAACCAGAGTAAAAACAAAATACAGTTTTTAAATGATGATTTCATTTATTAAGGGAAAAAAGCTATCCAAACCTACCTGGCCCTATGTGAAAAAGTAATTGCCCCCTAACCCTAATAACTGGTTGTGTCACCCTTGGCGGCAACAACTGCAATCAAGCGTTTGCGATAACTGGCAAAGAGTCTTTTACATCGCTGTGGAGGAATTTTGGCCCACTCTTCTTTACAGAAATGTTTTAATTCAGCCAAATTGGAGGGTTTTCGAGTATGAAAGGCCTGTTTAAGGTCATGCCACAGTATCTCAATTGGATTTAATTCTGGACTTTGACTAGGCCACTCCAAAACCTTATTTTGTTTTTTAAGCCATTCAGAGGTGGACTTGCTGGTGTGTTTTCGATCATTGTCCTGCTGCATAACACAAATGCGCTTGAGTTTGAGGTCATGAACTGATGGCCGGACATTGTCCTTCAGGATTTTCTGGTAGAGAGCAGAATTCATAGTTCCATCAATTATGGCAAGTCGTCCAGGTCCTGAAACAGCAAAGCAGCCCCAGACCATCACACTACCACCACCATGTTTGACTGTTGGTATGATGTTATTTTCATGAAATGCTGTGTTAGTTTTATGCCAGATGTAACGGGATGCACACCTTCCAAAAAGTCCAACCTTTCTCTTTCTCGTCAGTCCACAGAATATTTTCCCCAAAGTCTTGGGGATCATCAAGATGTTTTTTGGCAAATTTGAGACGAGCCTAACCCTAACCCTAATTCAAAAAATACACACCATTGCCTTCCATTTCCATAACCATTTAAATTCAACTTATTTACCAACCAATTAGTCATACTTCTCCAACTTTAAACAGCGTATGAACGGGTGGAACGAGAGATCAAACTCCCCCTCCAGACAGTGCTGTTTGAAGGATGTCTGGCTCGCTCAGGCACCATGAAATCTTAAAATGTGAGACAGACTTGAGCGCCGAATAGACTTGAGGAGCTTTGGCGGTGAGGGATTTGACGGGGGGGTGAAAGCAGGAAGGAGGTGTTCGTACAACGCTTGCGCCACTCGTTCAACCATTTCTCCATCCCTCCGCCCCAAAGCACCTTAAGTGTACGCACTGCAGGCCTCTCCTCGGTGCCCGGGCTGATTTGAATGACAAAATTCAATGCTATCTCCCTCTAAGCGTTTGATTTCATGTACTGTGGTTCACATTTCCATGTCAGGGAGGAGGAAGGTGAAGAGGAATAAAAAGGAGGGAGCGGGAGAGGCGTTGAAGGGGAGAGAGAAAGGGGTGGTAACAGGGGAGAGAAGGAAGTGGAGGATGAGGGAAGGGGAGGGAGGGATGGAGGAGGAAGGAAAGGCGTATGAATCCATATTTATTAACCGGGGGAATGAGTACTAGCGTGGAGAGAGGCCTGCACTCTTGAAAAGGTGTAATTTTCAACACATCTCCGTTAAGTGTTTTCAACACAGTGTGCGTTGAGAGATGTGCTATTACTTATGCACGCAAACAGCACATCTTGCCATTTTCACGCTGGAAGCTTCTTCCAATCCTTTCAGAAGTATAGATGTACCAGCACTCTGTTATTATGCATCTCTAAAAGAATAACGCATGGCATCGCAAACTTCTCTCCAATGCTTCCCATAGTGAGGACTGCCATTCACAATAAGAGCTGTTTCTCAAATGTAATTTCCCAAAGAAGGAATGCGGAAACAGTGAAACTTTAGATTTGAATTGTGCTGATCTCTGGTGAAATAATTGTGAAGTTAAAAGCAGGGAAACTTATATCTGAATTATTCGGATTTTTTTTTCTCCTAAATTTGTACATTTCCGAACTCCACAACCCTGGAGCTCATGTGTGTGTCGTGTGGATCAATTAGCTTGTTGCTGAATGTTAACACCGCTGCCCTCGCTCCCTGAGGTCTTCGCTGCAGCTCGCTTGTTTACTTCCTCTGCGTTGTGGCTGTTTATGACAGCTGAGATGGAGGTAAACATGTAAACACAGGCACCTTGGGGAAGGAAAGAAGGAGGGGAAGGACAGAGGAAAGGAAGAGGAGAGGAGAGAGAATATTTAAATGGCTGCGAAGGGAGAAGCTTCTAACACGGGCCTGCAAAAATGTGATTCGCTCACATGTGGTCTTAAAATCATGTTTTCTTGAGATAAAGAGATGGAGGACTGGGATTTAAGAGGTGGATGAGGGAAATCTGGGGTAAACTCCATGAACCTGTGGAGTGAATATACCAGAAAAACAGGAGAAACAGATGACAAGTGAATGATATATACAATATGGAAGTGAGCAGATTAATATAACTTCCTGCCATCCCAAAAACTCTCTGTTTCGCTGCTCCTTCCTTCCTAGTTGTCCTCTTCTACTGCTAGACAACAGGTTACTGTTCATCACATCCAAGGAATGTAATTTAACTCTCAAAATCCCCATTGTTTCCTTCAAAAATATCCTTTAAAGATGCATCCTTTTGTTGGAAAGTGACTCTCATCTAAAATAAATAAATAGCATTTCAACATAAAAGCCCATCCATGGGCTTGTGCATTTCAGTGGATTAATTATGAATATCACACATCACAAATTTGACGTCGTAGCCATATTCAAGCTCACTTACGCCTAGAAATAAAATGCATTAGATAGTGACTGTAACATAAAAGTAGGCTAAAATTTGCTGGCTAAGCTGTCTTCACCTCTGAGGTGTTCTGGGTACCTGACTGTCATATGATCGCTAGGATGTTAAATGTTTGGCTTTTGTCTAACAGTTGCCAATGGATGACAAAACATGCCTTTGTGCGCTGAAACACAGCCCGATGTCCCTGTGGATTGTCATTAACCACTGTTTTCTTTGTTTTTGTTCATAAAAGAAGCAGGGAGATGATTGGTTGTCTTGTCAGACTCCTTATATTTGGAAGAGCTGCAGCCTGAGTCACTGTCCCGTTTGCAGGATTTGAGCGTCCCACCCTGAGCCTGACGTCAGAGTGCCGCGTGAAATCCCTCCCTCCTAGCTGTACAGAGTGTTAGCCCATTCACCCCGCTCAGCGCACTCACCACGCTCCGCGGCCCCTCTCCAAGGATGAGCGGAAGGTAAAAAGGCAGGATGTTTGAATGGAAAGCAGGCGTGGAGAGGAGCAGATGGAGAGATCGATCAATTCACGGGGAGGAAGGAGAGCCGGGTGGAGTGGATGTGTGAATCTGTGATTAACTCGGAGAGAGTGTGTTGAGTGGGATTGGAGGAGGGGAAGATGAAAGGAGGTAGGAATACATGTTTTTAAACTCGGTGGAGGAGGGAGGGAGCCGACACTTGAGGGGCCGAACATGCTCGTGAAGCAGCGAGAGGGGTGAAGGGAGCGGGCCGGGAGGAAGAGAGAGGAAACACTCGAGCAAAGAGCAAAATTGTTCTTGAAAAGCCGATGGGAGACACCTTTACGGGTCATACCTTTTCCGAGCGAGGGCAGGGGAGCAGGGATGTGCAGCGGTGCAGAGCATATGGAATCAGAACTGAATCAAACAAAATGATCTCACTGGCTGAAACTGTCACAAGAAAAGTGACATGCCCAAAGTGGTTATGCTAACACACACTTGATAAGATTATGCTGATGTGTGTATTCAGTTTTATGACTGTCTACGCTGCATGTAGAGAGATAATAGACATGAGTGTGATATTTGATTACAATAGGCCAGTCAGTCTTACACATTATCTCACTGATAGAAATTCTAATAAGTCAGGATTACATTATAATTTTCTCATTTTGCTACTGGAATACAGTAGAGCAAGAATACAATAACAATATGCCGCTAGCAATATCCATATAAAGATGATCTAGTGCTTAAAACTTTAAAACTAATGATTTGAATAATTTGACTTCTTACAAACACATGGCAGGTTTAATTTCTGAAAATTTCATGTTGTGATATGTAGCTGCACACAATCTCCAATTACCCAATCCATCGCTTCCCATGACAACAGGAAGTACTTCCCAGCGGTGTGATTTTTCACATCAATATCAGTAACTGGTGTTAAGTTTGCCTTCTCAAAACTGACAGATTTAATGAAGTATCAGATAAGACAACGAGACATTTAGCTGTAGAAATGCTCCATTTTCTCAGATAGTACTGCAACCGGGGACACATGGATAACTTTTGTCTGTGTTTTCACTTCACAAGCACAATGAGATTTCTCAACCTTGGATTGGATTGATTGGCTGTAATGCCTTGTGACCGTCACAAACTGGAAGTCACAGTTAACCCAACCCCTGATTGACTGACGTACACTCTCTGAGTGGGCAGCGAGGTACTGCCTCAGGGTTTTGTTCACTAGTGAGGGCTGAGTGGAGCAGGAGATTGGCCGGGGGATCGGGGCAGCGGCAGCAGTTATGCGGTCGCTGTACTGGACCGTCGTGGTGAAGAAAGAGCTGAGCCAGAAGGTGAGGCTGTTGATTTACCAGCTGATCTTTGTTCTAACACTCACCTCTGGTCATAAGCTCTGGGTAGTGACTGAAAGAACGAGGTCATGGATACAAGCGCCAGAAATGGGTTTCCTCCACAGGGTGGCTGGGCACACCCTTCGGGACAGGGTGAGGAGCTCGGACATCCGTGAGGAGCTCAGAGTAGAGCCGCTGCTCCTCTGTATTGAAAGGAGCCAGCTGAGGTGGTTCGGGCAACTAGTCAGGATGCCTCCTGGCCGCCTCCCTGTCGAGGTGTTCCAGGCAAATCCACCTGGGAAGAGGCCCCGGGGCAGACCCAGGACACACTGGGGGGGACTGTGTCCGCCTGGTCTGGGAACGTCTCAGGATCCTCCAGGAGGAGCTGGTGGATGTGACCAGAGAAAAGACCATCTGGGCTGACCTTAAGCCTGCTGCCACCGCAATCCGCTTCCGAGTAAGCGGAAGAAAATGGATGGATGGATGGATACTGAAAGAGAACGTAAGGGGGGAAAGGAGAGAGGGAGGGTGGCGAGGAGGTGTGGACACTGAGGAGAAGTGAACACCTCCCTTTTGAGGGGATGTGGGCAGGAAATATGAAGTAGTAAGATAAAATAAGATGAACCTTTATTGATCCCCCATAGGGGAAATTCAATTTGAGGCAGCAGCACAAAAGAATGCAGCAAACATCAAGGAAAAGAAAAAACATCTCCATAAATACCTATGCATCAAAAAGCAAATTAAAATTCAAAAACACAGATCGGTGTGTATATAAATGTATATAAATGTAATACACACACTAATTTGTGAGTCCTGCTTGTGAAGCACAGCATGCTCTCACTATGCGGTGCTTCAGCCTCTCACCATGGTGCAGCAGACTGGGACTCTGATGGGGTTTCTGAAACATACATATTTTGTGTGAGTTTACTTCCCAGGAAGACAGAGAGGAAAAGTCAGGGAAGGGAACGTGCAAACAGATAGAAAAGGCGGGAAGGGGAGGGGAGAGGCGTTTGGAAAAGACCAGTGCGGCTGCAACATCAAAGTGACGAGTTTGCTGTTGATTTTATCAATCTAATATTTCCTGCTACAAGCCATTAGGGAGCGATGGAAGGGGAGGGAGCGCACGAGGAAGAGGAGGGAACGAGGAAATCCACAGGATCAAAGCTGGCCGGTTTGTTTACCGGGTTGCAGAATGGTTTTGTTGGGTTTGTGTGTTCTTTATTTGAAGTGGAATTGTGTGTTTGCTGCAGATGGGAATAGTGCAAGGAAAAAAAAAAAAAAAAAAACTTTCTGTACCTGTACGTTTAAAACCTTCCTCTCTAGCCACATCTACCGCTGCCGCACAAACTACAGCTACTAAACATCCCTGTCATACATTTAGCAACTGTGTTAATACATCTAATGCTATCATAACTAACACTAAGCCAGAACAAGTACTTTTCTTATCGTTAACATCATTTAATCTGTTTTAGGTTTCTGGGTGGAGACACATAGCGACATCAAAAAGCCACACAATTTTAACAAAACCGCTCTGGAAATCAGGATGAACTTTTCTTTCATCTGTTGCTGCTGATGTTTTCTGTGAGACAGATAACATATATGATAAAATATGATGAGACAGACAAGATACATGTTCTAGATAATTAGACAGAGAGAGAGAGAAAGAGAGAGAGAGAGAGAGAGAGAGAGAAAGAAATTTGCATGTATGTCAATAACCATGTGTGTCAGTGTATATACTGTATGTTTATGTTTGCATTCCTATTACAGTGTGTGTGTGTGTGTGTGTATTTGAGTGCACTGACAAAGAGCTATAATTACTGCTGCTGGCAAATGAACAGAGGAAGACAGAGCTTAGCACAGATCTGCAGACACACACACACACACACACACACACACACACACGTATACCAACACAGACACAGTGGGAGAATGGGGCAAATCTTGGCAGAGAATTGACACCATTGCTAATAATCAACCAACACACACACACACACACACACACACACACACACACACACTGGATTTTCCATCCTGATGAGTTTCCAAACCTGCTTTTAGTGACCCACCACTGAACTCTGTGTTTTTATATATCTTTGACTGTATGTGTGTGTGTGTGTGTGTGTGTGTGTGTGTGTGTGTGTGTGTCTATGAACTCATTTCAGCTGCAGCATAACAAACTTTTCAGACATAATTCAAACAGTAATCAGATCAAAGTTGAAGTTGTACTTAAAACAGTTCCACTTGCTGTCTGTCTGCTGCTCTGTCAGTGTTTACCTCCGTCTTGTTCATCTCTCTCTCTCTCTCTCTGACTGTTTTCCTGTCTCGCCTTTTGTTTCTTCTCTGTTTCCCTGTTTAAGACAACAGATAGAGAATAGCAGATGGCAGTGAGTAGTGCAGTGTGTCACGCAGCCAAATGTCCACACCATATGTGATCATACAGATACTTTAACAGAATAGACACTATAGTAAAAAAAAAACAAACTTGCCAATACTGAAGTGAAAATGGAAAAAAAAGAGTTATATTAAAAAATATGGCATGTGTCTGACCTGTCTTTTTGGCTCTCTGATCATGCACAAGCTCTCATATGATGGCTTCTCTCTTAAAAGCGTGTGAAGATATTTTGAACATTCATATCCCAAAATTGCTGCAGGTGACTGCTTGAATGATGAGGGCTTGTGTGACCACAAATCCTGTGAGGTCACATCGGTAAACTAAATTGTCATAGTTGATCAGTCTAGCCTCCCAGCTTCAGGCAAATGGAGTGAATCTACTGTGTTGAAGCAGCTTTTTGTAATATAAAGTTAATTAGGACATTTTTACATGTGTAGTCCACTTGCTGTGGATTGAATCAACAGGTGATTGTTTGGTTTGGTTTGGTCTCACAAGGTGAAGAATTGAAACAAACCAAAACATATCAACAGGAACCATGTGGGAGCTGTCAGCTGACTGGCCAGGGTCACATAGATACCTCTGGGCTGAAAGGCAGAGAAAGAAATGTTTACCGTAGAAGAAAGAAAGGGTTCCACCGCACACAATGTGGAGACTTTAATGTTATTTATTTATTAAGATTCTTGGCAACGCGTTTCGCCGCATGGGCTTCATCAGGCCTTACAGCCAGTCTGAATAAGCTGGTATATATAGGCTGCTCCTGTAATCAATTGAATCAGCACCAGCTGGCAAGGGGTTGGGGTTAGCTTGTTAACATCACAACATACACATTGTCAGTTTCATGACATGGCTCAATCAGTACAAATATCAAGCATAACAATAAGAAGTATAATATTTACAAAACCACTTGGTAAACCTTCCTACTACTAATCCCAACATAAGGGGAAGGAGGGTGGTGAAGAGGGGCAAGGTGTAAGGTATGGGAGGGGGTGTGGTCCTGCCTCTCCTTCCTAGATCACATCCTCTGGAAGCAAAAAGAACACATGAATATAATGGGTCACAAACTCTAAATTCAAATACATCACACTACATTCAGGATACATTACAATCAATCTAGATAACATAAATGTGATACATAGTATAAAAATACTCAACTCCGCCCCTTTGTGAGGGAGGGAACAGGAGCAGACATGTGGAGGGAATATCCTGTCCTATCCCTACACCTAGTGCCTGTATGTAAGAGAGACAAATGTCGCCCCCTCCCATACCTTACACCTTGCCCTTCTTCACCACCCTCCTTCCCCTTATGTTGGGATTAGTAGTAGGAAGGTTTACCAAGTGGTTTTGTAAATATTATACTTCTTATTGTTATGCTTGATATTTGTACTGATTGAGCCATGTAATGAAACTGACAGTGTGTATGTTGTGATGTTAACGAGCTAACCCCAACCCCTTGCCAGCTGGTGCTGATTCAATTGATTACAGGAGCAGCCTATATATACCAGCTTATTCAGACTGCCTGTAAGACCTGATGAAGCCCATGCGGCGAAACGCGTTGCCAAGAATCTTAATAAATAAATAAATAACATTAAAGTCTCCACATTGTGTGCGGTGGAACCCTTTCTTTCTTCTACGATGGACTTCTTTCCTGACACCACCAGCACCAATGTGTAGCTCTGAGCTGTGCAGGGCAATTTTACCTTTTTGAACAAAGAAATGTTTACTTCAGGGATGTTTTTTTTTTTTTTTTTTCTTTCTCAGGTGATTATACAAACCCTCCTCAACAGGGTCTCAGTCCAGTTATTTTGGTTTGCATCGAGTACGATTGCTGATTTCATAAATCTTTATTGAATCAGGTCTAATTGAGAATGCAAGATTTCTGTTACAAGAGAGCCCTAGCCAAGACAGCAGCAGCCAAAATGAACAGATTTCAAAATGAACCACACCAAGGCTGGGAAGCCCACCAGAGTTCGATTTAATCGGACTGAACAAAGCACATGTGGACATGTGAAACACCCCAAGACTGGTGTGTTTTCATTGCATGTAAAATCTTACCTAGTGTGGCTTATATGAAAGCCCTGTGCCCCTGAAATCAATCAGCCTGTTTCCATTTGGTTTTTACTGTAGCATGAATTACAGCTGATTGGATTCCAAGTGGACAACAAACACAAGTGTAAACGACTTCGAAGACGCACTGTGATCCGGTCACTCAAACCACTTTGCTGAGGTGCTTGACCGCATATCATTTGCAGAGTAATGCATCCTGATGTGTCCCTAACCAGGACGCAGTGAACCGAGTGATGAGGGCAGTAACGCAATCCGGACACGAGTGGTCAGCTAAGACGCCGCGGAGGCGCATGACAAAGACAGGTGTGAACAGCGATGTGTCTCGGATGTCCGCTTGTGTTCGGCTCACCTGAAACGCTTGTTAAAACAGGGTCAGCGAGGCCACCGCACACGGCCTCGCTGACCCCGTGCTGCCGTACGCCTCCTAGTATTACAAAGATATCACATCTTGTCCTTTCACAATCTGCTGACAGCGAAAATAGACAGACACATGAGAGTCAACCTCGGCCGCTTAACAGACCAGCACAGTACAAAACAGATGTTAAGATTGGGTTCACCAGCAAGTTACCAAGTTACCAAGGTAACAGTAAAATACCCTACTTAATAATAAATGAGGCAGTCGATCTTTGGGCTGCTGAATAACAACAAAGCAACACTACCTCAACTGTCAGTATTACATTTGCGTATAGATCATGTCTAATTTTGATCTATTAAAAAAAGAAGAGCCTGAGGGCCAGAAAATAGCTTTTCAATGAATTAAACATGGTAGAAATCCCCATGAGACCACTGGTGCCTCTGCAGGTATATTGATATGGCAACAGCAGCTAGATGTGTGCATGAAATCCCATGTTGGCTCAGCTTATGGTGTGGGAGAGTGCACTTATTTGCACAATTATTCTTTTTTTGACCTGTAAAGTCCCCTAAACAGCAGCTAGGTGATATATTCTGTAGATCCTATCATAGGAAATCGTACAATAAAATAAAGTTATTGTTGGAAGTAAATCTAAATTATGTTTGGTTTTGTAATAAATTCATTTTTTAAAATTCATAGTCTCTGGACTAGCAAGCCAGAGACCATCAGTCAGTGACGATGGGTTATGATGATCTTAGCAATAAACAACCCTAAGCAACCTGCTTTATCCAAATTCCCCGCAAAAATTACTGGAAAAATAAAGTAGTCCTCGCTGGAAGATTTGGTTAGAAAGGATGCTGTCTTCTGTTTGGCATGCCGCCACTTCCAGGGTGACAGTGGTGGAGGATTCACTTTGAAAAGGTGTGGATGACTGGACAAGACTGAGCAGTAAAGCAGACAAGCAGGCAGACTCCCCGGCCCGTCTGAACTGCATGCTTACATGGGATCTGTTGCGGCTGAACTTTCTGAGAGCCATAAAGCTGCTGCTGAGAAGATCTTACTTGTGCAAAGTGGTTGACATCGTGAGGCCCCTGTCTTTGTGAGGCCACTGGGATTGCCTTTTGTGGACACAGAGAGTCAGAATCATGTGGTGATTTTCTTGAGGTTTGCGGTTTCATTGGTGAGAATGTTTCTCCAAATAACTGACATGTGCAAACTTGGTTTTTACAGAAAAATTGCAGAGAAAGTGCAGGATATTGCCTTTTTCTCTATAATTGTAGATGAGGTCAGGTCTCCCAAAGCTGAACAGTGATCAGTTTGTTTAAGATCCGCAGAGCAGCTTGAAATCAAGTGAGCGTTTATTGTGTTTTATTGATCGCTCAGCATCTCGCAATGCGGCCGGGACTGTGGACGAAGGACTGAAGACGTGTGGACTGAGAAACATCGCAGTTGTTGCCCCGAGTTACGATGGTGCCTCTGTGATGTCTGCTCACGTTTCTGATGTGCAGCAGCGGATCAAAGAAACCCACCCATACGCAGCGCACACACACAAACTCAATCTGCTGCCTGTGCTGAGTGCTGTGCCGTCAACCGCAGTGTGAAGACATTCCTGAACGTTACCTGATAAACTGCACTCTGTGTTTGATGCACCATCAAACCATCATCGATTTATTGAAATCCAGAGAGCACTTATAAAACTTATATATATATATATATATAAAAAAAAATGAAATAGCACAGCCCAGTGAGACGAGATGAGTGACGGGTGAGTTCTGTCAAAACTCACCTTGCTGCAATTACAGGCTGCCTGAGAGAAATAAGTGATGAGGGAGGCAAGTCCTCTGTGGAGGCCGGTGGCCTTTTAAGACCGCATGGCCAGAATGTCATTCATTTCATGTCTCCTTGTGTTTGAAGCCATGCTGCGTGTGATTCATGCTGCGCACAAGGCACAAGCTGCACTCTCTCTGAGGCTGCAGAGCTTACTGACAACTCACATCTCAGAGACAGAGACACACTGCAAAAAGTCAAATTCTTACGAAGATTATTTGTCTTATTTCAAGTAAAAATGTCTTATTTCTAGTCAAAATATCTCATTACACTTAAGATAGGACATGATCACTTCAGAAATAACTTGTTTTTAGACAATTTTCACTTGTTTCAAGCAAATTTTCACTTAAAACAAGTGAAAATTAGCTTGAAACAAGAAACAAATTTTGCCAATGGAACAAGCAAATTTTTACTTGTTCACTTGTGTCACAAGTAAAAATAAGACAAATAATCTTGGTAAGATTTTGACTTTTTGCAGTGCATGGAGGGAGGTATGGAGATCAGTGAAACAGTTCTACTGGGACAACAATGTGTGGGTGTAGAAGCTGAGTGTCAGGCTCCTGGGCCCCTTGCCCCCAAAAGAAAACGGGGCCACAAACCCCCCCACCTCCCATTACTTTGGGCCAAAGAGAAACTGATGAAAGTGCTGCACAAATGTCACAGAGTGAGACGTGGACTTCAGCAGCACCTGTGACTCCCTGTGCTGATACCCTCACCAACAAACTGGACACACGATTCACAGGAGAGTCAGCTGAACCTGCACGGGCATGTGCAGCAGTGTTTACATGTGACAAAAAATGGAACTGAACCTCTCGTACACAAATACGCACGGCCTCTTAAAATTCACCCTGTCCTTGTTGGAGCAGAGATGGAGCCTGTTAAAGCCTCTGCTGTTGCACCTGTTTCACTTAGACATCTTCAAAAGGCCGTTACAAAGGAAAGCTATTCAAATCCGTACAAGATGCAACAGTTGGCACCGACTGTGCCTGTTGGATCTGCCACCTCCGAGAGAAGGTTTTCTGCAGTGAGGAGAATTCAGAACTGCCTGTGGTCAACGATAAGAGAAGCAAGGTTTTCATCACTTGCTGTTTTTCACGTTGTGGATTACATAGCAGCAAAACTACCTGAGAAGATGGGACACAATCTGTAATCTGTACACTAAATCTTTTAAAATCGTATGTGACAAATCAAAACGTGATGCTTTAATATAAGCAAACTGATATTTCACTTTTCACAGACGTGCCAGTGCACTTCAGTTGTGTGCGCTCATGTGTGAAAGACAAATGCCCTAAGCCTGTGTGATGTAAAGCATATGCTGTGGTGTTGGGTCTCCTGTTATTGTTTGCATATGTGTAACACTATCCTATCCCGGCTGCGCAGTGCAGAGCATCATTTGATGTGAACAGAGACCTAATGCTAATGCTTGAGAGGACGTTTCCTAATGGATGTTTACTACAGATGGGACAAAGTAATGGACATGGTAGCTGGCTGACCAGGTTTTTTTATGGCTCAGTAGCGAGCTAGAATGATTCATCGTAAATTTACAAGGCAAAGCCAC
This sequence comes from Myripristis murdjan, assembly GCF_902150065.1. NCBI lineage: Eukaryota > Metazoa > Chordata > Actinopteri > Holocentriformes > Holocentridae > Myripristis > Myripristis murdjan. The sequence continues at coordinate 26,006,139 of NC_044001.1, forward strand.
TTACAGAACAATTAGCAACACATTTAAGGAGAGTCAGTGTTAGTTTTTTTTTTTTTTTTTTTTTTTTTTAGCAACAGAATGATTTAGGTTGGAAAATGGCAGCAGAATAATGGCCTATGGGAGTCAGACATATTTTGGTATATGTGTACACAGTTGTGACACAATGTGACAGCTTTGTATGTGTGTATGTGCATTTGCAACATCCTTTATATCTGTGTGTTTGCCTTCATTTATTTTGAAAGGTGTGAACAAGGTGTATAAGAGTGTGTGTGTGTGTGTGTGCAGGTTTGTCACCCCACATAGATTCATGCATAACCTTGGTCCTTTCTCTCTGCATCACAGGAATGAGTGTGTACACGTGTATGTGTGTGTGTGTGTGTGTGTGTGTCGTTCTCCATATTTATCACCATGGTGTTTGCCTCTATATGGTTTTGGCTTGGTTGAGTGGTGTGAATAAAGCATGTTCGTCCAGTGTGTACGCGCGTGTGTGTGTGTGTGTGCGCGCATGCGTGTGTGTTCTGTGAATTCTTTTCATCCGTCCTACATTCCTGCTTTCCAGGCAACACCAGTGTTCTGAATGAGAGAGAAGCGAGTCGGGGATTAGCAGATTCAGAATGTAAGGACTGCAGTGTGGTGGTGATGTGGATTGTGAGGGCAAAAATGGTTGTGATCAATATAAAGTGCTGAAAAAAAGAAGCGAATACGGGGAAAAAAAGGAAAATAAAAAGTAATTGCTTCTCCTGGTTCAGAGTCTATTTGAAGGGAGAAATAACTTTTTGAGGAATTAAGACAAACTTAGGGCTGCATGACTAAAACTTTGTATAGATTTAAGGCTAAAAGTCGTAAGACATAAAGAAACTGTGTGCCCTCTCTCACAATTACAAACACGATTGGTGCAATTGAACTGCCAATAAAGTTATTGAACTGGTTCCCCGGTGTTGGCTGCCAGCTGGCCCAGAAGCAGCTGTGGAATCCCCTGAACACTGCGGATTGTACTCACTCCATTACTGTGGTCAACACACAGCTGATTAACCTATTCAACTCTGCTAGTGCAATGCTGGCGGTTTCATCATTACAAATGCAGCCTTGCTCAAACCAGCAGAACTTTATTTTAACCTCTACTGGAGATGCCAAGATTTACAAAGATCACAAATACACTACTCACAAAAAGTTAGGGATATTCGGCTTTCGGGTGAAATTTCTGGATGAACCTAAAATGCATTCTAACCTTTACAGGTGAACTTAATGTGACCTTCTGTAAACTTTTGAATGCACATGTCCAACTGTTCAATGTTTCAGTACTTTTTGCACAAGTTGCTGTTCTCTAACAAGGAGTTTAACGGCAAAATTCACATCAGGTGTTTGATGCTCCAGCTCATCGAGGTTGTATCATTAGGGAACGGCTGCTGGAGACTGGGGTACCTCAAATGGAGTGGCCTGCACTTTCTCCAGACCTGCATCCCATAGAAAACCTATGGGATCAGCTGAGTCGCCGTGTAGAGGCTCGGAGCTCTGTACCCCAGAACCTCAATGTCCTGAGGGCCACCCTTCAAGAAGAGTGGGATGCCATGCCTCAGCAGACAATAAGTCGACTTGTGAACAGCATGAGACGTCGTTGTCAAGCTGTAATTGATGCTCAAGGGAACATGACAAGTTATTGACACTGACATTTTTTGTTGTGGTATATCCACCACTGTTGTTGGCTTTTGTTTCAAGAAATTGTTTGAGATGAGGAAATCACCAGTGTATGCTTCTGCTTAAATGCCCTACTTTCATGATATAATATCACTGTAGCGTGAACATTTTACATTTTCCATAAATTTCACCCAAAAGCCAAATATCCCTAACTTTTTGTGAGTAGTGTATGTCCCGAAGAATAAAATGATGCACAAACTTCTAGATGTTATGTATTTGATGTAATGCTGTAGACATAAAACAGTGGCAACTTACCTTTGAATATTTCACTCAGTGTAAGTGTGATGTAGCTTCAGTGAAGTATTGCAACCAGCAGAATGATGAAATATAGATTTGACATTGTACATTTAAAAAAAAAAGCTACCTAATGAGAAAGTTAAGGGAAAATCAGAGATCAAGGGGCTGCACTGATTTCAGCATAAATGCCAGTGATCAGCCTGCCGTACTTTCTCGTCTGCTCTGTCCTCTGCAGCCACAGGCTTGTTCGCACAGCCTTCACACACCACTGTACACCGTGAGCCATAATAACCTATTCACTGAGCACATCCAAGGACAAATCATCTGTACTGTATGAATCGCCGACAACGCTGCATGTAAACCTCTGGATTTATGGCGGAATAAAAACATCACACATTGATGTGCACACATTATCACAGCACCTTCATTTTTTTTTTTTTTTAAAGTGTAGGCTGAAAGTGGCCTGTGTGAGACTGAGGCGGGCAGAACTGAAGATTACTATATTTATTAATACATGAGGAATCACTGGAGCAAACACAAGCAATAAAAGCATGACAACAGAGAAACTCAATGACACTTCAACACAATGGACGAACACGGAGCTGTGAGCAGGACTTAAATAGAGAGGAGGCTGACAGAGAAACAACACACCTGGAGAAGGAGCGCGAGGCTGAGGGAACAGAGGATTGGCTGAAAAGAGATCGAGCAACACAAAGGCAGGGACTAACAAGGGGCTGATCAGGTGTGGAGGGAACAGGGCACTGAAAACCAAAATATCAGAAACACAACCGAAAAAGAAAAAACTAAAAATGCGCAGTCCAAACAGAATCGTGACAGCATATAATTTTGAAACGACACACTAGGTTTTGAGAGGATTTCATAAGCAGCATGGTCCCAAAATTTTCCCTCAAATCCTTAAAGTAAAAAGACAAAAATAGTCCAAATTGGAGTCACAAGGCTTCGCCCCCTGATAACAGCGCTGGTGGTGCCCATGAGCCCGGGGAAGAGCCCCTGCAGGGTTGCCAGTTTCAACGTGCGGCTTTGCCAAAAAAAAAGTGAACTTAAAGCAGGGACCGGCCAAATCCTTGCGATGCCGCATGAATCAGTATTCGTCACACATCACTCTCTCTGTCTCTTTCTCTTTCTCCTGCTCTTTCGTTCCATCCCCGGCCTTGACTGGCGTCGTCATGGCAACATCCCACTCCCTCTAAATTATGGTCTGGCAGCCAATCAAACGCAAGCAGCGACCCTGGAGAGGTAGTGATAACAAATCAGCTTCAGAGTCGGAGTGTGTGTGTGTGTGTGTGTGTGTGTGTGTGTGTGTGTGTGTGTGTGTGTGTGTCAGTGACACTGTGGTAGTGTTGGACATGCACATCCTCATGTCTGGTTGTGCAGAGACCTTTGACTTGCGGCTGTCTGATCTGTTTGTCATACTGCTGATGACCCACAGCCTCCTCCTCCTCCTCCTCCATGTTTTTTTTTAAAGCGTTCCCTCTTTCTTTTTCTCCTCTCTTCCTCTGTTCCTGCACAGCTGCACTAGTTGCATTACATGAAGCTAATCATGTTTGCTGTGTAAGCCAACATTAGCTGCCACACCTTGACTTGGTTTTAAAGTCCTCGCTGATTCAAAACTATTGTGCTTAACACTGATGATGTGTTATATTTAATCCATTTCGGCATATGCTGCCACGGCTCAGGCCGAATAACTTAAGCTGGTCAGCTGGCAGCATTCACATTGCTAGGCTGTTCCACATATTATTCTGACCCGTATGAAAATAGTTTTATATGATCTACTCATTTAATTATTTTTCCAGGGCAAATCATTCCCTAAATTCATCCACTTTCCCCATTTTGTAGGCAAGCGGCTGCTAATGCACTCCGAGGTGTCCTGTTATAAGGAATTAATGGACTTGGTAGAGGCAAATGCCACACCACCTTCAACTGTAATGCTCTTCACTTCTACATTATCCATTAATTCTCTAATTCAGGACATCTCCTTGTTCTTTACGGCTTACATATTTTACAGAGAGGGAACATTCATGTTTTGTCAAGAAAGTCTGGATTCTGTCTCATCAACATGCGATAATGCTACATAATGTGGAAAATAGAATCCCTTTGAACTCCCACTGCCATAGGTAACAGCTGGATTATGCTGCCCAATGGGAGCATAATCCAGAGAATTTATTATGCAACAGTGCTGAAAACTCATTTCTGATTGGTCAATTAAGGCATTCTGCGCTCAGTTATTTCTGAATGGAGCTGCAATCTCACCACCATACTTTGCACAAGCTAGACACATATATATATATATAGAGAGAGAGAGAAGCCCAACCACTGCAGACAGGGAAAAGTGCAGACTGTCCTCTGACAAGCAATGCAAATAGTAGCTAGCTAACATAAGCTATTCTTTTATAACCTTAAACCTTACCTTTACCTTCCGTCTAGCTGCATGCCTGTGAAAGACTAACGGAGCCACTTGGTAACCTTGAGGCCTAAACACAACGGCCCCCACCCTTGAAAAAAAAATGTAATTTGTGGTTACTATTTAATGAGATGGTGGGCTACTAAATTAGGTAAATGATTAATGATTATTTCCTGTCAGTTTATTGACTTCTCTCATAAGATATGTAGGCCTATGTTTAATAAGTGAGACAGCACTCCGTGATGGTCCCGAATCGAAAAGTAATCACTGCCGCAGAGGAGTGTGTTGTCCCGTACTTGATGGTCATGTTGCCAGAAGGCTAACTACCAGATCCTTTTGAATTCAGCTGTTTGAGAAAAGTGTGAGATGCGACTTACGTGGCTGACGTGCTGTTTGTTTGGCTGCGTTAAGCTCAGCTGAGTTTAGGGTGAAGACAGACTGACAGAATTTTTAATTTGCGGTAAACTAGTCCTTTAAAGTTTCTGCCATCTGGTTGTGAAGAGACCTCTGGCCTAAAGAAAGATTTCTTTTTTCCATATGCATAGAGCCTTGTTAGTGTTGTGGTGGTGGACTGAAGCTCGATTCAGCACATCTCACCTGGTTAGACACTAAATAAACTGTCTTTGGCCGGAGGTCTCTGAGGCCTGCGTCTGAAAGAGGACATGATTTCTTTGAGTTAGCTCGTCCGTCTGCCTCTCTTTATTCAACCTCATTCAAAGAGCTTTAATGACATGAGAGCTGAAATCACAGTTTTACCAAAGCAGCTCTCTCTCTCTCTCTCTCTCTCTGTATGAACGGCTCTCTGTCCCATTTTAGTCATTAGTCATTTGTGCATCTCTCTGTCCCATCTGCTCTACACTTTATCCTCTTATGGCCTCTAACAGCTAGCCCGCTGGGAATTGACAGCTCTCTCTTTCTCTCTCTGCATATTTTATTGCATCCACATGAGCCTCTATCAGTTTGTGTATTTTCGTGTGTTAATAAATGTATACGCCGAGAGTTGGTAGCTTGAAACACCGGATTCACAAAATGTCAGATCACCGCAACAGCAGTGAGAGTGCTTCATAAATATGTTGTTTTTGAAGATGATGCTGTTATCGTGGATCGCAATCTGCCATCCAGCATCAGTCGGTCCATCAAACTGCCCGACTAAATGAACGTTTTTTGCAAATGCGCCCGAGTAATAAATCTGGCTGGCTGCAGCTACTGTCTTCTTTTTTCCTTCCTTGCTCTTCAGTTCATCTCCACTTTTATTTCTTCCCTCTTCTCTCCCTCTGTTCTCCTCTGCCAGGCAGGTCAATTGAAATTAAAAGATCCCATATCTGGGACAAGCTCAAAAGCTCTATTTAGGATTTCACTGATAGAGGTTTCTGAAAGCCAGTGTTTTTTGTGATGGAGCTGTCAATAGCTGATATTTTGTGCCAGCATGCAATATCTTTCTATTTGACCGCTTTCACGCTCTGCAAATACACAGACTCAATGTGTCCCCCAAGAATTTCATCCTTTGCTGGACGAAAAAGCCTCTGAGAGAGTATCTAGACAAGCGTGGGGCATTAAAACTCGCTATTAAAACCCAGACTAATGACTGATTCTTTTAAGTTGCAGCTCTTTAAGGCAGAATGACCCAGGCTGAACTCTGAGGAACAAAATGGTGCTTTTGTAAAGGATTTAGATTGCATATAACTGGCATTAATCATCTGACTTTCTTGTTCCCCTGTGTTTATATAGCATTTATGAACTCCAATACATGGTGGTCTCACTTTTGCACTGGTGAACTTTTAATGAGGTCCCTCTCTGCAATTACTGTGATGTTTTCCATTCCTGGCAATGCTTCGATCTATCTTTAAGATTAGAGCAGACAGGACCTGGCTAATGATGTCCACACTTTTCATATATCGCCTCAGTGGAGAGAGGAGAGGCTGGACCTGGTTAATGAGGTCCAATAACTCCTGGTGTATTGTCTGAGGAGAGGACCGAAGCACATCTGCTCAAAGATAAATTTAACATTCTGATAACAAAAGATCAGTTGGAAGAAAATTGAGTCATCACATTAGAAAAGAATCAGACACAGATAGTAATACAACTGATAACATACACTGAATACAGTCATAATCATCAAAACACTAATAATCAATACATAATAATGGTAATGAATAGTCTCAACTGATTCAACAGTGATTCAATCTATAGCAAGTTCATGAAAGCTTTGGTGTAGAAGTGTAGAAACACCATGGCAACAGCACTTTGCACCAAAGTTGGTGACAAAATGAAAAATGAGGTTCTTGCAGATTGTCACCTCAAACATTTGAATAACAATAAAGATTTATAACCATCAACAAATGTTAACTTTTATTTATTTTCTTGACTCTGATATATTGGATGCAACATGAGTTTGAAACAATTCAATGGAAACAAATATATCATCATCATTCTTAGGTGCCCTGGTAGCTCAGCTGGGGGTTTCCTCCTTCTCATAGTGCAGGACCAGTTTCACAGCTGACAGCAGGCGAGCTGCTTCTAACCAGCGGAAGCAGCAATGACCAGCAGCGCTGTTTGGAGCAGAGATGCTGGCTGAAGAACCGTCTGCATCCGGCTGCGAGTTCAAGTCCTCTTTACCCCTGTTTGTTCAGGATGACACTTGTTAGGACAGAGGTTAGGCTGAGACACTGAGGGGTTCAGTCCACTGTCTGAATCAAGATGCAGCTCATCAGCAGTGTGACCGACTGCCAGCTGAGAGCCACAGTCTCTCTGACCTGGTTTCATGCCCCTTCACAACTCCACGAGGAAATGCTTGCTGTCCCATGCCTCGCTTGGATGTCTCTTCAAAGGGGTATGGGTTGCTATGGTAATGATGCAGGCATCAGTAACTACATACGCTGGTGAAGCGGCTTTCCAACACAGAAGCCCTGAAAAATGTACAGAAGCCTCCCCGGAAAGTGCCAGCAGACAATTTATTTCAGCATCTGTCTGCACGCTGTTCTCTGTGTGGTCCTCCATACCGCTCTGCAAGCAGCAGCATGGATTTTACTCAGCCACTCTGATGCTTTTCTGTCACTCTGGATTTGACGTCATCCTTGTGTTGCGCTGCAATTGGTGTAAAAGACAGTTTGAAATCCAATTTGAGTGGCCAGAAGGGCTGGATTGGACTTCCATTTCAAACCACCTCCAAATGTGGCCTCAAAAATCACATTTCATGTGTTTCTAAAAATCTGGATACGGTCTAGATATGCCAAAAAAATGTATTTGGCACTGTGAACATTTGAACTAGTCAGTCCTGGTCTGTTACATTAGCTGCATGCTTCAGCACCTGGCAAAAACTGACTGAAAATTGACATTAGCAACGAGGTTTAGCAAAGAAGGGTCACAGTAGCGAAGACCGTGCTTCTCTGAATGGCTCCACCAATCAGCATCTGCAGATTAGCAAACCTAGCTGCTCAGTATCATCAAACATAACCTTCAAACTGCTAAGAGACACCAGCAGCTGAAACACAAAGACAACTTTCCACTGCTTTGGTTTTTGCTGTAAAACCTCTCACCTCACATGCCTGAAGTGGGTTTATATGGAATCCAGCCCAGTAGTGTTGATACCATTGTACCATTGATACACAAAAAAAGGCTGCCACTTCAATCTTCCTGGTATCTTGTTTTGAACAGAGAACACTGCTCTGCTCCATTCAGGTGACATGGATGTGTCTGACATTGCTAGTAGCTTCGTGTCTTGTCCTCTGTGACGAAAGCATAGCCTATAACTTTAAAACGGGGTGGGACCTCCCCCTTACACACAAAAAACTAATGGTTCTACAATGGATCTTTGAAAGACAGTGTGGCTCCATGAGGAACCATCAACCAATCAACCACTGAAGAACCACTCTCTGGCTCCATGAAGAACTATTTTGATTCCCCCCCCCCTTTTTTCAGGTGCTTGGAAGAACCATTTCCAGTTCATAAAGGAATCAATTCAAGGGATTCTTTAAATAAATGGTCCTTTATAAAGAACTGTGGTGAGAAAGAGTCTTTGTGGAATCAGAAAGGGCTCTCCTGTAGCCTCACTATGAAGAAATATTTTTGATTCCAGTTGACATTTATTTTTCCTTTAAGAAATGTCTTTGCCCCCTTTCTCTTCACTTTTCTGAAGAAAACATTGCTGTTCCTTAAAGAGCTGTTTTTACAGGTCTTTTAGGTATCACAGTTCATTAAAGAAATGCATCTGTAATGAACTGTGGTCTCAAAGGTTCTTTTTAGAACCAGAAAAGGTTCTATAGCATCACTGTCAAGAGCCATTCTCAGTTCCAGCTGGCACTTTTACTTTTCTGTGCGCTCACAAAGTGCTCACTTCCCCCTCTGATGCGTTCCTTAAAAACATCAGCCCGTGTGGAGTCAGGTCCAGTACCGGCATTATACTACACAAAGTATTTTTGATTGACAATTCCACTTAAGGAACAAAATCACAGTGCTTATCCCTAATAACACTCACAGAGCAGGATTTTCATGGATTTGCCTTTAAGCGTCACATAGGCCTACTGTCCATTCCCCCAGGTCCACGATAAAATTTGACGTCATCAGTCCTTCTAACGGTTTATGAAAATGACTGACGCTGAGCAGATCCCCTTAGGGCTTCCCAGGCTTAGAGGCTTAGTCACTGGTCTTGTCCCTGCATACAGTCTGTCATCACATATCTAAACAAAGATGAATTCGATTTTATTCAAGCAGTCGTAATATTTGCTATGGTATTCAGAGGTATTATATTCAAATGTTTCAAGCATTAGGCAGCACCTCAGCTGTCCTCCTAGACAATTAAGCAGGGTCAACATTTCACGCTTGCAAGACAAACTCCTTTTTTCCAGGTGTTCATAGTGTTTTCATGACAGGACACGAGGGGAATGGGAAGAAGTAGAAAGGGGAGAGAAAAGTGACAGGAGAAGAGAGTACACATTGTCTTTTTTTTTTTTTTTTTTTTTAAATTTATAAACCCTTTGAATATGAAGAACAATCTCAGCTACATCTTGACCTGTGTAGTTAATCTTTATCTTTTATTCTTGAGAGAGAAAATAGTCCTTCAGCACTATTTCACCCATTCCTGCCTGTCTAATTCCTGTTCGGCACATTAGTTATACTTACTTGAGCTTAATGCCAGGAAGTCCAACCAAGGGACAGGAAACTGACTGACTTCTGAACATGTCAGTTTTCAATAATCATGTGACATGATATGATGTAACATGTCTTGTAAGACAGTTGAACTGAATGTCATGAATCTGGACCATGGCTCTCAAAGCCTTGATAATGGACAGTGAAAACAAGTCATTTCATCTCATCTTCATTCATTCATTCATCTTCTAAACCGCTTATCCTCACTAGGGTCACGGGGGGGGGGGGGGGGGGGGGGGGGGGGGGTTGCTGGAGGCAATCCCAGCGCTCATAGGGCGAAGGCAAGGAAACACCCTGGACAGGTCGCCAGTCCATCACAGTTCATCTCATCTTCAATGTTAAAATCTTGCTTTTCTTCAGACAAGGTAAAAAAAAAAAAAAATCTGCCAGTGGGATGTGATTTTTTTTGCAGCTTCATGTTTCGGCAGCATCTTCTCCCAAGCAAGCATTTGTATTTTAGAACTCCAATACCTTAAAACTGCACTATCATTTCATCAAACCATTTTTTCCTTTCATTCCACTATGATATGAGAACAAACTTTGTGACACTTCAAACTTTGTTCACACTAGTACTTCACACGTGTATTTGAGGACTTGAAACATGTGAAACAGTCTCTCCGCTTGAAAATAGGCCTCAGGAAACGTTTGCCTTTCACAGCTCATTATCAGTTCTGGCGTTTATGAGTGGTGACGACTTTATCAGTCACAGAAAGTGAACATTATGGGGTGTGCGTTTCAACCATAAACTCAAACTGAAAATAGAGTGATTTTGATTATATGCGGTGAAATCTTTAGCACCCGTGCATGATTTGCAAAATGCTTTGTTGCAATGTAAGATGTGAGTAAACTGTAGTAAATGGGCCAGACATTCAAAATCAATGGTATGGTCCTTTCAAGTACAATCTTTCACAATAGCTACAAGTAGTTTGTGTCCTCTTAATTAATATTACCCTGTAGTATATACGTATGTAGAAGTGTATATCAAATGTGTTATCGAAAGCTGGCCAACTTCACAGTGATGCTTCAAAATAAAGCCTTAGCATCCTACTCAGACTATCCTCAGAAAAATGTTGGATTTCTCATTGACTTCCATACATTTTTGTCATTGTACACTGCATTATCAAGACTTTGGCTTGGTTGTGCGGTCAGGAAAGGTTTTGTGCTTGTATATAATATCAGTTATCAGTTGAAGTAAGCTTAAGTTTGTGCAGCCCATTGACCTCATGCAGAAACTACCGCTCAAGATGAAACTGTTTGATTTTGCGGAGTTTACTTATTAACATGGCATTCGTTTTCCCTTGTTATATTTTCCCATCAGGATTCATTTCACCACTCGAGCCCTCTTCACTCCCTCCCTTCCTCCATTTCCTAAATGATTTTCCTACCATAAGCGCATAGCGTTTGTTTGTTTATCTGTCTGGCATTTGTCCATCGATTGATCTGTGCAGCATTTTCATCAAGTTGTTAGTCTGCTTCTGCATTTGTTTAATTGTCTCATTCCCCCTTCACTACCTCCATTTCCCAAGTGTTTTTTATTATTATTACTGTTATGAGTTACTCAGAGCCTTCCTGTTTTGTATGCTGGGCTGCGTCTCCTGCACAATCCTTATCTCACTTGTCTCATGGCTTAACAATTCTTTATCCTGGCTCTATCTTCATCCAGCCCCTCCTGACTGAAGTGGATTTCACAGGTGAAATTAATACTGGATCATTGCTTTCAGTTATCAGCTGGTCAGTCTGTTTCATAGGAGGGGCTGGTTGTCACTTTAGTTTTTGTTTACACAGACACTCATGAATTTCAACAACCGGATAAACAACAACAACTGGATGAATTCGTATTTCAGTCCATTTCTGGTATCAGTCATTTATGGGGAAAAAAAATCCCCTGAGATGTTGGGCTCTTCTACTTTTAATCATGTACGTTGTTCTGCCTGAAAGCCTCAAATAAATGCTTAAACTATGCTTTCGTTTTGTTTGTTATAGATGTGAACTTGTTCAAATTCTATGAGATTTGATTAGATTTTTTTTCTCGCTGTAACAAGTAGATATTGGCAGCTAGCTCACAAACCTGAAATCCGGACTGAGGAAATGGAGGAAGAAAAGTTTGTGAAACCCTGAGGAAAAGGGCAGAAATTCAGTACCACAACTTAGATACCGTAGCTGTTTGGGAAAGAAAGTTTGCAAAACTCCGGTTATTGATACAGACATAAATGTACCAGATTACAAAACTCAGGTTATACACACAAAATGCTGTTTTCAACACCTTTTTGAATGATATTCCATACAAGTAAAATATTATCGGCAGTAGCTCATGAGGATCAATTATCCTTTAATTTTATATCCTACATGGCTCTAAAAGAATGAGACCAAATTGCAGCCTGGAGATAAACATGGAAATAATGCCTGGAATTATAATAATACCTGGAGATAATCAGAAAGTTTGAGGATTCAGAAACACTAAAACACACATGATGCAATGATGAAATATTAAAGATACTTAATATTTAAGATATTTTCAGGTCAGCGATCATATTTAAGCAAATTTGTGGCATGAATTCCTTTATGCAATAAATAAATAAATAAATAAATAAATAAATAAATAAATAATTCTTTGGGTTGTGTCTTTTCCATTGAAGCGTTCAATGGATTTGATTTACTCATCTGTGTTAGGTTGTATTAAATTACATATTCTGTATTGTTTTTACATAAGTTTACATTTGGGCCATCAAACATAGGGGCTTGGTGGCACGTGGGGCCAATTCATCAAAATATGATATATTACCCTTGGTGAAGTTGCTGCTTTCAGTTCAAGCAGACTGCAGAGGCATATGAATAGACATAGGTGGTAGTTTGCCAGCAGTTTGTCCATGATTGCGGCCCTTGATGTGATGGAGAAATTACCTCCTGTGTGATGGATGGTCCGTGTGCGCTTGTTGAGCATCTGTGTAAAACTGTCAAGAAATAAGTGCTGGCTTTTGGATTCTAAGGGATGGACACAAAACTTGGAAGGTGAAAACTTTTATGGGAATTTAAAAAAAAGAGAGAGATAGTAAAAAAAACAGCTGACCAAAAAAAAAAAAAAAAAAAAAAAAAAGATCTGGTACATTGCAAAGAACTATTTTCTAATGGTGTAAAAGTGTTTTAGGTTTAGGGGATTTTTTTTTTCTTTGACTGGAAAGTTCCGCAGAGTTTGCCGGAGAACTTTTGTTGAGAGCCAGCACCTTGAACAAAGCAGAGGAACTCGACACGGCAGATGAATCGGTTGGCAGTCAAAAGCACTCTGTGAACCCACATCATCATTAGTGCGTGATATCTGCCAGAACAGCACCCTCATTTTGTAACGTTTCTATTTTGAGAGTAATTTTATACAGGGAAGACAGTGATTAAGTATGTAATATAAAGTCAAATATCACAGTTTGTTGAGAGTCCCACCCATTTCCTTTTTCCAAGAAAAAAAAAAGCTGAGATTAATTTGTCCATTATTTTAGAACAGAATTTAAATTTAATTCATTAGTTTAGAACATAAAAGTTTTCCAAACTCCTCTTAAGCACTCCTGAAGTTTCATGACTAATTATCCAGCAGCCTATTTTGACTCATTTATATTCAGTTAATTATTCATGTCCAATTAGATTGTTGATGTCTTGTGCGTTCAATCTCAGGAAGAGAGAGGGGAGAAAAAGCTAAATGCCTAATGGAAATATAGTAGCACAGTCTAAAGCTTTTGAGAGCACAGTAGCATCCCACAATGTGAATTCAAGAAAAGACCTTACATAAAAATAATAGATTATTTTCACTGTACAGTTCAGCAGAATATGGGTCATTTTGGACCCTTAAGGTGATAATACAAAAGATAAATTTTCTAAAAATTTAAAAAAAAAAAAAAAAAAAAAAAAAAAAGTTTTAAACAGAAATGTAAAACCCCATAGCTGAGGGTAATGGACAACAATTTTGAAAAATACATGGATAACGAAGAGATGAATAATTAGAAAATACAACTACTGGCTAGGGCATGTTTGACTACTATACAGTTGCATTAAGATAAAAAGAATGATAGAATCATATTATATTTCTATACCACTATCTGAAATAGCTTTATAAGTCTGAGAGTCCACATTTTTCTGTCACTGATTTTTATAAGATATTTGTGGCCTAGTAAAAGTAAAGTAGGTAAGTGCGTCATGGGGAAACAAAACAAAGCAACAACAGCAACAAAGTCCATGAGCCAGTGCCACGTATCAGGATGCAGATCTGCTGGGTAAAAATGTCGTTCTTCTATGCCAAGGTCGCTGCATAATGAGCAGCGCAGCACCTCTGCAAAGATGCACAAGAGCGTGTGTGCAGAGGAGCACATGGAGGAGAATTTCTGAAGCTCACCGAGGAGTTGAAGTGCTGATTGGGAGAGCAAAGAAGGATTTCCAATAAAATGCACACTGTCTTTTATTATTATTATTATTATTATTATTATTATTATTGTTGTTGTTGTTGTTATTATTATTATTTTACCAATAGCTCAGTCACCCAAGCCAAGAACAAAAAAATATCATGTTGAATAAAAACATGAGGCCAGAAATAGTGTAACAGCATTTCCAGCAGTGTTTCACACTGTGTTTTTATAGAGCGGCGCTTTGACTCCCACTTTTCTTGCATGTGTCTGAAAAGTCTGGAATGATTGTTTAGCTGCTAGTTGTTCCGTGATGCCAGATTTCCTTGTGATAGCGTAAGTCAATACCAATCACCCAGTGATGAGTTAGCTGGGGGCTGAGATTTCTTGCTTTCAATACACAGCCCAACATCATTCACTCAGTCGTACAATCAAAATTCCCAGTCCATCAGCACTTTGAGACAGAGTGGGGGTGGTACACTGAGTTTTGGTCTCAAACCGTGACATCATGCCCATTTAAACAGCACGAGCCCCTCATTTTTTTTTTTAACTCTGATTTTTTTTTTGTTTGTTTGTTTGTTTGCATGAAAAAGACATTAATTTTTCTCTAAAAATGTGAACTGAACCAGTGCAGAATTCTACCGGGTACAGACCGCCCCTCCATCAATAGGGTTTTAGTGAATTCCAGATGAGTTGTGTCTTTTCTGAAAGAGGTTGTTTATGGTACTTATTTGCTGCAAAAGTTGCCTGTGAAATGCTTCCTGAAAACTTACAGCCTGGGAGGCAGCACTGCCTTAAAACAGAGAAATGGATATCCTCACTGACTGAAACAATTAAAAACCCAGACTTTTAATTGAAGTACAGAACAGGTTTTGACCAGGCAAAAGGACCTACTGGACCTGTGACGCTACTGAAACCTGTTTTAACAGACACGTCACTCTTTCACATTCACAGTGCCTAATGTTTGCATGTCATGCACAACATCGAGCAGTAAAAACAGCTTTCATTGCATCAGTTTTAGTGGGTATTTCAGCACCATGGACAGAGAGCGGAGGCCTAATTATCACTAGTCCTTTGTTTAAACCACAGAAAATAAAGAAATGCATTGAATTACATGCTAATTTCTGTTCAAAACACATATAAGAGTATGTTTCTCTTCATGTATGGGCTTTGAAAACAAATTTCCTGAGGGGCAATATAGGCTTCATCTATCTAAACAAAACGTAAATTTGGTACAAAAAATAGTCTAATTTATTGTAGCTTCACCATATTAAGGCCCGGCCACGTAGGCTGATTTTTAGTATTTATGAATTCATTCGTCAGATCTGTTGGGCACTTATGATTTGCACATTGTTTTGTCTCAGACTTGCTGCTGACTCCATAAACTCCAATTACAAATGTAGTACAAAATCTCATTAATGGGCAACATTGTTCTGATTTTTTTTTTTTTTTTTTTTGTGTGTGTGTGTGTGTGTGTGTGTGTGTGTGTGTGTGTGTGTGTGTGTGTGTGTGTGTGTGTGCGCGTGTGTGTGTGCGTGCACATGCCCTCAAAAAAATAAAAGGGCACATGACACCACTGTTCTCAGTCCACAAAGCAAATGATGAAGCAGTATTATTGTCCTGGTATTTTGCATGATAATCAGCTTGCTAGTCTCTATTGTGAAAGTATGATTTTATTACTTATGTCACTTACAGGCTGCCTTAGGCTGTACCAGAGACCTGTTGCAACTGGAACTGGTCGGCAGCAGAGTTTGATCAAAGTCATAGATTACTATTTAATGAAAAGTAACATCTTTTAAAATTGCTGCAATGCCATAGCAGCAAAAAGCAGCAAAGCAATTACATGACCGATGTAAAGAGGAAAGACATGATCAATATCATGTTAGGAGAGAGAAAGAGAGAAAAAAAAAAACTTGACGCAACGAGGGGAAGCCAAGTCGAGCAGAGGAGGCACAATGGAGAGAAACAGACAGTTCCAGTCCAGCACATCCTGTGCCTCGTGAGAGGTGAAGAAAAGAGCTGAGAGAGAAGAAAGTTAGAGCTTTACACTCCAGCACACCGTGTGCCTCTTTAACAGAGCACAGGAATAAAAGTGCTACGAGGAGAAAAGGCCAGAGGATCACTACACCACTACATCATGCTGCTTGTAAAGAATAAGAAGAAGGAGAAGAAGAAGAAGTAGAGTGTATTGAGATTAGAAAAATCAGCAAGCTAGTCATACTGTGTCCGTCCAATAGATCAGAAAGAAATGGAAAATATCAAGTCATATTTACTGATAAATTAGGTTTAACTTAAGAGGTTAGCCTCTGAAAGTTTTACAGAACAGTTGGGACCATAACTCACTCTCTCTCTCTCCCTCTCTGTGTGTGTGTGTGTGTGTCACAGTATAATTTCACCATAACAAACTGACACAGAGTTCCAAAACTATTGCATAATATAGAATTATATCTACGCTCTAACATAAAGTGGGAGATCCACTTTATATTATTCACTAGGAGACAAAACTCAACTTATTTGCTTTAAAATCTGTATCCTGCTGCAAATTACAGCGTCCTTAAAGGTTTAGTATTTTCCAGTCCGTTCATATTAAAATGTTGACTCCTATCATTTATAACCATGTATAGCTCAACCTCACCGCTAGAAACCGACCACTCTGCTGCAGCTTCTTCTTGCTTTCAGCACAGTCCAATAAGGCACTCATTTTCAGCCACAAACCATTATAAATGCACTTTTAGAAAACTGGAAACTCACAGCACAGTCAAACATGCCGTGAAATTGTCCACACCACTCCACCCCCTGCAAAACAGTCGCAAATGCAACAACAGTAAATTAGTGGTGTGAAAATGCATACATTATGAATTTTGCACATGGAAGAGTCCCCCAGCTGCTTCCCTTCAACCGGCTAATGGCTACAGTGAATCTTGTCTGTCAGCAAAGGCTTTGATAAAGTTTATAGGGAATAAAGAAATCAGTTATGTGACAGAAAGCCATTCATGCTTTGTAGCCCATGTTGTGCAATTTGATTTTACTGCAAAAGTAGCCGTGGAAGGAATTATTATTTCCACGTCAATATTATGGTTATCAGTTAAAACATTATCTTTCTATCACACCTTCTAAATATCAGACTGAAGATGAATAACCCCCGCAATATCCCTCCTTCATTCCAGCATGTCACACTCCCCCCTTCTGCTTGGTTTTCATCATAATTACTCATAATGTGGTCACTTGACTCAAACACACATGTTGAGGTGAAACAAGGCAGTAAGGCTGACTTTGTGTGAGAGGACATATTCCCACTACTTGAATTTATCAAGCAGCAGGATGAGAGGAACACTGAGCATCAGCCCTGATCATTCACAGGCCAGGGAGCTCAGTTCCACAGGTTTTATGAGGTAAAAGATGATTCAGTTATCAGTTTTGTGGATGCAACAGAAGAGTGATATACTGAGTATGGAATCAGTCCTCACAGAGTGTAACCCAGCATCAGTGCATGTACCAAGACTGGGTCTGTGTGATCTCATTGGCTAGTTTGTGTGAAAATTCTCGCTTCTGACTTCTGAATAAATCTGATATTTACAAGAAAAGGAGTGAAGACAAGACGAGGTAAGACAAGAGAGGATGAGTGAAGAGGAAAAGACAGTTCCTGTCTTCCAGTTCATTGACCACGTCTGTCAAGGCCCTCCATCAGCTCAGCAATATGCTGATCCAGCCCACTGTGCTGCCTGGGACTTTTAACACGGTTAACCAGGATCAGAGGAGAGGAACAGGGCTCTGAAGGCAGTGCAGAGGGAGAGAGTTGACAAATGAAAAAAGATGGAGGTAAGATGACAATCACTCCAAACCAGTCCCTCATATGCCAACAGAAAAAAAAAAAAAAAACATCTCTTTCTCTCTGACACCACTTTCACCTGGTATCAAAATGTGATCTGTGTCTGGATATCTTATCTGGATGCAAGGTGTAAATGCACATAGCCATTACCTGCACATCAGAAGGACTCTGCAGGTGATAAGATTTCAGCCACAGAGTCGAGCAGAAGTTACTTCTGTCTGTGGGCTTACCTTACACCATGTTTACACACAGCAACTTTTTCGCCAGGAATACCTACTAAAAAAAAAAAAAAAAAAAGAAAAAAAAGTGGGTGACTCATTTAAGTCTCAGACTGCTCTACCTCCAGGTGAACTATGCAGTCCAAACCAACTGAAGTGCAGCATTTTGTCCTCCGCTGTGGACTCTCATTACAACTACACTATGAGCATATGCTCCAAAATATGATGACTTATTGGTAATTTATCATATTCCATGACTTAAAATTACACTGAGCTTAGGATTGCCTTCATAAAATGTAGAGCATGTCCTGCATCTTTGTGCCTTAAGTGCATTTTATACTTCAAAAAGCAGCTGCTGTGGTTGTGAGCTGCTATTCCAGTCACTTTGGGTTGATCAAAAGAACAAGAGGCAAAGAATAAAAGCAACAATGGTCCAGTTGAAAATGTAGAAAACGAGTAAAACAATTTGGTACATTTTCCACCGATGGACCACAAAGATCTGATGTATCTCTTTCTTTGATCTCACTCTGACCCTGATTTGGATCAATATCAAAGGAGCATTGATCTAGAAAGACAAACATTACAACTGAAACCCATTCAGCACCACCACCTGAACAGCACACTGTGCCTTATGTCGTACTGAGGAAGGCTGAATGGAAACGGCAAATTTTGATTGAATTCCCTTCACATTGTTAGAAACTATTTTTTACACTGACCTGAGGGAGAAAAAGCTTTTTGTCATAAAATAAATGATATTAAATCCCTCTAGCATGATTGGCTCAATGAATGATTTTGTGTCTTTGCTCAATGATCAATTTCTGCATTGATGCATGTAAATTACATTTCCATCATGACAGCCCTGAATATTGCGTTTGCCACACATGGTTTGCATTTTCTAATCTTAAGACATGTTGACATATGACCAGCATTAACTGACACCAAGCAACAGTAACAACTTATTCAATACTGATCAATTCTTGAATGACTGTCCATTTTTCACGTGGATGTCTTATTTGACATAGTGCAATATTCAGCGTATTGATTCATCTTCATCCAGCTGATGTGCACTTTGTTTCCGTCTGCAATTGACAAACCTTTGCTAAATTTCCCTTGACACAAGGATGGAAAGAAGCGCACCTCCTGAGAGGAAAGACAGCAGCAGAGGAGAGGACAGAAAACAGGAGAAGGGCAAAAAAAATGAAGAAAGGAATTAAAAAAGAGAAGTGGAGGAAGTAAGAACAGAGAAAAGGAAACCAATAGAAGATAAGGCAAAGTCGTGCCTCGCTAAAGGACCACAATGACCAATCTCTCTCTGTCTCTCTCTCTCTCTCTTGGTCCCATGTGACTTTTATCTGGATTAGTGCCAAAGGTGATTGACAGGTCCACTAATCCAACCAGGGGGTCGACAATCCGGGACTTAACACCCAATAATTGGCCTATCAGCCCAAAGCCTGAGCTGCTAGACTTAACTTATGAGGGAAAAAATCCACTGGTGACACATATAGGGACTTGGGGACATGAGTGCATGCATGTGT
This sequence comes from Myripristis murdjan, assembly GCF_902150065.1. Lineage (NCBI taxonomy): Eukaryota > Metazoa > Chordata > Actinopteri > Holocentriformes > Holocentridae > Myripristis > Myripristis murdjan. Next base: position 26,025,602 of record NC_044001.1, read on the forward strand.
GTGTGTGTGTGTGTGTGTGTGTGTGTGAATCGTGTTAATGGTACATGTGTGCGATCCTGGCAAAAGAAATCTTCTGGTGACATAAATAGGGTGTGTGTCAATAATCACACTCTTCAGCAGGCATTTACTCTCCTACACATACTAGGGGTTTGTGTGTGTGTGAGTTTGTGTGTGTGAGTGAGAAAGAGATATGGGAATAAGCTGCAAGACACCTCACTCTCACACATCGAGACTCTGTTGAACCACTATGACCAGTGTGGGGGCAGCTGGTGGCCAGCAGGGACGGGCCTCACCTGGAGCCTGCAGAGAAAGTTCAGGGACATCTTGGAGAGGAAGGGGTTAACAGGTTAATGGGCTTACGGATCTTTGTGGATCCGGATTATGGAAAAACCCATCTTCCGGATGGCGTTAGGGTTAGGGTCAGTCATTTCGAGGAAGAGTAGGGCCACGTTTTCCAGGCAGGGGATGGGGTTGCTATCTATTGACTTCCCCGCCACGCCCACCCCCTGCCATCTTTGCACACTTGGTTTTTATTTTTATTTTAGTTCATGTTCTGTTTTTTTTTTTTTTTTTTTTTTTTTCCACCACAAGTTTACAAAATACTACTTTTGAAAGTGGCCATTATTATTGGTGGAGTTAGGTTCATCACTTGGTTATTACATGTGGTGTAAAAACCATGTCTTTATTATGATCTTTTTTACAGTAATTTTTACAGTAATTCACAGAGTATAATATAGAAATAAACAATATAGAAACCATATAGCAATAATAAAGTGTACAACAACAGCAACAAATAGTAAAATGTTGCTCCGTACCAAGTGGTAGAAGGACAAAAAGAAAAAAGAAAAGAAGAAGAAAAGAAAAAATGTTTTGGTTTTAATTACAGCACAACAAAGTCTTCAGCTAAATTTTGATGGCACATCTGTGTGCTGTGCCAAGAGTATATTTACTGGAAATCTAATTGAATTAGATGTCAGATAGCGATAGGGAGGGATGATGAGAGCTCAGTCAGAGAGAAAAAGATAAATAGACCTTCACCCCAACTTGTTTGGCAGGCTTATTGGGGATGACTAGAAGCAGCTGCCAGAGATATAAACATAAAAAGAGAACGGGAGTGAGCCATTTACACACAGACTGCGTGACACTGCGTCGGATTAAAGGACAACACAAACTTTTTGCAAGTTTTTGGTCCCTTCACCCATGTGATGACAGGACTGGCAGGGAAAACCAGCTCTGAGTCTGGGGCAGGTAGCTCTGACTGGTGCGTATGCTAACACTTCAGCACTCAGTAGCTATTTCAAGTATTCCCAAGAGACAAATGTTATCCTAAAAGTGAGGAGGTGAGAACTTCCAGCAGTTTTAAGGCTGGATGGTTGGCTAATTTTAATGTCACATCGAAATCTGCCAGGCTTTTTGGTGTGATTGATAAAACAGACATACAACTTGCCAAATACAGCAATCTTTTGAATTATCTTCAGCGGCAGCAAAACCTAAGCATCATAACAGGAACTGACAGAAGTAGCCTGATCACTGAAATTTTGATTGTGATTCTACAGGTGACAACAACAACAACAACAACAACAAAAAACCCAAACCTATGATTGCATTGCATGCATAAACATCAGAAACTCAGAGAAGACTTTGGTATCCGTCTCTCATCACAAATTGGACAAAGTGACCAAAGGCGGACCGAAGTCATGATCATCCTTAAATAATTTTGTGTTTCCTTTTTGGGTTGTGGGTTTGAATTTAATAACGTTGACGACTGCATTCATCTCCACAGATTGGTTCCTGTCACTCAAGGAAAAAATATAGCTTTTAATATAATTTTTTCAAAAATTAAGAGAAATTATTTTCCTTGAAGAAGGTCTACAACCAATTTCTTTTCATTTCATTTGCTGAGGATCTCGCTTTATTTTGAAAACCGCAGACATTCTTGCATTTTGTACAATCATGTGTGTGTGTGTGTGTTTGACCTGCTCATGCGATGTCTTGCCTTTTCTATGTAGTATCAAACCTCTGCAGAAATGCTACCAGGTATTTAAATGAAAAATCACCAGCGCCGAAAAGAAAATGTTGACCTCCCATATTTAAAATGTCTCACAGAAAACTTAATTAACATTTATAGAAAAAATGGCTTTTGTGTAAGAGAGAGGAAGGGAGACAGAGGGAGAGAGAGAGCGAGAGAGTGAGACAGAAGGCGGTGGGGGCTGGGAGGAGGATAAGGAAGGGAGGGAGAGAGAGAAAGTGAAAGAGCGTGAGTGAGACGGAGTGTATCTTTAGCTGACAGGGCTGCCGGTAATCTGGATTTTCTTCAACCTCTCTGACAGTAATGCTGCACCACCTTGTGTATTTGCAGCACCACTGTACCGACAGGTGTGAATTGTCCTCCTGCAACGTTTGTGGAAACAATTCTTAAATCAGAGTTAGCAGAAAATAAATCATGCAATTGCAATTTAAGGGTCAACCATTCCTTGAGAGTAACTGCACAGGCTTGGAACTGTCACATACTGCTGCTCTGGCGCTGCAGTCGACCGTCCTGCGGTGTGTGTCCCGCTGTAACTCTGTTTATTTTCTGACTCAGCTGATGGCTCCCAGGGAGTTGAGTCTTCTGCTTCCATTCAAGGGCTGGCAGATGGTCAAGTCTAATTTGTTTTCTCCAGCCGTTTCACCACACTTCCAACCTGCAAGAAGGTCTGGCTGTGGACCGCACCCTCGGCCAAGGGACCGACCATTAGAGTTACACGCCAGATGCTTAGATCTTGTAGTTGAGTAAGCTGGAATGAGAACGACAGGTGGTTAAATTTGTGATGGAAATTAACGAGAGGAAAAAAAACCCAGCAAATTTTAATTACAGCAATATGAATGTGCTGTCATTATGCAGAGATGTTGGGATGTTTCACAAATAATCATCTTTTCTTGCCAGTTTTACATCTTGCAAAGTAAATTTATTATGACTGCAATTTTAAGACATTTTCACAAATAATTGTGGTTCATCTTACTGACAGCTGTTCATATATGCAAAATATTAATTTTTCAGACTTTAGAGCAACTAATATAGAGGAAATAACTGACAATATGCAAGACTTTTTCTCTCTATGCCCTGTCCAGTAGCACTCCTTGTGGCCTGGCGGGGGTGAATCTGCTTCAAAAAACTCTCAGTCACTTACTTTCTCAAGTTGATGAAGAAAAAAAGGTGACAATTCAGTTTTATACATTCCTCCTATCTAATTTATATTCAATATATTATTAACTTTCAAAGTGTCACATTTTTTAGCCTGGTATGCCTGGGCAGGAGGGACAGAGAAAGAGAGGGAAAAGGAGGAGGAGAAGGACAGCAGGAGGAGAAAGTCAGGCAGCAAAAGAGAGGAAGGAAAGAAGGAATGGAAGAAGATGAAAGGACAGAGAGAGCGAGAGGGACAGATTGATGCGGTCAAAAAGCTAATATAAGTGACAGTATTTTGTTCTGGCTCCAAACAGAATTGGACTTCAAGCCCGTTCAATCTGAGCCCAGAGGAAGGAAATTAACAATCTGTCTGTTCGTTTAGTGGCTCTTCGTCTCCTGACGCCTCTCAGCGCCTGCGAGGAATCTTAACAAGGAGCTGAGCTGGCAGGAAGGGAGACGGAGAGGGAGAGTGACAAAGACAAACACAGAGAGACACACAGAGATGGAGTTTTATACTGCATTATAATATCACATGGGGGAAGATGCTTGATACACACCGTCTACCTGAAATTACCATCCAGGTCAGCTTTACAGGTTGCAAATACACTTGGAAACTTGCACTTTGATGTTGGACTGAATTTTGATGTTACCAACAAGAAATATTTGTAGTCAACAGCAGTGATGTAAAAAAATTCTCAAAATTCATACTTCAGTAAAAGAAAAGATAGCTTGTTCAAAAACTATTCATGAAAAACATTACTAGACTTCATTAAAGCATCCTAAAGTATCTGGGATGAAGTTTGCAGTAGTATTCAAAAGTACAAGATGATTGTGCTTATTAAAAAAAAAAAAAAAAAAAAAAAAACTTTGCTGTTCAGATATTTATTGACAGTCAGCTTCTTTAAAAACAAAATCAAACAAATAAATAAAACAATTTTTGTGTCTCTGAAATTGATTTAAAAAAAAAAAAAAAAAAAAAAAAAACTAAAATATTTGCCTGCTTAGGTTTAGGGCAAATATTTCAGTTTCATAACTCTCATTTTCATCAATCAATCAATCAATCAATCAATCAATCAATCAATCAATAAATAAAATAAATAAAAATCAAAGTATAAATGATCATTACTTAAGCAAATGGTTAACTGAATATGTTATCATAAGCATAATAAAATTTGCGTTATGGATATTCCAAGGGCCCCTGAATGCAGCATGGCTTGGTGCAGTGTGGATGTTTACAAGATATTGCATATTACTGTAAATGCTGAATAAAATGTTGTTAGAAAGCACTGTTATAGACACTTTTTGAATGGACATTCTGAAGATGTATTTGACTGCGCTGTGAGTTTCCTGTTTTCAAAAATGTTGGACAGAAACACATCATCCATAATGGATACAACAGCTCATCCATAATATTCTGTGTAACGGAGACAGTCAGGGAAAATGTTGTGGAATACAAGTCTGCATTTTGTTTTGAAAATGTAGTTAAATAAAAGTGAAAGTAAGCAGAGAGATAAATACTCCAGTGAAGTACAAATTCCTCAAAAAATTAAATACAATATTAAAGTGTTTTGAACGTGTTACTTTGCATTACAAGTCAAGAGCAGGTCATGATCCACTCATTTCAAATAGGAAAATGAATGAAATTATGTTTGTTAATCAATCGAAATGCTACAGCAAGACAAAACAAAATATTTTGTGGAATGAAATCAACCTGTTAGGCAAAAAAAAAAAAAAAAAAAATCTTTTCAGTTTCGAGGGTGTCACAGCCAAGTTTCCATGCAAAGAACAAATTTGTAGGGCTTCCGCACCATCAGGTCCCACAAAACCGCAATCAATACTCATCATATTCATCAGTGTGGTGCCTTTTGTTTTGGAGTATGACCCGTATTGATTTTAGTCTGTTCTTGTTTTTCAAAATGTCTCAGTGAGCCAGGAAGACTGTACTCTGTACTCATCAACACTTTCACAGGGTGTCGTGTCAGTGATGCATTAACCCCCCTACCCCCCCACACCCCCACCCTTTCTCAATGCTGGGACCCACAGTTGGAGAATCACTGCTCTGCACTGATAGGGCAAGACAGCCAAAAGATCTAATGCTTTCAATAAATTGTGGAAATACCTTCCTTTCCCTCAACGGATTGCTGGTTCGCCAGTTTGTCAGCTCTGGTGGGCAGAGAAGATCTACAGCCAGTACCCGTACCCAGCACCAGGTGAGTCATTTCTAGAATGAACATAAAATAATATTTGATATTACCAGCTGCACCAGCAAAGGTCATGTGAAAACACTTAAAAAACTTTGCTAAAGTGGAATTTGTATTGTATTGTATTTGGACAAGTGTAGCCCTAAGTCATGTCTTGATGAACATCAATGACTTGCTGGTTATGCCAAGGTACTGCAGGCATGAGACAGAACTGGTAGAAACCTTTATGATGCCTTTTATTATTAGACTATGAGTCTCGTAATATTTATTCTATCTATATCGATGTAGAAAATGAGTTTTCATAAATGAAAACTCATTTTCTAGCTAAATGGAAACTGACGGGCGTGGGATATAATTTCAGACTCCACATATTATTATGCCTACATATTATTGTCATCATCTTTCATAAAGATGAGTACAAAGATGATAAAGATTAGTTATGTTTATTGTTATGTTATTTATTATATTAAGATTAGCAATGATGTGTGGGAACTTTGTGAATCATGAGGAATGCAAGATTTATGGGACATGACACTTTGGCGGTGCTTTGTTATCCTGGAACAAACAGCTTACTCACTCATTAATCTTAAAGCATATCCAGTAACAGTTATTCATCATCCAACCCGCTGTACAAAGATAAAAGTCAGACACTTTATTTATAATTTCACAAGACAGTACTTGTTATCTAACGCAGGAGTAAACTCTGCAAAGTAGTGGGATAGTTTAAGATGTGGTAAGAAAGGACCTGGCAAGTTTCTCAAAAGTTTCTTAAAGAGACAAAAACAGTTTCTATAATACCTGTTTGGAAAGTGATGTCAGAATAAATTAAAACTTCATTTAAATTAAATTCATTAAATATATCTGATTTCTTTCCACAGGTATGCCAGTGATAGATATTAAGCCTGTATTCTAGTAAAGGATCTAGTAAAGGACAGGACAGGTAAGTATAAACTGTGAGTACTAGTTCTATAATGAAACCAAGAAAAATAATCTCTAATTGAAGCTTGGGTCCTGCAACGTGAATTAAGCTATTATCATGGGACAAAACTCCAAAATTTTCCAACTGCTCTCAAAATGGAGTTCATTTGTTGTTTGTCAGATGTATGCATCAGTTTATGGCCACGTCACAAATGTGCAAAAGGGAAAAGGTTAAATGTTATAGCTGTATAAGTTAAAAATGAAGTTCAAGAATGTTTTTTATACCTGAAGTAAAGCTCCAGAAGTTAAACTTAGCAATCTCAGCGCTCTGAGCTGGGGGTGGGGACAGGCAGCTCTTCTTCATTCTTGAGATACACTGTAGTCACACTTTGTGACTAAGGCTGATAAGATGGGTGTATTTTTACATAAAAAAAAAAAAATTTGTTATGCAACTTGGGTGTGAAAAAGCTGGCTGAGAGGAGGTAGAGTCCCAAGAGCACTTCAATCATGTGATCCTCAGAGCCTCAAATGAGTTTGAATGCATGAACACTTCGAAGTCATTGCTCTGAACTGTCAGTTCGGTCTGACGGTTACTCCTATGTGACATGAATGCAGCAATAGAGGAAAAAGTGATGTCACTGTGGCTGAGCTCAAGTTCCCTTTCAAGTCAGTCAGTTAAAATGGCTGAAGACTTTATATTTCTGATCCCATTAAAATCCCATTAAAATGTAAACACCATTGAAGGGTTACAAACGAAAGCTAGCATAACTGGCTTTGAGTGAATATAACTGTCTTTTTATCACAATTTTTTACTCTAAATTCATCGATAATGACCTGTGATATTTTCAGTCTGTTCCAAAATTTCTTTTTTGATACGATCAGATTGCATAGGCTAGACAATAACACTACCTGTGGAAAACAGACGTATGAGGAAAAGCACAAAGTCATCAGTAAAAGGATGTATTTTGAGAGGCGTTAGGTTGCTTGAACATTTGAAATCTATATAACTAACTTTTGCTAAAACTAGCCACAGATTAAAAAACAGATTTTGTGATTAAGAATTCCCATTGTGATTGTCAGGCCTCATAGTATCAGTTGTTTTTGTGGAAACATTGAGTCTCAAAATTCATGGAGATTACCCTTCATGAGATAGCAAGTGCTTGCACCCTGCTAGAAATAACACCAATTGCCAATGGAAACAATTATTTCTGATTGTGTTAAAATTTTTCAAGTACCATTGCCTTTCAAGCAAAATGACTATGACTTTGAAGCCTTTCAAGCAAAATGACTATGACTTTGTTAACTATACAAACACAACACCACACACACACACACACACACACACACACACACAGCACATTCAACTTGCATTCTTGTTATATTCATATTTAAGGTGGACTTAGTATAGATCCAGGGAGTGCTGAGACAGATCAAATTCTAGCTCATTTAATGCAGACCTGAATCCTGTTTATAAATATGGTATTCATCAAAGTGCAGATCAGTTTGTATGAATCTTTATTACACCTGAATATTTACATTGAAAACAAAAACAAGAAGCTGGCATGCTCAGGTCGTGTGTGTGTACGTGCCTATGTGTTTGTAACCGAGGTGCACTTGGTGAGGGGAAAAACTGACAAAAAAAATAAAAAAATAAAAAAAATAACAACAATAATAATAATAATATTACTCTCTTTACTCTCTTTCCTACTTTAACTTTAAGTAATGAGAGCAATAGTCATATTACTTTCTTTACTCTCTTTCCTACTTTAACTTTAAGTAACTTTAGGTAAAGAGAGTAATAGTAATAATAATATTATTTTCTTTAATCTCTTTCCTACTTTAACCTTTCTCCCTCCACGAGTGTTGCCTTGGATACACTGAAGACCACCACCTCACAGTAAGTGGCCTTTGGCACCATCTTTTTTGAATATTTACATTATTCATTTTTTTAGCAGTGAGAGAGTGAGACACACACACACACACAAACACACACACACACAAACACACACACACACACACACACACACACACAAACACACACACACACACACACACACACAGAAACAGAAACAGAGAGAAAGCACAGACTAAAATAAAAAGTGTATAATATAGATCCACAAAACTGTGCTATGCTATGTCACTATTTTTAATTTTAATTTAATTTTTTATTTTTTTTAACTTTCATGGTACAGTTTATTAGATTGATATTACTAACATTGCCTTTTCTTCTGTCGGCTCTGGAGTCTATGAAGCACAGCTTAATTGACCGAAAGGCAGAGATTACAGTAACAGTGCCCACGTTTCCATAAAACAGATTGCTAGTGGATAATCAAATGCAGCAAAAAAAATCAAACAAACTAAGGTGTATTTCCATAACATCTGTTTCAGCAAACAAAGTGTGTATCCTGTGTGGGGGAATGATTGTGTAATTTTGCTAGAGGCAAAGGTTTTGCAGAAGAGTATTTTTGCATTTGTACTTCCAAACCTCAGCATATCTGTTTTGGCACATATTTCAGCACCATGGACAGAGAATGTAAGTCTAATTATCTGTCATTGGTTCAAACCACAGAAAAGAAAGAAATGCATTGATTTACATACTAATTTTTAGTAGGTATCCAAAGGGTTTTCAGAACACAGCAAAAGAAAAGTCAAATTAGGCACAAATATAGGCACATTTATTGTAGTTTGACCACACTAAGGCGCAACAACACAAGCTGAGTCTTCAATAACAAGTATGAATTCATAGTGGGGGGGGGGGGGGGGGGGGGGGGGTAATCAGCTATAATCACACATGTTATTTGTACAGGCTGTTGGGCGCTTATCTACAGCAGCTGAACACCAAGGAGAGACTTACAACCAAAGTAAGGTGTTAGGGAATCAGATATGTTCCTCGTTTTTCAATATTTGAGAATTAGAGATACATCACCATATCAGATCGTGTTAATTGAGTTTGCTCTGACAGATAGCAGGGACAGACCTTAAATCAAGTTTTGACATTCAGAAATGAGTCCTGCATGGTACACTGGAATGTCTATTTGTTAGTCAGCCGGTGAGTCAGTCACTTGAGGTGCACTTCATACATCTTCCAGGCCACTTATGCAGCATCAAGAGCCGACTGCCTGCATTAGTGTTGAGCTAAAACAAGCCCTGTTCATGGTTGTAACCATCAATTAAAGTGTATTCAGGAACAGCGGCTGGTTTATCCTGGACTCAAAACCTCGTTTAGTGAGAACTGCAAACACTTGAAACCCGAGCATGGAGAAATGACAACAAATAACAACAAAAAAATAATAAGTTCACAGAAGACAGATTGGGGGAGGGTGGTGTTGGTGAGTGGAGGAGACGGTGAGACAGAGAGAGAATTTGCAGTTTGAGAGGCTTTGAGAGAAAACATACAGAGTGAGAGTCTTATCTCCTGTTTCCACTGAAACACCTGGCCAGCTGAGGCAGTCGTACAGGACCGATAGTAGGCACGCACACACTCACTCACACAACCATATTGACAGTGCAAGGAGGGAAGAAGTTAAAGAACCATCTCCATTTTGATAATTTAAAACATTCTCAAAAAAAAAAAAAAAAAAAACCTTGCCAGCTATTCAAACCGCTCTGGTTTCTGACTGACAGATTGCTGCACTGAAATACAATAATAATAATCCTTTGAACTTCAGTGTGTAACAAAAGTCCAGTAGCATTGTGACAACACAACAGCAACTGCCAGGAACAGACAATCGACATTCTACCCTTTTAACATCACTATGCTGCTTTTAGTTTGCAAAAGAAACAGGCTGATCATTTTCGGTAAAGCAGTAATAGTGTGTCCATGCTTTAGGGAGAGAGGGTATTCAGAGTACATTCTGTAATACAGTATGCATCATTATATGTTATAAATGATTAGAATATGCTCAAAATAGTGGCTGAACCCACGCTTAATACTTGGAAAAGATACTTAATTCAGTCTTGCCAACAGGGTAAGAAATTAACTTAAGGTTGGAAGGCAATTTTCACCCCATATTTTAAGTATTAGTATTTCAGTCCTTAACTCTGAACAAAGGAGTATTACATTTCCATTACATATTGGCAGATAATGTGTCACACTAACATTTGTTTTAAGTTCTTTCCCACTGCTGGAGACTGACAACAGGCCTTACAGAGGAGTCTCTGTCCCCAGAGTCTCCTTTTTTTTTTTTGAATTAACCATTTTGGTTGTTCCAATTTTTGTTGCTGCAGTGGGACCTGCTGCTTGGTTGGCACTTCTGCTGCTGGCTGTGTGGTGCCAGCAGTTTACTCTGCTACAGGTTGTATGCTCAAGTTGTTTACTGAAAAACTACTCCAATGAAAACACTGGAAAGAAACCCCCAGTGACAGGCTCCCACAAATCACCTACGATAGCCCACAGGGGACAGTCATCATGATTACTTGACAGCTCAACAGAAAACCGTAAGACAGGGGTATTGTAAATTACTAGGGGCCTTTTGCATACATGTTTCGAATTTCACAAGCATTTTCTAACTTTCAAAGTCATATTTTGGTCTAGGTCCTGGTATAATTTCTGACCCTCTTCGTGGCATGTTCAGTTTCAAAGGTGTATTTCACATCCCAGATTCCAGAGGGTTGACTTGCAGTGTCAGCTGAATCCACACAGTCCTCACTTCAATCGACCTTTGGCAATTTTGGATAGCTCAACTTTAGTGTTGCTTAAACGTCTGTCAGAACAATTGAAGCATACAGCCAGTTCAAACAGTTCTACCATTTTCAAGGAGATTCTTTGGATTGATTTTTGTTTACTTGTTTTTGAACGTGCACATTTAAGCAGCGCTAAGACATGCACCCGTTCTCAGCTCATTTAATTAGCATGCAGTCACACTAATCAGCAGCGTCAAGACCATGCTCATCAACACAGCAGCTATACTTGGAAGCTACCGGAGACTTGCTGCCTCTGCATGTCTAAATCTGTCCTATTAATGTCATGTATGTAGTGCAGACCCACTCTCCATGCTGACATTGATTTGTCCTGAACCTCGCTAATCAGCTAATCAAAGAGTCGCTGATGGGCTGACTGGTTTCATCGGATGTGACAAAACAGTTCAGTTGGAAGCCCTGGAAATATACCAGGTACATAAAGATCCACACCCTCTAGTTTGATTTGAGGTATTTTTTTTTCTACCTGTCCCCCTGTTGGGTTCAAAAAGCTCATGACTTGTCACTCAAAAGCAATATTAACAGTTAAGACAATATTCACCGGTACAAGAGATTTTTTTTCCTCTTCATTTTCTTTTTCTATTACACCAACACTGACATTTGCATCCTCTTTTCCCATGTAAGATCAGAGTAACTCAGTTCCTTCTCTCAGAGGATAATTAGGGAAACCAAACAGCATTGATATCCGATTTTCTTGTTGTCCTTTTCTTGTTAACCCACAATCCAAAGCTCAGATCTGTTTTCCCCTGAGAAAAATCTAAATAAACCTTTTAACACCTCAGTTTTATACACTTCAGAATTTACAATTTGAATATTATGGCCTTGCTTCAGAAGGTCGGAAAATATTTTTTTTTAAAGCACAATAAGAGTGGAATTATGTGAATATCGTGTGTGAATTTTGTGGTTTAACATCCAGTTTTTGTTGAGGACATGATATTGTTGGAAAGAAAGTTTAACTCTCAGTGGAGTGAATTGCTAATTTTGCCTCCATTTGTGTCAAACAGCGAAAAATGGGGAAAAAAACTTTAATAAACAGCAGGGCTCTCAAAGGCATACTAAAGCAACATAATGGTTTGACCGCTGATACAAAAGATCTACAGTATGTACAGGAAAAACCTGCACACCAGTGGAAACAGTGTGTTATATCAAAATATTAACTTGTCATGAGGGAAACAACCATTTAACCAAACCAACTGTTGGAACTGCAGGGATTTCTGCTGCAAAATGACATACTTTACTTCCAAGATGAGCATGAAAGCTTTGCCAGTTTGGAATGCCCTGTCTCAGGGAAAACCACTGTCATCTATGCCATTGATTCTTAACAGCCATACAGACTGTGTTTTATGTAGTTGTGTTAAACATACTGTATGTTACTCCTGCTTTATTTGCCTGTTTTATTCTTCTTTGTGTTTTATTGGCTCCTATGTATTAAGTGACGTCAGTTTGCTAAACCTTGACTTCGAACTATGTGTTCAGACCAAACGTGAAGCAGGTTTGTAATGTGGCACAATTACATACAAAGTCCATGCAAAGACATGAATAGATGGGAAATTGAGCAGGGCAGTGCAAATGACGCAAATAAATGCAAATGATACAAACATGCACAATTCACATCATTCACGTGAGTCGAAAATTTTCAAATTCACAGCCATGTTAGTGTGACTTTGCGAAGTGAAAATTCATGTTTGGTTGGAAAATGTGTAAAAGTGTGCAAAATTTCTTGGGACAATGGTGCAATAATTAATTACTTAAAAGATATTATTTAGTCAGTGTTATTAATTATTCAACAAGTCCTCCAACCAATGACTAAGACCCCATACTTGCTCCATCTTGCTCCAAATCTGTAAAACGACCCACAGGAGTGTCTCTAACATTACTCAGAGGACCGTTTGAGCGAGTCAGGGTATGTTTGGTTAAGGTTAGAAACAGGTTATGTTAAGGTTAGGGAAAAGTCCTAATGGTTAAGTTCATTTTCATATTGTCGTAGAAAAAATGGAAACCAATGGAAACCAGACACAATGCATTGCTATTTTACCTGGTAAACAATTCTATGTAGTTTAGCACATGCAATAATTACCAGTTGTATATGACAGACTTCATCCACAGTGACTGAAATCAGATTTCCTTGGCATAATAGAGATGAACCTCAATTCTGGGTAACCAAAGGAGGAAAAGGAATCCACTGAAGATATACCTTCAACCTTAACATCAATCTGCATTGCTGTCATACTGTGCCTTTTTATTTCCTCTTTACTAACAGACTCAGCCAACTCTGGTAAGAATAAGAGCAAAAACATATTTTCTGCTAAAAAAAAAGTTTGTCTTCCCTATCCCTGTTTATCCTCCCAATAGTGCAGTTACACCCTAATTTGTGTCATAACAGAACATAAGGCATCACAGACACAGCCCTGTTTCCTCTCAACACCATTGTTGTTCACATTCTAGCTGTGCTGTGATCGGACGCCTTATTCTTAGCCTCCTGCCAGAAAACCAGGCCAGCTGTGTCTCACAGCAAGACCTGCTCGGCTTGTGGGGATACAAATAAAAGTGTATTATTTCTATTATTATAATTTTCAGTCAGACCAAGTTCCACTCGGTCGATCCAGTCCCCGAAACTCTCATCAGAACTGTGGAATGCTGCCATGACAACCAGACTGATCAAGAGTTCCGCAGCCTGATTACCATCGCAGAATTAATTGGAGCGCTGAGACACACACCAACATGCAGCAACCTAACACGTCTGATAAGTGTATGTGCGACCTGTTCTATCTTTATTAGTCAGTGTCAGACTCATTGTCATTCTGCAGAGGTAACACCTTCTCTTTCTCTCTCCCTCTCTCTCTCTCATGCTCTCTCCATGTCAGTATGTACACTAAGAATCTTTAAAAAGTTATAGATGTTGTGTTGTGAATCTTCCTGGGTCTTGATTCTCCTACCATACACCTGAGGGTTCTGCGCAGTATCTTTGCGGTTTCTTGTTGTTCCTGGAATCTTCTGGAGCTTGTTAACCCAGGTGAGCTCCAAGTCTGTATGACTCTCTTTGTTCCTGCCTCTTTCATATCGGATGAAGGTAAGTAAAGCTTTGGGAGTCTTGCCCAAGGACCCTTACTGAAGAAGCGCTCCAGCTGGTATTTGAACCCCTGTCTCCTGGTTGCCAAGCATTACATGTGCCGATAAATAGTTTAAAAAACACTTTTAAAAATTCAAGTTTTTATTGCCATGAGGCCTGAAGAGTATACCCCTTAAATCAGACTTTGCTGCATTCATTTTCCTCACCTACCCATCTGTTCATCTATTTTCTTTACCCAATTATTCCTACTCAGGGTCACAGGGGCTACTGTCTATCCCAGCATGAATTAGGCATCAGGCTGGGAATCAAACCAAAGATCGTTCTGACCACTGCACCACCAAGCCAACCACCTTCCTCCCTGTAATTTGGATTAGTAAGCAGCAAAGTCAAGGTTGGAAACAAAAGGCTACTTATTTCTGACAATGTACTGAATTAACAACAGAAAGCATTTAATTGCACAAGGGTGCACATTAGTAGAAGCACCTTCTGCTTTGAAAATGCAGTAAGCCTGTTTGGATCTGCCCCTACCCGTGTAGCAGGTTTGGATTTAGGATTTTTCTCTCATTCTTTTTGTATGCCATATATTTCTTGCCTCCTAAACCTGAGCTTTAAAACTTTTTGAGGAATGTTTTGTTCCTCAAATCCACACTTCCTAGGGTTGTGGAAATGTTTTAATTTGAACAACCTAAGACCTAGTTTTGGAAACAGTTCAAAAATCATTGGAGGATTTTAACTGCGGGTGTCAACACTTTGCCAGAATGGCTTTTTTCTCTTTCAGATCACACAGGCTCAGGCACTCTGCATGAAAATCCCAACCTTGGTCAAATTAATCTGAGGTTTTGTTCATGTACAGTAGCAGCACTGTGAAATCGTTTTACTGCATTTTAGAAACTGTGTGTGAAGTTTTTGACTCAGTTGGCAGAAGGAAAGATCCATCAACAACAACTCTCAGGTCATGCCTGCCTTTTTGACAGCATTGCCATGGGTAATCTGTGAATGGGCATGCTGTGACATGAGCATTCAGTAGGATGTGTCATAACGAGTGTACTTCGATTTTATCTGCAACTTCATGATAACACCGTTTTTTTCTGAGCAGTGTCAACATCTGATCAATAAAAATTCTAATCTAACAGGAAACTGCAGTCCAGTTCCTCACACTGAAGACATCAACATAAATTTCACAGGCACTTCATGTCAAGTTCTCTTAAAGCACTGCTTTAAAAAAAATAACAAGGACATTTTTTGTATCTGTTTTGTTCTTTCATGAATCTCTGTTTTTTTTCTGTGTAACCTTGTGGTCCCAGGCACTGATGGATTACATTCACCCCAGTACCAGAATAAACTGGAAGTGAGGGCTGTCATACCAAAAATAAGGGACTTCTTTGCCAATAATTAAAACTATAGCCAGCTGGTATATGAAAACTAAAGAGGTAACACAATATGAGTACAACAATTAGTTAATGCCATAATAAACATTAAGTAACAGTTAACTAACCGTTAACTAATGTGTCTAAGAATCATGTACTAATGCTGTTCATGCAAAGGTATTAATTTATATCTTATTTAAGGGTTATTGTACATATTATTAACATTAGTAAATGCCATAATAATCATTAACTAACAGTTAATTAACCATTATGGTATTAACTAACGTTACCTAACGTTAATTGTTGTACTCTTATTGTAAAGTTTTACCACTAAAAAAAAAAACAAATAGAATACACTATAGCGGTGCAACTGGACATTAAAAAGGTGAGCAGGAGGGTTTGCCCAAGCAATGTCATACATCACATGATGAATTTTTATCCAAAGATCAAATGACCTACAACACTGGTCAGCAAGTCACACCTCTGTCATTGTATTAATTGGAATCAAATTGCAAACAAGGATGCATCACTCCAAGCAACTTTACATACACAATTTAGGGCCAATTAATGCACACCCAAAGACTCTGGGCCCTCCCTGCTCAGCCCTCGACAACATCCACATAAATCCTTTAAATAAATAACAGGTCCATACAATCAGAGTAAATGAGGATGTAGTCACAACTATCAGTGTATTTTGCTAATGGAAAAAACTGTGGTTGGCTCTGGACTAGTTTCAGATTCTACAACACAACATACAGCATGTTAGTTATAAATAAACACAAGGCCAGAGAAATGTCCACCTATTATGAAACCAGAACATTAATGTACCTTGTAACAGTTAATCCATTGCATAAGAAAACATCATTAAAATAATCTGGATTTCAAAAAGAGATATAATGTTCATATCTACCTCTTCCAACCTTAAAACAGTCTTTCTAGCAGGAGCAGGGAAGTGACTATACTGTGAAAAACACAGATTAATAATGTACCTGTGAAGGCTGGGACCTTGCTTACAGGATATGAGTGGATGGACATCAGGATGGAGAAAGTATTCAACTGTTCATCTGCACCTATCAGTATAACTCAAGCCTAATAGTAAACTCCAGATTATGATCATAAGGAAACTTGTCTCTTGCTTGTAGAAATTTGTCTTTTCCAACATCTTTTAATTAAGTATAATGCATGTGTGTATAATTTTGTTAGTGATAATTTCTGTTGCCCTTGTCAGCTGGTTTCTCTCACAAAATAGAATTAGTGCGCCCTTAATGCTTTTGATGTAAATTTACCAATCCACAGTAAGGGAGGAGAGGGGGGGTTGTGTGACCTGATGTGACCCTTCACACCCACAGACAGAGAGAGAGAGAGAGAGAGAGAGAGAGAGAGAGAGAGAGAGAGAGAGAGAGAGAGAGAGAGAGAGAGAGAGAGAGAGAGAGAGAGAGAGAGAGAGAGAGAGAGAGAGAGAGAGAGAGAGAGAGAGAGAGAGAGAGAGAAGGGTGCAAGGACAGAAAAAAGTGGAGACAAACAGTCAAAAGTAACAACAGCTTCAGTTAGTTAATGCCAAAAAAACAAAACATATGTATGTCATACCAGGATGTACTGATACACAAAGTGACGCACAGGAAACATAGAACCTTGGGAACATAGGACCTTGGGGATATAGGCCTCTGGGAACATAGGACCTTGGGAACACAGGACCTTGGGAATATAACCCCCTGAGAACCTAGGAGCTTGGGAATATAGGCCCCTTGGAACAAAGGACCTTGAGAATATAGGACCCTGGGACCATAGGACCTTTAGAACATTGGACCTTGGGAAAAAAGGACCCTGGCAACATAAGGCTTTGGGAACACAGGACCCTGGGAACCTAGGACCTTGGGAATAACGGCCCCTGGGAACCTAGGATCTTGGGAATATAGGCCCCTGGGAACATAGGACCTTGGGAACATAGGCCCCCTAGGAGAACACATATGTTACGGGTGTGTTTAGGACCCAATAGCAGCACAGCAGACCACAGGTATCGTTGCAGGTTACTTTTAATGAGAGTTGTAGTTCCAACAGATAAATGCAAATGCAGAGGCAATGTAAACAGTTCAGCACACAAATGTCTCTGATGCGGCAGTGGGTCCAGAGCCAGGTGAGGGATCACAAAACCAGCTGGTAAAAGGTCCACACGATGCACACTCCAAGATAAGTGTGGCAACACAATCAAAGTCACAGTCCAGGTAACAGGCAAGTCAAACAGAAAACTCACACTGTTGTAATGAGGCAGAAACTTGCCAAACAGCCCCAGGGACAGGCAGACAGAGACCAGGAGGGTGCAGGCAGAACTCGTGGTCAGGGACGGAAGGCTGAGGCAATTTCCAGGGTTCAGGCAGGGTAGGCTGGTCAAAGGCAGGCAAGGTCGGCAACAGATAATCAGTCCGGGAAAAAGTGCTGGAGAGTCTTGCATTGAGAGAGCGAAGAACAATCTGGCAGTGAGTGTGTGGAGAGAAGGAGTCTTTATACTGAGCCAGTCAGTGATTGAAAGCAGGTGAGTGGAGTTGGGCTGACGAGGTGGCAGGCTGGGTTGAGCAGGTGAGTGGAGTTGCCTTGATGAGATGGGTGTGGCTGGCAGTCAGAGTGGAGCAGAGGTGGGGTGAGTGGAAAAATACTGCATGAGGTGAGCAGAGGAGCAGAACTATAACAGAACCCCCCCCTCAAGGGACGGCTCCTGACGTCCCAAATCCAAACTGCCAGAGCTGGGCGGGCAGAGGGGGCCAGGAGGCGGGTTAGTATTCATCAGACACGGTCCCATCAGCCTCCTCAGCCGGGTGGGTGGAGGGGGTCTGGAGGAGGGAACCCTCGTCATCCGAGGACGAATCAGGCAGAAGAGCAGATGAGGTCCCAGGGTGGATGTCCTAGGAGGATGCTCCAGTCATACTTGGCTGGTCAGGATGTTGTTTGTGGAAGTCTGTGATGAGTTTGGGACAGAGGATATGGCGAGCTGGAACCCAGGACCTATCTTCAGGACCATATCCCTCCCAATCAACCAGGTACTGAAGTCCCCTGCCCCGGCAACAAGAGCGAATCAGACGTTGCACTGAATAAGCAGGACCTCCATCGATGAGGAGCGCATGGAGCTTGGAAGCTTCAACCTCACCGCCGCCGGGTTGATGATCTTTTCAATGATAAATGGACCAATGAACCTGGGGGCCAACTTCTTGGATTCCACCTTGAGTGGGAGATCCCGAGTGGAGAGCCACACCTTTTGGCCAACTTGGTATGTTGGTGCCTGGGTTCGATGGCGATTGGCAGAGGTAGAAGACCGGTTAGCAGAGCGAAGGAGGGAAGTTCTTGCTTGGGCCAAGGTTCGGCGGCAGCGGCGGATGAAGGCCTGAACAGATGGTGAAGCAATCTCCCCTTCAAGGGCTGGGAAGAGTGGTGGTTGATACCCATATGCACACAGAAATGGGGAGAGGCCTGTGGCAGAGCAGGTAAGGGTGTTATGGGCATATTCCACCCACAGGAGCTGCTTGGACCAGGATGAGGGGTTCTGCGAAACCATGCAGCCGAGAGCTGTTTCCATCTCCTGGTTCATACGCTCTGTCTGACTGTTGGATTGAGGGTGGAAACCAGATGACAGGCTGACTGTGGCCCCGATGAGTTTACAGAACTCTCTCCAGAACACAGATGTAAACTGAGGTCCTCGGTCAGAAACCACATCAACGGGGAGACCATGGAGGCGAAAGATGTGTTGTAGCACCAATTCAGCCGTTTCTTTGGCTGAAGGGATCTTGGGGAGGGGCACAAAGTGAGCCATCTTGCTAAAACGGTCCACCACAGTCAGGATGACGGTATTTCTGTTGGATGGAGGGAGGCCAGTAACAAAGTCCAATGAGATATGGGACCAAGGACGATGAGGCACCGGGAGAGGCTGCAGGAGGCCAGCAGGAGCATGGCAAGAAGGTTTGTGCTGATTGCAGACTGGGCAGGCTTTAACAAAGTCCCGGGTGTCCTCCTCCAGTGTGGCCCACCAAAAACGCCGCTGGAGAACATCCTTGGTTCTCTGAATGCCTGGGTGGCAAGTAAGTCTTGAGGCGTGGGCCCATTGAAGGACGTCGGATCTCAGAGCTGCAGGAACAAACAGTCTATCAGGAGGACATGTACTGGGACCAGGCTGATCCTCCATAGCGGACCGCACTCTCTCCTCAATATCCCAGGTGAGGGTGGCGACCAGGTGAGGGACTGGGAGGATGGGCTCCGGCTCAGGGAGTGGATCCTCTTTCTCCATGAACTGGCGGGACAGCGCGTCGGGCTTGACATTATGGGATCCTGGTCGATAGGAGAGAGTAAAGTTGAACCTCGTAAAAAAGAGGGACCACCGGGCTTGTCTTGAGTTCAGTCTTTTGGCAGTTCGGATGTACTCAAGATTCTTGTGGTCTGTCCACACCAGAAAGGGCACGTTGGATCCCTCGAGCCAATGGCGCCACTCCTCCAAGGCCAACTTGACTGCCAGTAACTCTCGATTACCAATGTCATAGTTTCTTTCTGCAGGAGACAATCGGCGAGAGTAAAAGGCACAGGGATGCATCTTCTGGTCAGAGGCCGCACGTTGAGACAGGACGGCTCCAACCCCCACATCGGATGCATCCACCTCCACAATGAACTGTCGATCAGGATCTGGTACTTGGAGGATGGGAGCCGAGGTGAACCGAGACTTGAGTGTCTGGAAGGCTTTTTCTGCAGCAGAGGTCCATCGGAAAGGCACCTTGGAGGATGTGAGTGCAGTAAGTGGGGCGGCAATGGTGCTGTAGTAGTAGAGGTGGGGTGAGTGGAAAAATACTGCATGAGGTGAGCAGAGGAGCAGAACTATAACAACATATGTAGAACTGGGGAACACAGGACCCTGGGAACATAGAACCTTGAGAACATAGGAATGACTCCATGGTGAATAATGTGCTAGGAACACATGGATAATTCTGGTATGCTCTCATCATTTAAAGGTACACTATGCAAAATTTCCAAGGGCTGATTGACTCAACCGACAAAAAGTGTGGAATTAGCACGAAATTTGATGGCTGAGTCTATGTGGTTTTCATAGATAGATAACATGTTTTTTGAATGTTTTGTCACATTGGTCTCGTTGAAATGACGTTCGGCAGTTTCACATAGTGCACCTTAAGTGGCTGAGATGACCATCTCCAAATGACTATGTGTAGTCCTTTAAGACATAATTTCTACAGTGTGCAGATTTCTTCAAATGGCCCACAGTCTCAAACTCACAACATTGTCTAACACAATAAGCCACTAGCAAAACATAAGTTTCCGGCATGGGCTGAGGGGCAGAATTAGGCCTGTGCTCAGTGTAATGAGACTGAAATGGCAGATGATTTATCCTGCTAAACTTGCTCCCTGAATCTGTCAATGTCGCTCAATTAAATGAAGCATGTTTCCAAGGGATTTGTTGCAGCTATTAACAAGCAAACAAACACGCACACACACACACACACACACACACACACACACACACACACACACACACACACACACTTACCACTTCTCATACTTTGTTGTCCCTCAGTGAATACATGTGAATATTAACACTGCACATAGCAGGTAAACACACACTAAAAAATGAAAAACATACTTGTACACACATGCATATCCCCTCTTGATTACTCTCATATGCTATTAAACACCTACTCACACACACACACACACACACACACACACACACACACACACACACACACACACACACACACACACACACACACACACACACACACATAAGCACTCAAACACACAGCCTCAGCTCAATTCAGTGAGCTGAGAACATTTCCATGCATAATGAGGCCTGGTCACATCTGAATAATTGATAGGAGAAAATGGATTTGGGAATCTATTGTAATTTCTCCTCTGAGCCAAATAACCACCTTCCCAAAACAAGACACTGCTGAAAAATTTATACTGAAGAGAGGGTGCCTGGGGATTGTGTGAGTGTGTGTGTGTGTGTGTGTGAGAGAGAGAGAGAGAGAGAGAGAGAGAGAGAGAGAAAGACAGAGAGACACACAGAAAGAGGGAGAAAGAGTCAACATAGTTTAGTGTTAATTAAATCAATATTCAGATTTACCTGAAGCGTCCCAGTGTTGCCCTTCATGCTTCCCGCCCCCCTCTGTCTCTCATCCTCCTCATTTCCCAAAATCCCCACCTCTCCCTCATTGTTTCTCTTTCGCATATTTTTCTTCAATCCCTTCATCTCTCCTTCCATCTTCACTCTCCCTCTCTGACCTCTGTAGTGACTTATAATCCAGTTAATGAATACAGCAGTTATAGATCCACTCAGCCCATCCAGGTACAGCTTCCAATATGTTGTGCCAACAAACAAACAAACAAACAAACAAACAAACAAATAATCAAAATATTATTATACACATTATATAATTTTCAGCAATTTTAATTTTCCATTAATAGCCAGTATTTTACAGTCTGTGCAGTTTGTTATGAACGGGAAACATTTAAACATCTACTCTATTTAGTGCGAGTGTTTTTCCCACTAGGAAAACGAAGTTATTCACTATCCTTTAAATCCCCTTAATAGATTGCTATTTATTAATGTCAAGAAAAAAAAATATTATTTTAAACCATTAATGTGATGTAGCTTTTGGCGTTGGATTGAACTGTTTGAGGAGCTTTACACTTTTTTTTTCTTTTACAGATCTGCTTTTGTGTTAAATCCTATTATATATATATATATATATATATATATATATATATATGTGTGTGTGTGTGTGTGTGTGTGTGTGTGTGTGTGTGTGTGTGTGTGTTATATATCCTAATTATATTAGGATATATAGGCTGTGTAAGGGCTATTTGACCAAGAAGGAGAGTGATGGAGTGCTGTGGCAGATGACCTGGCCTCCACAGTCACCGGACCTGAACCCAATCCAGATGGTTTGGGGTGAGCTGGACCGCAGAGTGAAGGCAAAGGGGCCAACAAGTGCTAAACACCTCTGGGAACTCCTTCAAGACTGTTGGAAAACCATTTCAGGTGACTACCTCTTGAAGCTCATCGAGAGAATGCCAAGAGTGTGCAAAGCAGTAATCAGAGCAAAGGGTGGCTATTTTGAAGAAACTAGAATATAAAACATGTTATCAGTTATTTCACCTTTTTTTGTTAAGTACATAACTCCAAATGTGTTCATTCATAGTTTTGATTCCTTCAGTGAGAATCTACAATGTAAATAGTCATGAAAATAAAGAAAACGCATTGAATGAGAAGGTGTGTCCAAACTTTTGGCCTGTACTGTATACATATATATATATATATATATATATATTTCCCTGATGTTTTTTGCCCCAGGCATCATCGAAGACTTTAAACTCTTTCATATATAATTTTGATTATTTTTAATAACATTAGTAGTAGCAGCAGTAGTAGTAGTTCTGGCAGTACTGTCTACTATAACATAAGTAGTAGTTGTAGCAGCAGCAGCAGCAGCGGTAGTAGTAGTAGAAATATCAGAATTAATATTAGTTTAGTAGCAGTAATAAAAGTTGTAGCAGTAGTAGTAGTATTTGGATTTATGCCAGAAATACCTGTGCTTCATCTCCCAGATTTTCTGCATATTTTGTCGCCTGTTGGAAGGATTTTGGCTGGCAAGCTGCAGTCTCGTCTGTCAAGTGTTTGCCAGCCTGAAGCGGTGGGGCTTCCCTTCTGTCACTCAGGTAGGCTGTTCTCATCCCACAGCCTGCTGGCTACGGTTAAATAGCTCATATCACATTCGTTGCTGAGTTACATTTTCAACATTATGCAGAGATCTTCAAACGGCCGCGCCAGCAACAGGAATGAACACCTGCCAAGTGGCAAATGCTGGTAAAATTTTCCCTCGGTGAGTCAATTTAAAATGGGCAACTGCCACACTATTGGGTAATTGTCTGTGGGAAAAAAAGATTGAACACCTGAGAAAGATGAGCCAAACCACTTTATTTATATAACTTTGTCCACACAGAACTATTTTCCAACTGTAGTCATCAGCAAGTTCATTACCGTACCTTACCATCATTACCATAGATATCAATGTGATTGACTCCTGGCCCAGTTTCATTTGTAAATACTAAGTTCCAACTTTGAGTATGCTACTTGGTTTCATAAGCTCAAGAGGAAGACTATGCTAAGGTGAAGAGAAGACTGACTGTCAATTTAAGGTGCTGGCAATTCTCATCCAGAAAATGTACCCACAAAATGAACCCCGATCTCATGAAGTTCAGGCAGAATGATTACTGTGAGACCCAGACCAGAGCATCTGGCTTTATGATGGATTTGACAGTCTTTATAGGATTAGTTTTCCCGGGGGAAATCAGGTAATTTTGTGTGCCACAGATGTCCTCTGATTTTACTCCCTTCCACATTGACCATGTCTGTGTTTTGTACAGAGGAATTCGGTGATTAGAACAAATGACCTACTGTTTTTGTCTCAGAGGTCTCATAAATTGAAGCCTATGTATGCAATTAACAGGCAGGTACATTTTTACAAACATTTCGACCGCTGTCGGATAATGCAAGTGATTATTTATTCACTGTTGAGTGCTTGATTGCTCTAGAGTGCAACTAACACGCCTCTTAGAGGAATATATGCATACACTGCTGTGTATGTCACAGATTTGTTTCTATCTCAGGTGTTCAAGCATCCAGACAGAGGCCAAAAGTCAGATTAAAACAAGTACCGCCAAGACTAAAAAACTAAAAATTGCTGGCAAAAACAGCCTTTGGTGCCCCTTTTAGTCAAGAAAAAAAGCCTTGGTTCAAAAAGTGATATCCAGGGGCCACAGATACTAGAGTGTGGATTGATATTTTTGTCCGAACTCGACCCGAGATGAAAGCAAAGTAACCGAGCCTGACCAGAACCCAACAGGCATTCTTTTTTATGTCCGAACCCGACCCGAGATTTAGCCTTCCCTCCATCACTAGGATACACTAACGCCTGAAATAGCCTACATGTTGCCTTCAGCGTCATCATGTAAACTCCAGCACTATACAGGAAGTTGCCCAGAACAGAGAGTAGGTCCATCATTTTTATTTACTTCACACTAGAATTTCACTAAAATAATGCCGATGTGACCGAACCCGACCCGAACCCAAACATAATTTATACATTTTTGTCTGAACCCAGCCTGACAAATTTAAACTTGGTTACAGAATACACATAGCACATGTCACAATTTATGCGCATTGTTTTTTTTTTTTGTTTTTGTTTTTTTAAATGTAAAATATGTGCTTTAGATAACATGTGATATATGCTGGTATGGACTGAGAGCTTTGATATGGTATGTGAATAAATGCAAGTAAATGTAAGACTTGAGTAGCTCTTGGCCACTTTGATTTTTTCAAAGTAGCTCGTGGATGAAATGAGACTGGAGATCCCTGGTAGAGATTGAAAAGAAAAAAAAATACAGGATTACGACAGATGCTGCTTTGCTGTGGATTTCTAGTATTGACTGAATGGAAGAAGGGAAGTTTTTGTTACAGTCCTCACGTCAATCAACCCCTGAACAATATTGCAGAGTGCAGCTTTAAAACAATACACTGCCGTCTTTTTTTTTTTTTTTTTTTTTTTTAAATAAAGCTAATTTTAATGGGAAAACTCCATCTAGCAAATCAATTTCCTGGTCACTGTTACTGTAACAAATGTGGAGTTTATCCTATGATTTTTCTTGCATTATGAAGAAGTAGTTAAGTTGCTTAAAAAAAAAAAAAAAACTACAAAAATATAAAAATAAACTAATTTAAATATACAGTACAAATAAATATATCTGAGGCATCCTGACATTCCACATCCAATCGTACAGATGGTTAATAAAAACTAGGATGTGCCGTTTTCCAGTTCAGCTGTGGTGAAAGTGGACGGCAAAGAGGAACGAAGATGAGGAAGTGGACTCAGCCCTCCCGTGTGGACTTCAATTTCAATTTGACACAGCAGAGCAACACAACACCCTGATGCTCCTCTGTTATCAGCAGTATCCTCGCATACGGTGTGACGCCCTCGCCAGTAACTGTTAACCTCTGACACGTATCAGTGGCGCTTTGGTGTGTGGAAACACAGATTTCCCCTCCCAGGCTGTTTCTGATTTGAGTCGGTGACCCTTTCAATCACGCGTTCATTTCTGCTCAGCTACTCAAGGCCTCTGAATTATGTAAAAAGAAAGTGACAGAGAGAGAGACGGGTTGGAAGAGAAAGTGAGTGAGCCGGACCTTAAGATAGGGCTCGATATGCCTGGGAACCATGTTTAAATAAACATCAGAGAGAGAGAAGGTGAGAGGTGTGGAGCGTCATACTTAGGGAATATTCAGCTAAGAAGTCATACATTATTCCCCCTGGCTTCTAGCATACCCCGCTTCCCTGATTCATTCTGCTGTCAATGTATAAGGTCCGGGGCTGGGACATTAATGCATATCTACACTTTCTCCTCCCCCCACCCTCCCTCTACCTGCCCCCCTCCCCTTTGAATATGACTACATGCAATTTGGACGTGGATGTTAATGACAGTCTCCATCTTTTCCTCTCTCTGCTTTTCCGTCTCTTCTGGCTTGTCTGAGTGTGACTGGATGGGCTCTGAGGCCTGGAAGAGAGAGAAAGTGTGATTTAGACAGAAAAGTCTGAGCTCCTCTCTGCTGTTTGATCGTGGATGTGACAGCATGGGGTCTGGACATGGATGTTAATGATCACCTGCATGTTCTCCTCTCCTCTCTCCCCTCTTCTTGTCTTTTTTTGGATGCCATCTGTCCAATTTTATTCTGAGTGTGACTGAATGGTGTCTGGTATTAGATGCTACCAATGTTTGCCATGTGCTCCTGCCTTTTTCTTTCTTTCTTTCTTTCTTTCTTTCTTTCTTTCTTTCTTTCTTCTGCACTTGGTCTGAGCTTGGAAATTAATGACCATGTCCCCGTACTTCCCCTCATTTTGTCTAGCCTTCCTGTCCAGTTTCTTCATTAATGTGACTACATGGGATCAGAGATCTGACCTACACCTCAGTGGTCCACCAGAATGAGGCGCTACAATCTGTACTCTTAAGTGCCGTGTGAGTATAGGAGACGGCTCTGCTTAGTTAACATGATAAAGCAGCAATCTGCAAGATCCTACTCTTTAAAGGACCATACAAGTTATTTTGCATGTCTGGCCCATTTTCTAGAATTGAATCACATTATATATTGCACCAAACCATTTTGCAAATTAAAACAAACAAAAAAAAAGATTGTTGATTTTCAAGATTTCACAACATACACGCAGTCTCTTAATTGTCAGATTTTCACTTTATGATGTTCTGCTTCTGTGGTTAACAAAGTTGCCAACATTCATAAACGACAGCACAATAATTCACTGTGTAAAGGAACCATTTCCCTGGGGGCACATTTCCCCAGGAACACACTTACTTTTGGTGCTCTCTGAGACAGAAATTCAGTATTATGCATTAGCAGCCCAAGGGAGCACACAGGAACTAATGAGGATATTTCACCACCATGTGGACTCAGGTAGCTATAAAACCCAAAACTTTAGTTTGCATATTTTGTGAAGTTTCCAGTGTAAAATAATATGACCTGACTAATAACATGGCTGTAGACCACATTCATCAAATGTTGGAAAGCATCTGTTTTCACTTGTATTCACATATGTAAGCTGGGGAATCACATAATAGTCAGATATTATTATTATTATTATTAAGTACACTGCAGCAGAAGCAGTGGGATTATGGCCCTACAGAAAGATAAAATATATATATATAAGGAGATCACATCCTTGTAGAAAGCTACAGTACACAGCAAGTTAAAAGACAGTGCTGTGATTTAAATTCAAATTCACAAAAGTTAATTTTGCCAGGCACTGGATTAGGAAACAGCTACTTGAACAAAATATATAAATCCTTGCAAGGCAATAATGTTTCCCAGTAGTGGATTTAGTGACTCTACTGTCAACATATTGACCACACCATGTCCTCCTCAATAGCCTACTCCCAAAAGTCCAAAGTGCAACTTTTCTATGCAGTGTGCCGTTTTCTATACAAAATTAAAGGCAGACAGAATTTAAAGGCAATGCCTGGGAAAAAAAAAACAAAAACAAAACAAAAAAAAAACAACTAACAAGTAAACAGTCCATGTTTCTCCCAGGTTTCTCCGCATATTGTATCACTAGGAAATACAAAGAAGCCAAGGTTTTGAATACACCTGTGTGCAAGCAGAGGCAGCCCTAAAAAGCCTCAGTGCACACATCCATCACATCGGCCGAGTCTGAATAGAGCAGCTCTAATGTGTGTATATCAGTCTGTGTTGGACCCATGTATCTGCGCGGGCCGGTCTCCCTGGTGGACTCATATTGTTGTAAATATTTATGACTCAGGGGCTGGCCTAAAGGTGATTGTGTGCCATGCTTGATCAAGTCAGTTGTCGGACCAAAACACGATGACCATACATATACATCATGGGGAGGATCATAAATATTAAATTGATGAGTTTACAGTTTAGGATTCTCCCCTGAGCTTGCTGCTGGAGAGCAGACCAGCAGATTTAGTTGAAAATATAAGTGGAACTAGTCTAAAGGATTTTACCTTTTGTTGTTGATGAATTGCAAACAACGCTTTATGACCGTGCATGAAAACTTCATAAACTTTTAGCGCTATGAAGCTGATTGCAAAAGAGCGATCAACTCAGATGAATCATGAAAAAAAAAGGTTTAATGTTACCTCAGCTCCCACTCTTCCTGAATTATTCAACCTCAATTATCCAACTTGAAAAAGGCAGCAGAATGTGATCAAGTCATCAGTTATGTGACACATTTATAGCTAAATGACTTTATGAAAAATACCTGAATGTGCAAAAACCTGCAGTGTCTTTGGGGAAATTAGTTAAACTATGCAAGAGAGAGAGTTTTTTCCTAAAGGTATTTTGAGCCACTTCCCTAAATGTCATGTTTACAACCATGAGGATCATCCAAATATTAAAAAGTTTTTTACTTTTTTAAGAATTTTGATGCATTTGATGCTTCAACATAGTCAAAAAACAATAGTGATTCCAGTTCTATTGTGCATTTGTGTGCCGCATAGAAACCACTCTAATTCTCTCTAATTCAACTGTGCTCTGGATTCAAATTTGATGACACATACTACATGTTGATGGGCAGTTTTCAAGTCGTCTATTTTGAATTAACAATTCAATTAGGCCTGTCTGCTCACTTTGAGAGGCAACAGATATCTGCCCAGCAGTTCCACGATATTGTATAAAGGCAAAGGGATAATCCAAATCCCCTGCATTCATATTAATACGAGTCGTTAAATGAATTTAGATGACAGTGCTGGCCTGTGTCTCCGCTGTGGTCTTTTCTCATTAACCTTCAGAGAGAGAGAGATGATTAACTATTTTGAACTTGGCTCCAGGATGATCATGTGTGCTTAGCATATGCACATTCTTTCTGCTAATCAGCCTCCTGTCCTGCTCTGCTCTGTCTCTCCACGCATGTGTGTATGCACATGCTGTTGAAGCATTCGTCAAAGCATTTTAAGAAAGGCAAATGTCGAGTAAACCTAGGCCAGTTTACACAACATTTGATAGTGTTTTGCCAAAATAAAATTCTGAAGGCAAATGGTAACAGTGATTAAAGTCTGGATTCCTCTGCCTCGTCTGCTGACCCTGGTAATTCATTAACGCCTACTGTACATATGGTGCGGCACTGAGCACCAACTGCATATTTATTTTGGGACATTAAAAACTAAATGGCTCCAGCACTCCCTGAAGCCATGCAGATCCTGCTATGACCCGTGTCACAGCACACTTTCTTTTTTCTTCAGCATTGGCTGGTGGCTCATCACAATAACAGTATGACTGGCTTCATATGGAGACACCTATATGAAAATAGCTGCATTATACAAATCTCATGGAACTTTATTTTCAAACCAATTCAAGCAAAGTTGCACGCAACACATATTCAACATCATAAAGTGACACACAAACTAAGGCTAGGATATGGGCAAAGTCAAATACCACATGATCTTTAACCGGATACCTCAATATCGATACTGGGATGATATTTAAGGGATGACTAATGGTGCTGTCTTAAAATATCTACAGAAGAGATTTTTGATAAACTATCATTACTAATATGGATGTGATGACCAAGCAGGTTGAAGAAGAGTTATAACACTCTAATATGTTCAGAAAATCGCATCCTATTACTGTAATGTAGTCCTTAAAACCAGGAAAAGACAACACTTATGCCATAACATGATATTATAAAATGTCAGAGGGTATCTAATGTCATGCATTGCCAAACCCCAGCTGAAACTGAACTGGTATCAAAACAAAAGAAAAAAGGGAAAGACAGTCCTTGTCAGTCCTGCCCTCGACTAGATCAGGGTTAAAATACAAGGCCAGATTTTATAGATCCAACTTGGAACATTGCTTTGGTATATTACATATTTCTGTAAACACCCCTAGAACCTTTGAATGTTATCCCAATAATTACTAGTTAATAGGTTAATAAAGCACACGACAGTCCTTTGTAGTTGTACTTACACTTGTGTTTAAAATGTCCTGGAGCTTTCTGTAGAAAGACTCCAGGCACCTTTTCTGTGTTATGATTGCAAAGCTTAATTTACATTCCCACTGGGTTTGTCTCCATACTGTGCTCCATATTGTCATGGCTTGGTGCAGCTTTATGCACATCCTTGAGGAGCTACATCCTTTTGAAGTGTGTCCAATGTGGAACATGTACAGCTTCTGCCCCTGTTCCAGATCGCCCCAAGTTTTACACTTTCTTGGTCTCACAGTTGAATGTAGTCCTCAGGTTGTGGAACTTGTCCTTTGATAAAACAGGGAAAAACATACTGGACAGCTATTGGCTACCTATTATATATTATTTATATCAGTGGATACAAGCAAAGCCTAGAGAGAGAGAGGCAAACTATGGTCATTGCCTGCTGTGAGGCAGAAAAAAATAGTGTCGTATTCAGGTCATCAGGGGCAGTGCTGAGCGAACGCTAAACAGAGCAGAATATGGAGTCAATGGGGCTAAATGTTATAAAATGATCACCACATTTACATAAATTTAATTATTAAATAGATATAAATGTATGTTGTTCATTTGATCCTGATTAGCTTCAGTGCTCTATGTCACCCGCTAGAGACTGCACCTATCATTGGAGGTGGGATGTCTCTGTCTGTTATCAGTTTTTGGTATTTTGAATCTTTTGATTTCTGTTTCCTGTATAATAATGTCAGCTCTGGAAATCTTTGAACAGCAACATACCAACTGATACTTTAGCTCATCATCCTGACCACGCACTGCAGCTCATCCAGGACAGCATCTCTGTTCCCTCTCTGTAATAGCTTTCATCTTGCAGATCCGAAAGGAACTGCCATTCTAAATTTTTACAAGTAGAGCACCAGAAAACTTTATGTAATGAGTCTAATCAACAGCTGACTCCAGCAGCAGCAATTAGGTACAAAATGGCTATAGGTAAAGTCAATTAAAATGTTTGTTGTTGGTATGGTTCATGAGCTTGAAGTAGCTGCTAGTTAGACAAAGCACAACTGTAGCCGAGTCCAGGTTCGCAGGCAGCCTTATTTAAAACAAACACTCTACAAAGGTATGTCTTCAAAAGACTGAAGGCTAGATCTACTAGCTAGCAAACTGTCCCTAATTGGGACGGCCTACTGAGGATCCCCCCCTTCATCATCATAGGTCCCTTCTAGCACAGCCTCACAAGGTAAAGCAGCTGTTACCCATTATTCATTAAAAATTATTCCATAATGTTGATGTTTAAAAGATGGATGTAATGAAAATTGCCATGCTTTTAATCCTCATGAAATCACTATTTTTCTTAACTTTCATGCCAGTTAACTTTGGCCAATTAAAATATGAGATGAGATTACAATTTTGTCTTTTCATTCCGTATTCATTCCAAATGATGAATTGAGTAACAATATAAATATATATATATGCACCTACATTTGTATAACATTTGTGTGCAGTCTTCTCTTTCTTTTTCACTTGCCAACAGTGTAGCTTTCCAAACGGCACAAAATGGATTTTGGGAAATGGAGGACAGCACCAGTAGAGCCCTCCAAATTCTGCGCAACGAAGGCTGCATATCTTAGTCTTGTCCAGTGATTGTGATGCACAAGGTCTAGAAATGCCTTAAGATCAAACTGAAGTTTGAATTTATTTAGAGCCCCAAATCAAAGTCTGCAGTCTCAAAGGGCTTTACAGGCCCACTGTGAAGAAGGCTACTTCATGAGAACCTCATCTTCAGTCACTTTTGCTGTGACTGATGCCTTTGGCATGGAGCTGTTGTCATTCGATGGTGCCCAACCTCCATTGGGTGTATCAACCCTTAATCGTAACATCCAGTTCGTGGGTCAGCAGTGGTGGCCAAATCACTGCCCATCTGCTCCTGGCCTCCAGCTTGTCTCCTCCCTTCAACGCTAAAGCCAGCAAGAGGCTCGATCTGCTGCCTCCCACAGCCTGCAAGCTGACATCTCCCTCTCCTTTCCTGCCCAAAAATTTACAACCAGCACAACAGGATGACACCCCCTGACTTAACCTTCATTGCAGGCCAGAAAAAGATTCCCAAAGATAATGAGAAAAACAGAATCTTGAGATGCACCACCGAGAGATGGGCCCCACCCTGGCTAGACAGGCCTGCAATAGGTACTGACCAGGTGGACCAATTTTCAAGCCGACTGGATCAAATCAAAAATGAAATCAGTTTGCAAAAATTACACA
Source organism: Myripristis murdjan (assembly GCF_902150065.1). NCBI lineage: Eukaryota > Metazoa > Chordata > Actinopteri > Holocentriformes > Holocentridae > Myripristis > Myripristis murdjan. Next base: position 26,057,773 of record NC_044001.1, read on the forward strand.
GTGTAGAGTCAAATAAATTAAATTAGCTAATTACACAAGAGCAGAACAAGCATATAAACTGTAAATTATGTGATGTAAAATATTATAAAACCTTGAAGAGGGAGCCCCTGAACTGGGACACAGTTTGTGTTTACCAACCTTGTACAAATTCGGTGAGAATGTCCATGAAATAAATTGATTATTTATTTTTTGGCAGTTTTGGCTGGAAAGTGTTTGACTCTTTTGATTGGCTGTTGCATAGATACAGTTTGATACAGTTAAAAAATTTGCAACTACAGATAGAGTTCAAAGAAGTTTCAAGGATGTTACAATCTATAACGAAAATACAGCCACTTTTCAAGCCAAGTTGAAGGTAAGTTTAATTATGTACAACAAGCCCAATGTTATTTTTTATTTATTTATTTATTTTTTTTTTTTTTTGGGGACTGTAACATAATGAACTGTCCACATATCACACTGAAGTTATCAAAAACTGCCAATCACTCGATTCAGTTCTGTTAGTAGTTGTAGTTTCAAGCCTCAAAGTATAATGGCAACAAAAGTTTTGGATGAAAGAGCTAGAGACGCAATAATGAATTTTCAAAAAAAAAAAAAAAAAAAAAAAAAAAAATGGAATGAGAAGTGTAATGAATTAATGTAATGTGATGCAATGAACTGTTCATTTATGCATTGTGTGAGCAAAAAGGCAAGCAGTTGCTTCAAAATCTATTCTTGCACATGAGTGCGCGTGCACACACACACACTCACACACACAAACACAAATAGGCTCCAGGTTTGTTCCCCAGCCCACCCACTACACCCAATTAGTGTCAGTGTCTGCTTTGGTCTGACTGCATTACAAGACAGGCCTCTACTGCTGCAATCCTATTGGTCCCACTGAGATACACACAATCCATCAATTCACCAACTGTAACTGAAATTGATTGCGATTACTTCCAGCAGCATCTCTCTTGACACGGTGTACAATCAAATCCGGCAGGAAAGCCCCTTATTCTTATTTTAAACACCTCTGCCGCAACACCTTTAATGACAAACAAACAAGCGCAAAGGAATGTTGTGTTGGTTGTTATGTCAAGATCTAGCAGAGCTTGTCTGGGAAAAAAGCCAGGGAGGTGGAAGTTGTCATTCTGACTCATACAGTTTTGTCACATTTTTCTCCCTCTTCCTTGTTCGCAGGAGACAACTACAGGGAAAACAAAGAATAAGTGACGCACATTGGACTCGAGAGAGACATTCAGAGAGTTTTGGTAGGAAATAGACTGGAGAGACAGAACAGTGTGACAGCTGTACCTATCATCGCAGCATCTCTCTGTCCAAGACAGCACTGTTTTGGTTGGTAACATGAGGTGGTAGATTGCAAACAGGATGTTGACTGTTCTCAAGAGGGAATTGATGATGAACCCTACCTGGTCTAATGATCTGCCTACTTAGCCTGTAGAAATCTCTTGGTGACAGAAGTTGAACAAAGGCGATTTGTTGTTGCAATTGACTGACATCTTACAAAACTAGTTGGTGCGGCTTGGTGTGATGTGGAAGCAGAATGAGTCACGAAGATATGAAGCCTGATGGAGAATGAATTGATTCAAGGGTAGAGTTTATACTCTCAAAAAAAAAAAAAAAAAAAAAAAAAAATCATTAGAGAAGTTAACCTTAACCCTAACCCTAACCCTTTTTTAGCTGCCATAATGTGAAATTAGTTGACTGTCCTCATTAGTCAAAAATGAACAATATCAACATTAAAGTTAAAAAGTAATCACATTACTTGTTATTCAACAAGAAAGGTAGGCCAATTCATTACATGCACATGGCCAGATTAAATGTAGCCCAGTAGTCAGTCTCTAAGGGCTATAATTTCATTTTAACCATTGTTCCAGTGCCAAGACCTTCAACAGCTGTGTGAATAATGGACACACAAATGAACCCCTTTTACTGAATGATGATAAAGCCCGGCTCCTGACCAGGAAGCATATCATCCAAATACACCATGTTTTGGTTTGTAGCAATGTGTGTGCATTACATAGTCTGCCCATATTACACCAAACAGATATCAGGGGGAAAATGAAAGAAGGGAAAGGGAAAGTTTGAAGGGGAGGAATAAGTTCCACAGTAATAGATGCATCACTGGGAATAATGGAATGGTATGGAATGGAATTGCTGAATCTGAAATTGTAATCACAAAAAAAGTAATCACAAAAAGACTGGCACCTATACTGGTCAGGTAGGCAAAACACTTTCACAACTTAGATGGCCCCTGCAGATCTAAAATGTCCAAAATGACTGGAATCACAGGGAACTCACCCACTCCTTAACAAAATGGGCTCAGCATGACCACTGCCAATCGCCAACACCATCCAGACATGTTTCATATCTAAATCGACAGCCAGGCAGACACGAGTAATTCGTTGCTGCTGATGGTGCTGGTTCTGGATTTTCACAGAATTAAGTTTATCCTTCAGGTAGCCCCAGAAAGCAAAACTCAAGAGGATTAAAGTCAGCCCAACTTCACCACCATAGGAAATGAAACCTCAAGGGTGTCAGAAAAGTCTGGGATCACAGGGATAAGAAGCAGCATGTAGTTGGTCTGTGAAGAAGTGAGTTATTTCCCTATGAGTCCACTCTTCTCGGACACCCCATATTTTGGTCGGTAGCTCAAGGCTCTTTTCTGTGGCAGACAGAAATCACAGTGTCTGGAGGCTGACAGGGAATGAATGATAGAGCTCCCTGCCTGCCTGTCCAGCTATCTGTCTTTCTGCCCATCCATAAGGCAGGGCTGGCACAAGGCAGAGAAGCTACAGTGAACGGACTTTGATGGAAGTTGATGGAGGAAAATGACATTGAATGATGGATAGAGCTGGATAGAGCTATGGAGGGGTCTTCAGGCTGTTAGAATGATTGAAAAACACAGAGAACGCGGCAGACAAAGAGATGAGGATTGATGGAAAATGATCGATGGATGGGACACTCCATGTGAGGCGCTCTCTCTTAAGTTGAAAACAAAGAGTAGCAAAGCTGTCTGATAGCCAGAACTCGCTTTTCTCGATCATATCTCGCCCGGCGTGCACCCTTCACTTTGTCTGTATCTCTCACCTGTCAGCCTCGCTGTGCAAAAAAAAGACAGATGGAACGAAATAATTCAGCTACTCTTGAACGAACAACCTCGCATGTTAAAACCCCAATATGTTTCAGCAGTAACAGCCTTCAGTCAATTGCTTTATGCTTCCTGAGGTGGCCATTTTGAGATGGAATATATTTACCACGGATTGTGCACGCACTTCTTTGACCTCATTTACACCTAGGCCGTCACATCACACAGCAGACAAATGCAGACAGATTTACTCATCTTTGGTTGCAAATAATCACCAGTCGAGATTTTCCTGTCTAACTTGGATTGGATCACTCTGTAATTAAACCTCAGAGTGCTGCTAAAAACCTCAGTGATGGCTGACTCATATGTCATCCAGATCTAGAGTATTTTAAGGTTTGCCTACATCCATATTCAAATTAGGGGTAAAATCACTCACATTTACATCGACGTTCTTCTGCTGAGTGATTTGCAATAACAGAATAATCAGGATATTTCGAGACTTGCCTAGACATTCATTTGACATTACAAGCACCTAAACGTGGAAACAGGGATCAAAATCAGACAGCCGAGAAAATAGATACAGCAAAAATTGTTGTGTCCTCAGAATGATGACATTTAGAGAGGGAGAGTGCAAACAAGTCCCCCCCCAGCCCAGAGGGGAAAACTCTGCTTTCCACTGATTTTACATTGTTTGACCGTGTCTCCTTGTGATTTTGGTTTATTATGGGGAGCAGTAATCAAGTTTTTTGTAAGATTGCAATCAGGAAAAAACCAAGCCTTTAACAAGAAGAAAGTGGATACAGGCAATTAGATATGAAAATCCAGGGGAAAATCTGTGACCTTGTATCCGGTGACCGTAGCTTAAACATTCATGCATGCATTCGTGCAGCAAGTATTTTGTCACTGGTGAATCAGATATCCAATTGTCAGTTTTAGCTAAGATAACATTATCTGCATTGATGTACGGGACAAAATCTTAAAAGTATAAAACTATATTCACAAAGGAGCTTGGTATGAATTTGCAATTCTAACAGCCAATTTGGCCCAAGCTGTGTCCTAACTGACATTATCGACAGCACACCAACTGTAAGTGGCTCTGTTAAGGTTTCCTTTCTTTTTTTGTTGCGAGGCAAAAAAACATTGAGCTTTCCTAAATCCCTCCTCCTCTCTAGTGGACACAGGGCGCCAAACAATCCTCAAATGTCCTGAAACTAGCTGGCTACAAGGTATTTTAGTAGCTTTTTCACATTTGATTGAATTGATTAGCACAGATTGCTTTCTCCTCTGATGTTGTGGCTTTGTGAGTATGATGAATTGTGTTTTGTCCTCCAAAACACATAAAAGCGAGGTAAGGAATGAAGAGAAGTTTCTTTCTCTCTGTCATAACACAATCCTGGAAATAGATTCAAGCCTTTTTCAGATCAAGCCGGGGCTTATCTTGCAGCGCCAACTGTAACTGCAGTAACAGGCGACATGAACTTGTATTAGTCAAGCCTGCATCGGACAAAAACCTGAATCTAGACCGGACCACTGTAATACATCTTCAGCTTGCTCCACCAATGTCGCCCTCACTCATCAGAAAGCTTATCCAAAACCCTGCTGCCACAGTCCAGGCTGGAAGCAGAAGATGGGAGCACATCACATTGCTGACTGGCTGTTAGGTTTACAGCATATCTTAAAATCCGTACAGCAAGTCATTACATGGACTTGCACTCTAATACCAAACCAATTTACTTCAACCTTACACTCCGCCGCAGTGAGGCCAAGCTCTTAACTGTCCCTGTCATTTCCAAAATGTGAGCAGGTGGTAGGTCATTTCGTTTTATGGAAACAGCCTGCCTCGCCGGGTTAGGAAATTAGAAGTAGTTTCTATTTTTAAAAAAGGAGACCCAAAACCTATTTCCACAGTGTGTCCTATACCTGACCCGTGCTCGCACCCACACACACATCAAACCCCTGCCTCGCACCCTGATTTATGATCATTTATGTCTCAGTGTGTGTTAGTGTGTGCTGTCTGTCAGCCATTAACACCCACGCTGTTTAGCTATACTAGCTGGTTGGTCATTAAATGATTCTGTGTCTGTGTGTGCGTGTGTGTGTGTGTGTGTGTGTGTGTGGAGAGAGAGAAAAAAAATCTCAGGGAGAGATCTAGACTGGTCAATATACAAACAGTGCTCCCGCAATTACCTTGTCTCATTAACTTTTTAGCCCAGCAAGGTTATGAGTAATTTGGTTTGCATTTCTGTTTAGCCTTTTAGCCGGCACTCCAAAAAACAGCAGGATCTGAAAATAATGAATACATCTTGGCACATGAAATTAGCATTATTGTTAATGTTAGAAAGGCAGAGCAATAAAAAAAAAACAAAAAAACTGCAGTTTCCTAAGTCTTTTCAAAATAGTTTTTGAGGAAGAAAGTACATTTGATATTAAACCTAACAGAGCCTTATACAGCAGCCAAAATGACATGAAGTCACTGATAAACACAGCAAGAGTCCCATTCCATTGTAACAGAGCCAGGCTCCTGGTGTTGTTCATAAATGGAATGCAACCTTGATTAAAGACATTAGGAAGACCTGTGTTTACCCTGCAATTTCATTTCAAAATGGCTGCGGTGAAAATGGTTTCTGATATAAAAACTGTGTAAAACTTGATATCAATGATATCAAGGAAAAAAAGAAAGGAAAAAGCCATGGAAGGCTGTGCTTTTCACTAAGTTCAAAGGTGTTGTGCATGCACCAAAATCTAGGCTAAAATCCCTTGCGTTGTTGCTTTTCTAAACTGGAAAAAAAAAAAAAAAATGCAGACTTTCAGTATTTTTTAATCAGTGGTTTAATATTTTACGACAGCTTGTAACATGTTTTAGCCAATCAGAACTCAATCAAGCACCAAATAGTTGGCTAATGTTAGCATGCAAGTACTAGCAACAACTAGGTAGGCTAGTGGCTACCAAGTCAGCTATTCAGTTACTATGGTTAGCGAGCTAACATACATTAACATTATTTAAACACAAATGATTACCTCCCAATAACAGCACAGAAAATCAAGTTTATTGGTGGAATTGGCTATGTTAAGAAATGGAATCAACTGTTCACCACTATTGTTTCCAAGAGCTGTGGCCCTCCAACATGGCTGTCAAATGACATATCACAACTCTAAAACATATTGCATAACTGTGTCTGACTAAACATCGCAGTCAGAGTGTTGTTTCTTGCTTTACCAAGGCAATGAAGACAGAGGAGATGCAGGCTTCAAGCCAGAAAAGGCCACAGCAAGGCTACACTGGAAAAGAGGGGGGTTGCAAAAAACGGGGCCAAGAAAAAAAAATCCAAAGGAGGAGAACAGAATAACAAGAGAGATTTAAGTTGAAGTGAAGATGTACAGCAGAAGAGGGAAGAGGAAGAGGAAGAAAATATGAAGAGAGGAAATGGGTGATAATTAAAAAATGTGAGGGTAGAAGAGAAGAGGAAAACAAGAAGCGGCATTAAAAGAGACAAGGCAAGCAAAAAGCAGATTATAGTGACAAGGAGGAAAGACAAGTGAGGAGGAGAGAATGAAAATAAATGAGACAAAAAGGGGTTAAAAAACAAGAGAACATAGATGAATTAAAGAGGAGGTGTAGAAAAGAGAAAAGAAGAGGGTTCACTGGATGCTATCCATCTCAGCCCCTGTCCAGCTGCTTTGGAAGGACTGCAGTGCCTAACACACACACACACACACACACACACACACACTCACACAACCATACACTCGCACGCAATCAAGTACACGCAGACAAACACACACGCATGCACGCACGCACACACACATGCCAGACAGCCTATTCTGCCGATGGCTGACACAGATACTGCAATGCAGAGAGAGATGGAGGGAGGGAGCAAAGGGAGAGAGGCAAAACGGGAGAGAGAGAAAGGATAAGAAAGAGGCACGAGGAGAGGAAGGAGAGAAGGAAAGGGGGAAGAAAAGAAGGAGTGATGGAGGAAGAGCATGACGGGGGGTGAGGAGTAGGATGAGAGGGAGGGAGGGGCAGGAAAGGAAAGGAGAGGAAGGGTGAAATAAGGGAGGGGCTGACACTTGAGAAGACGAAGGAAAGGAGGGAGGGAGGGAGGGAGGGAAGGAGCCAGAGGTTGGGTTTGAGAGTGTGTTTTTACAGAGAGACTGAGTAGGCATTCTGGCCTAGTGTAAATGTGTGCTCTGTTAATTCAACTGAACAGGATCAAAGCCAACATCACAGACTATGTGATTATTAAAAAGAAGAAGCTCAGTGGCAGATAGGTCCTGTGCTGTGGCCTTTTAAAGGTGCTAGAAGTTGCATTTAATAAATACCACATTGATTCTGACACACTGGTACAATTACCAGAAACAAACAAGAGGATTTTCAGCCTCGGTTGGCCTCTGTAATTCTTAGAGGTCTGATGTCACAATGAATACAAATCTTTGCCCAAATATGGGCAGTCACTGCCTCCTGCATGAGAAGGCTGGGTGGCCCTTTCTAAAGGAAAGATTTGATAGGCATTTGTTTGTAAAGCCTTTCATAGCAGCTTGTCATTAACTGGCTCATTGATTGATTGGTTAGTGCTCCAAGTCCTGTGTGCAAAACACTAAAATCAGGAAAACTGCTTTTAGTTTTTGTCCCGCACACACATTTTACAACGCACATTAAAACTTTACACAATTACACCAGTGGGTCAGTTTAAATCCAACTATTCTGTTCTTGAATTTGTGTGTGTGCATTTATTCTGTTTTTAATTGTACTGTTGATCATTGAACTCACTGATCACTGAAAATAAGGGCATGCCCTCAATGATCCTCGAGATTTAAATAAAGGTTGAATGAATGATTATGGGATTCCGGAGCCAACATGTTTTCACACTAGGAAAAAAAAAAGATGAAAGGGTTGACTTTTCACACAGTCAACCCTTTCACAATCTGATTTAAGCAGCTGTTTAAAACTTGGATGTTTATCTGCATTTTTCTCTCTTAAATGGGACTGGATCCATTGAATTCTGCTGCTTCTTTCCAACCCAAATCACTACTTTGCTAATAAAACGCTGCAGCACACATTAAATACATAGCTAGCTTTTCTGTGAGCGACATTGCCTTATAAAGTCATGATCAGAATTGCTCTCTGCTGCTGCTGAGTCATAAAAAAAAAAATCTGCTTAGCTATCATGTCCATTTCTTTGACCGATCTGTTCTGTTTATTCAAGGATAAGTAGAATCACTATGACTTCTAATTGTGCAGTGGCTCATCTTGGGTAACTATCTGCTGATTTGTTTTGCAAAATTACACAGATTTCATTTAGATAATTTAAAAAATGTATAGAAAATATACAGAAAGTATAATAAAGTATAATAAATTATTTTATGGGGAATTCAGAAAAAAAAAACAAAACAAAAAACAAAACATTAATTCCTTTCAAAACCTTGCTAAATCACACTGGAACTATCAGGATGAATAGATTGTACAAATCTCTTTTTGTATTTTGGATGAACTGTTCGTTTAAGAAACATTAGCTCCAACAAAGTCACTGCTTTGAGGGACATGTTATTAATCATCTCAACCATGGTCTCATTTGTTTATGGTAATGATACCAAGGTAGCACAATTAAGCAGAAAAAAAGCTCCACACATCACCTTTAATTCAACAGTATCAAAGCCACCCAGATAGTGCTGTTAGTGGCTGGCAACAACAAGCTCAGAGGCAGACGCACGCTGGAGTGTGGCACATCAAAAATCTAAATCACAGCTCTTGTCAGCCTTTCATCTACAACTCGTGCTTTCTCGCTCTGTTTTTGTCTCGGCCTCTTTGCCGATCTCTCATTACTGTATCTTGTGTTGCCACATTGTCGCTCGCTCTCACACTCGCTCACGCGCTCATTTTTCCAGTATAAAAGATGATTCACAGTTGATGCAATTCACACACATTTTTTTCAAATGTCCTTGCCCTCTTTTTTTTATGCCATTCCCTCCCCGTCCCTCCTCTGTCCCACTCTGTGTGGATCTATCAGTCTGCTACATGACAGACGTTAACAAAAATACATCACTTTACAATGCTACTGTCACATTAAATGTGTGTGTGCGTGTGTGTGTGTGTGTGTGTGTGTGTGTGTGTGTGTGCGTGTGTGTGCGTGTGTGTGCTTTTATTCTGTTTTTAATTGTACTCTTGATCATTGAACTCACTGATCACTGAAAATAAGGGCATGCCCTCAATGATCCTTGAGATTTAAATAAAGGTTGAATGAATGATTATGGGATTCCGGAGCCAACATGTTTTCACACTAGGAAAAAAAAATGAAATCGGTTTTTCACACAGTCAATCCTCTCACAATCTGTCATTTAAGCAGCTGTTTAAAACTTGGATGTTTATCTGCATTTTTCTCTCTTAAATGGGACTGGATCCATTGAATTCTGCTGCTGCTTTCCAACCCAAATCACTACTTTGCTAATAAAACGCTGCAGCACACATTAAATACATAGCTAGCTTTTCTGTGAGCGACTTTGCCTTATAAAGTCATGATCAGAATTGCTCTCTGCTGCTGCTGAGCCATAAAAAAAAAAAAAAAAAAAAAAAAAATGTGTGTGGGCGTGTGTGTTTTGTAGGGTTTGCATCCGGGTGTGGCTGTCTGCATTTGTGGATTTCTGTGTGTGTAGCTGCTACTCTGTGTGTGTGTGTGTGTGTGTGTGTGTGTGTGTGTTTCTGTGTGTATACAATCTTGTGTGTGTGTACTTCTGAGTATTCCTACTATTCTTGTGTGTCTGCGTGTGTGCGTGTGTGTGTGTGTGTGTATAACCCAGTATTGATCTGTAGCCTCATAAGAAGTGGTCTTACATTGATCCATAACTTTGACTGATGCCTTCCTCTAATTACTGTGTTGTGTTTGTGTGTTTGCATTTGTCTATTAGTTTGTACATATATTAATGTGAGTGTGTGCACATGTCATCCATGATCACTCTATAACTGATGCTATGATTCTGTGTGCGTGTGTTTGTGTGTATGTGTGACAGAGAGAGAGAGTGTGTATTCTGAGAGATGAGTTATCAGCTACAATAGGACAGATCAGGATAGACAGGTGGAAAACTTTCAGAAGTGAATAAGTGATGCAGTAACAACCAACCTCGAACGCTACAATACACATTTTCAGACAATATGGGTGAAAAAAAATTATCAGCCATGACCAAAAGTGTTTTTCCTTGTACTTTTCTTCTGGTGTCAAGCCTCCATGCAGCTTTACAGTGAACACTCTACTGAATAACTCCAGTACAAGCAGAGCGCTTTGGATATTTTCTGAGTCAAAAGAATTTGGGGAGGGAGAAAATGAATGTTTAATGCTCTCCCCTCCCTCAGCAACTACAACTGAGCAAGGCAGTTTTTCTTCAGCCGCTCCAGTGGAGCTGCCACTGATGCCACTGCCATTCATTTGCATTACCTCTCAGCGGGAGTCGGAGCTGACTCTTTGAGGCAATAGGCTGAATGATAAGAAAGTGGCTGACATCAGAGTATGTTTTTCGACTTTTCAAAGTTCCCGCGCTTTCTAAGGAGTGGCAAGGCAGCACCCAATTATTTCACCCACCACTGTGTCTGATTAACTGAAAAACAAACAACTAAACAACAACAACAACAACAACAAAAAACTGTGTGCCACTGCAAAAACGTAGCCTCATTTTGAGGGTGGCGGATGCTAATTGGCCACCCTGGCCCTGATAATTACATTAAATTGCAGACTACTTTGCAAAGCATCAAAACATTAATATCTACCCAAAGAAATGTAGACATTCAGAAAAACCTGAAAGACCTCTATGTTCCATCTCTAAAAATATTTCTAAACCTGACTTCAATTGGACAAAATGTTGAGGCAAAGCAGATGAACAGATCTAAGTAAACATTTGCCAAACCTGATCCATTGCTAACATCGTCCTTCTGAACAAGCCAGCTATTGTTAAGCTTTCTGTTTAAATAGCTGTGCATGAATATAAAGCTGAATCAAGACAAAGAGGCAGAGATGACTATCACAGTTAAAAATATCAATGCAGATTTGGGGGAAAAGCAAGAAAAATGAAATAACAGTTGCTGGTCGAAAAATTAAAATCGGAGGGATTGATTTCAAAAAGAATCAAAATTAGTCTGACATCATTTGTTACCATACTCGAGGGGTTTTATGACTAAAGCTAACCAATAACCAATTTGGTAAGGTTAAATCTAACTGTTCCTTAATCTTAACCAGGTGGTTTTGTTACCTAAACCTAACCTTGCCCTAACCTTAACCAAGTACTTTTGGTGACTTACGCAATGAAACTGGTTAAAATGCTGCCAAACATGATATACAAGATATATTGACTAGAGACATACAGGGTGTCCATTAAGTGTCTTTACAATTTAACACATTTATTACAAAAGCAAATGAATAGACAAATCTGTGGAAATTATTACAAAATGAGCAGTAGATCTTGATTTTTATTTATTTTTTTATTTTATTTTATTTTTTTGCCTCATTTAATACACCTCTATATGGGCACCATTAGTTGCACGAAGCACATCAAGACGGTACTCGATTTCTTGCCATGTTCGCTGTAGCAGAGCCTCATCGAAGGTGGCAATGGCATCAGTGATCTTTTGCTTCAGGTCGTTGATGTCCAATGTGATTAAAAACTTTGATAACCACTGAGTACATAGAACAAATCTGATTAACATATCTCATCAATTGCTTTTGTAATAGATTTTTTAAATTGTAAAGAGACTTTGTGAACACCCTGTATTTGAGATACATCAAAAACAAATATAATCCGGGTGAATAAATTGCATTTGGGTGAATAAACTGCACATGAAGAGAGAGGCAAACCAACACAGACTCCTCAACTGTTGGATATAATCCTGAAATCATGGTTCTGATATGACAGTGAAACCTCTGTATGTACAAAATACTGTCCCAGGTCTGTCTACTGGGATGTATCAGGCTACAGCTCAATGTCCTTGGCAATGTCAGCCACTACATAGCATGTCAAGTAGCCCATATATAATCAATAAGCTGCCAGCAGGCTATCATTTACACGCCGCATGTCAAAGTGTGACTGTCAGCTTCCTGGTCTGGATGCTGCTGATGGTTGTCAGACACAGTTTATACTGGCCTCTGCTCTTAAGGTGTGAGAAAAACTCAAAAGGAGGAAAGAGGATGAATACTACTATAGCTCCAGAGTCCATGTAGTACAGAATATTTAACTATTCCTTTCTATTAAGCAAATTTTCAGACCACACTATAGAGAGGCTTTGTGGTTGTGTCATGTACTTTAACAAACAGGAAGTTCAGTGGAAAATGGATAAATATTTAACAGCCAGAAAAGAAAGAGAGATACTGTATATCTGAAAACGATTGTTGTGGGTGAAATTCAAGTAAGCAAGGTCACGTCTGGCACACGCATACGTCTTTCCTGGTGTCTGCACACTGTCTTCTGCACGGTGGCATTAGATGTCAGACGTTGTTTCCCTGCCTCCTGAAGACGCCGTTCCCAGCCATTCATTTCCACAAACAGACAAATGCTAGCGTGAGGTAATCCGTCATAGTAAACGTGCTTTTAAATTATGTTGTCAAAAAATCTTCAAAATTCAAGTGTCCACCATAAGAGTCCCTGTTTACTATTTCACCTCACAAATGCTGTTGTCACATGTTATTTTCAGCTGAACTGTTAGTGGAGAATGCAATTGAAGGAGCACACCAGTGATTTTGAATGTTTGACCCATTTACTATAATTTCTCTACATTTTACATTGCAACAAACTATTTTGCAAATCATGCAGGGCTATTAAGATTTCACAACAGATAATCAAAATCTCTCCATTTTCAAAATATGAATTTTTAATTGAAACACCTTATAATGTTCTGCTTATGCAGCTAAGAAAGTGGTTGTCTTGATAAACCACATAACTGACAAGTCGTTGTGTAAATCAAATGTTTGCTCAGGGACTATTTTCTGGCAAAAGCAGCAATTCACTCCGTCCAATTTCAAGTCATCAAAACAAAACAGTGCTGCTGCTTTTAGGAAAACCAATGTGGAGGACTTTAGTGTGGTGATGGAATACTGGAGTGAAGAAAGTTTGAGGTCTCTGAAAGTAAATTTTCATATTGTAGTGGAATGAATGGAAAGCAATGGCTGGATAAAAGGGAGGAAAACATGAGTTCTAAAATACTATCGCTTGCTTTGGGAAAAGACACTAAACATCACAAATCACTGGTATGGCCCTTTAAACTGAAGGTAGGTTTGGCATTGAAATGCAGGAAGGAGGAAGAGCTGTGATGACAAACCAGCAGCATGTAGCTCCAGAGGGACCGCTGTCTAAATAAGTGTTAGACTTCATCTATGCTGTTTATCCACCACACAGAACCTGTAAACACATGCTTTTTGTAATGTTTTCATCAATTCAGTTTCAAATCTAGAAGTGCCAAATGAGTAGAAATAAAATAATAATGTACTTTATGCTTTGCTTTTTCAGCTATAGTTAATTTACTTGGGAGTTCAAAAGTTCATTGACCATACCAGCAGCCCAAATAATGCCGTCCACAGAGTACAACAATTAAAATGGAAATCTGGTACATGAAACTTAATCAGTTATGAAGGGAGGAATGCCAATGAAGGCCACAACCCAGTGGGACAACGAAACAACACAGAAATAACCTCAAAAATGATTGCTTTTTTTTTTTCTTTCATATTGAAGTAACTGCAAATGTAGCCTCTCAAAATAATTCAAATGCTGAAGATTTCCAAACCGGCTGTGACTGAAGATCTTCTCAATATATGAAATGTTAATGAACCCAAATCCTCTGAGGAGCAATGTAGGCAATCTGAGTTACATTAAAATAACTTACTACTTAAATAAATGATTACAATTGACGGTACACCCTTTGCACATGCCAAGCTGAAAAGGAAGGTTTTACACACATACACACACACACACACACACACACACGCACACACACACACACACACACACACACACACACACCATCTTTCTCACCCCACTGAAGTCCTCTCCCTTATAGTGTCTGTCTTGCTGTTAATGTTTTGTTTGTGCTTTTGTATTATAATGTGATTTTATCTTTTATGTGCCGCACAACAGGAATCTGCTGTAAAACACATTTAAACTGGCCTGGCTCAGTTAAAAACAAACACATTTTAACATCTGTTATATTACTTTTAATCTTCTCCTGTAACAATAATAAAATGGGAAAAAAAAAAAAAAAAACTAAATGGAGCTTATGCTTAAAAATATCAAGTTTTCCTGCTTCCCTCAGGCCGGCAGGAAGGCTCTCTCAGCACTTAGGTGCATAACAGCTGAAAGCTGAGTCACCGAAAGTTGTCGCTCCACTATTAAGGACAGCTGAAAGGTTTCTCTGCGAGCACCTGAGGGACCTACCTGGTCTCTATGCTGACACCGTTTTACATAAGCAAGCTGGTGCACCGGCCATGTCATGCTTAATATGCTAGTGGTCAAATTTGAAAATCAATATGATAGTTGGCTGGTAACCGATATAAAGACGGGGTGTGATGTGTGCTGTCTCTCTGGTTTGGTGTGGTCAGCACTTAGGCATCACAGTTTTGAACTGACTGAGCATTAAAGTAGTTCAATCTGTATTGTATAATAAAGGCATGGATCAGTTTTGCTGAATAAGACTGGATGTGATGAAGAACAAACTCTCATGATGTTTTTTTAAATGATAAAAGACTGTCTTGGTGACATTTCCAATATGACTGTTAAAATTCAGTTCTGAGTCAAATAAAACACCCACATTTCTGGCTCGCTGGGTGGGAGCAGTTCCAAGTACAACACAACCTCCTAACAAGTTCCCATACAGCTAAGTACAGTATTCTTAATTACATTGTTTCTGATGTATCTCAAAAACATTAAGGAAAGGTTAAGATTAGACATAAAGAACACCTTGGTCACAGTAAATTAACCTAACCTACAACCATCACTTTGTGCTGGACTCAAACTCGAGTCGTGTGGGTGAAAATCAGTTGTCTGACCCGTGCACCATTTCACCTTCCTCCCAACATGCACTTCAAACTAAGGGTAACTGTTTGCACCAATAACTAGAATTTCAGTTTCATCCTGGTTGCACTGTAAAAAATGTGTCACCCAGCGATCAATATCTGAACTAAAGGGTATCAACACGTCGGGTGCCATCAGGAGACACATCCACACAGAGTGGTGTATCATCAGCATTGCTGTGGAACCAAATACCACCATCTAATCAGAGAGTCGCACTTGCTGAGCTTCATCCAAGTGGTTTTTGTCTTGTTTTTGTTTCTTTATGAATTATTATGGATCAAATTCAAAAAGGTAAAGGTAAACGGCACACTGACATATTTTCCAGTACTGAAAAAGTTATTACAGTTTGGAAGGGCATGACAAATAGTAAAGAAAGCAAAATTGTTAATAAATTATAACACAGGCTTGCTGGCCTGAATTTTCTGTCTGCAAGACACTTTAAACGTGGCTTTAAAGTTATATGTTAAATATTTGTCCAGCATAACTTCCCACAAATGTCATAGCTGGTGACTCTTGTAGGTTCAACGCATCCCAAAGCATCCATTTTGACTGTACAGCTAAAAGGTGGTGCATGAGAGTATAACCAAGAGGATTTTTTTGTTTTTACCTTTGGATGAAAGTACACAAGAACAATAACAAGTTTCCCCCAGCTTGTCACAGTTCTGATAGACACAGGGCTACGATTTACTGAATTTATGGAGCAATTGCTGCAATTTTCTCTCTCTCTCTCTCTCTCTCTCTCTCTCTCTTTCTCACACATGCGCAAACACGTCCCATGGCAAACCTTAGCTGGGTCAGAAAGGCAGCAATTAGCGATTTCACAGACCATCACCTTAATTAGAATGGAGAATAGGGACACACACAAGGTAACACACTCTCATGCCCTCATGCAGATACGCACACGAACACATTCAGACACACACACACACACACACACACACACATACAAGATGGTGAACAGATGTTGGCTGGAAAAACAGGGAGAGAGGAGTGAGTCATATACACTGGATTAGCAGAGAGAGAAAGTCATAGCGAGAGAGAGAGAGGCCAGGAGACAAGGGAGACAGGAAGATGGAGAGAGAGCAGGATATGATGTATAAAAAAGTTGCTCACACTGGACGCGGGAAGTCGCAAGGCTAACTCCCACACTAATGAGGCTACATGTTAATTGAGGGTGGTCATTAATCAGGTCTGTGCTACATAATCCAGTTCCTCCCTCTGAATCAGTGGGACATAATATTAGCTTCACAGACACAAACACACATTTGTGGAAACACAAGCTGGCTTTCTACACAACACTCAAATTAATTGCAAGCAAATAAATAAATGCCCCCCCCAAAAAAAGAAAAAACTGTTGAATTGAAGTACAGCTGGTGATGCCAGTAAATCCTGCATGTATCTTGTATGTATTTCCATTGCAAATTATCACTTTAAACTGAATAAAAAATGTATATGAACTTACTGCCGGGATTTTATTTGATAATTGCCCTTTCCATTAAACTTTTTTATTCAATATGACAATATACGCATGAAAAAAGGCTGATGGAAATGCATTCTCACACACACACATACACACACACGTAGACCTAAATGATCGCACTGCCCGTCATTGTCCTGTGCTGTGAGGCTCCGTCTGCAACACACAAAGCACCAAAACTCATAGTGATCTTGTTATCCGCGGGGCCAGTTTCCTTGGTAATTCCCCCAATGAGCACACTATTCCTAAATATTAGGTGCATTCATCATAATTTGGACCGCAGGTTATTGTAGAAATGGTTCACTCAGAGATGAAAATTGTGTCAGCCCTGAACCAGCTGAAACACAGGTGAAGGGTCTCTGCTGATTTACCACACAGGGAGCAAGCTAGCAGCCTTCACCTGACAAACTGAAGTTGATCAGTGGCACATTTTTGCATAGAAGAAAAAAATGACTTCATACAGCCGATATAGCATGACTGAAGTTTTACAAAGTGAAACAATCCCATTACTGAGTGGAAAAGACCTTAGTGGGCCATGAATTTCATGGTAAGTAAGTGATTTTTAGCATGTAATGTATTTTCAGTTTCTTTAAAATTAAAACCAAATTTGATCAATAGTTACCTCAAAATTTGTCAATTAGAAAAAGTCCATTAGATCATAAAATGAAACCAGTGTCTCTGGTCATGAAATCTCTGAAATATCATGAAATCTTAACTCTGCCTTTACATGTGACACTTGAATGCACCTTCAGCTCCGTGCAGCTTAGTTGTATTGGAGGTCTACAGGAAAACCATCAAATAAAAATCATAAAGTTGGTTTACATCTTCATTTGGAATGTCCAGAACCTTGAAATTCATGGCCCACTAAAATGATGTTACCAAAAACCTATATTAATTCATTTATTTATTACAAATCCTCACTAAAGCCAGTTCATCCTAACATGTGCCAAAGCCTTGTATGTCCATGAGCTACAAAGCTGCACCAAAAAGTTGATGTGTGGTGAGAGTTTTTCATGGAGTTTGTGAGTCACCAAAGAACAAAAACAGAGCTTTTGTTATCTTCATGTTTATTTTACCTTCTCACAAAATTGAATTTAAAGCTAGTGCCAGTCATGCCAATGGCTTCACTGCAGCGAGCGAAGCAAGGCAGCTGACTTCAAAGGGAGCGTTTAGTTGATGGCTGATGCCCAATGGCAATGCCTGGTCCCCAGTGGCTTCACTGCTGCTTCGCTGTTACTGGAGGATAACCGTGCTGGAACAGAATTTTCTGTCAGCCTTTCACTACTTCCAGCATTTACCATTGTGAGCAACTGAATGCTTAAGCTTTGTTTCTTCCAGAAGGAAAATGTCCTCTTCCTGTGCTGTGCCATGAAGCAAATCAGCAGATTTCCAATCAGTTCTGACGTGGTGGCATGTGGTGCACAGGATGGCAATCTGTCCCATTTGTATTTGTAATTACTCTAATGATTGAATGAACTCTAAATGTGACATGCAGCACCTTTAGGTTAAATGTGTTTTTATGATCATAGCACTCAGATCTGTTTTTGGCACTTAGCAAAGTATCAGGTTTGGTATTTTAAATGTTTTGATATCTGTTTTAGCTTTAGAAATCTTTGAATAGCAACACTGATTGATGCTTTAGCCCCAGTTGCACTCCAGTACATACTTTCTACTTTAATACATACTTTAATTTGAGAGCATTTTGGTGCTTTCTGAAAAGGCCCATGGCATTAATGTGTGTGTGGCCCTGCCATTTCCAAGAGCATTTTGACACTTTGATATCTTTTGGTTGGTATAAAGCCAGACTAACAAACACGTAGTTTACTTATGTCACCTTACACAATTTCTGGCCACAAGGTGAAACCAACAGACCTTTCTAACCATTGCCATTTTAACATGGCTAACAGAGTAAACAGGTGTTACTAAATTAAAGAGCAACTAAACCCCAAACTAAAAGCCTGACCTCTAGCAGGACACCTGGTCCTTGGTGGCAGGTGAACAACAGGCGGTGACATAACCTGCCACCTTAGACCAGTCACCCTACTTTTCATCATTAGACGCCAGGCGTCCCAGACGTTTTGGTTTGGGGTTTAGTTACTCTTTATTTAGGGCTCTGTTCCACTTAAAGCTAGGACTCTGCTGTTATTCATGCTGGCCCACTGGAAAGGCTCTGCTACACTTAAATGGAACAGAACCTTAATTCATGTCATTAGTGAAACCTAAATGGCTGTGAGAAAAGGTCTATTGTGAACAGAAAGGCTGCACTGTTCAACATCCAAACACTCCAAACACATTTTGCAGAATCTGTAAAGCTGTTTTGTTTTTTCCGTTCAGCACAGATCTGCATGTTTCAAACCTGGTTTCACTGGTTTACACTCTTTCTTTATTCATTTCTTTGTTTGTTTTTTTTGAATTTCTGCTTTATTTGGCATTGACAGAGGAAAGAGGCAGGGGAGAGAGAGGGGGATAACATGCAGCAAAGGGTCTGGCTGGGATCTGAACCCATGCCACTGTGGTAAGGACTCGGCCTTGATATATGGTACACACTCTTCCAGGTGAGCCACCAGGCACACCTACACTTTTCTTTAGGCAGGCTGAGGTATGATATAGCAAAATGCTGAACACTGACTGTAAAGCAATTAACTGGCTACGACTGTGACAGAAATAACTCCCTGAAACTGTCTGAAAAAGTGCAGAATATTTCCTGGGAAGAACCCCGTTAGAGTCTCTAACAATCAATGTTGTACTTTGTCAGAGAAAAGTTTTAGAAAACTTTGACAATGCAATAAGTTGATGCCACAATTAATTTTGAGCCAGAAACTTCAGTGCATGTTCATAACCACAGAGTAGGGCTGTGAGAAAGTTGCTAACAAGAACACTTCTCAAAAGATGTGACAATGCAATTCCATCGGTACATTAATATTCTCCTGGAGCTGGGTACTGAAGCGCGTGGGGTTCACTGCTCCACTGAGCGCACCCCGAAATATATTTCTTACACTGTTTGTGCTTCTGACTTCATTCTTAATTACACAACTCGACTTTGGTTGTTTGATATGATTTCACACTGGGAGGCCACATATACTTAGAACAGCGTTTGCTGTATTTGTATCATACAAGCTTTTACACGCTGCTGCAGAATGAGCAAAACTCCCAGCTGGTTTCATCTGTTCATTCATTGCAAAAATGAATGCAGAAGTTCAAAAATCAAACATAAATGAGCTGCTTTTCTGAAGAACAGTTCATTGTATTAGTTTGAATATAACCAATGTATAATTTTGCCGAAGACCAACAGTAAGACAACATGAACGTCAAGAAATGGATTATGGGGAATTTGGCTTCTTCTAACTTTTAAAAAGTTATACATATGCTAAATAAACAAAGTGTTTATGTTACTGAATACCGACACTTTCTGGTCCTTATTTTTGATAGTTAGTTCTGTGCGGTCAATTCTCTCTCTCTTTCTCTCTCTCTCTCTCTCTCTCTCTCTCTCTCTCTCTCTCTCTCTCTCTCTCTCGTATACACACACACATGCACACACACGCACGCGCACGCACACACACGCACGCGCACGCACGCACACGCACGCACGCACGCACGCACGCACACACACTGTTCACACAGGCTGTCTCCAGTGTGCCGATCAGCCAATACGCACACAATATTCTATGTATGCACTGAAATATACAGTTTTATGTTAATTGTTGCCAGACTCAAGACCCCAATTCAGAATTTGCTGGGATATAGACATTAAAAATACATGTGGGTCATCTTGCTCATGGAAAATGAATTCCCTATTATTTATGCCTGCTTCCTCACTCCCTCTATGTATTTCATCATTTCTTTTTTCTTTTTTCCCCCATAACTCCATATATTCTGAAAAAAAAAAAATCCACTTCTACGGTACATATCCATGAGAATGAGTTTAATTTGAACTGACTGGTTCTTCCCATCTCATAATGCTTTTATTAAAGCCATCAACACTTCCATGTTTACAAGCACACTAAGATCCCTCATACACACGAAGTGATGCCGTGCAATACTTACATATGACTCAAATGTCTCAAACGGTTACATATATAAAGTATATGTCCAAGGTATAAATAGCATGCATCACACAGGAACTGACTAAAATACACACACAAACACGCAAATTAGATCATGTGCTGCAGAACACTGAGTTACCATGACAGACACTTAGAAAGGCTACTTACACGCACACACACTCCAAAACACAGTACAGATGATGTGCTGCAATGGTGTGACAGGGAGGGAGATTTAAAAGCTACTTACTCATTTAAACGTGTGCACCGGCACGCAGACACACATACATTACGCTACAATACACAAGGTTCCAGTGACAGGAAGAGACATGTAGAAGCTACTGGAAGCCACATTGTCATCACTGATACATCACCTAAGGCATCACTGCGTCTGAGTGTTTAGCGCCTGTGTGTGTGTGTGTGTGTGTGTGTGTGTGTGTGTGTGTGTACACGCACACGAGTGTGTGTGTATAAGCTCCCCACGCACATGCACAAACAGAAGACATAAAGGGAGACACTGAAGGTCACAGTATGGGCGGATCTCATGAAAAGATTGATAACCTGACACACACACACACACACACACACACACACACACTAATTTACATACACACACTATTAATACATAATACATTACTGTACATTTTTATATTGTGACGGTATGTGCGTGTCTTCCACTGTTACTTGTCACTCTTAAAAATAAATGTTTAATGAATGAACTGACTTGCCTTTAACACAGTGTTCCTTTACTAACAAAAGGCGTATTCCATTAATAAAACACAGTATCGATCAACAAAGGCAGCATATTCCATTAATAACAGGAGCACTAAATCATAAAAAGGCAAACTTTTTGTTAACAAACGGAGCAACACACATGAGCAAAATGAAATGACTCCCTAAAAACGTACATCACTGTGTGCCTGATGTACGTTCTCAACAGCTCACATTTGGATGTTTCATCACTTTTTGGATAAGCGGGCGAAACCATGACCTAAAAAGTTGCTCATTAAGCTAATCTTTGCCTTAACCCCAAGATTACACCGAGCGGAGCCTCACCCCTAATTACAACTTCAATTTGTAACGTTTTTTTTTTTTTCTTTTTATGATCATTTATTTACCTAGATACACTGAGTTTTGCTCCTTGTACTGCTGGCACCGTTGCAACCACAGCTAGACTTCCCTGCAGAGTTTCAAATAACTTTCACCTGACTGCTGATAAAATTCAAATTGACCATCATAACATTATACTGGAAAATATGTGGGCTACAGCTACACCGTGATGAAATATATTGACATTTAGATGGACTAAATTCTGTCCAACAACAAAATCTACTCAGCTGGGGGATCTGGTATCAGGGTAGCATCTTGCATCAATAGACGCTCAGCCCAAACAGGCTCACAAGGCAGACTATCAGCTTCCATGTACACAGGTATGAGACCAAATATACAAATTATAGGAAAACATGGAGAGTATGTTCTGTACAAAACAAACTGATCCCACATGGTGTATGTGTATTATTCAGTCTAGGCTTGGCTGTGATCTTCAATCTGAGTCGACCAGGAGGCACAGTAAATTTTGAGAAGTTTGGAAAGAGTGCCTAGCTTCAACATGACATTTTTCCAATTATTTCTAGTCTTGAATTTTGTGTCATCAGACTTCATACCTAACATGTTTTTGTCAGTTGGATGACACAGCATGGTTTCTTGAAACTGAAACTTTGAGCAACCACATGTCCAAAAAGTCAGGCATGAACACACAAGTCATAAAACAGTCTTGTTCACACTTGTTAAAACAGCACGAGGCCCCCGACACTGCCAACAACAACTTTGCAGAAAATCATCAACAAAATGATGCACCAAATTTTGGAATGATGACAGGCTTTTCTACACAGAAACCGAAATATACAGTTTTATGTCAATTGTAGCCTCACTCAAAACCCCGATTCAGAATTTGCTGGCCTATAGAAATTAAAAAATATATGTGGGTCATCTTGCTCATGGTAAATAAAGTTACTGCAGCTTTCATAAGGCAACAAAACTCAAAATGTTTCTTGTGACTGATTTTTCTTTTTTTTTTTAATAAGAAAATTGGGCTTGGAATTAGCAACAATCTATAGAGAACAACATACAAATAAAATTAACTAAAAATATCTGCAAATGTACCCAATCATCAGTGGTGGGGATTTGTTTTGCAGCATAATTAAGCTGCTAGTTGTCTAAAATTTGCATTTCCATCACTGAATAGGTGTATGCCAACACCTAAACGAAATTGTTTTTGTCCTAATGGTGTTGTTGTAGTCTTCCCTTTCCAACTTTTTTTCCCCTCTCCCTCTTGACCTCTGAGCTCCATCCTCCCTGTCATCCCCCTCGTCAGCTCTCTCTCTCCCTCTCTCTGGCTTCCTATATCCCTTTCTTCCCCTCCCTAGTTGACATATATATTACAGTCATTAGGTTTAAATGATGTGCCTGTAATGGCAAAATGACAGCAACGTTCTCTCTCCCGCTCTGTTTCTCTCTCTCTCTTTCTAACCCCCTGTCAATTTGACTCGTATATTACAGTCATTAGGTTGACATTATGTGTGTGTGTTGGCAGAGCGTTTGCACTTGTAGGTTAGTTGGCAGTGCCAGCAGAGCTCTATAATTTCTGCAGGAGCATTGTTTCTGATTAGCACAATGACACGCTGTCAACAAAAATTCGTGTGATTTTACATCTTGTAATCGTTTTTACTTTGTTATCCATCGTTAACTGCTTCTACTCATTAAATCCGTTCATCCATCAACTCCCTCACTCGCTCCCTACCTCCCTCCACTCATCCATTCATCCGTGTTCCCCACGGTCCATTGTCCAATCCAGAGTTTGGGTAGGTGAGTGATTTAAGATTTCAAATGAAAACCCCTTTGTTTTCTACCCTAGAGACCACATACACACACCCCTTGGAATAAATAAAATGTAAAAAATAAAACAATAAATGGCTTTCAGGTCATTTCAGAAACCCTCCCCACCAAACATCATTTGAACGTTGTTTTTTGAGCTAAATCTGGTCGATTCGTCACAGCCTTAATTTCACCCAAAAATAATCACTGAAAATTGGGCTGTGTTTAGTCTGTCTGACTTGCACCTAATTTAGCCCAAAAATAGTCACAGAAAATTGGGCTGCGATTAGTCCATCCAATTTGGACCTAATTTAGCCCAAAAATAGACGGTACAGGGAAGTCTTTATAGAGTCTTTTCAATGACCTGAAAAAGGCTTTTCACATTTCACTTTTCAACCAAATCTAGATGTTCAGACATATGACAATGATGTCTTTTCAACGTCTGAGGTCCAGACCTCTTAATTTTACCTCTGATATCCTGATTTGTATTTATAGAAGGTCAGCTAACAGCTGGCGAACCATAGTATTTGGTCAGCTAAACATTACTGTCGTGTATAGGGGCTTAAAAAACAAAAGAAAAAAAATAATAATACAGCTGAATATTACAGTATTTTTTTCAACACTTTTTTGATTCTCCAGCATATTGTATTGATACATATCATATAGCCTATGCGCTTCAATTTTCACTCAGTGCTCTGAAATCTAAATGATAGAGCATCGTGTTACACATGTTGTGTTAGGTTTGTCACTTACAAGGTGTTATGTAGTTGCTTATATTTTAAGCTCTATTCAACACATTTTCAGTTAATTGTTTAGAGTGCTGTAAAGTGATCATTTTTATTGTGACCCACATATAGTGATACCCATATAACAAAGGTCATGGTCTAAAATTTCACATTTACGTCTGATGGTGAATCCATTGAAAGGGTGCCTTCATTCAAGTTCTTAGTTTAGATTGATGACAAGCTTATATTTCATGTACATATTGATAATCTAGTTAGGAAGCTCAAAATGAGGATTGACTTTTATTTTAGAAATCTATCTTGCTTTTCAATGCTTCTTTTCTGCCTGTGATTGAGTACGGTGACATGTTGTGGATGCATGCAGCCTCCTCCACCTCACAGAGCCTTGACTAAGTGCACCATCTATCTCTATGTTTCATTGCAAATGCAAAAACCCTCACTTGCCGCTGCATTCTTTATTATTTGGTGGGTTGGACATCACTGACCATTCACAGACAATAACAGTGGTACATTTATATTTATAAAATGATACTGGGTAAATTTCCAGCTTACGTCTGTACTTCTCTGTCTCAGCTAGAGCTACATAGAAATACATGGTCCACAATCAAGGCTCCAAGTGGTGCTTTTTTATGAACCATGGGTTTTGACAGACCTGAGGAAAACCGTATTTACCTATTATTCACCTTGATCATGGAATAATTTGCAAAAAGATCTAAAATCAGACACATCTATATTCACTGATGAGTTTAAGAGCATCACAAAGGATGTGGTGATGGAGGCAGGTAGTTGTTTTCTTGAGAGGCCATTGTGTTTGAAAAGTCTCTCTTGTAAAACAGATTTTTCATCTAAATTCATCTCAATTGAACTACCTGGTAAAAGCATTACAAACTGAAACTAACATTAGTAGCAGCTACCAGCTAAGGTGTAATAATAATAGCCAAGGTCACATCTACTTACTGTATTGAGAAAAGCCTTTCTCATTTTGCTGCAAAACGGGATGCAATCAGTAACAGGGCAGGCAGTGTCAAAAGCGCGCCTGTTTGGCTTGTAGTCATTAGCTGACATCAGGTGGACACGAATGGTTGTAAGTTTTTACAACCATAAACAAATTCATGGGTCAAAGTTCAACTCTGTTCAGCTTTTTGCAATGTGAAATGTGAAATCACTTGGCAACCAGAATTGCTGTGTTTTTTGGTTGTTTTTTTTGCCTTTCACACAGATTTGAACCTTGATAATTAGAGGCACATGGCACCCCTAATTCAGTTATTTTGTCTCAATGTCAGTCTAAAATTCAAAATCTTATTTTAAAAATGCCATTATTTGGAGAAACTCCAATGCAACTTCACACACTGTTTTGGGATTTTCTTATATCCAAGTGTCATTACCACGAGAGTTGTCAAATGATTAAGTATATTAAATTATGTCCAGAGTATAATTGCTTGTGTTGTGATGAATGTTTTTGCAAACTCTTGCTTCGCCTATATATGGAGAGGGGTGGTCATGTCGGTGAATTTGTCAGAGAAGTGGATGATTTGACAGGCCGACAGACTGAGTGACTGACTACCGGAATAGGGTCGAGTGTGGAATACTCACAATTGTTCAACCTTGTTTATTTGGAAAGCCAGATGACTCACTGACTGACAGGGTGGAAATGAAAGAGATGTAGGTCTCTGTTTTTTCTGGGAGATTGTCCAACCTTGTTGAAGTGGATTTATTGCTTCTTAAATATCCTCTATCTCGGGTGGATTGATATTCTTCAGCACGCACAGTCACACACATGCATGCACGCACGCACAGTTTTATGGGATAAATAAGCTTTTGCCTCTGGGCACAAATTTATCACTTCATTTGAACTCTTTTAGAATTCAATTAGTGATATTATACACACACACATACACAACAGCTGCAAACACCGTGAGCTACCAACATCTCTGGAAAGAGAGGCAAAAGAGAATTGTGTCACAATCCCCTGGTTTGATGTTTGGTTTTAGTTTTCATCTCATCTTTTCTATGATTTGGTATTGTCTGCGTGCTCTGTATGTCCATCCGGTGATCCGGCCCAGCCTGTTGTCCCTTCAGCAATGTCCTTTGTCTCACCTTTACTAAGTTAATGCTGCATGTTCCCCTCAATTCCGTCCCTACCCCGTCACACCAGTCCTTAATTATTAGTTAACTGTGTGTGTATAATATATTCCTGTGTTTGTGTATGTATCGCTTGTCATATTGTTGTTGTACATCCCTATCTCTTGCCGCAAGTCTTTTTCCAGCTTTTTACGTTCTTCCTTACAGTAGCTTGCCTGGTGTGACCTAGTATTAGTGTCAGTCGGTTTGCTGTTATTACCCCAGCCGACAGATTTGGCTGGGGGTTATGTTTTCACCCCATTCTGTCTGTTTGTCTGATTGTTTGTTGGCAGGATATACAGTATCAAAAAGTTATGACCGGATTTGCATGAAACTTTGTGGAAAGGTTGATCATGGTGCAAGGAAGAATTTACTTTTTCACAGTTTGGCTAAAATGGGCTGAGGCAGTGTGCGTTGTTTCTCATAAAAATGCATGCAACTTCAAATGAAGGCACACAACATCATGAAACGTGGTCACTGATCGGCCAAAAGAGGGTGTGGCACAGACAGGGTGAATATCCAAGATGTAGAACTACCAAGTCTGGAGATTTACATTGTGTCACATTGTGTTGCTGTTGTTTCAGTGAGCCACTTTGGTTACTTTAACACTGCAACTGAAAGTAACCCAATTCTGATTTTTTTTTTTTTTCTCAAATCAGATCTTTTTGCCCATTCATGATTGAATGCGATCAATTACTGACATCACATCTGACCCAGCATGTGCACATTTACAACAAGCATGCTGCTGAACAAACAAAAAATTGCATTTGCATGAGTCCATCATCACACTGAATGAAGTAGTGGTGCAGGCATTCATTTCTTGAATTGTTTTATGTGGGAACAGTGAGGTGGTGGGAGTCCGTCAGCTGTTGATGCTGAGCACAAGTGTGTGTACACACAGCCGTCACATCAGCAGGAATCAGATCCATATCTGATTTAGGACCACACATGAAAGTGGCCCAAATCAGAATTTTTAACTGTTCACACTGACATTAAAAAATCAGATGTGTCACATTTGAGGACAAAATCAGATCTAGGCCACTTTTTACCAGCTGTCTGAACAAAGCCTTTGTCTTAGTCACAGAACATCTATTATGTGAACTTATCCCTGAGTTTCCATCACCTCCTGTACTTCATCTGAAAAGCCTTCAATAAAGGGTCCACTAGTCAGCACTCAGCTGTAACAAACACAGCCAAGAAAGAACTGACAAGTGGAAAGGTGGCGAAGTGGAAAGGCAATGCAGGTGAGTCAAGTAAGGCAGACTGAAAGGAGAGAGAGAGAGTCTGGATCCAAATGTCCAGACTCCCCTGTATTTGTGGACTTCCCTAATTTTGATATCTCACCTGGTGGGCTCTGATAACACTTTGAGGGCCTCAGGGCACCAAATGGCTTCCATCAAATTTGTGGATGAGCCATCTGGGTTTGCTTTTACAATAGCTCTAAATTTCAATGTGTTCTGCTGGCTGTATATTTCTGGTTTTGCTGGTGTGCTGTCTCTGGTGCTTACACTGTCTTACACCATCCCCTTGTGTGTTTGTAAGGCTCACTTGCCTACACTTCTGGAGTAGACTATTTTTGTAAAGATCGAATACAGCTGCATCAGAAAGTTCTTTCTGGGTCCATGGGATAAAAGGTTTGGTGAAGCCCTCTAGCATAGACAAAATTCGTGAACAGTACCCTGATTCGGCCACCTTTTTCAAAAGTTTTGCTGTGCGGTATTCGAAGGCGGCAGCAATGCTGGTCTAGGTGGTCTCGCAGGGATGTCAAATTTGCAAGAACAGCATTTTATTCACCTGTGCAAACATTCATTTGCTACCTCTGAGCAGCCAACAGAGTTCATCATTGCCACAAAGGCCTTGCATGCAAAAGCTGAGCTTCAACATGCGATCATGCCTCCGCCAAACCTGACATGCATTCACAATGAACCAGAACAATTTTTCCATCTTTCTTGGCAATAAACCAGAACAGAGCAATGTAACAACTTTAAGGATAACATGGGCAAAGCAAATAATATTTAGCATTGGATATCTACTGGTACTTACCCATGAATACACCAAAATATTTTATCCACACATTTTCCTCTGCAGTTCTTGTTCCCAGCCAGACATGAAGAGATTGTAAGCCTCCAGGCTTTTGGTGGCCCCAGGGTTACCACCACCAAAGTCTTTAGTGTTCAGAGTGTAAGGGTCAAATCCAATAATGTCAATTTTCTCTTTGTAGCATTTCTTGGCCTCTAGCGGCAACTGGAGTTCTCCTTCCCTAATGACAATGAACCAAAATGACAGTGTAAGCAAAGCAGGCGGCCTTTGCGCAATGCTACTGCAGCCCTCTGATAGGAACATCACTGACATCATTCTCCTTGGGCTTTGCCTGGAAAAATATGCTTCTTCATGTTGTCTTAAGTATGCTAAATATCCTCTCGATGATGCTGGATGATCTTTGCATGGTGTTGATTGAACCTTTCATAATATCTCCTTCAGCGGTTCCTGGAAATGGGCTACGACATCACTGTTTCCAGCAAAAAAATAGCCTTGGATACAGTCTACGCATGTGAACTTGCACTTTAATTACTAAACCTTCCCATGGCATTCCTCAGTACAAAGGGGGAAACCACATCAGTGACTGCGAGGGGCAAAGGTTATCACATCTGAAAGCAACAGATGCCATCACTGGATGAAGGAGATGATAGCAATCCACAGACAGGCCCAGAAAATGGTCAGCCGGGATGAGGCATGTCAAATTGCACACACCTGGGACACTGTCCTGGTGAGTCTGTTGGTCAGCAGGGGGCATGGTCGTCCTACCTGACACAGTAAAATAATCAAAACTACATAAATCAGATGACAGTGTCACGGTAACATCATGTCACACTTCAGAGGAAGACAGCAGGCCTCATAGCAGTTGAAACATGTCAAGTATTAGATCAAAATCTGTATACAACAATGTCTTTACCCTTTGAAACCAGGTCAATGCACTTGCATCAGTGGCATTTATAGTAGTAGTTGTACAGGGTGTCCATAAAGTCTCCTTACTATTTAACAAATTTATTACAAAAGCAAATGAATAGACAAATCTGTGGAAATTATTACAAAATGAGTTTTTTGCCTCATTTAATACACCCAGTAGCGGTTTTAGGCATGGGTGAAGCGGGCAGCCGCCCAGGGCGGCACTTTTTTCATGTCACTTGAGGAGCGGCATGAGTGCAAAAAAAAAAAAAAAAAAAATCATCAGCGCTGCAAAGCAGTTTCCTATTACTGTATTCATCTGAATATAAGGCGATATTTTTTCCATTGAAAATGCCCTGAAAAAACGCCCGCGTCTAATACATTGGGGGTCTAAGCAAATACACATGTATTGTACTTGCATATGTAAACCAGTAGGTAGGTAGGTATATATGGCAGTATGTGTGCGCCGCTCACCTGTCAGATCCAGCAGACCTGACTGGGTGGACGTGGCACCGGTCGGTATCAGGCCGAAATTACTGCAAGGCAGTAATTTCGCCTAGGGCGGTAACATGGGCAGAACTGCCACTGAATACACCTCTATATGGGCACCATTAGTTGCACGAGGCACATCAAGACGGTACTCAATTTCTTGCCATGTTCGCTGTAGCAGAGCCTCAGCAATGGTGGCAATGGCATCAGTGATCTTTTGCTTCAGGTCGTTGATGTCCAGTGTGATTAAAAACTTTGATAACCACTGAGTACATAGAATAAATCTGATTAACATATCTCATCAATCGCTTTTGTAATAGATTTTTTAAATTGTAAAGAGACTTTGTGGACACCCTATAGTAGAAGATATTGTAATTTTACACGTATAGTTTAAGTCTTAAAATTCATTGTGTTTTTTGGCCAAACTCTGCTCTCAAATTTATTTTCAACAGCACACAGAGCAAATCTGTCTGGGTCTTTATCTGTCTCATTCCCTCAGTCTGTACGCTCAGTTTGTTCCTCTCACTTCTCGCTCTCTCCATCACTCTTCATCTCCTCCACTTCTCTCGCCCATTTCTCTCTCTGTGTCACTCATTCAGCTGGCGGCAGTTGAGTGCCACCTTCTCTCTTCTTCCACCTCTCTATCCCTGTCATTCACACCTCTGTCCTTCCTCCTCCATCCCTGTATTTTCCCTCTTCTTCTATCCTCTCGTCCTGCTATATCTCTTAAGTTTTTCACTTACACCACCCTCCTCCCATCTTTTGGCCTTTCACTCTCATGCACGCACCTTCTTTCTTCCACTCCTCTGCCATCTATCACTCATTGCATCCCTGTGCTACCCTGTTCTAATGCAGTGCTGTCTATGTGACTGACATACCAACATCATAATCTGATCCCATGTCATTCATGGTGTGTCCCTGTTCTCAAAAATGTTTTCAGTATTTTGACAAGTAAGCCCAGTGATCAACTTACACAAATGCATTGAGAAGGCAGGTAAGCTTAACAGGATTTGGTGGCATATTAATCCTTTAAATCCTGAGCAAATCCACTTGATTTGCTGCAAAAACATCCAGAAAAAAAACAAAAAAAAAAAACAGCTTAATAAATGAACAAATTTACAAACAACGAATGACCACTAATGACCTTGTTGACCACAGAAGCATTTAAGGTGTGGGTTTCAACCAAAAATTCAAATTTGAAAATCGTGTGATTTTGATAATATTGTGTATCTTTAGTGTTCCCTTGCATGATTTGCAAAATGGTTTGTTGCAGTGTATAATGTTGTTAAACTGTAGTAAAGGGACAAAATGGGGAAGTGAAGGAGACTTTTGAATGATGCCAAAATCAAAGCGTTACAATAATCAAAATTTGGGAAATTATGAGAATTACCCTGGCCTGCAAATGTAGTTGAGAAATGAGATGTCAATCACAGCCTCACGGTAGTCTTTATTGAAGACAAGTAAACAAACCAGTGGAGCAGCAAAAAAGTCCTGTCCACACCTCCAAGGCGACCCTCTTATACCCTGTCCATGTCCTGTGTACGTGATCTCTCTCACGTTGAGGAAAAATCACTGGAAATAGTGTATCAGTGTGTGTGCGTGTAGGGGATCCTGTGTTTGTATGTGTGTCAGGATATGTGCGTGTGGGACAGTGTGTGTGTATATGTGTTAGTGTGTGTGTGTGTGTGTGTGTGTGTGTGTGTGTCCAAGCCTAAGACGACTCCTTTTATGGGCTGGCTCTCCAAGAGCTCACCTCACGCCTCCCTTGGATTACACACACTGGTGTCTGTGTGTGTGTGTGTGATACAAATATTCTTCTACACAAACTATGTGGCTCCCTGCCACTGTAACAATGCACCGACTTAACATTATTATATCTCCATATGTCAGTAGTGGATTTTCAATCTAATACGAAATGAAATGCTGAAATGCTTTATGCAGTAATTCTTTGACGATGTAACAATATCACTGTGCTAATGAATCCACTTAAACTGAACTGCAATAAAGAGAAGGCGGTCTGCCCACTCTGCTTTGAGGTGAAATGAGGCATGCAGACAGCAAGCCAGCAGCAGTACAAGGTCTAGACAGAAATAGCTACTGTATGAAGGAGTTGGGGAAAAAAAAAAAAAAAAAAAAAAAAAAAAAAAAAAAATATATATATATATATATAAATATATAAATATATATACACACACACACACACACACACACACACACACACATTTATATATATCTATATCTATATATATATAAATCGATATCTATCTATCTATCTATCTATAGATAGATAGATAGATAGATAGATAGATAGATAGATAGATAGATATAGATAGATAGATATGCTACAGCACCGCTATCCTGTCTAGTTTATTTAAATCTATTTTCATTGTTTCATTATTCCCTTTGCTGGGAATGATAACCTGCCTTGCTTAATTATAATAATATTGAATGACAATGAATTAACAAAATTAAGGGCCGCCCCAGTAATTCACCCTGTGTGGAGTGAGTGCCATGTAATACTAAGGCTAAGCCACCGTGGCCTGGGGTCAAAGCAGCCCAACCATGCTGGCTTTCAATCTGCATGTTAATTAATTGAGCCAGTTTAGACAAAGGGAAAGATTAATTTTAATCAAACAATCTTTTTTTCTCCTTGAGCGCTTCTCTTACAATTTAGTGTGTGTATTATGATAGTAGCGTTTTTTTGTTTGATTGTTTATTCGGATTTTAGGTGAGGTGGAGCTGGAAATACGCCCAAAAAACAAAGTCTGGGAAAATAGTGAAATATTGGATTCTGCAAGATAAACGGCAACCTAGACAAAAGCTGTACTCTCTGCAGGATTTGTAAAACGGAAATCAAGCACTGAAACACAACAAATGTATTCAGCCGCTTCCCATCTAGGAGAACATAACAAAATGCGAGGGATCGATTCAGACCAATTTCATAATGTATACGTGGCCTGTGTGTGTGTGTGTGTGTGTCCCTGTGTGTGTGGCAGCTGGGAGTAAGCAAAATGTAGCAAGGCAATAAAGACAACTAGGCGATCGTAATCATTCGTGAAAACAGCAGCAACATTTTCTGCTACATGAGTGGAGTTTAGAAATTAGAAAGTAGATACCTGCTACAGTTGAATACAGCAGTGGAAATACCTGGATGCAGACTGGATGTGCATTTACACTCCTGTTGAATGTGGTCACAATGCACCCCTGACACAAGTAGTCTTCAAAGCCTCTTGGGTGCATTTACACCTGTATTTTTAAGTGGTTATGTGCTATTCCATCACTATCTGATCAGCCCAAACATGCATGTTTATACCAGAGGTAGAGGCGGTCTGAGTGGCTGTCACAACTGATGAGTGGACAAGCTGCTCAAAAATGGGGTTTGTCACAATTACTGCCCATTTCTTTTGAAAATATTGGGGTCATGCATGATGTCGTCCTATAAGTGAGACTGGTGAATGTGGCACACACTAAAGAAAAGTCGAATTTATTCCATTTAATTCCACCGTCTATTTTTTTTTTTTTTCACTGTAAATTTAACTTGGTGTCCTGACTTTGTGATTTGAAGTGGTGGAGAAAAAAAAAAAAGTCATTCTGAAACCTACTTCTAAAAACTATCTGCTCTGTTTTCATCCTTGAATGATTATAGTTGTCCACAGGCAAGTAACAATTTAATGTGTAAGTGTGAGACAAAAACAGATACTTGTGTACACGAAAAAAAAAAAAAGATATTCACCTAAAAATAAGACGAGTGCAAACACACAAAAGAAGACTCGGTGTTATCCATTCTGTTTAAGTATTGCTTAGATGGTAGTTGCCATTTAATTCTCTCTATTAGGTCTACAGAGGGAGGGAGAGAGAGAGAGAGAGAGAAAGAAAAGGACCATTTAACTCTAATCCTCACCAAATAATACATTCATTTGTGTGTGTAGAATCAGAGGATTTAACGCCAGCTCACAGCCAAACAAGACTGGAGTGAAATTGATGCCACAGTGTGTGTGTGTATGTGCATGTTTGAGAGAGAGAGAGAGAAGAAATAGAGAAAGAGAGAGAGAGTCAGAGAGTCTATTAGGGCTTAAGACAGTCAAAATGAAGAGCTATTTCACAGTTTCACAGTGATCTTGAAATTAGGCACACACCATAACGGGCCCATTCTTCTGTGTGTGTGTATGTGTGTGTGAGGGGTGGTGTGGTGTGTGTGTGTGTGTGTGTGTGTGTGTGTGTCTGTGCGCACTACATGTATTGGTACTAACAGATTGCAAGTCATCATATGCCATGTCATAAGTACATTTCAGTGTCTTCATACACGGTGCACGATGAGTCTGGTTTGAAGATGCTAATTAGCACAGTAGCTAACATTATGTCATTAGTGCTGAGGAGTGGCTGCCAAAGATTTTTTACCTTAGCTTAGCAAACACCGGCCTCAGACAAGCAACACATCTTTCTCCACAGATGTGAATAAAGTGTCTCTAGATGTTGAGGTGTTTCCAGAGGTGTTTAAAAAAGCTGGTGCTCTTTAAAAATCCATGGTGAAACATTATACCTGGGGTTCCTGCAATAGAGATACACCGTAACATCATCTTGAAAGACTGAGATGTGGACCGGGCCGCCAAATGAATATAAATAAGATTTATTCACTGTGTTTGGTTTAAGATAAATCAGTGTCTTGGATTCATAAACCATGGACGATGTTTGGGCAAAATACCCTTTTTACAACTTTCCAAGACTGAGACAATTTGTTTTCTGGTTGTGATCAACCAGAAACCAAGCAAAGACGATGACACCGGGAATTCAGTTCACTTCAATTCGATTTCATTTGTATAGCGTCAAATCATAACAGAAGTTATCTCTTTATCTATCTATGTGCTTTACAAAAACCAAAAGATTCTCACCGCCATGAGCAAGCACTTGGTGACAGTGGTGAGGAAATAACCCTTTTAACAGGCAAAAAAAAAAAAACTTTAGCCGACATTTTCTGGGTGGGCGGTCATCTGCCCCAACTAGAGAGAAAGAGAGAGAGAGAGAGAGAGAGAGAGAGAGCAGGAAGAAACGAAACAGTACGATGCAAGTTCCACATAGAGATGTATAATAATAAGAAAAACTGATAAAAGGACTAATCATAGTGAGACTGAATAATAATAGGACTAATAATAATTAGAGTACTAATTGTAAAGGGGGTGTTGAGCAGGATCATGGGGGCAGTAGGTAGCTTGTAATCACAGATCCAGACTCTACAGTTCTGAAAATACCTGCAGAGAGTCACAGAAGAAGAGAGAGGAGAGAGCACAAACCTACGGGAGAGAGCAGATGCAGAGTTAGTGTCATTCATTAATGAAATATGAATGCAAAGATGAGAGAGCTTAGTGCATCATGGGAAGTCCCCCGGCAATGTAGGCCTACGGCAGCATAAGTGAGGGCCGGCCCAGGCTTGCCATGGACCAGCCCAAACTGTAAGCTTCATCAGAAAGGAGACTTTTAAACATGCAAGCATGTCACAGCGAGTACTAACTGGGGAACCCAAATACACAGGAGACAACTCAAACGTTTTTTTATTGAGGGTGATGGAGGTGATGCGAGAGGCTGGCTGGCAGGAGAGGATGGGGAGTAACGTGGCTTGAGAGCGAGGCAGGCTTGTGGCTGGGGAGCACAGCAGAGAAGACGAGATGGAGGCACGGGGAGACACGAGGAGAGGCGCAGGCAGGCCGAGGGAGGACACAGAGCAGGATTAGACAGGCACGGGAAACCGAGTGTTAACAGCAAACGTCTTAAAGCGCGGGTTACTGGTGTGGCGGTGAGAGCTTGGCTTACGTACGGCACTGAAAGATGCAGAGCGGCTGTGCAGCGAGGAGGCCTGGCTCCAGCACACCCGAACACCCTCACACAGTCACACGGGGAGAGACACTGAGGTGACAGGTCAGGCAGGGGCTGAGGCACACACCGTGACTGAGCACACCGAGCACCTTGCAGTCCTGTTCCGGCCCTGCACGCACTCAAAGTTAATTTATTTAGTTATTCATTTATACCAAGGCTGTGGGCATTTGCCTAATTTTATAGTTGCAAAGCACTGTGTAACTGCTGTTGAGACATTTATAGTTCAAAGTGAATGTAAATAATGTATTACATTTACATATTACAGTGAGTTGAGTACAGTGAGTTGTCATGGCCTTTTATACTTTACTTTGCATAACTTATTTATATCCCAAGGTACATACAACATTTTTAACAGCTTCATTACTTTGTCGAGTGACAGCACCTGATGCCGGTAATGTGACTTCTGCGTACTTGTGAGTCATTTCTGCTGTTTTATATAGGTTTCAGTGGTAAATCTATTACTTTTAACAGACTCACAATCTGATATGGAGAATCTGAGTGCATTATAATAAGCAATACAAAAAAAGTATTACTGTGTGTCCTTCTAACCTTGAGTGGACCAAATGAGGACTTTTTTTCCAGAATTGTCATTACTATCAGTATATTTGCTTGCTCTACAATTTAACAATGCACAAACATAATAAAAAATAACCTAAAAGAAATCTCCTTCAGGCCCAGATGTAAATGGAGGGCTGGGGGTGGATTTGTGGACATTGCCCTCGCCTGTATAATGCATGTGATCCCCGATGGCCTGAGATCCAATCCTCCAGAGCGCCTCTGTTAAGTCTGGCAAGACAAGTGCTTAAAATGACCCCTTCAGACAGAAAGTACATTCCTGCACAAACAGCCAGTTGGGGCTTGATCATTTTGTGCCTTGTCCCGTGTAATGAGCATCTTGTACCATTAGATGGCTACTGTGTCTTGTCCTGTGTTGTCAGTGTCTTTGTCTTCTCCTGGGTAATGTGTGTCCTCTAGCATCAGGTGGCTTGGTTGGCATTAGGTGGTTTTTTTTTTTTGTTTGGTTTGGTTTGGCTTTAATACATTACAGGGGAATGTGCTGTGTCTTTTCCTAAACTGAGTTAAGCCCATTCTATTTTAGATAGCCATAAGTAATGTCAAGATTTGTATTATTTTAATTTGTTTTGCCTCCATGTTGGTGTTGATGTTAAAAAAGCAGTGAGCTCAGCGCTGTGAGGGTGTTTTTTTTTTTTTTTTTTTTTTTGAGATTCGGTAGGTGGCGCTCTTTTCTCCTGTCCGTGCAGCCATTGTGCCTGTCACTGCCTATGCTAACCACTGAGTCCCATTTGTATTTATTCCACACAAAATGTAACCGCAAAAAAGCTTTCATGATGATGGATAAAGTTTGAATTCAAAGTTTGCTCTTGCTAAATGCATCCGAGGACACAAACAGCACAGGGCAGTTAACAGGACCCACACAGCTACCAGCCATAAATAAGTGTGTCTGCCCCAAGGGATAGATTTATGACTTTGTACAAACCCCTTATTACAAATTAATTACAGTACATCACAGCTACAGCCACACCATCACATATGAGCACACAGTCTCATGCTGTTTCTCTGCATCGCTGCATGGAGGTGAAGTGTGCAGGGAGGAGAAACAGGAGAGGAATGAAGGAGGGGAAGGAGAAAGAGAATGCAGGGAGCAAGCTGAGGATTTAACTGGATTTACTTTCTAGTTTTCATTTTCTTGTGGTCTAAAAGCAAAGCCATTTGTAGGCTCATTTTGTTCTTACAATGATTTCGAAAGTGCTAATTGGTTTCCATATCACAGGTTAAAGCAGTAAAACCTGAAAGCTTGAACAGACTGTCACTAACTATAGTGAAACACACAGGCTAACCTGCCAACTGGAGAAATTACAGCTACAGTCATCAAAATTGCAGAGGAACGATTGAGATGTTCCAGCAGTGCATTGCCACCATGATGGGAAAATAACCATCTCATTGTCTCAGTGTTATAATTAGAAACTTTTGGTTGCCAAATTAGCTGTTTAGAACATGAAACAGCTCTCACTGTAATGAGATCACTTATAACAAGATAAAAAGAAGTGAAAAAGGCCTTTATATACAGAACAGTAAAAAGGATGGATAATATTCTTGTTCAATGACACTTTTCTGATGAGTAAGTCACTTTATTTTTGTTTTTTCAATTTATGTTATCTAAACATTTATCTGTGCAGTTCATGAGTGCAAGCAGCTTATGTGAGCAGGATTTTGAGAGTTCACACATTTTAGATTTCAGTGGATAAAAGTGCGTATAACTATTCAAACACAGACAGAGAAACTAAGTGCAAGTCTGTGTTTGCCTGTATTCATGAACGTGTGTTTGCAGGGTCAACAGGTTTATGAAATGTAAATTCATGGATTTTTCCCCAATCTCCGCCTCCTAACTTCACATTTACACACACACACACACACACACACACACACACACAGCGCATTAAACTTCCCTTGAACTGGATGCTCCACTTCGAGGGAGAGGATAAAGAAACATAAAAGTACAGCACAGTTGGAAACTCACAAATAGCCCAAGGCTGGTGGAGGATATTGTTCCTAATAGACAGTCCCACCAGGATACTCTGACTTAATCAATGATTCACACAGGAATAGTGCAATTTGGATTTCCCACTCTGGAGCTCGTCGACAAACATTGATTTTTTTCTTGCCCCCCTGTCATTTTGCCACTTTCAGGGTGCACACATGAAACAGAGCTGATGTCATGTGTTTGACTACATATTTGTTGCATAACTGTGAGCTACACTGTTTTTCTATGGGGAGCCCTTCAAGGACCAGACCAGTGATTTTGCATGTTTAGTGTAATCTCTACAAAATGTCTACACTTCACATTTCTGTTGATCTTTTCTCAAAGCAACCAGTCTTGTGTTAGAACTCCAATATCTCCAATATATTTCCCCCCTTTTCTCCAGCCATTGGTTTCCATTCATTCCACTACGATATGAAAATGAACTTTCAGAGACTCCATCACTGTAATAAAGCCATCCACATTAGCTTTCCTAAAAACAGCCGCACTTTTGTGTTTTGATGACTTGAATATGGGTGGAGTGAATCAGTCCGTCCGCCAGAAAATAGCCCCTGGGGAAACGTTTGCTTTACACAGCCAATTATCAGTTCAATATTTTATGAATGAATGAAAATGGAGGGATTTTGTTTAGCCTTTAGTGCCCCCACAGGATTTGCAAAATGGCCAAACATTCAAAATCACCAGTATGGTTCTTTTAAACTGAACCAATTGCATAACAATTTGATTCCTTGTGGACTATATAACAATAATAACTATGACACATTTTTTGGGGGGAGAAAAACACTGAATCCTTGTAATCATCTGATCATGTATGAGCTTAAAATGTCAGACAGTTTGAGTACAAGACTACTGGTGTCACTTTCTGCCTTCAAAAGCCCATTTCTCCTCTCCATTCCTGTCCTAAGTCTTATATGACATGCAATGTAAATGCAAAGGAATAGCTGGAATGATGGGAGATAAATATGTACATATAGTTTAAGTTGTACTAAAAATAGGTCTTAAAGCTGTCTGATTTCCTGAAATGGGCAGGAGGCTTGTTCCAAAGGGAGCACTGATGGACAAGGATTTCTCTTCCGATGTTTCTCACACTTTCTCCTCACACATACACTTGACTGACTGTGCTGTATGAAAGTTGTGCTTTAGTACTTAAGTGTTAGACAGCTGGCTGATAGTGCAGCCTGAATTAGCCATGACAGACCACATGCCAGCTTCAGCCTCGGCCTCAGCTGTTAAATTCTCCTATCTTGAAGGGCAAACTATTCACATGTCAAATCAAGTTTCCAATGCATTCTCTCGCTCTGCCTCTGTTCCTTTGCTTTTTTTTCTGTCGCTCTAAACATGCAGAAATGCCGGAGATGAATTGGAAGAACTGACCAAGTGGAGAATAAGACCATGGCTACCTTGTTATCCTCTGGATGCTGTATTGGTGTGGCGCAGGGCTGCCACTGACAAAGTCAAGCGTTCCTCTGACTGACAAGATACATTTTCATATAACGTGCTTAAAAATTTCATGAAGTGATGCTTGAAATTAACAAGGGAGAACAGCTGCTATGTGATGTTACTTTTAACAAGCCAGAGTCCTGCTGTTCGCACATCAAAAGCGATTTTTATCTCGGCTGCACGTTCAAAATGAAGTCAATACTCCTCTCCCACATTAATATGAGTCTTATATCTGCATGGTGCAATTTAGCTGGGTTACATTTTACACCCAGCATTAAAATACATCACTTGTAAACAAACTGAAATTGGATGACTAAAATAATGCTGTCACTCCTCTAACTTCAACTGCTTGACAACTGATGATAAACAGATTTTCTTGTTTGGTTCTGATCCACTTAATCATCAGTGATAATTATACGACAGTCTGGGTGAACACTCATTTCTGATTGGTGTGTGTTAAAACCGTGTAATGCACACGTATGCCAGCTATGGCCATACAGGTTTGGCCAGAGGGTTTGGTCAAAAGTTTGGTCAGTTTGTTAGAGCGTCTGAATGTTCCCTGTACATGCTCCCTGATATTTAGACAAAAATGCGATGTTTGGGATATTTTGTGATCTTGGTAACGTTTTTCAGCATGCATCAACAGCAGGCATTAGGCTAATCATATACACTGCTAACAACACAAACTAATTTCATATGCCTAAACAGCATGAAGCCAGTGCTGCAGCAAGCTAGCCTTCAAGCGAGATAACTCTGTCTCTGTTTTCGTGATACTCTAATGGCTAATGGATTTCTGGTTCATAAATTTCAAGATAATTCTGTGCACTGTAAAAATAATTAATGTGGTTCACACTTACAAACTTAACTTCAATTGCTGCCTTAAAAGTGTCAGTAAACTCAACCTGAAGTTAAGTTTTAAGGTTATACAAGTTGTTTAACTAATGAGCGTTTGTTGATAAAACTGATACTCAAAAAAAAAACAACAAAAAAACCAAAAAAACATACAATTCCACACTATTTCAACTTACAATTTTAAGTTAATATATCTTCAGCTATATTCACACTAGCTGCCATTTCAAATTAAATGTACTTTTTACGCTTATGTTTACATTTACATTTACATGTTTAAGGCAGCAATTGAACTTAAGTTTTCAAGTTAAGTGGACTCACGTTTGCAATTGTTATTGAATAATGACTTCAGAGCCATGTTCAAAAATATAAAATTTATTTGAACTAATAATTGTTACAGCCTCCCTGCCACACTCTGATGGGAGCTCTCTGATTCCACAGCAGAGCATAATAATAAATTAACTAACCTATGTTGCCTTACATGCTAGCCCACATTATCCATTAGCTGCCAGCCCTGTTTTTAAAATACCAAACACTTTAAACTACTATGAACTGAACACTGGCATAATACTAACACCAACACTGTGCAGCACCAGACATTTTAGTGTAAATATGTGCCATATTTTGGCATAATCAATACTGGCAAATCCACAGTGCCTCAAGTTAAATAATGTTAACCAAAGCTAGTTGCATTTCTATTACTAGGCTGTTTTACCTGTATAAAATACATTTGGCAGAAAATTTCATCTTCTTATTTTGTCATTTTATCTATCTCATGTTTTATCATGTGTCCATAGTTTAAGTGACACAATCTACTCCAAGATGTGTTATAGGGTTTTAATGTAGCCATGGTTCTCTGTCTCCATGTCACGCATTAAAACTCATTAACATGCACCTCATTGTGAATTATGTCCCTAACGTATGATACTCTCTGAGTTCCTCATGCCTGCGCAGTTCATTTCCATCTGCATAGTTCTTATGTGTGGACTAGATGTCACATTGCATCTACTATATTGTTTATATGGCCAAAAGTGTCCCTGATCATGTCCTAGTTGATTGCCTGTGGGTAATCAATACATTGGGTGCATTTGCACTTGGATTCCATGTGTTTTTGATGTGTCTTTGCTCTTGTCACATTTTTTATTGGAGGGAGAGAGAAGAAAGAGAAGGGACTTAAGAGACTGAGACTGAGACTGAAGTGACAGAGAGTGAAGAAGTGAAGAGAGAGACGTTAGAGGAAACTAGAAAGACTGAAAGATAAAGGCAGAGGGAAAAGGACAGGGAGATACAGGTGAGAAAGACAGACATGCGCCAAGAGAAAGTGGCAAGAGAAAGGAGTGATAGCCATGAAAAAAGACGAGGTCACAGAACCATCCTTTGCTGGAGAGGGAAACAGAGAGGGAGGAGGTGGAGAGGAGAGGAGAGGAGGAAGATGGTGAGATGACAAAGTAGCAGTGCAAGAACAGAGGAGAATTTAAAGAGAGGTGATGGGAAACACAGATAGAGGGGAGAGGACAGGAAGGAAGATAGGAAGGATTAGAAAGAGAAAAGATTAGATGAAAGAGGGGAGTTAAGGAGGAGAGATACTGTGACAAGAGCAAGTGATGCTTTCCACCTGATGGATCTGGTCAATCAGCTTCCTGCCCGTCATTCCCACACACAGACAGACACACACACACACACACACACACACACACACACACACACACACACACACGCACACACACATCAAGTCTGCTCTGTGGTCTGCTGCGTGTGAATTGATGTTCATAGAAGACACAACGGGCTCCTCAGGGTGAAAACAGCTTTGCTTCATTTTTCTTTGTCGCCCTGAGTGTGTGTGTGTGTCTGTGTGTGTGTGTGTGCATAAGTGTGTGTGTCTGCCTGTGCTTGGAACAACAGAGTTCACATAAATTTCTTGCAGTTCCATATGCATTTCACATCTCATATCTCTTTTTCTTAGGTTAGCCCTTATTGTATATTATTAGTTTTTAGCCTTTATAGTCTTTATTGTATATATTTAGCTTTTATTATATTTTATTTAACTTTATTATATGTTTCTACTGTTGCTGCTGGAACACCAGAATTTCCCTGGTTGGGATCAATAAAGTATTTCTATCTATCTATCTATCTATCTATCTATCTATCTATCTATCTACCTTGTTTGCAGAAAGAGGAGAAAAAACACTTTGTTTTTTTGTTTGGTTTTGGTTTGTTGTTTTTTTTTTATGGTGCCATGTGTAGCATTTTGAACATCAATTGATCATTGCAAATTAATTATCATGAATCATACCATGGTATAATAATTGCAAAAAGACTATATCACTCTCCAGTGGTATTGCAGGGCTACTCTTTAGCAAAATGGTCCAAAAGACTACATTTCCCATATCCCCCTGCTGCTGATTCTCACAGATGATTATGTCTTTACTCTAGAGGATACATATGCTGGGAGTGATTTCTCCAGTGGCCTTTCACTCCTTCCACCATCTGTCATTGCCAGAAACTCTGACAGCGTTCATTTCATGTGCACAGGAAGAACAGCGCCCTCTTGCTGTTTTCTGCTGTCATGGAATCCAGCAGAGGATCTTCTACCAAATTTGACCGTTCATATGTTTCTTAATAGAGCCAAGGTAATATGATGGAACCCACATTAATTAATCTGGCTAATCCTCATCCAGCTAACTTTGAACCAAACTGGCAGATTTATTTGTTAAAGCTGTGTATACTTATCTTGGTCAGTAGCACCCTCTTGTTTTCAATAAAGACGAGATAAATAGAGGGTGGGAACCAGGACCAGCATCGTAATCTGATTGGCTGAACGGCAGCGTGACTTAAAGAAGCAGCAGCTGGGTTCACTGGCGACAACAGCAGAAACCTGCAGATTAAATAAATGTATAAGTAGCAACAATTGCACCTGTAGCCCACACTGATCACAGTCAACCTAGAATTTTAAAAT
This sequence comes from Myripristis murdjan, assembly GCF_902150065.1. NCBI lineage: Eukaryota > Metazoa > Chordata > Actinopteri > Holocentriformes > Holocentridae > Myripristis > Myripristis murdjan. Next base: position 26,101,260 of record NC_044001.1, read on the forward strand.
AAAATAAATAAATAAGTAAAAAAAAAAAAAAGTTCACCCTGTTTGTAAGATTAACCAATTTCTGAAATTAAATTAATTAAATTAAAATTTCAATTGACTTTAATGTAGCTCACATAACTGAATACATTCAAAAGCATTTTTAAGTAAGATTAAACTCTACCTTATGTGGTTTCATACACGCAATCAGACAGATCAATCAAAATAATGAAGTTCAAATTTGATCAATTTCACTGTAGCTGACACAGCATACTAATTTATTATATTTTATTTCATCGTAATTTATTGCAACTATGGTTTATTTGGGTACATCCAATATAATCTTTTCAAAAGGCTATGTGAGAGCATTTGTTAAAATTATTGTTGAATGTATTCACTAAAAAATAAGTGCATCTTTCAGTCAACAAAAGGATCTTGGAAATCTGTTTTAAAAGATTGCCTATCCATCATAACATTTTTTTTCTCTTTCTGAGGGAAGGCAGAGCCGTGTGTGGAAAGAGAAATACCTCAGATATCTCTGATCCCCAATCAATACAGCACTGAGGTTCACTATTTTTCAACAGAGATAAAAAAAAAAGGGGGATGTCAAGCAACAGGTTCCCATGGCAATCTGACACAGAATGCAGCTGTTTGAATGTGGTTATGATTGAATTTAGCTTTAACTCTGATTTCAAATTTGTTTTTTGGCAAATTCAAATGATAGTGTTTTTATCATTATGTCTACTGAAATCCACACCCAGGACTTTATTCCCTCAACCGAGAGGCAGCTGCCTCCTTTAAAGCTGCCAACAGGCGTAACCATGCAGCTATCAGGCCTGCGGCACCGTGCTCTCAATCACGGAGCCACTTGGTGAAATCTTCGCAAATCTTGTCATGTGTTTTATGTTTGCAACTGAAAACTGGTGTCCGACTGTCCTCCCCTGCCTCAGTCCTTGTCACTGGTGGCCCTGCTGACTCTTCCCAGCTGGTGATCCTAACACCAAAGCGCGTCTTAGCTTTGATATTTTATTCATTACGTCTGCTTCCCTCCCCTCTCACTCCATTTTCTTTTTTCCCCCCGACTTTATTTATTTATTTATTTATTTACAAGAAGATATGGGAGACATTCTGAAATTAGCTAAGATCCAAAAATTGTCCTGAAAATGCATTGTGGAAAAAGATCATCATCATTCCCACTGGTTAACAAAAAACAGCACAATCTGATGTATTTTACAAAAAAAAAAAAATTGACTTTTTTTTTTTTTTTGACTCATCCATACACCTCACTCAAGTCATTGCACTTCAAAGCTGTGCACCAAAGATTGCAAAGTGCTGCAGCTTTTTTTTTTTTTTTTTTTTTTTTTTTTTTAATCATCTCTTGGTGCCATGTAGCACTGCCACAGCCGTTGACTTCACTGCAGTGTGTTGCTGAAGCTCAGTCTGAAATGGAGCTGGATTACAGCCACAGTCAAATAAATGTATATACAGACCAAGATTTTCCTTACATAGCATAGTCATTTATAGGCAGAATGAATAGGATTTGTTGTTATGGTTTGTGAACACAACAGTCAAAGTTGGCCCCTCCTCCGTGGCTAAGCTAACTGCTGGCTGGCACCGACCTGTCCAACAAACAACAGGCAAACTCCCGTGATTTTCCTAGATTCCTACTGTCGTGCCATCAATCTGTTTTTTTTTTTTTTTTTTTTTTTTTTTTTTCAAAATTCTACTCATTTTGCCTTTAATATCATTCAAGCTCTAATCAACAATGACAACATAAAGTGCATAATACAGAGCAGACTAGAACTGGCAATCTGGCAATGGTATGAGCTGCAAAAAAAAAAAGCTAGCAGCCCTCACCCATGGCCTATTTAATGTTGGGCCAGCCCTGTTTAGGGGTTGCCCCATCCCACTTTTCGGTGGGCTAGTTAGTGCAAACAGTTTGGTGGAAACATCCCCTTGCCTCCTTCTGTGAAACTTCAGAGTGAATGTGGCCATTAGGGCAGTATAGAGAACATCAGACAAAAAGCAGCAAAAGTTTCAAAAAAGCAAAAATGGGCAGACAAAGTTAGAGAAAAAAAAAGAATCCATGGTTGAACTGGGCACTGATGGGATCATCGAAAGCTTGGCAAAGAGGAGTGTACTTATGAGACGTGCTTCAACCACTTTAGGCAGGACATTCTGTTCTGTTCTATTGCTCCTTGTGCTGCTCATTTGTCTGGGAGTGTGTTTGTGTGTGTGTGTGTGTGTGTGTGTGAACCTGTGGGCCTCAGCGATGCAGCTCTGCTGACCATAAAGACAAAAGAAGATAACTTGATTTGTAATGGGACATCAGTGATACTATATATTCTGTCATGGCCTGTGTCTGGATATGTGTTGTGCAGTTTAGACATAGCATCACGTGTAATAAATAAATAAATAAAGGATTTTTTTTTACTTAAGATCTAAGGTATTTTACTATATTTTTCATAACATATAGAATTGGCTTTTCACCATTCCTCAACCATTTTTGCAGAAAAAAGCTGATAGCTGATAAATAAACATGAACCATCATTCATCTTTCTCCTCTCTCTTTGTGCTTTAAGGTTACAGAAGTACAGAAGCAAAGAGAGCCAGACAGAGTGAGAGTTAAAGGTTAAAGTAAGATGAGAATGTACGATGAGAAAGACAGAGAGGGAGGGAGAGAGAGAGAGAGAGAGAGAGAGAGAGAGAGAGAGAGAGAGAGAGACAGAGAGAGAGAGAGAGAGAGAGAGATTCCAGATATTGGAAATCAAAATGCATTACAAACTGAATTAGAAATGGTGTCAAGTCATTTAAACACTGGTAGAGGCCAATACAGAGGCAGTCTTTGCCTGAGTCAGAACACAAAGACTCTGAGTGAATCAGAGCCACCTAAAGCCAACAACAACAATTCAAAACAAAAATCTCTGACTCTTCAGGAAAGAAATCCTAAGGAAGAACTGTCAGAAATGAAATAGCTTTCATAAAGACAGAATCATTGGCAGCCTTCACCCATTTCAACTGAAACGAGTGAAACATAGCTTCCACAGGACCCCCAACTGACAAACAAACAAGTAATAAATAAATAAATAAGTAAATAATGAATGACTCATCCATTTTTTCCAATAGATATATTTTGTTGGGCTGTGGTTACTTCAAAGATGACATGCTGGGCGCCAGCTCGCTCCCCCTCAGTCTCCCGCTCTCCAGGCCTGTGGTGAGCTGTCCGTGGTGCTGAAAGAGCACAACGCGCAGTTCATTATAAACTACCAGTCCTTTCAAACACCTTTCATTCCCAAGAAAAATATGGCACTGCTGTTGTTAATTTAATTTGAGGAAATTATTAATGCTGTTGTATGTCAACTGACACATAACACTTGGTGTACAAGGTTTCTCCTCATTCCAAAGCAAACATGCCATTGTTTCAGTTTTTAATTAAGGGAATTGTTTGGATTAATTAGATGCTGGCTTGTACATAACGCTGTAAGTGCACATGGTGCATTTAAGTTGAAGTCAGAAAATCTACCATGGAAGGGAAGGGCTGCGCATCAGCTCTTAAAGTGGGCCACATGCTCAAGCCCACCAGTGAGAGCAATAAAACCGGGGTTATAGGATCAGGCAAGTGGTATTGTAAGACACAGTGGCATCTGGACCTACAAGTCTGTTTTACATTAATCTGAAAAGGAGCACGCTGATTTCAGTTCAGAGGTGCACTGACTAAATCTGTTAACAAGTAACTGTTTTGATTAATTGGGAGTTACAACATATCCCTGTAACTGCTTAACTCGGAGCTGACCCTGTCCATAAGGAGTTTGTTCTCAATTTAAAATACACAATTGGTGGGACTGCCTTAACCTAGCACAAGTCAGATCATAAGAACAGAAACAACAGTACATCAGAGTAGATTTTCTGTATACATACATAAAAATCCTGTACGAGCATGTTAATAGTTTAGCAATATGTTGGCCAGGGTCAGGCTCGGAACAAAATTTTGTCCTGGCAGTTTTTGGCTAGACAACCCCCCTGTTTCCCAACATGCACACTTATGAGCAGCATAAAGCAATATCAGGCTATTTATAATGTATAGGCTAAGCAACAGGCATCAAGTTGACACCCTAATAACAGGTGTACTTACAGGGTTTCATAAAATAATGTAAGAAATAAATAGTCAAGAAACAGCCTAGAGGAAAAGTTGGCTCTCAAACAGACGTACCTATTCATTTGACAATGGCCAACTCCTGGTGCATTTATCCTACAATCCATAACTTAAATAAAACACATATTACAAAATCATATGTCATGAATATAGCCTATGACAGAATGCATTGCTGTTATCGTACATCAAAACAGCCAATCTCAGTTTCCCCACTGGACAAAAGCTTTCTTTAATGCAGGCCTGGTCTAATGATGATCTGGACATGTGTCTGAAGCTGGACATTCATCAACAGCTCTGTTTAGTCAATCATCTGACGTTGTGTTTGCAGCTGATCTGATGTAATTCACACAACAGGCTTAACAGTCAAGATTCTCATGCTGCCCACACTACTCAAACAAGTTCATTTAATTTGTCAGGCTGCCACAAGCACCAAACTGTCCCCTACTGGAGCGACCCAGAACGACTGATCAGCTGAGCCAAAATAACTCTCCCATCTAGTCTATTTGCTGCCTAAAGCAGCAAATAGACTAGAATAGCATATCTGATGTTAGATGGTGAGAAGACGTCTCATCAGTGTGCTCTTCACCGCCGTCCTGACAATTATTCCATCAGTGTCCAAACCATAAGAATATCTTTTTCTGTATGAACACAGTATGAACGCTTCAAGATGTACTTGTGATGTCATGCTCTGTAATCTATTCTTGAGGGTATTCTTGATGAGGTTAGCACTTCCTGCACCTGCCTTACAGTATGTAATCAGATGGGTTGTTCCAACATCAAGTGGGACACGGCTCAATTTTTCCCACATTTTTTTTTCTCCACAAAATTCTTTCCCCACTTTTCTGTCCCCACATTGCTGGTGTTGTGGCCACTAGTGCACTGGCCCAACTGGCATTTGCCAGAATTGCCAAATTGCCAGTCTGAGCCTGATGTAGGCTCATTTTTGCTGAAACAGTTGCTGCTGTTGGTTTAGCTCTGCTGTTGTGCCATGTGACATTTGTTTGATTGGGCAGTAAACTATTGACAGATGGTTGATCCAATCACTGGCTGAACAATTTTTTTTGTAAACGCCTGTTTCTATTGCCTCTTCTCCAGAAGTTTTGAATCCGACTGTGCCCAGACTGGGTTTTGCGTAGTGAGCAATGGTAACAAAATCACAGTGGACTGCCTTGCTGATAATGTCATGAAATCATGTTCTAATCTTCAAGACAATATAATCCGTTCAGTTACAACAATAGAACAAATTGTGCTGATGTTTTTTCCCCTCACCATCTGTATTCTTCTGTTTAATGGTCCATTAAGCTGCTTGTTTTTGCCATATAACTGGATGATCTTTACTGAATGGGTTTGAACATGTTTTGACAAAGTAGCCATGTTCTCGCAAAACTGGTGTGTCGCCTCCATAAATCAAACCAACTAATGAATTCCCATTCCAAACTGTTAATGAATTCCCACTGATAAGCTTCTAGAGTTTTATGCAGTTAATAAAATGCTGCTTTCAGAGCCGCAGCAATGATCAAACATTAACCTATTTTTCTCAAGCACTTCCACTATTATTTTTTTTTATTTCAAATAACTCATAAACCTACAGCCAGCCATTTAAATATAGGATGCTGTAAGCGCTCGCCTGAGCCTCCTCGCCACCTCCCTGAGGTTCTTATGCGCTCGTGCAGCTGCTGCTACCAGGAATTCCATGATTATATTAACAAACAAATCACTGTGCTGTTGCATAGAAATTATGTTGATGCTAAAATGACCCACACAGTCATACCTAAAACTTGTAATCCAAAAGAGTGTTCAAAAGAGTAAAGGGGTGTGCTATGAGATTATTAAACATAAGGGATGGACTATAAATGTTATCAAAGATGGTAGGCTATCTGTCATGAACAAAGCACAGAATAGGCAGGACCCAAATGCACGACAGAGACCGGTAGAATCCAAAGAGCAGGTTTATTTACAGGCAGAGGTCGGTACACGGAGAAGCAGTCAGACCAGGCAGAGGTATCCAAAAACGTGAGGCAAAAGGCAATGTCGAAAAAACAGGCAAAGGTAATACACTCGAAGACTATGACTGTGACTGTGAGAAAAACGCTGGTACGAGAGCTAACGCTACAACGAACTGGCGACGAGACAAGACACAAAGGGGGAATATAAGCAGGACTAATGGGGAGTGATTAGACACAGGTGCGGGAGACACAATCAGGGAACAGGTGAACACAGACGAGGAGGGGGCGGGGCAGACAGGAACCTGGAACAGAGACAGGGGTGAGTGATCACAAAATAAAACAGGAAGTACAAGACATGAAACATGAGGGAGAAAATAAAATGCAAAACAGACCGTGAAACATGACACTATCTGTTGGTTCAGCTATGATTAGAGAACATTCTTAACTGAGCTAAACTCTTACTTTGAAGAAGTTTATTCTTCTTCAAATAGGACCTGATGTCCTCCACCTTTTTCTTGGGTGCTGGTTTTTTTTTTTTTTTTTTTTTTTTGCCTACAACAATAATTTTAGTTGATGTTAAAACCAAAATGCAATCATCACCTATCCAGCGAGGACATGATTGTCTAATGCTGTCATGCCTGAATCGTTTTAACACTAATGTTTTAACCATAAATTCCAGCCATTTCATTCAAATAAGGAGCCACCAAGGCTGCAGCTGGTGGGTGCCTTGAGCCAGCAGCTGCATAGCGGGTTGCCAGGTAGTCAGGTCAGATATCCCCCATATCTTGCATTTCTCTCTAATCTCTCCTTAAAAAAAAAGAGTGTCAGTATGTGTCAGTATAGATATGAAAAAAAGACACAGGGGAGAAATTGATGCACATGTGAAATCATGCAGTGATCACACTGTAATTCCAAAAACCAAAAATAAAGCAGGCAGGGAATTTAGAGCCTGTGTTTCCTCGCTGTCTCCTATTCGCCTCGCCACCGCCTCGCTGTGCGTTTAGTGAATTGATGGAGGAAACAGATCAACTTCGGGGTCACGACCTGGAGGAGCAAGGAGACAAGGAGGCACAGAAGAAGCGAACAGGATGCAGCCTCGGTCTCTCTCGATTCCCTGGGGTGCCAGGGTGGTTGAACTCTCCTTATGGTTTCATTAAACATTGAACCCTCTTCTCCGTCTACCCGACAAGCATCCCAATGACCCTGCTGGAGAAGTGAAACGGATGAGATGAAATTGAGAATATACAGATTAGATCAGAATACAGTAGATTATATTGCATTTTATTAGAATAGACAAAACCAAGCTTCATAACTCAGCCTACACTGTTCCTACACACACACACACACACTCACACACACACATACATACACACAAATGGCAACATGTGTTGAAACAGGTCCTCAGGATCCCCCTCTCTCTCTATCTCTCTCTCTCTTTCCCTCTCTCTCCCTGGGGTGCCAGGGTACTTGACCTCTCGTTATAATTTCATTAAATATTGAACTGTATCTACTGAACATGCATACTGATGAATCTGTTAAGAAGAGAACATGCACATGGCAATTTTCAAATCAGATTACTTTAGATTACATTAGCTCAGACTAGTTTATAGATAAGAATTTAACTAGACTAGATTTGAATGAACTACTATTAAAAGGCTATATTAGATTAGATTGCAATAAAATCGAATAATTTAGATAAGACTTGAAGATGACAATTTACATTAATTTTAGATTCCATCAGACTGCATTAGAATAGAATGTACTAGATTAGATCAGATTTGTTTATAGATGACAAATTACATGAGATTAGATTCAAATAAGCTAGGCTGTATTAGATTCGTTCAGACTGCATTAGAATATAGCGGTGGGGAAAAAAAGTTGATATAGCATAGAATCGTGATATTTTTTGTGGCGATATCGTATCAATACACAGGCGCTAAGTATTGATGTTGTGTCGCCAAGAATCGCTGCAATAGTTATAACAGGTTTTTATGACAGAGGTGGTCAGTTTGTGTGCTTGACAATCTCATTTTGCTGCAATAATAATGACAGAAGTGAGATGAACAGAAAATTTGCAGCTGAAAAAGGTAATAAATCACCATATATCACAATACGTATTACCACTACACTCAACATTTTGCAAAATGTTTAAGATTGCAATAATATTGTGACTTAATTATCATAATAATATCATATCATTGGGCCTCTGGTGATTCCCACCTCTATTAGAATAGAATACACTTTATTTGAATTGATTCGATTCAGTTAGAGGTTGATCATTATTCTGCAAAAGGTTGGTTTGTCACCTTCATCATAATCCATAAGACTTGAGGTAATTGCACTGCTGCTGTGCCTGTTCTTACTGTAATGACTGTGACTGTATGACTATGATAACTTCACCATGTTCTTAAAGTTTAATCTCAAGCTCCCAAGGACTTCATCTGTCTTGGCCTCTGGTTGTGGGTATCTTTATGTGAGATCTTGTATTTCTTGACAAGGTCAACACTAATACGCTGTGGCGGGGGTGTAGGGAACATTCTTTCTATATAATACAGCACACAAACCTTTTGACACTGATGGTCTAATGCTGAAACGCAACACGAGTTGTGGTAGAAAAATGTGGCTGGATATTGATTATGTACAACTATAACAAGGCGCAAAAGCTAAAAGCTTTTGGGTTACATTCCATTCCTTTTTTGTGAATATGCCCCATATTAAGGAGGTTATTGCAAAATCAATTACCATAGCAACATGAGTTGCATCAAAAAGATGCCATAGGGTATCTAGATATACTGTGAAAGAGACTTGTGATTAAGAAGAGGCCAACATTGACTTTCAGGCCCTCATATGTATATATATATATATATATATTTATATATATAAACACATTTTTAATAAACATAGCACCATGGGACCCCAGATGAACATAATTTCAACTCACTGTATATTTGTACATGGACGTGCTAACAAATATCTTTCTTGAGTGTTTTGAGTCTTGAGCTGTAATGCTTAACATAAGGTTCGACTGATAAATCAGGTACTGAAGTAGCTAAATTTAAAGATCCTGAAAATTCCACAATAAATATTGAGTATCTACAACATCCTGAAACTGTTAGTGTAGGTGTCAGCCTTCAAAACCCGTATTGCTTTAAGCCTAGTCTAAAAGCTCTTCTATTCCATTCCATTCCTCTCCCACATCCTAATTCTCTCCAGAGTGGATCAAGGCTGTAGCTGCAGGAGGGAGAGAAGAGAGAGGAGCTTTATTTCAATTACCTGTCCCCTCTTGACACACATGCTGTCTCTCTGTCTCTCTCTAACACACACACACACACACAATCAGGTTGTCCAAAGGTGATCTATAGCCTGATTGTGTGTGTATGTGTGTATGAGAAGGAAAGAGAGTGAGAGTGTGTGCGTGTGTACACGTGTGCAGAGACACACTAATTGAAATAAATGGTTGCACTCGACAGACGAGGCGCGAGCCTTGTGTAAGTGCAGGGGCGGATTTACTCATTTTGGAGTCTTAAGCAAACACAGGCACGGGGTTGTCCACATGCCTTGCTCTCCCCCTCCCCTCACTTTTTATTTCTCTAAGAAAGACATTCATGACTGTACTTTGTTGTCCATTCACAGGGAGGAGCTGTCATTGGCTGTCATCATTTAACGTGGTTTTCCAGCACGTTCTCTGATAGAATATCCTTTGTGGACTTGTTTGCTGCTGCCCAAACTGGAGTAGTTACTTATGATTTTTTATAAATATCTTATCTTGTGTTCTTGACAATATCTTGACAATAAGAGGTCAATTATGGAGACACAAAAATAACAAACATAATACGCTGTTAAAAATGTTGACCTTTTTTTTTTGTCTTTATCTGTCTTTTTCTTCATTCTCCATTTATTAGTGTATTTATTTATTTATTTATTTAATTATTTATTGTGTTTACATTAGTTGAGTTTGTCTCCCTAATCACCTCAGCTTTAGCAGATGGGGAACATGTGAAGCATTGTTACTGTATTGTTGTGTCTTGAGTAATCAGAGCAGTGATGGATCTCTTTCATGGATTCTCAGAAGCTGTGGTACGTCATATCTGTCATGCAGCTATATTGTGTATAACTGGGAGGTACAGTTAGGATGGCCATACTAAAATTTGGCCTTGTGAGCCGGGGCCTCAACAAATGATGCCTGATGGAGAGAACAGCCAGTGCAGACAGCCTGTCCTGTGTCACTGTGGACCTGAGGTTTCGTCTTAATGAGTTTCACTGATGGGAAACCTCTCTCACCTGAAGCCTCTGTCGCAGGCAGAGTGAGAAGCCCTGGATAGATGGTGTGGATAGCAGCAGCATCACTTGAGCGACCTGAGCAGCAGCATGTAGCTCGTCTTTGCCAGTATTAGCAATGCAGACACTAGTGCGACCACAAGCTGTGGCTTCTTGCTGCTCCTCAGTAACGTCAGTAGCTGCCATGAAAAGGTTGACACCTTTGGCAGTTTTGCTAAAAAAAAAATTCTGCTTTCTTCCATCTTCCTCCTTTCCTGGAGGTAGATTTGCTTCACTTTTCAACAGTCTGTACACCAGGCCGTTTGTTTTACATGAGTTGGCTACTGTCCTCTTGCATTATTTCTACATTTGCGAAATAAGAATATAGTTCAGAGTAGTGGGGACTGAGGGGGGCCCTGAGACACTCATGAATTAAGCATTTAACATATGTATTTGGAGAAAGACATATTTAATTGGTGAAAATTACAAAAAAAAAAAAAAAAAAGTTTATGAAGTGTTGCCCTTGGTGATGCCCTCGGTAACTTGGAGCCTAAGGCAATTGCCGACATTTGCCAAATGGTAAAGTCTGCCTCTATGTGTCTTTCAAAGTGTGTGTGTGTGTGTGTGTGTGTGTGTGTGTGCGGGTGTGTGTGTGTGTGTGTGTGTGTGTGTGTGTGTGTGTGTGTGTACACATGTGTGTATTTCCTTGTGTCAGTGGCTGAATGGCCACGCTGATGCAACATTGTGTCTGTCCTCCCCATCAGCCTGTCATTGGATCTCTCTCTCTTTCTGACACACACATACACAGAAACACACCACACACGCACGCACACACACACACACACACACACACACACACACACACACATATTTAACAGAGACTATAATCATTCCCTTGAGTCTCATGAAGTCATGAAGACAAAGTGTGGCACTTTAAGGCTGTTTCATCCCCGCAGACAGACTGCCTCCAAGCTTTATCCCACTTGGAGGCCATCGTGAGCTTCCCCTCTTCTCCTCGGTGCAGTGATTTCACTTGTCATACATATGTGCCAGCTACTGTTTTGATTGACAGCTGTCATGGTGATTGGCAGTCCAAATGGCAAGTGGCAACGGGGGACAATCCGTCTCGAAACCTCACACACACCCACACACAGTGACAGTAGAAGTGTCAACAAGGGTGCAAACCAATTTTTGAATTATGAAAAATTCTGTAATTTTGATAGCATGGCTCCTCAGAAAGCCAAAGCCAGTCTTTTATTACATCTAATATTATAAATTACTTATTTCATTTAGATTACATTTACATAATCTGAACGTAATCATAATCATATTCATAATTCACTTGACAGACTCCTGCCTCTCCAATGGCAGAGGCCTGATTTAAATATTCATATTTAAAAGCAAATTCCTTATAGAAATGAACTAATTAATACAGAAAGTCTTGTTCCAATGATCAAGAGAGACAGATCAGAAAAAGAAAGACCGGAAAAAAAATGCAGCTCAAACCCACTGAATTAAGCCCACTCTTATTTCTTATTAGGTGCTCTGGATCGTGGATTAAACAAACATAAGACAGCAAAGAAGATTTCATCCTTTTTAGATGAAATGCGAAAATATGTTTTCATTAATTTATTTCCTCCTAATGACATGCAGACAATTAATGAAGTCTTTGATCCTGTTTTAGCAGGAAAAAATTCAGTGCAGAAAAAGATGGCTTAGCTGTTCTGGTTGACTTCCATTATTGTGTGTGTGTGTGTGTGTGTGTGTAGGTGTAGTGGAGGGAAGGGTTATTGGGGAGTCTGTTGAATTGTGTCTGACAGGTTCTATTATTGGCTATGAATGAGTGTGTGATTGTGTGTGTGTGTGTGTGTGTGTGTGTGTGTGTGTGTGTGTGTGTGTGTGTGTGTGTGTGTGTGTGTGTGTGCGTGTGCGTGCTAGAATAGTAAATATAGGAGGAAATTAGTTGTCCTGCCATGACGGGCCAGCCATCTGTCACCGACAGCAAAAACAGGAGGATATAAAACAAATAGTGCAACAGAGGATAGATGGGGAAATAAGAGCACTGATAAAGGATGCTCAGGATGGAAGGAAGGAAGGGCACAAAGGAGGGAGTGAAAGTAAATGTACATATCAAACGGCACTTGAATGAGTAGAATGAATAATTTAAAGAAAAGAAAGGAGGATGAAAGAAATGATCAAATGAGCCATCCCGCTGGGTTTGGACAGTAAGTCTGAAGCATTATTCCTGGCTCAGTTCCGTCTGTGTCCGCCAGGCCCACATCAGAGTTAAAATTATACATAACTGAAAGCATATTGACCCAAAAAGAAAATGCTGACAAAAAAGAGTGGCATTCCACAAGGGTTAATTCCAGGACCCCTCATATTCAGCCTGTACATGTTCCCTTATGGTTATATAATACAGAAACACAATATTTGGTTCATCTTCATGTCTTACTCTGGGGATCATCTCAGAGTAAGATGATCCCCAGAGTGCTTAGCTGTATAGTGGATGCATGCCTTTAAATATTATTCACCCTAACAAAGACTAAAAAAAACAAAACAACAAAAAACAACAAAAAACAAACCCTAACCCCAAAACACACTAACCCTATCAAAAACCTTCAGAGATTTAGGGCCCTATCTTACACCTGGCGTAAAGTGGCGTCAAGTGCAACACATGTGTCTTTGCTAGTTTCCAACCAACACAGTTATCATTTTTCCCATCCAGCGTCCTCGTTGTCTAAATAGCAAATGCACCTGCACCCACCTGACCGCCTAGGGGTGTGTTGGTCTTAGAATGAGGTGTGGTCAGGCACATTGTTGGTGCATTGCTATCATGGGGCTATTGAAAGCAATTGCACAACTGACCAACAGAAACCAGGTCTGAAGTCAGTGGCGCAGTTGTAACTGTTATTTTAAGGGCACGTCATCAAGATAGTAACCCCATGTATTCATGGTGTTGAGGTTTTGGCTGCAGACTACTAAGCATAGTTAGCATCCAGTTTCATCGTGTGTGTGTGATTTTTCCTATTTATCTATTTTATGCTGTGAGTGAAAATGTGTCTGTTTAACTGTGTCAAAAATCATACAGATGTGATTGTGGACTGATTAAGAGTCACATGTTTGATTAATTAGTAGTCATTATGAGGCTATAAGCAGACAGAGCCGTGCCTAATGGCTGTGTGTAATGACACAATAGCAGCTTCGGCGCTGTTCTTGGATTTTGCCAATGCAAGTTTAAGAAGAGAACGAGTGTTTAGAGACCATGCAGACTTTCTGGCCCACGATTGATGAGAGGCTTATGCCCCGCTTCAGGTTTCCAAGAGCTGTTTTCTTGGAGCTGTGTGCTGAACTGGGCCTGCTGTTGGAACGACACGCGCAGAAAACCAAGCAATCGCTCTTCTGCTCTGAGGAGAGGCGGGGTCCCCTCCCCTCCACCTGTGGCTCACACACTCTCACTCTTAGCCACTCGACATATTTTATTTTGCTGGTGCTACCAGTGTTAAGAGCTCCAAACAAAACAGCCCTCCTCTTCTTAGCCTCTCCAACCATTCAGGTCCCATTTGGTGAAATTATATTTTTTCTTTGATGTCCTTTTCATTCCAATGTCTAAAAAATGAATGAGCTGCAACAGATATTTATATGGTAATAAGGCTAATTAGGGGTGTGTCAACCTCAGTTTATGGCTGAGTGTGGGAGTAGGCATTGGGCTTATGCATGAACAATTCCACAATTACTGAGAATTATACAGAACATGGTTTTATGATCTGATGCAAAGAGTGCATATACACTTTTCTGATTGTGCGTATATGGATTTTGGAGTGTGACCAGAGCTTCAACATGCTTTAACAATAGTAAGGCAACAACATTGTACAACCCCAATTCCAAAAAAGTTGGGACGTTGTGTAAAATGTAAATAAAAACAGAATACAGTGATTTGCAAATCTGATAAACCCATATTTCATTCACAACAGAACATAGACAACATATTAGATGTTCAAACTAAGAAACTGCACCATTTTAAGAAAAAACAAGCAAACACATCTCAAAAAAGTTGGGACAGGGCCATGTTTACCACTGTGTAGCATCCCCTCTTCTTTTAACAACAGCCTGTAAACGTCTGGGGACTGAGGAGACCAGTTGCTGGAGGTTTGGGAGGGGAATGTTGTCCCATTCTTGTCTGATGTAAGATTCTAGCTGTTCAACAGTCCTAGGTCTTCTTTGCCGGATTTGTCATTTTATGATGCACCAAATATTTTCGATTGGTGAAAGGTCTGGACTGCAGGCTGGCCAGTTCAGCAGCCGGACTCTTCTACTGCGAAGCCATGGGGTTGTAATGGATGCAGTATGCGGTTTAGCATTGGCTTGCTGAAATATGCAACACCTTCCCTGAAAAAGATGTCGTCTGGATGGGAGCATATGTTGTTCTAAAACTTGTATATACCTTTTAGCGTTGATGGTGCCTTTCCAGATGTGTAAACTGCCCATGCCATAGGCACTAATGCACCCCCATACCATCAGAGATGCAGGACTTTAAGCTGATAGTAGGCTGGATGGTCCCTCTCCTCTTCAGTGCGGAGGACACAGCGTCCATGGTTTCCAAAAACGAATTTCAAATTTCAATTCATCTGACCACAAAACAGTTTTCCACTTTGCCTCAGTCTATTTTAGATGAGCTTTGGCCCAGAGAAGACAGCAGCATTTCTGGATTTTTGGAATTGGGGTTGTACTATCATGTTACTTAGAGTTGATATGCTCCTATTTTTTTCCTGCCCTGAAGGCTATAACATTGGAATTGGTTTGATTTAGAATGTGAAATAGGATGTACATTACTCTCAAGAGTCATTAGCACCCTTGGTTGGGGTGAATGAAAAAGACATGGCTCAAAAATCAGTTCAATTATCCTCTGCACATACGGAGATTTCTTTTTTTCATGCTCTCTCCCCCACCACCTATTACTGAAGTATTAATCATTTAAACACTTTTTAGGCCTCCATCTACTTTAATGGTGAACTTCAAAACTAAATTTTATTTCCTTTTAAGGTGTGAAATCATAAAAACTGTTATGGTGTCATGCACCGCTCAGTGTGACCTCATTTCACAAAACGATGCAAGCCATCGCAGAATATGAGGAAACGGAGGAGCGGGAAAAGATCAGTTATGAGTGCAATGAGGAATATCTTCCATTTTCAGAAGAAGAGGAAGAGGATGGAAAGAATAAAGCAGGAGGAACAGGCTGGTTTCAGCACAGGAGAAAGTTGCACTGCTGATAAAAAGAAAAGGCACATAGTATGTCTGTCAATGTGTAGAGCTGTTCAAAATCTGCCATGACTGTTTTGAGGAAACAACAGCATCAGTTTCCAGATTGGGCGATAACAACAATGATGCCAGATATGGACCAAACAGTCACACCTGACAAAACTGCCAGTGGGCAATCTGCTGTTGTCCTCCATTATTCTTGCGCCAGGCTGTTTGCCAACAAAAACCGTGTAGATGCCAAGTGTTATCAGCCTGACTGTCTTCCATTGTACACATACTTTCAGTACTAATATTCCTATTGTGAGCTGGTCGGAGTTATCTCATGAGAAGTACAGCAAGAACAGCAAGACTCATTGCATCACTCATAGCAAAAGATGGCAAAAGCGCGTACCTTTACAGTGATTTTTATCATCACTATATTAGATATTGCATCCAAAACTCACATAATATAATATATTTTCTTGATATGATTTTGTCTGCTTTCTTTCAATGTGTCATTTCTTGCCATTAAACAAAATACGGCCCTTCATTTGTGAAGGAACAGTGTCAGAATAGTTGTTCACAGTGAAGGTGTCCAGGAGGGTAATAAGAAATTCATGAGCTTTTGGAACAGGTTCTTTAAGCCTAATGGTTGCTGGTAATAACTGAATGCTTTTTAAGATGTTTTTATCTAAAACCTCATTTGACTTGTATTCTCAGAGCAGTGAAGTTAAACGTTACATCTGAATTAAGCTGGAAGGATTGCAGGAGACAAAGGCATTCTTTGATGCACAAGATCAGGGAGAACAGGCCGACGCTTTGCACAGATTTTCCATCAGCCGTATTTTGAAAGATGCATTTCTATCTAAAAATCACAGTTCCTCTTGAGACACATTCCCAGAAGTAGTATGGAGAGTGCACCACAGGTTTTAGGCATTTCAGGTGGCGCATTTTCTGGCACTTTGTAAGCTCCTGCTGATTGTCTACAAAGCTCTGAATAGCTTGGCAGCAAATACATTTCAGTTACATACATCATTTGAGCCAACAATGTCTCACACATCTCCTGGCCTGTTAGCTGTTCCAAGGAAGAAAACAACTGTCAGTGAAACAGCTTTTAGCTCCATTATCTGTATTATACTCTCAGCTGCTGAGATAGACTGCTAGAAAACATGGTGACCCCTGCGGTGACCCCTGTGCTGATTAAAGATGAGGCCACTGAGGTGATTTCCTCTCATAAGTACCTTGGTGTCCTTGCAGGTAATAGGCTGGACCAGAAAGATAACACCAGCGTCATATTTAAACGGCCCAGTCCAGGCTTCTTCTTCTTCTTCTTTTTTTTTTTGCTCAGGAAGCTCTGGTCTTTTGTTGTCAGCAGGTCACTCCTGCACATTTTATCAAATCATTTTAGCAAGTTGCCTGCTGGGTGTGCAGCTTGAGCTTAGAGGACAGGAGCAAGATCAATTAACTGATCCAGAAGGCAGGAACCATTATTGGTGCGTTTCCAAAATTTGATAAAAGAAAATGCAAATTAATGCAGGTTCCCATCAACGACGTTTACTCAAATTATCCTGAAAACTACAAGTTCAAGTTCAGGTTTATTTAGAGCCGAAAGTCACTCCCTCCCTCGCCACTGCACGGTGCCTTCACAACTGTATTACCAGAACAATTATTGTGGCTCTTTGACAGTTGTGTGGTAAATTAATAGGTTGGTGATTAACGATGGAAGGGAGGTGTTTTCTATCAGGGGGGTGGTCCACGACACCTCACCTGCTCACAGCAGTTCACAGTTCAGCATTTCACAGAGCACCGACGTCTCTCCTCCACCGTCATGTTTGTTGTCTGAGCAACTGTCTCTGACTCCCTGCAAGTTATCATTACCTGAAAAAAAAAGTGTTTCTATCTCCAGTTTAGCACATTAACTGTTTTCTGACAAGGGCAAACACTACCTCAGCGCAAAAAAAAATGTTGTAAAATTGAGTACGTTTTTTTTCTAATTTTGCCATTTCCATCAACCTTTTCTAATGCCAACTTCAATAATATTTATTACACCATAATAAATATTGTAAACATCAATGTGACTGTACTAGTATATGTCATACATAAGCACTAACATATATTACAACAGTCACACTGGTGTTTACACTATTTATCATTGTACTGTGCTCTCCCCTAATTTGTACTGCCTTGAGGATTCCTTTTGTCCTAACTATTGTCTGTCCTATATGTATGGTGGCATAGTATTGCATCTGCTACCTTATCATACTGTATCATATGGTATCGTATTGTTTGCACTAATCGCTTTTGAAAATAGTCATTAAATTTGACTTGACCCAAGCTTTAACTAGATTATGTCTTTGTGTGTCTATGTAATATGTTTCAGTGTGGTTCATAATGTTATTGTGGGTTTGCATACCCTGCCACATGCCAACTGTAACCCTGAATAACACTGAAAAAAAAAAAAAAAAAAAATGTAAACAGGTTGCAGAATTTGAGTTGAGATTTCCTTTCTTTGCCTATGTTGTTAAACCAACAATATAGTCAATCTAGTGGACACAGGGTGCTAAATGATCCTTAAGCATGCTCAAACTAGCAGCTGCAGGTATTTTGATAGTTTGGTTACATTGATTGGCATGGCTTATGTTACCCTCCAGTGGGCATGGCTTTTCATGATGCATTGAGCTATGTCTCTATAAAAGATATGCTCTGACAACAATTTCCCACCAGGGCACCTATTCCCTAGTCGGACTGAGAGGCACAATGTGCTGCAACACGGCTGCTTCTAGTAGGGACAGCTTCGAAACTGGGAGTAAAACGATTATCTCTTTACTTTAAAGATGGCCGGAACTGACAGTGATCCCTGCAACTTATCAAAGAATCAGTGGTCCATGGAAATTAACATGTGGCTGGGAATTGGGTTCCCTGACATCTCTGGACCTGAGGGAATTGCAGCAATCCATTTGCTTCTCTTCTCTTTAGCTTTTGGCAGTCTGTAAAAAAAGATACCACTAATTTCCTATGTGTACAGCCAATTGCACAACAGCTCTTTCCTATTTTAGATGCTTTCTTGTGCTCTTGTGGCAGTGACTGAACAATAACGATGCCACTCAGCGGGGGTAATCCCAGTGGATTCTGGATCTGGTGTTCCACAGAAGTCCATAAGCCAATATGAGGTTAAGGCAAGTTCATGGATGAGAAGTAAGACGAGGGGAAAAGCTAGTTTTGTGATGAGAGGAGAGGCACAGTGGGACTTTGTATCTATGATATGGGGAGACCTATCAATCCAACTCATCTCAGCATAGAGATACAGCCCTCGGTGGAAGTGTCAGGAGACCAGATGAGAGAGCAGAATTAGCCAAATGTACTTTTGCTCAGCTCTTGCTCTATGTGCGAGTGTGTGTGTGTGTGTGTGTGTGTGTGTGGGCAGACCTTGGCTGGCAAGATGTCCCTCAGGGTTTTAACAACAAGCCACCATGTATCACATACAGTGTTTTGCCAAGGGGGTTTCAATGATGTCATGTTTATCTCCTTTTAACACGCGCACACACACAGAGATCAAATGAAAGACAAGCAAACATACGGAACATCACTTTCAGCACTTTGGCAGAGACGGGTGGGGTGGGAATACCACTGATCAAACACACCCGGGCGGACAAAGTACACAGGCCATAAGGGGAGTACGGTACACCAGACTGATACACACTGATACATCACATCAAGACACACTGTGGTGGTGGCAAAGGAACAACTTGATGGAATGAAAGCGTAAAGCAGAGTAAAAGTGACCTCCAGTGTTCCCCAGATTTTTTATCCTTCAAGCCTTTTCTAAACTAATATAATTCTTACCCAAACTTACAAACCTTAGGCTGCATATTTACTTAAATATTTCAAGTGATTCATACAAGTCTGGCGTGATTTCTTGGTTGCAAGAAATCATACCAATCATTCAAGCTGTGGCAGAGCCAGAGAGCTCATAGCATATTAGTCACTGGCTAACACAAGAAAATGGATGACAAATTTCTACACTGCTATCAGAGTTGTTTAAATAAATTAAAATTATTAACACTTGAAGCAGAGCAACATATTCGCCAACTTGATTTGGAAAAAAGTTTAATTTACCCACTAGCATCACTGTAAAGGCCCTTGTGGTCTGTTTATTAGAATTAACCTAGCCTGTTCCAGAGAAATATATTCCACTAAGAGCAGGCCTAGCCCTGGGCTGGTGTCACAGGGTGATGGCGTGTATGTGTGAAGGAATGTATGCAGCAGCTGTTCCTGGTGGTGGCGCTGTTTTGGAGGGGGACTCTCTGGGTTGTTGCAGGGTTTCACATTAGCCTGGAAAGACACTGGAGCTCAGCGTGTTGTGCTCGCTGCACTGTGCGCTGTGGGGTCTACCACCTTTCTCCTTACCGCTAATTGGAGAAGTGAGGACAGGAGTGCAGTGTGCCGGTCGGGGGAGAGGCTGACCTCACGGGCACTGTGCCGGAGCGGTGCAGCAGAAACTTGGTGTGCAACTGAAGACGCATGCTCACAGCCTGGGCAAACAAGGAGAGCACAGAAGTAGGGATGGGCGTATCGATCCTGTGGTATCGATATATCGATACTCACACGCTACTCATTTGGCATCAAATTCCTTAAACAAATAACAATACTAACAAATAAGAACTGGGGGTGCATGCATAACTTTCAGCTGTTTTATATAGCTTCCTTCACTTACTATGTGCCGAGACACCCCTGTGCCTGGCGGCGTATTGAGCTGGCCCGTGTCACGTGACGGCCCGACAGCACAGCCAGCAAGAGTGGATCGAATGCGGGAGCCGGAGGAGAACACAGAAAATAATGGCAGATCGGTCTTTTTTTCTTTTTTTTGACAAGAAAAGTGAAAATATGCAATTTTTTGTTCATATTTAACTTATTTCGTTCATATTTATGTTATTTATTTTAATTTTAGTTTTATTATGTATTGACCATAATAAGCCTTTTGCCCTATATGCGCTGGGATAGGCTCCAGCAACCCCCCGCGACCCTTGTGAGGATAAGCGGTTTAGAAGATGAATGAATGAATGAATGACCATAATGAATATAGTATAAATGGTCTGTATTTGTCATGTAATTTGTCTTAAATGTAACAATATTTTGAATGAAAAAAATTGTCAGTAAGAAATTATCAGTATCGGTATCGCTGAAAATGCAAGAAAAAGTATCGGTATCATATCGAATCCTAAAAGTGTGGTGTCGCCCATCCCTACAGGGAAGCTGGGAGAAGAGCTGACATCCTGCAGGAGCCATGAGAGAGGCAAGAAAAAGGGACATACTCCATGGGAAATGGAGGGGTGAATGTGCGCTTCACCTATCCTTCAGTTAAGTCCCGTTTTCATAATTGCTTCCAACTGTTGAATGCTGGGAGGTGGCAAGGGTCCACGTCGCAACTCCAAAGGCATTGAAGAACTGACAGCAGCTCTGCTGAATAGGAAAGAGCCTGTCCTTTGTGTTTGTTGTTTCCTTTTGCTGTTTGCCTGACACATTTGCTTTATATGCATGGATATTTGATTTGTTTTGGTTGCAGCTTATTTAGTTAATCATGCCAGTATTTGCCTGACTTCACTGAATCATTCGTCCAAATGTCCTTCATTGGCTTTTTGATCATATCAGAGCTCTTGCATTTGTCATGGCTGCTTCTGACCAACAAATTGACTGTCATGCCAGCACAGCGCCAAGTGGGTTATGGTTTTAAAAGTGGCTTCTCAATAGATCTCTACATTTGTTTTTCTTCTCATCTTCACTTCAAGGTCAAATATGGGCTCACTTAGGCTGTAGCAAGAGAAATGTTTGTGTTGGTATTGTGTGGATGCCTCTCATGGTTTTGACAGACATGCCAACATTAATCACATACAGCGCTCTGGCACACACTCGTAGACTGGGAATAGCCTTCATCCACACTATACCTTACACACATACACAAAGACAGACTGAAAAACAAGAGAACATGAAGCAAATACAGCAGGGATGTGTGAAGGGGAAGGGATACTTATTCTATACACAGTCTCACACACATATATATTCATGCATAAACTCTCTTTATCCTCTCTAAGGGTTTGCAGGGAAAGCTCATGGCATACAGATAGCCGAGCAATACATCAAAGTATTGTAGCAGGTCCAAGAGTCCCATTATCACAAACTGACAGTCTTTTCTTTTGCTGTACGTCGTTTGATGTGAAATCCAGTATTACACTGTAGATAGGTCAGCAGGCCAACTTTAGCTCACTGGCCACATACATGGGATTTCAAAAGACTAATTTTCACTGCCCCAGTGCAAACCTAGCATCCGCACAGCAACGATCAACAAGTCGCCAGTGAATGAAGTCCATCCATTTCCTACAGAGCTGAACAACCAGGGGAGCTCAATCGGTGTGTGAATGCACACCGAGCTTGTTGACTAGAATAGCCGCAGCTTTCATGGTCAGCGGCCATGAAGAATTTAATGGTATATTATGTTCTTTGATACAGCAGCATCTCTGTGAGCTGTTTGTTTCAGGGGGGAAGGCAAAGCTGCAGTGGAAGAGACAGTGGCTATGGCTAAAACATATGTGGGTGGAGACTTTTTTTTTTTTTTTTTTTTTACCCATACTATGCTTTTTAAAGTGTTGAGGCTTTCATAATGACAACATTTTTGAGGTGGATGGAAAATAAGTTCCTTTAGGTATGTCAATAAAGTAGGGGTATTGTCCCATTCAAGTGGTGATAATTACGTTTAATGTATAGGCTATTCCACTTTGCCCAATAGGAAGTGCACATGAACACACTACCATTTTGGGTAAATCCAGATTCAAGGTTAGACTTAGACTAGACTAATAAATTCATGATAAATTATAGCTGCTGCACAGCGATGGGTCGGGTCTGGGCATTTTTACGCAATTCTAAGCAACAAGCAGAAGAATATGAACTTAAATACTGAACTGATTGACACACCTGGTAAGAAAGGGGCAGGACACAGGCCTGGAGGGGACAGATGATTGAAACACAACAAAGACATGCAACATGGGGGCGGGGCTAATGAGATAATGCAGGGCAGGTGTGAGCATAAACAAGCTGACAAGAGGAACAATAGGGACAAAATGAACACAACAGACTAAAATACAATAAACATTATAGCTGCTGTGCAGCAATGGTCAGGGCCAGGCAATTTTAGGCAATTCTGAGCAACAAGTAGAGAATAGGAAGATGAAAAGAAAGGTGGTGTTCTTGAACTCAATTTCTGGCATGAAGGACAATGCTCTATCTCACTGAGCTAATTAGCAAGTGTCAATTCATGTGAGGCTTCACAAATTGACTAACCCAGTCACATGACAGGAAAGACATGGAAAGGCAGATTTCAAACCACTGTAAAATAAATAAATAAATAAATAAATAAAAAAAAAAGTCATCAAGACAAAAATCTGACCATGATTATCTGGCATGGGACTGGACCTCTGTGCAAAGTTTGGTGAGTTTTTGCACATGGGAATGTTGCACAAGCTGAGGCTTGAACTCACAATCTTTGACACCGAGGACCGGCCTCTGAGCTAAAATCTCACATGTAGCTTCACAAACTGACTGAGCCAATCACTGACATGCAGGGCAGCAGGCAGCCATGCATGGAAAGGCAGATTTTAAACAGCTGTCAAAAATTTAGTTATTAAGACAAAAATCTGAAAATACACATATTGCATCTAGACAGCATGGAGATGTTGATCACTTGTTTTTAACAATGATTGATTTGCTCCATAAGTGAAAAACTGATGTTTAAAAATGCCATTTTTACATTGACTCCAATTGTTCACATTAGAGCAAAATTCAAAATGCTGTCAAAAATCGAGTTTTTGAGATAAAATTCTGAAATTTGCCACACATCATCTACCATGACTCCAAAATATTGTCCATTTTTTTCATGAACATTGAAGATGTATTTAGCAAGAATTTGCAGGTATATGTTTTCAGTACCATTTACAGTCAAACATTTTGATGCACTGTAGGCTCAATTTTTGATAAATCAAAAATCTGAGAAACAAGGTTTGTCTAGGACAGTCTGAAGATGCTCTGTAGCAAGTTTGGTGTCAATTGAGCAAAAATTGTGGGAGGAGAAAGAAAGAAAGAAAGAGGACCTGGAAATACAATAGTGTCCTGGCAGCTTAGGCTGCCTGGACCCTAATTATGGTGCAATGACCATTGCTGCATTGCGTTAGTTTAGCAAACAGGTTATCAAAAAGAAAAAGTTTGTCATGGAATGTAGAATTTTTCAGGAAAGATGGAAAAAAGTGTTTTCTTCTGGGAGGTAAATCACAAACCTTTATGCTATACAGTATATTTATTGCATTTCTATCTTCTGCTTTATGTAATTCTACATTATGTGTTACATTTAGTGCCAACATCTTATTGACTGGTAGGCTATATATTGATTGATTCAAAATAATAAATCAGAAAGTAGCCTAAAATATCCATGTCATATTGTTGTTAGCAAAAAGTAATCTTGCCCCTGTGAGGTCTCATCTGAGCATGCGGCCCACTACCTAATTTGAGCCTGACACCCCTGTTTTACATGCAACACAAACAGTTTTCTCTGAATAAGAAATTTTTATGTAGTCCTTTTTCACAGCAGCCATTTGTATATGAACAAGAGAGTAAACACAGGTAGGACGAATGCCATTAATTGAGGTTCTGCTCCACTGACCTCTGACAGAACCAGGGTCCTGGTGTTGTTCATGTGGGCTCACTGGAGAGGCTCTGGCATTCTTCAGTGGAAGTTAGTAACACCTATGTGTACTCAGCCAGTCATGTTAAAATGGCTGCTGTGAAAAGGGTCTATTAAGTTGACCCTGGTCAAAGCTGACGTCACCATGGAACAAGCATAGCTCCACCCAGCCAGTGTCACCGAAAACACCTTTGTGTGTGTGCCCAAGGTCTTTAAATTAGTTTTTCTAAACTCTGATTATTAACCTTAGATTATTTTTTACCTATTCCTTTGGTGTTCAATGTGATTCATTGTTTGACTTCAGTACAAGTGTACTGAGCGTGTGGGTACCCAGCAGTGCCTCAGTATGGATTGTTACAGTTCATTAACTATAAAATCACTGCCTGTAAACCACAAGGAACACATGCACATTCTCACACACACACACACACACGCACATACACATACCATGGCTACCCAACTGAGCTACAATTATTTTTCACACTGATAATGACACACATACATGAGCGCACAGGCACACATACACACACAAGTCCATGCAAGTCTATGCATATTATGACTCACTCAATCTTGCATTGCTGTGTTGATAGGCTCAGTGGGTAATGCAGGGCTGAAAAAAGGGAAAACACACCAGCAGAATGCACAATCCACCTCCAGACCCTTCAGGAGTCCACAAAGGAAACCTGAAGCACCTCCTGGTGTTATCAGGTGCCACATAGAGGGATATTAAAGTTGATAAGCTGCAGTGGCATTGAGCCTCCGAGCTCTAGTATTTCATCAGGAAACCCCAGGATCAGCTGCCCTTGTGAGGCCCGTTACCCAGATGGCCTAACAGTCAGCAGGGGGGTGAGAGTAGCAGTTCAAACACCTGCCTGGTGTTTGAACTTTGTCTGGAGAGGTGTGTAAAAGGATGTGAGGACGTTGGTGAAGTTGGCTGAATGCAACACACTGTTCCAGCACTTCTATCAAACCAAAGGCTGCTCGTGGGGCTGGAATCTCATTTGTTAAAATCCATCTCAGTGCAACTGGTGCGATTCAATCAACCAATGATCTCATTTAATTGTAGTGATGTGTCAAAACTAATGTGGTCTTGATTGCTAATATCAGTTTTAATTATGTCAAAAAATAAATCATGCAAATTCCACAAAAATGTATTTTCAAAGATTTGCGTGCACTCCACGCTGCATTAGCCAAAACATTAGTTGGTGCACAATCAAGACATTAAAATTAATCACACAGATTAAGTGATTGGTTCATGCAGGCAGGAATATGTGAAAGGCATTCTAATAATAATAGAGTGATCCTTTTTTGGCCGACTTCAGGATGTGTTTTCTCTTTCATCTCCTCCACAGGGGGGGTCAGGGCCAGTTGCAGAACAGGAGCCTGGTGCTGCCCAATCACGACTTCCGCCCGGAGCATTGAGCCCTCACAGGTTTAAAGTGACGTCACCTGCATCATCAGTGTAAACACCTGCATGTGGCAGAGGTCAAAGGCTAGAAGGGGTATCAATAAAACACCGTGACATCGTGTTATCTTGACAACATTACCAGCTGTTGTTATTCTGTTTTCTAATATAATTATTGGTACTTTTTATCCTTTAAACCTACTCCTTCTAGCTTAACATTACATTGTGATAAGTGGTTATCAACTACATTAACTCCTTGATAAAGTCTCAATAAACCTGAGGGCATTGTTTCAGATGCAAAACAATCAAATATTTTTCTCAAGCCACTGAAATTCTGGCTATGTTTTTAAGACAGTCCGTGTTTAGCTGAGTAAATGTCCATTTTAATTAAGCAACTGTGTTACCAGCAGGATGCCATTATGTACAGATATATTTTTTTGTTTTATACCATGATTGTCTCAAATGGCGTCAAGTCATCTTTATAGACTAATAAACAGAAAAGCAACATGTGTTTGAGGAAATTTGATAGCTTGATAGGAATTTTACTCCCATTAAAATTACTGAAGAAGGAATGACATCAGCACTCGGCCGCACTGCAGCCTGTGTGAACTTTAATATGCCCACAGTTATCCATCATGTTAAGAAACACCATTTTGAGAACTGATAGTTTGCCTAAAACTGTAACTCGAACTATTCTCAAGTCACTGATCAAGCTGTCTAATGTATAATAAAAAACAGAAATAAGGAAATAATCCAAAATATCTATATTCCTTGAAAAATGTCAGTGATTACTGAAAGTAAAACTGAAAGTAAAACTCTTATTAAAAACTATTTTCTATAGTGATAAATTTGCTTGCAAAGTAATAACATTTCAAAGGATCTCACCACCTGCATCACTGGAAACTCTGCTAACAAAGAAAACTAAATCAGCCTGTTCTCATTCTCAGGGTGTCAGATACCGATGCTTTGTCACACTCGTCTGCATCTGATAATGATGTCAAAGGCACCCATTAGAAGCCAATGGCACCCTTTGACACAGTATGAGACACAGGGGGGTTGGTGATGTGGTATGATGAGTAAGAAAGTCGAGCTTGGGGTTGGAGCGGTTTATGGGTGTACACAGGACCTTCAAGCTGAAGACCGGGCAAGGGAACTTCAACTGGTGTCCTGCCATCTCATGAGACAGTTTTTTTTTTTGTTTTTTTTTTTGAGCAAGACCGTTCACATGTGAAGTGAAACCCATTCACGTGTGTGACCTGTTATGTCATCCACCTCTGATTTCATGCTACAGTATTTTCTCCCTGACAGCATTATAATGTAATCATGGAACGACTGAAATTTGACATAAGCACGGACAATGCAAAGTTACTGGAACAAAATGTCAGCTCTTAGATCCAGAACTGAGCATCAGCCTTCAGAATCCCACATAGGCTGAGCCCTAATTATAAGTACTTTTGTGTTTCCACATGTTCTTCAAAAGAACCTGCCATTTAGAATATGACGAGAAAGAAAGGAATAAAGGAAAAATGGGGAAATTGAAGAAAGGGAGGAGAACGGCATGAAGATGAAATTAATTAGAGCTCTCCACGTCAAGGCAACTGGAAGCCATTGTGGCTAATTGATGCTCATTTATTAACCAAAGAGCTAACGGGGAGGAGACATCTATAATTACCATACTGCCTTTCTTCCCTGCTGTGTCTCTCTTTCTCTCTCTCGACTCGTCTGTAATGTACATATGCATGTTTTTTCCTCCTTTCCCTCCATCTTTTATCAGTGTTGTTTTTTAATCTTTTCCTTCCCTCTGTTGCTCTGCGGCCTCTTTTCTTGAATTGATCTTCTGGTTTTTCTTCTGGTTTTTCTCCAGTCCTCTCTTTCCTTTTCTTCCATCAGATTAAGAAGGGTTTTTCAGTGAAAGACAAGACTGCTCAGCATGGGGTCCAGCTCATTCAATGCTATAAATCTTTATCCTTACATAAGGGGGACAGATTTTAGGTGAGAGATTTCACTTTTGATAGAAATTCAGCAATTATTAGCTTTATTGAACACTTGACTTGGAATTTACCTGCATCACGGGTGAATGGATTGTGTTGAAATTGAAAATCCAGGTGTAAATTCACCCCCCAAAAAACACTTGTGGTAGTTAGACATGCCGACCACATTAACAGCAAAGCTATAATAAAATGCAATGCCAATCTGTGTATAACAGCTACAGAGCTGGGAGGCGACGTTTAGCATGCAGATTCAACCAAGCAATGCATTCACATCAAACAGATGGCAGGCAATTTGGATACTAACATATTTGTCAGAAATGGATTGTCAGGATGATTGTGGATTGGAAATAAGTGACACAAGGTATTCACAGGCAGTTTTAAAAGTCATAAATATTACAAGAAGAAGTGGCGCGTGTCATTCTGTGTATTGGCAAGGGAAATGGCGAGGATTGCTTGCAGATTGGCCCACAGAAGTGTTTAAATGACATTTCTCCTTCCAGTGCTTTGGTTCATGAGTCATTCCACAAAATTGCTACACATCATTGGCCAAAACAGTTGAAGGTCACTGATGCCTTATGAAATTGGTGCAATTTTTAAGATGCTAACTAAAAATATTGCTAATTGAAATACAATGCATTGCAGTATTTTTATCATCCAGCTGTAAAATCCTCTTTCTCTCTCTCTTCCACTCAGACAGTAACCTTTAACAGTCTCAGTCTTTCTTTCTCTCTTTCTGTAGACTTGAAGCACCAGGGATAAACATAAAACACCAAACAACAGGAGAATACAAGAGGAATGGGCGGGCACAAACATACAGAATAGACTGAGGAGTTCAAGTAAGTGTCCTCGATATGATTTTTGTTGGAGCAGAAACTGTATTAATGTATGCATTCATGTGACACAAGACACATAACTCTCTGTACTATATATTCATCATGCTGTAAAACTAGTGTGTGTGTATATGTGTGTGTGTGTTGTACTGTCGGTGTTGTAATTCTTCCAATGCAGAAGATGCATGCCTACATCCCATCTG
Source organism: Myripristis murdjan (assembly GCF_902150065.1). Classification (NCBI taxonomy): domain Eukaryota; kingdom Metazoa; phylum Chordata; class Actinopteri; order Holocentriformes; family Holocentridae; genus Myripristis; species Myripristis murdjan. The sequence goes on from NC_044001.1 coordinate 26,129,984, forward strand.
CTTGCACCCCTCTTGCTTACAGCCTCCTGCAACTGGCTAGTCCTTGTGATGGCACCAGGGAGAAACCTTGGGTGTAAATCTTTCCTTGCAAGAAAGCCTCTCTTTCACCAACACTTGTCCCATACAGTACCTTGCAGCTCCAGCCTAATCTGGCTGGGGACTTGGAGCTTGCTGGACCCCAGAGGGAATGTGTGAGCCCACACCCGAGCGCGCATCTTCATCATCCAACCACTGTTCCACTGCTCCACCGCTGTGGATAAATCTTGGAAGATGAAGATTAAGAGACCATACTACCGAAAGCAGACTTCATGGTGATTGTCTTGGGGACCGGATTTCCAGCAGCATCTTGCAGTTATGAAGAGGTGCCAGCAGCTTCTGTACAGTGATGAAGATAGTGGCACTGGGATGTGTTCAATCCCAGCGCCAATTTACAGATCACACCAGTGATTTTGCATGTTTAGCCTAACATCTACAAAATACGTATACTTCATGTTTCTCAAATATCATAATCCTAGCTTTCATCCAGCCATTTGTTTCCATTCATTCCAGTACGATATGAAAATTAACTTTAAGAGACTTCAGACTTTCATCACACTAGGTGGGCTCAAATCTCTTCTGACCATGTGACTGGCCAAGAAACATGGCGGCCTGCAGGTAGCAAATTGAAATTTTAGTTACTCAAACAATTCTCAGAGGCAGAGCTGCTCTGGAGCCAGACACAATCTCTTTGGTTAGGATTACCGAAGAACCATAGGTTTTCTGGCTTCTAGCCTCTTTTTTAGGTCTCGAAAGGCCAGTAGGCATGACAGAGCAGTAGAAAGCTGGAGGTTGGTATGCCTAGCTTGTACATGGAAGTTCAGCTAGTTTTGCCAACTTAGAGACTTTCAAGTAGCTGGACATTTTGGCATTTTTAGTATTTCATTTAGTTCTGTTTCTGCCCAGTATCTACCCTTTGTTTTGTTGTTTTGGCTCCATGACAGTGAGCACATTAGCATTCTAGCAGCACACCTGTTCACCTTACTCATGGTTTAGCATCATCTGACACTGTTGGAACAAATATAGGGACTACAAGTGGCAGTAAGTATCTGACCTCTTGCAACCTCTCCAGATTATTCCTTGTGTGTGTGTGTGTGTGTGTGTGTGTGTGTGTGTGTCATCGTCTGCTGCTGTACTTGTACCGGCAGTCAACAGTCCCAAGCCAGCAGATCATCGTCAGTTCACAAAGACAGAAGTTCATCGCTAGTAAAACTGGAGACGTGATTACATGAAATATTTAACTCATTTAAAACATTTAAATCATGGTATGATTAAATTAGAGATTCAGATGCCAGTTCAGTTCACTAGCTGTGACAATTCTGAAATGCTGTATGTCTTTACAACAGGGAGTTAAAATGTATCAGAAACCATAACAATTTTGTTATTCAAATGATAAGTAATTAATGTTGAAAAAATGTAAAATGGAGCTGTTTTTATGAAATCCCCTCAAATTTGACCTAATCGTTGTTGGATTAATCAAATCACATGGCAATTTGTCACTGGATTTTTCAGGTCACATGCACTCCAAACCATCTTGTTTTCGATTCACACGCCTTTTCGCCACATCTGTTATTATCATTTAATATTTGCTGCTTGGTCACACACTCACCACCAAGCCACGAGCCATTTGTCTCTGCAATTGTGACAACGGTAAGAGAGTAGCATAATTTTTCCACCAGAGGCTTCTATCCAAGCCCAGGACAGAGCCTGAATGTAACTGTCACTTGATCATCATCAATGGAGGAATAATATGCCCACTGTGCTATAGGCAGCACCAAAGCACCCATCAGTGTAAAAAACCTCTTTGAAAAGAGTGATATTGATGTACATGCTGTGAAATAACACATGTGTAGATGAATAAAGAAGACTGATGCTATATCTATATCTATATCTATATCTATCTATATATATCTATCTATCTATCTATCTATCTATCTATCTATCTATCTATCTATCTATATATATATATATATATATATATACAGTACAGGCCAAAAGTTTGGACACACCTTCTCATTCAATGCATTTTCTTTATTTTCATGACTATTTACATTGTAGATTCTCACTGAAGGCATCAAAACTATGAATGAACACATGTGGAGTTATGTACTTAACAAAAAAAGGTGAAATAACTGAAAACATGTTTTATATTCTAGTTTCTTCAAAATAGCCACCCTTTGCTCTGATTACTGCTTTGCACACTCTTGGCATTCTCTCGATGAGCTTCAAGAGGTAGTCACCTGAAATGGGTTTCACTTCACTTCACTGCCTTATCAGGGTTAATTAGTGGAATTTCTTGCTTTATCAATGGGGTTGGGACCATCAGTTGTGTTGTGCAGAAGTCACGTTACTACACAGCCGACAGCCCTATTGGACAACTGTTAAAATTCATATTATGGCAAGAACCTGATTAAGGAAAGAAGAAAAACGAGTGGCCATCATTACTTTAAGAAATGAAGGTCAGTCAGTCCGGAAAATTGCAAAAACTTTAAATGTGTTTGTTATGTCCCCGGCCTAGGGGAACCTGGATCCATAACATGAATGAGCCCCCACTCTTCTCATCCCCAAGAATGTTGACTACCAGGGTGAAGTTTACAGAGCAGCGTATTTATTTAATGGCTCGGACAGGAGACAATGCCCAAAACAACAAACGAAACAACTAAATGAGCCCTGCCCTTACCTGACAGAGAACCAAACAGCAAACAAAAGACATTACCTTACCTACCTCCTAGAGTCAAAACATGAGAAAAAGTTACAAAATGAAAAGGCTTCTCCTTCCTGCAAGGCTGCTCTGGGTTTTCCTTTTTACAATATATTATTTACAATTTAACACAAAATAACCTAATAACAAGGTTTGCAACCAAACTAACAAAGGTTCACTCTAAGTGACTGTCAACACAGTCAAATCACAAACAGCTCTCTAATTAATCTCTGCGGGCCTCCAAGGTTGGGGATGGAAAGAGGAAGAAGGGGGCGGAAGACCAACACCGGCAGGAAGATATAGGCGGGCCCATCCAATCAGCTACAGCCTTCAGTCAGCTGACCAATTACCCCACACACCTGCAACTGAACACACTGATTTGCAGGTATACTGAGGGAGAAGAGGAGAAGGGAGGGAGAGAGAGCAGTACCCCAACACAACACAAAAACACAATTCATAACACCTCCCCACCCAAAGAAAATCAAACATTTTCTCCCCTACAGAAAATGTTTGATTTATCAAACTCTCGACAAAGCATCAGCCATAACATTTTCTGAACCCGTCTTATACCGGATTTTGATGTTAAAATCCTGGACCAATAGGGACCAGCGCATCAGACGCAGGTTGCTGTTCTGCATCTGGGTCAGAAGCACAAGAGGGTTATGGTCAGAAAAACAGTGGGCACCGAACAAGAACCAAAATACACAGCAAAATGTTGCAAAGCCAGCAACAACGAAAGGGCCTCTTTCTGCATAACAGCGCGCTTAGTCGGGTTGACCCGATAAGCGTGCTGTTTGATCGGTTTGTGATTACCCACATCAATATCATGGCACAGAACATTTGTTTGCGTGGGAATGTCACCAAACAGAGTTGGATGCGCTTTGATGAGCCCACTGATGTCACACCGGGACGAATCAGGCAAATGCTCCAAATACGCATCCAAATCTGACAAAATCTCAGAATTGTGGAGCCGCGCACAGGACACAGGAACACATCTGTCATCCAGCCCATCATCCCTGGGGTCATATGAGGACTGTACAACAGCGACGGAGGCAACAGGTGTCACTACAGGAAAAGAACAGTCAATTTTCTCACGGTCAACATACTTTTTGATCATGTTGACGTGGCACACATGAGTTTTCTTTTGGCGATCTGGGGTTTGGATCACATAATCAGTTTCATTGATTTGGCGGTCAATCACATAAGGGCCAGAAAACTTGTTCTGCAGGGCAGAACCAACAACAGGCAACAAAACTAATACACGATCGCCTGGCTGAAATGTCCGCTCCACAGTTTTTTTGTCATAATTTTTCTTCATTTTGGACTGAGCGGACGCAAGGGCTTCACGGGCCAGATCACACGCATGATGCAAGCGTTCCCTGAACGAACTAACATAATCCAAAATGTTTTCTTTGGATTTGGCCTCCTCGGAGAGCCATTTCTCCCGCAGCAGGCGGAGGGGACCACGCACCGTGTGGCCGAAAACCAACTCAGCTGGGCTGAAACCCAAGGACTCCTGCACAGTTTCACGGGCCGCAAACAACAAAAGAGGTAACCCATCATCCCACTCACGGTTTGACTCATTGCAGAACTTGCGCAGCATGGATTTTAAAGTTTGATGAAACCGCTCTAATGCACCTTGACTTTCTGGATGATAAGCGCTGGATGTATGATGCTTAACATTAAGCTCCGACATGACCTGGGCAAAAACACGGGACATGAAATTTGAACCCTGGTCACTTTGGACGCGTTTTGGAAGGCCAAAGGTAGAAAAGAACTTTATCAGTGCTTTTATGATGGCACGGGACTTCAGGCTGCGCAATGGGATGGCCTCAGGAAAACGAGTGGCGGCACACATCACAGTGAGGATGTATTGGTGACCAGATTTGGTTTTGGGTAACGGACCAACACAATCCACAATCACATGTTCAAATGGCTCACCCACGACAGGAATGGGCTTCAGCGGGGCAGCAGGAATAGTCTGATTTGGCTTACCTGATTTTTGGCATGTATGACACGAACGACAGTACTTCACAACATCGGACTTAAGTCCGGGCCAGAAAAAATACCGGAGGACACGGGTATAGGTTTTTCTGATGCCCAGATGTCCGGACAAACAATGATCATGCGCTAAACACAGAACTTGACACCGTAAAGACTGTGGCACGACAACTTGGCGCACGGGCTCGTGCGTACCACCAGAGGTCCATGTGCGCATCAAAACACCATCATCCAGAAAGTAAGACACAGCTTGATCTGAGGTTTTCTGGTTCACAAGGGAAAAACAAGAGGACAAGGTTACATCATTTTTCTGTTCTCTAATCAGCTGCTCCCTATCCACTGACATTTTTAAACCTTCATCATTGGGTTGCAGCTCAACAGACACACTGTGGCCAGCACTCTCACACTCAGACTGTTGACAAACTGGTTCAGAACCATTCATGAATGAATCACTTAAATCCACACAGTCTTTGAATTTTTTGGCCTGTGCGCGAGTCACAGCGCACACAGGAAACACAGGAGGCGAGTTCAACTCATCCGACACAGAATCACCTGCAGAGGGAATTGGGTCATCGGTCACCTCGGGAGCAGGAAAAACCTTTTTCCCAGCCAAATCATTTCCCAAGATGACATCTATCCCAGCGATCGGCAACTGAGGTCTCACAGCAATTCTAAATTTACCTGAAACAAAACGTGAAGACAGCTCAACAAAATGCAAAGGGACGCGCACTGCACTCATTTTTACTCCCCAAGCCAAAACATCTGCACCACAATAAGAGTCCTCTGAAAAAGACAGGACACCTCCACGAATGATGGTTTGTTTTGCACCAGTGTCCCGCAGGATTGTGACTGGAACTTTTCTTTCCTCCCCCACCAAAGAAACAAAACCCTGGGTTACAAACGGCCGAAAATCTGAATCTATCAGTTCTTTTTCAGACAGGTTGGAAGGCTGGACAGAGTCAGATCGTGTTTGTATTAGACCCACAGGAGTTGGACCTTTTACATTTTTGGATTGCTCTTTTTTCTTAAGAGCGGGGCAGGCGGCAATGAGGTGACCCGGCTCACGACAATAAAAACATTCGCGAGCCTCGGGCGCAGCAGTCTGATTACGACGCGCACTTTTGGGAGATTTAACTCTCCTGTCAACAGGACCTGAATCACGCCGGCCGGGCGGAGAAAACACACTCTTGTGCGTGAGAGCGAACTCATCTGCCAACACAGCAGCAGCGGTAAGTGACGCAACCTTTTGTTCATTCAAATAGACAACAACTTTTTCCGGAAGACAATTTTTGAATTCCTCCAATAATATGAGTTCGCGCATTTCTTCCACAGTGTTCACTTTACTGGCCTGGCACCACTTATCAAAAAGCGCTCCCTTTTCCCTCGCAAACTCTACAAATGTCTGGGTGGCATTTTTTTCACACTTTCTAAATTTTTGCCTGTAGGCTTCAGGCACTAACTCATAGGCCCGTAGGACAGTGGCTTTCACAATGTCATAATTTAGACTGTCCTCTATTGACAGAGAATTACAAATTTCCTGTGCTTTACCTACCAATTTGCACTGCAACAAAAGAGGCCACACCTCTTTAGGCCATTTTAGTGTAGCTGCTATACGCTCAAAAGCGTTGAAATAAGAATCTACCTCTGATTCTCTAAATGGTGGCACCAGTGCAATGTGCTTACTTACCTCAAAGCTGTCACGAGTGTGGGGACTAGGTGAGGGTGAAGGGACTGAAGGACTGGAAGTTACAGCGGCTCCCCGCTCTAACTCCAGAGCCTTAACTTTTAATTGCATGGCTTCAACCTCCAACTCCTTTTGTCTCACCTCCACCTCCTTAATGCGCAGAGTCAGTTTGAGCTCCTCTGCAGTCATACCACCTGTTATTTGGAGGGCCTGGAGTGGGGCAGGAATACCAGCAACTTCACCCTGCTCCGCTTCCACTGAAGGGGCCAAGTCACCGAACAAACCCCTTTCACTCAGCTTTTCCAGCAGGAGCTCCTTCAGCTCCTGTTTCTTTATTTTCTCTGGCACATGCACATCATAAAACTCAGCAACCATAACAAGGTCAGCTTTCTTACACTTATCCAATTTGGCCTCGGTTGGTTCAGTAGCAAAATCTTCTAATTTGAACTCTGCCATACTCACTATTTACACTGCCTCCCCCCACAAAAGAAAAAACTGCCAACCAGACAAGTAGAGAAAAACAATACTCACCACAACTTACCCGACGCGCCACAAACACAAGAAAAGAATCGGACGAGCCCCCAATTCATGTTATGTCCCCGGCCTAGGGGAACCTGGATCCATAACATGAATGAGCCCCCACTCTTCTCATCCCCAAGAATGTTGACTACCAGGGTGAAGTTTACAGAGCAGCGTATTTATTTAATGGCTCGGACAGGAGACAATGCCCAAAACAACAAACGAAACAACTAAATGAGCCCTGCCCTTACCTGACAGAGAACCAAACAGCAAACAAAAGACATTACCTTACCTACCTCCTAGAGTCAAAACATGAGAAAAAGTTACAAAATGAAAAGGCTTCTCCTTCCTGCAAGGCTGCTCTGGGTTTTCCTTTTTACAATATATTATTTACAATTTAACACAAAATAACCTAATAACAAGGTTTGCAACCAAACTAACAAAGGTTCACTCTAAGTGACTGTCAACACAGTCAAATCACAAACAGCTCTCTCATCAAGCTCTGCGTGGCCTCCATGGTTGGAGATGGGAAGAGGAAGAGGGGTATGATTCTCGCTTCGGGTGCGAGAGGGTGCGAGAGGTCCCGGGTTCAAATCCCGGACGAGCCCCCAATTCATGTTATGTCCCCGGCCTAGGGGAACCTGGATCCATAACATGAATGAGCCCCCACTCTTCTCATCCCCAAGAATGTTGACTACCAGGGTGAAGTTTACAGAGCAGCGTATTTATTTAATGGCTCGGACAGGAGACAATGCCCAAAACAACAAACGAAACAACTAAATGAGCCCTGCCCTTACCTGACAGAGAACCAAACAGCAAACAAAAGACATTACCTTACCTACCTCCTAGAGTCAAAACATGAGAAAAAGTTACAAAATGAAAAGGCTTCTCCTTCCTGCAAGGCTGCTCTGGGTTTTCCTTTTTACAATATATTATTTACAATTTAACACAAAATAACCTAATAACAAGGTTTGCAACCAAACTAACAAAGGTTCACTCTAAGTGACTGTCAACACAGTCAAATCACAAACAGCTCTCTAATTAATCTCTGCGGGCCTCCAAGGTTGGGGATGGAAAGAGGAAGAAGGGGGCGGAAGACCAACACCGGCAGGAAGATATAGGCGGGCCCATCCAATCAGCTACAGCCTTCAGTCAGCTGACCAATTACCCCACACACCTGCAACTGAACACACTGATTTGCAGGTATACTGAGGGAGAAGAGGAGAAGGGAGAGAGAGAGAGCAGTACCCCAACACAACACAAAAACACAATTCATAACAGTGTTCCCAAGTGGAGTCGCAAAAACCATCAAGCGCTACAACAAAACTGGCACACATGAGGACAGACCCAGGAAAGGAAGACCAAGAGTCACCTCTGCTTCTGAGGACAAGTTCATCCGAGTCACCAGCCTCAGAAATCGCAAGTTAACAGCAGCTCAGATCAGAGACCAGATAAATGCCACACAGAGTTCTAGCAGCAGACCCATCTCTAGAACAACTGTTAAGAGGAGACTGCGCCAATCAGGCCTTCATGGTCAAATAGCTGCTAGGAAACCACTGCTAAGGAGAGGCAACAAGCAGAAGAGATTTGTTTGGGCCAAGAAACACAAGGAATGGACATTAGACCAGTGGAAATCTGTGCTTTGGTCTGATGAGTCCAAATTTGAGATCTTTGGTTCCAACCGCCGTGTCTTTGTGAGACGCAGAAAAGGTGAACGGATGGATTCCACATGCCTGGTTCCCACTGTGAAGCATGGAGGAGGAGGTGTGATGGTGTGGGGGTGTTTTGCTGGTGACACTGTTGGGGATTTATTCAAAATTGAAGGCACACTGAACCAGCATGGCTACCACAGCATCCTGCAGCGACATGCCATCCCATCCGGTTTGCGTTTAGTTGGACCATCATTTATTTTTCAACAGGACAATGACCCCCAAACACACCTCCAGGCTGTGTAAGGGCTATTTGACCAAGGAGAGTGATGGAGTGCTGCGGCAGATGACCTGGCCTCCACAGTCACCGGACCTGAACCCAATCCAGATGGTTTGGGGTGAGCTGGACCGCAGAGTGAAGGCAAAGGGGCCAACAAGTGCTAAACACCTCTGGGAACTCCTTCAAGACTGTTGGAAAACCATTTCAGGTGACTACCTCTTGAAGCTCATCCAGAGAATGCCAAGAGTGTGCAAAGCAGTAATCAGAGCAAAGGGTGGCTATTTTGAAGAAACTAGAATATAAAACATGTTTTCAGTTATTTCACCTTTTTTTGTTAAGTACATAACTCCACCTGTGTTCATTCATAGTTTTGATGCCTTCAGTGAGAATCTACAATGAAAATAGTCATGAAAATAAAGAAAACGCATTGAATGAGAAGGTGTGTCCAAACTTTTGGCCTGTACTGTATAGATAGATAGATAGATAGATAGATAGATAGATAGATAGATAGATATAATTGTATGCATTTGTCCTTTGAAAAAAATAACTGACAAAACACTGTGTACCTTTGTATATCTCTCTATATAAAGCCCTGATTGCACTGATTGCAGAGTTAATCCTCATTTGCTAGTGGTTGTTGAAATGCATTCTGGGAAGTACTGGAAGTCTTTGCAGAAAATTGTGAATTTAAGTAGATACTGCATTGAGCACAGGTGTACAAAGAATAGATATTTCCCTTGTTACCCACGTCTAGAAAGGGCCACTTTTGACTTAATTTAGTCCTGTGAATTATTTATAACAGAAGGTGTCACTTGTCTCATATATCTGATAGCCTATGTGGAACAAAATTCTTTAGTTGTAACCTTTTGCTTTCTGTTGAAAAAATGCACTCACTGCTACACAGGTATGACAGTCTGTTAGTTTTTCATGATTTCTGCTTACTTGTGTAAGATCCTTGGATGTGCCTTCGACTACACCGTCGCTGCTATTCATGAAGCCTGAAGCAGAACACTGAAAACCTTTCGCTGCTACTGCCATGATGACATGCCATTACTCTGAGGACTTAACATGAAATAATAATGTTCCAGGGGAACTGTGATGATAGATTTTGACATGAAACATCTGCCAAAAATGTCTCCCTATATCTCTACATTTCCATAGTGTGACCCAGTAGCAGTAATTGGGGTCTCTGGTTGACTTCCCCTCAACAATAAGGAGCCCTTTCCACAACCATTGATACCTGGCATACACACACACACACACACACACACACACACACATACACACACTCACACAAATGTACTACACTTCCACGATTTGACACTGACATACAGCCAATTATAGAGACACTGGAGAGAGGGACAGAAATAAGGTAAGAGACAGAGAGAGTGGGAAAAGGGAGGAGGAAAATGAAAAGAATATAGACTGCGCAACTGGGGAGACATACAAGGTGTACTGCAAAACGTTGATAGCCGTGTGTGTGTGTGTGTGTGTGTGTGTGTGTGTGTGTGTGTGTGTGTGTGTGTGTGTGTGTGTGCGTGTGTGCTGTGCATGCAAAAGGCTTAATGGCCAACCTCCCTGTATTTTCTGTGCAATTAACCTTTGGCTCTGTCTCTATTCTCTCTCATCTTTCCCTTTTTGTGTGAGTGGCTTTTTCTAGCACTCTCTTCCACCCTCGTCTTTTGCAAACCTGTGTAAAGCGCACAAAAAAGGTAACATGAAAAAAAAAAAGAGAAAAGGGGGCAGAGAGGTTAAAATGACACTTGAAAACTAGCTTAGTGCTACTTGCGTGCTGTGGCAAATGAAAACAAGAATGAGTGAAAAACACTTATGGCCTACTACAGTATCCTCAAAGGACTACAAACAGTCACAACAGACCTCGTGGGTGACATCAGCGTTGCTTTATAGTTCCATTGCGTATTCCTGAGTAATGAGAGCTGGAGCTTGCATTTTGCCCCAATTTCATTTGTTTGTTACCCCTGGCACCAACAGTGGATGGAGGTTCTGTTTTCACCTCTGTTTGTTTGTCTGTCTGCCTATTTTTCCGTTAGCAGTATAAATCAAACACTGATGGAGGGATGTGGATGACACTTCATCGCAATCCTGGAGTAATCACTTGTAATGACGGAATTACATTTTGGGTTATCTATGTCAAAGGTTAAGGTTTCACAAAGGTCAAAGTTCACATTTTGGACATATCCATGTAGCCACATAGATGTCCAGCATGTGGAACTGGCACATCATGATTACATGGTGTTGGTGGAGGAATGCACCCTACTGGGCACTTTGTAGTTGTGTGTGTCTCACTCTGCTTATCACATGCTTTTCAACCACTGCACTTTGTCTCCATTGTCAGCTCTCTCTATTGTTACAGGTTATTCTATTTCTGAAACCGTTTTCAAGGTTTTTCTTTTTTTTTAAATCAAAGCAGCCGTCAGTCTATAAGCGTAGATGCAGTTATTTTACATCACCTGCATATTCTTAATATTTCTCTGATTATCCTTAATGGGTAATTCTGGTATTTTTCATCCTGGGCCCTATTTTGTATCATTTTGTGTCTGAATTATAGAGACAAAAATGTTTGGAATTGGTCCAGGATTGAGGGAGATTGCTTCAGCCGGCAGCTGTGAAATGGAATGTAATCCATAGGGGCAACTGCGCCCGTCAGGGCACGTCCATTAAAAGTTCTTGTTTTTGCATCATAATAGTTTACACCAATGCCTTATGATGTACATCACACAGTATAACTGTCAAGAACATGGATTTTTTGTTTGTTTGTTTGTTTGTTTTTACAATAAAGCATAAACAATACAAACAGATCCATGTTATATGTCTCCATGTTATATACAAATGTAGGTATGACACATACTGTTTCTTCTTCATTTTACAGGCACTACACAGGGGTTATTAGATCTTTCATGGATTTCAACATTTCTCAACCTCCCAAATGCAACTCTGTAATTCATGAACCATGTTGCTGAATTTTGTAATGCCTGTTTAATCCAGTGGGGGGAAAAAGTTTAAACGTAACTCATGCTTCAGTTAATGATGTGCACTTCAATAAAACATCAGTGTCATCAATTAAAGGGCAGGAAATGTTAGTTGAAAGTCTAGATTTTAATGACATCTTGTGGGTGAAACTTGCACCTTGCTGCAGTGATTTACATTCAACAGAGCTACATAAGAAATGCAACAGAGCACGGTTCTTAACACAGCCAGCAGCAGTGTCAGGTGTGATCTCCTTATGGTTTGTTCTGGTACATTCTGCAACAGAGGGACACTATTTTTCTTCTCTCATTAGGACAGAAGTCATTTCAGTGGATTTACTCTGAGCTGGATCTATACACAGGCATTTTCGGCACGTGCCTCGGGCCTAATTACCACTAGGGGCAATGACTTCACCTCACTGAAAGTCATTTGAATACCTAAATCTAATAATTAGATGTAAAATGCATATACATGAAATGCATAATATAAGGCTGTAATTTCCACTATAAATAAATGACAAACAAATTGCAATATGTTTGCTAATACTTTATTCACTAGCATTGTTGTAGAGCTCACTTGCTAAAAACTAAAGACATTCTGGAAGCTCGTGGCTGTAGAGTTGGTGTGAGAAAGTCCACGACTGACTGACATTACTAGCTAAAGCTCCATATTAGATGGAAAACTCACCTCTTCTGATATAAGTGCACTTTGACAGGTACTGTGACTCACTACCTTGAGGCTAACACAGGACAGCAGGTGTAGCTGAAGGTTGTCTCTCAAACTGAGGTGGTGTTCTGATTGGATGGCCCCGCTGATATGTGTGAAAGTAACTGTTTAATCTCTGGCCAGCAAAACTGCTTGTTTGAGTCAGGAGAAAATGAAGTCATAGCCCTCTTTCCACATGGAAAAGGCTTCAGATTTTCAGTTTGATGATGTTTTCTACATCAAATGACAACAAAGATTAATGAAAAATTGCACATTTTGCCATACCATTATAAATGCTGATATGAGCGAGTCAAACTAAATTACAACTGAAGAGTCATAAGTTAGCTAGATTGTGGTGAAATGTTCTACCGGGAAAAGATCTCAAAGTCAGAGTACAGTTACTCAGCAGGACGAAGACTCAACCGCTGACTCAGCTGACTTGAAAATGGTTACAGGAATCAAATAACCCAATAACAATAGAGAGATATCTACCTGTACGTAAAAATGTCTTTATTTTAAATAGCCTACACTGAAGAGTGACTGTGAAAGGGGTGCTCGTGTAAACACTGATACATTTCCCCCATCTGGAAATGGCTTGACATAAAGAACATAAAGACACAGCTACCTGGCCCATGGTAAATGCAAAACTTAAATCAACAATCTTGTAAAATGGCAAAGCAAGGTGAAACCACTTCAGTTGAATCTTCTGCTAGCGACCCAAAGAGTCCGCAGTCTGTCTCACTTGTAAAGAAATTTGAAATGGAGCTGCAGCTGCAGTGAAAACCAGCAAGAGTGACTGAAGCACTAACGCAGGCGGTGCAGTTATTGCCTTTCAGCAACGGAGCTAATGAAAACACAGTCTGTTAGACACATCAACACATGCAGATCCTCATCCATCTGACATGTAGAAAACAAACAGAGTGACAGAGCAACAGAATAGAGTGGGAGAGACACAGAGAAATGGCAGAGTCAAATTAAAAGGGATTAGACAGCTCATTCCCTCCATAATTCCCTCCCCAGTTCCTCTCATGGTGGATTGGGTTTCCGTAGCGATATTTACATGACCTCTTATCCTGCTGATGCCAAAACATGGCATGGCTCGCATTATGCTAAATCCCCGTTTACCTGACAAAATCCTTTAGATGGTGAGTTCAGTTCTCGCTCTCTGTCTTTTCATGTCTCTCTCTGCCCCTCATTTCATTGGCATAATCCTTTTGGGAGTGTCGGAGTGGGAAAAAGAACATTACCCTTAAATGAGACGCCTCCATATTGCATATGGTGGTGTTTTGGAGAGTGCAGTATTAAAGAGGCGGTTTGGAGGTAGAGTGGTTGTCGAGTGGCTCCTCCTGAGAGCTTGTTGAGTTCAGTGTCAACAGAGCAAGACACTGACCCTCTAACTGCTCCTGATGGGCAGCTGGGCACCTTGCATGGCAGACTCTGCTATCAGCGTGTGAATGACAGTGTGAGGCGCTTTGAGTGGTTGGTAGACTAGAGAGGAGCTATAGAAATGCAGCAGAACTAAAAAAAAAATGATCAAACTTACACTTCTTATTGCTCTATATTTAGTGTTTTATATTATTATATACTATAACTGTATACATATTGGATGCACAACAGTCAAAGCTCGAGCAATCCCATTTTTTATTTATTTGTATATTTATTTATTACTACATCAACAAAAATAGATACCAAAAGTGTAGAAACAGTAGTTAGTTAGTTAGTTAGTTTTTATTTTTCTCAAAGAGTGTCATGCGCCATTAATGGTGCCCAGCCCTATGGGCTTACAAGACACTGCAAACAAGAAAGAAAAACATGATGGCAAAACAAAATAAGTTACATTAAATGTAAAGGCACACTACCTCACAACATAAAGAGTAGACTTGCGTAACTGAAATGCTTCTGACAGATACTTAGCGAGTGGGAACACTTCTTTGGTAAAGAAATAAGACAACATAGATTCATCGGAGAGTAGATCACAGCCAGAAACCTTACAAAAGAGATTGATTCTAAGGGCATGATACAATGGACAATAAAACAGAAAATGCATTTAATTTTCTACTTCATTTAGGTCACATAAGCAATATTTTCTCTCCTCTTCTGGGATGGAGTGGAAGCGACCTGTTTCCAGGGCCAAGGGCAAAATGCCACACCGGAACTGGGCACAGACAGACCGCTGGTTTCTTGTCAGGTTAAGGGTGACATAGGGTTCAGACTGGTAGCTGGTTTTAATCTGACAGTAAGTTCTTAGCTTTGGTTTTCTCCATATTTCTTCAGCCCATTTCTGTTTATAGTTATCAAACAATATGGATTTAATTTGCCTAATGCTACACCTCAGTTTGTTTCTAAATATGTGTTGTAAGCCAGCTTCATAAAAAAACACTTTCCAGCTCCTTGGTCCAGGTAGATCCTGGACCAAGGAGCTGGAAAAATTGCACAAATTGCACGAAACAGATCCCATAGGAAAATCTGTTTCGTGAGTCTACACTGCATGGCATGGCAATTAGTCTGTTCCATAGCCTCACCATGTCAGCCTTATGCCGCACTTCAGGTGGCTCCCACCCCATGTCTCCCCTCACAGCAAGCTTAGGGGCCAGTTTATGCACCCCTAGGAAACAGCGCATTGCTCTGTCCTGTGTCACATCCCTTTTGACATGTTTACTGTACCCCCAGACTCCAGCAGCATAATCAGAAACGGGGCAGACACAGGAGTTAAAGAGCTGCGTGTAGGTTTTAAACCTGAGGTCCCGACAAAATTTGATTTTATTAAGGACGGCTCCTAGGGCCCTCCCCGCGGAATCTGCCAAGATTTTAGTCCCTTCCTCAAAGGTTAGGTGTTGATCTAATGTGAGTCCTAAATATTTATAACTATCAATGTAGACAAATGACGTAGAGCCAGATTGAAAAATGAATTTGGACTGAATTGTAGAAACAGTACACAAAGTTACAGTGTTATGAGTGGATCTATGTCCATGTGGGCTGTTTATTTTATTTTATTTCATTTTATTTTATTTTTGCCAGTTAAAAGGTTGATGTTACCACCTTTGAGGCCACTGATGTATACAGGAGGGTTAAATTTAAGTGCCTTAAATTACTGTATGTGGGGGCAATGTTAAAATGGACAACACATCTATCTAAACCCAGCCACTGCAATTTCAGATTCTGCTATCGATCCTCAAACGGATGTGTCCAATGTGGATATATAATGATAAAAAGCAATGACAACTCGCATGGACCAGCCTTCAAGATCAGTAATGGTGCAACAACCAAGGTGGTGACACTGAGCCAAAAAGGCACGATAAGAAGAAGACACGGAACATAACAAAACATGCTCCAGCTGGTTTAGCTTAGCAATGAAGGTTTTGCAACGTGGCATACGTTTTCTGTGCTTCTCAAAAAGGGGAACGCAAAGTCTGCAAATGTTTACTGAGTGTCACCTCTCATGTGGCGGCTTTTTGATTTCTGCCCTGGTGTGTAGTTGAAGAAGCTTCAAATAACTCTGGGAATTTTCCAGCTGCTCAAAATGATCTTCTCCACCATTATCGATCATATACAAGAAAACTGCTTGATGCAATGCAAGAATCACTGCTTGATCAAAATAACCTCCAATAATTAGATGAACCACACGCAAATACAATGCAGCAAAGAACAAATTCTGCAAAGACATCACTGGTGAAATTCCACTCACCGCCACTCTCAAATGTAAAAAAAAAAAAAAAAACGGCACATTTGTGATGCAGCTTATTGTTTGTTCAGGCCTTTAGCCTGCAGGCACAGAGCTTAGTTAAGTTTGTTCGTGACTAGCATCTATACTGCCATGCCATGTATAGTTTTGAATACATCTAGTGTTAAGATAAAACTGCACAGAATATGTTACAGAAAGAGATGAGATCCACTCACAAGTCATCTGTCTTGAACCAATTTGGTGAAACCAATCAGAACTGGGATGCACACATACTCAGGTGCATGTGTGCTCACATTGGCACAGACTCAGACACAAACAAATTGGATTGCCTGAACGTCCCAATCGTGCAGCAGTGAGTTATGGGATAGGCTGTTATACAGGAGTCAAAAGTGAGATACAGATGAAGGGAGAAGAGATGAGAGGACGAAAGAAGAGATGCAAGGAGGAACTGGAGGGAGGGATGTATGAAGGTAATTAGGCTGGGAAAGAGAGGGCCGATAGGGAACACGTTTGCAATAGCCACAGTCTGCTTTTATAGTCCAGAGGAAATGGAGGGAGGAGGAGGAGGAGGCATCATGGGGTCAGTGCTACACCAGCAGGCCATGTTTTCACCACAAAAGAGTGACAGAATGGACAAAGGAGAGGGAGGGACAGAAAAATGCAGTGCAGCTATGAGACTGAGTGAAGAGGAGACAAGAGGAGAGCAGAGAGAGATGGAGACAATGGAAGAGGCCTTATGGGACCGCTGGTTAAACAGCCCCAGAAACAATAGAGTGAAGACTTGGGAATTACCCTGTTTTTAGGCTAGGAAGTGCTTCAACGATGTTTTATTCAGCTCACCCTTATAATGTGGGTACTTGAAAATTCAATTTTTAAAAATTCAGCATGCCCAGCATTGTTTGTCTAAGTAGGATGGAGTTTGATATGTACATTTAGAATAGCTGGGATTTGTTAGGAGATCCAAGCAGACAAAATTACACGACACATTTGCAGTGACCCCACTTCACTTTTACATCGTAGAACAAAATTGCCTTACATCATGGGCTTGAAGGGTAAACAGGCTAAACTTGGACACGTGCTGGCAAAATGCCAAAATTTGTATATTAAATATTTTACATGAAGAAACTTTGAATGTATTGAATGTATAAAGGAAGACTTTTGTCTCATGTGTTATGGAAATTCATCCTGGGTGATTATATGCTGCCCATCTTGGCACAGGACACTCAAGTAAAACACATTTGTAATCACAGTGAGTTTCTCCTGGTTAAATAATAATAATTAAAAATAGATCAAATTAAAAAAAAAAAAAAAAAAAAAAAAAAAGACATGTTGACATGACAAGTAGACAAAAAACAAACCAGAAATATTTGAAATTGTTCATAGTTTCATTGGGAATGCCTGCCTTACTAAAAGCTGTATAGTTGACATACTGTATTTAACGTGAAGCACATTTGTCTAAGAAGTTCAAGTAGAAAGAATCTGAGAATAAAGGAGAAAAAGAAAAATCTAAGAAGAAAAATCGGAAATATGCACCTTCAGGGTCCTAAATAACAGTTGGCATGAACTGTAGATAAGGAGAGGTTGGCCAGTCTCTCTCACTCAGATGCAGTGACAAGAGGCCCAGAGGATGGAAACTGCACAATTGCCTCCTAGTTATCTGTAGCAGCCTGCTGGGCCATCTCCCCTGAGGTGAGCTCAGTCACATCAGCCTTGGAAGCCATTGATTCCTGCTTTGCAGCGGCCGGTGTGGTGGAAATGTGATTTGATAAGAGATACTTTGTGGCAACATCTGAGGCCAGCTGATTCAAACCAGCTCGTGAAGCTGTGAATTGCATTTGCTCTGCCTCTGAGGACCGAGGCTGCACAGCAGTTTGTTCTGTTGGCTTTTTCTGCACCTCCTGCTAGAGAAGTGTTTTAGAAAGGTTTATTATTACTGAACACTCACTCTCGAGCATACACACACAGATACGTGTTTTTGTGTGTGTGTGTGTGTGTGTGTTATTTTCACACGCACACACATATACTCTGAAGGATTTTGAACCCATTTTTGACACATTTGGTGACATTACCAGCAAACTGTAAATGGAATAGATGTCGTTTCCACATATAGCGACTACGGAAACAGAAATAAACCAAATCATACAGCAAAGCAGGAAGCTTAAAGAGCCATACTTGTCAAAACTCATGGGTGGATTCTTATGGGTGAGTCTCAGGTGAGATGATGGGTCCTTTTTTTGGGAATCAATAGCGCGAAGAGCACAGTGGTGTAGTTTACTGAAGTTTATTACATTTATTTATATCAGGGACTAGTACAAAATAGTTTAATCTTAGACAAATAGAAGATATGCTTTGTACCAAATTTAGCTACTAGATAATTACTACCTGTAGTCGCTGAACAGGTGACCAGGAACAAAAAAAAGACATAACACATTTAATTTGAATACACACAAAGCAGAGTACAAATATAAAAATATTACATACATATATCCAAAGTTATGAAAACAGGATGTCAAAATGACAAATTAATGCTGACAAAGCCGGTTACAGAAAATCCTTTTTTTTTTTTTTTTTTAACCTCACGGGAGAAAATATGTAAATCTGTGCAGGTTTTCAGATTGACAGGGAGCTTATTCCACTCTTTAATGGCTTTAAAAGAAAAAGCAGACTGTGCAAAGGCGGAGCCTCATTTAGGAACGCTACAGTCTCCCCTTGAAGCAGACCTTGAAGCTCTGCTCATTTGCTCCGAGCCGAGCTGAACAAAGCTCTGCAACAGCGCAGGAGCAGCATTATGGATTATCTGATGCACTAAACGGACACGTGAATACAAAACTGAGTTGTCAGGGTGCACGGTGCACAGGGTGTGGGGACATGGGGTGGATTAGGAGGCATACTATCATCACCATCATAGTCTCACATTGTTCTCACAACACTTTTTAGGGAAAAACAGACTTGTAAAGCAGCTATGGGGCTGAGTTTGCTCCAGAAAATCCAAGCTGTGGCAAATAAAACCCAAAATAAATCTCAGCACGCGCACATGCATAGACCCATAAAGGAAAACATACACACATGCTCAAGTACTGACTCTCTCTTTGGGGTTCTCACTCCCTAAGGGGAAAAATAGGAAAGAATAACAGGGCAAATCAGCATAGAGAACAGTAAAGAAAAAGGAAAGGAAGAAAACAATGGCTTGACAGGCATTAAATATTTAATATAAAGGAAAGGAGGAAAGCAAGACAGGAGAGAAACAGAAACAATGCATGAAAGGGGGTGGGCGGTAATGGAGAAAGTGAAAAGCTGTAAATTGCATTATCTTTGGATGGCTGATGCCAAGGCATACTAGTGTGTGTGTTTGTGTGTGTGCATACATGTGTCTTCTTGTCTTTTCATCTCTTCAAAGAACTTGTAATCATTTTGTGCTTTCGCAGTCACGATGACAGTATTGTAATTGTGAAAGCACAAAATACTAAGAAAAGCTTTACAAATGCTGCACCGTTCACAGGAGTGAGTGTGTGTGTGTGTGTGTGTGTGTGGATAAGGGTGGGGTTGGGGGGGAGTGTGGAAAAGTCATGAGTGAAGTGACTGAGAAAAGTTTAGTGTTGCTGAACTCTCTTGCGCACACACAGACACACACAAACATGTACACAAGCATCTGTTCCATCTACACAATTTTATGAGGTAAGCCATAAAATCAGCATGAACACTAAGTGCTTCTTTATTTCTTTTTCATAAAGGAGAGCATCCATTCTCTGAGAGAGAGAGAGAGAGGAGGACTCAGAGAAAAATGGAAGGCAGCAGAGAGAATGAGCAGATTTGGAAGTGGAAAGAGAGAAGAAAGATGCAGAGGCTATGTATTTCACAATTTAAACGACGCTGTGCCATGAAGTAACTGAATTAGATCATTTTGTGATGGGCGTCTCAGATGGCAGCTGCTAGTCTGCACAGATACAGCAAATCATATCTCAAATTCCATAAGCTGAAAACCATTCACTGTTTGCAAACAAATCAAATGGTGAATTTCAGAGCTGAAAACCAATCGCACTCCATACTCTGTCTAAATGCCAATCCGATGGCAATATCCATCTTTGATAAGCCAGTCAAATCACTACTTCCATATTTGAACAAGTTTCACAAGGCACTTCAGTTTTGTTGCCGTCCCTCTGCATTTTGCAATATTTTCCTCTGGGCTTTTGAGGAGTTAAGGTCAACCCCAAAGTTTTGCGAACTGAATGGAAATGATTTGTGTTCATTTTGATCGCTGCCTCTCACACCAAGAGCACCTCCTAATATAATCACTACATTTTCAAAGTTAACATTACAGCTGGTTCATGTTAGCACATTAACTAGTCCAAACCTAGCTGCCTGACATTAAACAAGAATCCTGGCTAAGCTGGCTACCTATTCCAGATAAAGGTGACTGGATGGTTTACCTACTGGTCAGGACAGTCCCAGCTTTTACGAGTTGTGTCCCGATCTACAGATCATTCTTGAAATACTCTAAATATGTCCCAGTTTTGGCTGTTTCACTGTCAAAATAATAAATACATTAATATATATAAATAAATAAATAAATAAATAAATAGTCTAACACATGCTGATATGCTCACTTTTTAAAATGAATCCTGCAAATAAACTTTTCGTAGTTCAAACAACCTAGCGCTCATGCTGCTGTAATTGGTTTAATGAGTTGTGGAGGGACATTATTCTGGGAGGATGTTATTATTCAAGACTGTCTGCCAGCAAAAAACAGTTCTATAGGACGTTTGCACAGCTGCGTAGTACAATCTAAAGAATTTTAAGCGACCTCTAGTGGTTGTGCAGATAACAACACTGTGGTGGAGTGTTAAGGAGGCCACATATGGAGGCTGGTGAGTTTCTGGATGGGTCAATCAACACGTCCTTCACTCAGCCGACCTGAGCTCAAATCCAAGTGACAGGTAGCTTTAGGTAGCTAATGGTAGTTAGCTGACGATAGCTACCTAATATTAGCGAACAGTGGCTACTATTTTGTAACTTTAACTATGACCCTTTCCTAACCTTAACCAGCTTGCTTAAGAAACAGCCCTTTGGGTCATATTAGAGAAGCTCCTGTGGGTGGTCTGCTAATTTAGGAAGTGTTCCTGTTGTCTATATCAGAGGGTTGGGACAAATGGCCTATGTAGTCGTGTGGGTTGAAGGACTATTTTTCAGGACATGTTAGTGGTGTGGTGGGTTTAATGCAGTGGTTTATATCCAGCCTGAACCTGGACTGTTTGGGTTTTACCAAGCAACAGGTTTGCTCCCCAGCAGAAGAAATGGCATCACTTTCATCATCAAGGCACAGGTACACCACGTAATACAAGCTAAAAGGAACACAGCTAGAGTTCCGCTGGAGACACTTGATTATTTGGCAGTGTAAACCCTTATACATCAGAAAGACTTGTGCACATATGCAAGAGTAGAGAGCAGATAAGGAAATAACACCAAAAAACAAAACACTGTCTGCTCTCCATCACTGAAGAATGCTTATTAACTTCATGTAAAAACATTACCAGCGATGACAATATAAGGAAATGAAAATCAGTGGAAAACTAATGTCACAAAATGGTACATCTTTGAAAGTCCCTTGCCTAGACCATAGCTCCTGTGCTTGAACTCCAGAATTAGAGGCAAACAGAAGGTTAGGCACTTAAAAGCCATCAAATGAGCATCTATTTTAGCTGTACAGAACTGTGCAAAGTGGCATGTTTAATAAGATTTTCTTCACAATGGATCAGTGTGATGAAAATGTTTTTGGCCAAGATTTACAATAACGACCAGCAATATTTTGTAATTCAGAATGTCACCTGCAGCAGCCTGGGATCAAGCTCACCCCATGATAACACATTATCGCTTTAACACATTTACCAGATAACAATGATTTTGTTTAAGAAAAAAGAAAAAGTAATGGTGAATGATGAATGATGAGTAATAATGGTTCTTGATGAAAATAATGATGCCTATTTACACTAATTATCCTTAGTTCTGTGTGACTTCAAGGTCATGAGCATGAATGTGAATAAATAATTAGGACTGAATTTCACCAACTTTGTAAACTCTATACAGATAAAAATAAATAAATAAATAAAGGAATAAAAGATTTTCATTCAGTAAGAACTCTCTTGCTCTCTCTCTCTCTTGCTTTGCATTCCTGTCCATTCCTCCTCTCTGTCTCTGTTTACTCGGCTCTCTGTGGCAGGCTGTTTGTGTGGGCTGAAGAGCGCATATGAAAAGAGACAACACAGCAACAAATGTTAAAAACACCTAAGGATCACACAAAGCCCTGAGTGATGAATTAAATATTTATAATACAAATACTTCAATTAAAATATGAAATTGATAGTGGCATCGTTATTTAAGAATTGTATATTTGATTCATAACTGAAGAATAGTATTCTTGGTATATATCTGAGTTAAACGTAACCCTAACCTGGACATTTCGCATGGCCATCCTTGTGCTAATGAGCTGAAATCCTTATTCCATTTGGACACCATTCACTTCTCAGAACAGGTTGCTTTGTGAAATTCGGTACGCTAGGAGCAAAATCTTCCTCACACATAAAGAAAAATGGTCTGTTGACATATTATATACCTATTATCTCATAAAGAATAGCTACAGTGTCGAGTCATTCCAACGGAGGACAGACTTTGTTTGATGTAACTGAAAAATTACAACTTGATTTAACATCAGCCTGTCATATAAAACAACCTCGATGAAGACGCATTTCAGTACCACTTCACGGTCAGCACTTTTTCAAAAGCTCGGTGACTCAGGACATGTGGTCGGTTTTCCTATTTGGTTCTCACATATTTCCCACATTTTACAATATATTATCAATAGTGTGGCTTATCTGCTGTTACTGAGAGGACAAATGGAAATAGTGGTATTTTACTGCAGCATACCCACTATATTAAATATTTTCCAAAGCCTGAAATCAACTCAACAGCTGCAAGATGACAGATAAAATGTAAGTGTGTGTGTGTGTGTGTGTGTGTGTGTATGTATGTGTGCATACGCGGTGTTGTAAAGATGAGAGCAGAAGCATGACTGTGGGCTAATTCATTATTTGACTCTTAGAACTCACCTGGAAAATCAGCATCAGGTAAACAAAACAACAGATGGTGACAGAGCACACACACAAGCTGCTTCAATCCTTTAATGCTATTATCCAAATAGCAATATCATTTGTAAAATATAGTAATAAATCATCTATATGAAACACTGTGATTTTTTTCCCTCTTTTTTCAGTATAATTAAATATTTGAGTGTTACATTCCAAGTGCTTGGTCATTACACACATATTGGAAACATATTTCCAATGTTGCAACAGGACTTGTGGTAAAATCAGTCACAAGTCGACAATCCTGTGCAGAGCACAAGCTGTCACTCAAGTATGAAAATACAAAATATTTGATAGCACATTCATGGTGCTTTTAATTTCATTATTATTATTTTTTTTTTTATCACTTCTATAGAGGGTGGCCATGCATTTACAATACATGGTATTTCAGTGTTTTGGCAAGATTTATTTTGCCTGTAAAGCATATACATTTTGTTGAACTGAACTGAACTGAACTGAACTGAACTGAATTGAGTTGAACTGATACAAGGAGGAAGACTGAAAGTACAAGTTGGCAGTCTGATATTTACGTCCAGGTTAAATGGAGGAGAAAAGAGTTCAGTTTAAACAGAGGCTTTTCAGCTGTCATGCTGGTAAACTCTGTATGTGTGTGTGTGTGTGTGAGTGAGAGAGAGAGAGAGAGTGTTTATGTGGTGAAACAGAGAGGTTGATGAGGGTCTAAAGGTCATTGTAAACGTCTGGCCTTCAGTCTGAGTGATGCTGCTGGCATTTAAACTGAGACAGCATGAGGAGTTTACACACACACACACACACACACACACACACACACAGAGTTACAGAGAAAATCGGGATCTAACAAGTCTTCATGGGCCAGATAAATAGTGGACAACCAGAGCTGAAATGTATTGGATCAAATTTAACATCATTTAAGTAATCTGACCACATGAACAAATCTGTAATGTTTCAGTTACTGTAAAATATAAATAAAAGACAATAGAAAACACAGACACTGGGAGACAGCATCAGACACAGACAAAGAAAAAGTGATATTGTATTTCCTGACAGACTCGTAAGTCATTTCCAAGAACTGTGCTTTACAAAAAGAAGAGATCATGTTTACCATATATAAATTATTCAGGTCTAGACAGCGATGACATAAGTAATCAAGTTTCTTTGACAACAATGTGAATAGAAGACACACCAACTCTGTGACCACAAGTGTTTTTGGACTGTGAGAATGCTGATACATCAGCCAATAAGCTTTTCTTGTCATACTCTGTGGATTCCCCAACAGGAGCAATGACTCTTTCTGCTTGCCCTTCACAACAGAGGGGTTGGATACAGAAGAGCTGGCAGGGATTCAGTGTCATGCTCAAGGCCATATCAGCATGGTAGAAGACTGCTGTAATGGAGGCTCAAACTCTGAGAGACTGCCCTTTGTTTGAAGGATGATCAAAATAAATAGAAAAACTGGGCAGTATAACCAGTGATAGCTAGCATGGCTGAACACACAATAAAAAGGGAGGTATGTACACTATAGGGACAAAAGAATTGGACCACCTACACATTTCACCTGCAGTGCTTTCATGACATCCCATTCTAAATCCATAGGCATTAATAAGCAGTTGGTCACCCCTTTGCAGCTTTGCATTTTGGAGTGTGTCTGTGGGAATTTTTGCCCATTCATCCGAAGGGGCATCTGTGAGGTCAGACACTGATGTTGGACCAGAGGGCCTGGCTCACAATCTCTGTTCTAGTTGATCCCAAAGGTGTTGGATGGAGTTGAGGTCAGGGCTCTGTGTGGGCCAGTCTTCCACACCAAACTCAGCCGGCCATGCCTTTATGGAGCTGCTTTGTGCACTGGGGCTCAGTCATGCTGGGACAGAAAAGGGCCTTCCCCAAACTGTCCTCACAAAGTTGGGAGCAGAGAATTGTCCAAAATGTCTCAGTGAGCTGAAGCATTAAGATTTCCCTTCACTGGAACTAAGTGGCCGAGGCCAACCCCAGAAAAACAAGCCCATAGCGTTATCCCTCCTCCAGCAAACTTTACACCACCCCACCCTCTCCTGTTTGCATCAGGGGGAGCGATGTGGAGACTGTTGAACGGTACAAGTGTCCTACTGGACAGCAAACTGGAATGGGCAGCTAACACAGAGGCTGTATACAAGAAAGGCCTGAGCCGCTTGTAGTTTTTGAGGAGGCTCAGGTCTTTTAATGTGTGCAACAGAATGCTTAACATGTTCTACCAGACTGTTGTAGCCAGTACACTCTTTTTTGCTGTGGTGTGCTGGGGTGTGGGCATAAAGAAAAGGGAGGTAAACAAGCTCAACAAGCTGGTGAAGAAGGCCCAGTCTGTTGTGAGGGTGAAGCTGAGCACTCTGCAGGAGGTGACTGAGGACAGAATCCGAGCAAAATTCCTCAGGATTATAGACAACACCCCCCATCCCCTCCATAAAACACTGGACAGTCTCAAGAGTACATTCAGCCACAGATACAGACTCCCCCGTTGTTTAAGAGAGAGATACAAGAAATCATTCATACCCACTGCAATACAGATGTACAAATCCTCCTTCTGATTCATTCACCTAAGCGCCCTGAACCCAGCACTTTTAACTCTTTTAACTTAACTTTTTTTACACGCACATTTTATCAATATATTTATTATCCATTATCACTGTGTGCTTTTATGTATTTTCACTTCTGTGTCCCATGATTTTGTGTTTGTGTTGTTTTTCTCTCTATTGTCATGTATTTCTTTTTCCTTGCTGCTGCTTGTGACATTTTAAATTTCCCCTTGGGGATTAATAAAGTAATCTATCTATCTATCTATCTATCTATCTATCTATCTATCTATCTATCTATCTATCTACATTGGGCACAATGCAGTCAGGAAGGTAACGTTCTCCTGGCGTTCACCAAACCCAGACTCGTCCATCAGACTGCCAGATAGTGAAGCCTGATTGGTCGCTCCACAGAACACGTTTCCACTGCTCCAGAGTCCAGTGGCGGCGCGCTTCACACCGCTCCATCCGACGCTTGGCGTTGTGCTTGGCATTGAGCATTGGCCACTTTTACACACTATGTATCTCAGCACTCGGCGACCCCACTCTGTAACTTTACGTGGTGCTGACACCTGGTGGCTGAGTTACTGTGGTGCCTAAACGCTTCACTTTGCAATAATACCACTTACAGCTGATGGTAAAATATCTAGGAGGGAAGAAATTTAACGAACTGACTTGTTGCAAAAGTGGCATCCTATTACATTACTATTACAGCACCATGCTGGAATTCAGTGAGCTCTTTAGAACGATCCATTCTCTCACAAATGTTAGTAAAGGCAGACTGCATGGCTAGCTGCTGGATTTTATACACCTGTGGCAATGCGACTGAATGAAACACGGAAATCAGTGATTAAGAGGTGTGGCCCAAGACTTTTGTCCATGTAGTTTCTTTGATGGGAACCATGGATTTGGTGTTTTTATATAGGCTACATGCCTGCATATTTCAGCTGTAGATATGCAAGGTTATAGGTCACCTCCTACAGTTTAAGTCTTATTGTGTTCTTACTTGAAATTAACTGTATCGAGTATTATTTCGGAGTCACAGTAGAGAGAGACAGGAAAGGCAGAAGAGAGAGAGGGGATGACATGGAACAAATGGCGTGAGGTCGGATTTGAACCCAGGAAGCTGCCATCAGGACTCAGCCTCAACACATGGTGTGTGCTCCTATCCAGTGAGCTATCGGAGCTCCCCCAGGAAATAGAATACCTTATGCCTATACGCTTTTAAACCTCAAATATTCCATTAAGCTTTGGAGCATCAGCAATAGAATCACATTTAAGGACAGCTTCCTAAGAGCATTAGCTACCTGTAAGGGGTTAGAAGGATATTCTACCATTGGCTCCCCAGCACTTTGCCTGAAAAGATGTCTTTCCAAGAAGCACCCTCTTTGTCCTCTCTGCTTACACTGTTTGCTCTCAAAAAGAAAATTCCTTTCTACCTCTCTCCCCTTTGCCCTTATTATACCTCTTTTTCTGGTACTTCTTTCTTATGTGATTTCTCTATGGCCAGGGGACCCCAAATGCTACACTCTGGCGGTTGCTTGTAATGTTGGTGATGTGAGAATTGGAGTTTGTTCTATTGTTGCCCTAAAGGAAAAAAGCATTAGCTAATGGCCTAGATAACTAATCATTAAGCCTTTTTCCAAGACAAGCACTTAAAGACAACTTTAAGTCCATTTACAGACAACCATAAAGGCTTGTCAAATCTTAATCTGTGGACATGACAGTTTTCATCATATTCAAATCCCAGTCATCCTATTATATGTTGGGGGTATTGGTCATGCTCTCTTATTCTTGAATAAAGATAAGCAATACAATTAACAAAGTGGAGAAGCTCGTTCCGCAGTTTGAAAGCCTTGCAAATGATATTCGTTTAATGAATCCTCACAGTTCCTGCTATTAGCCAAGGTTAATGGGGTCACTTCACTGTCATCAGGATTTCTCTCTCTATGACTCAGTGGTTTTCTATCTGTCTTGGCCCTCCCTCCCTTTCTCTCTCTCTCTCTCTCTCTCTCTCTCTCTCTCTCACTCCCATTTATGTTACAGTGTGTAACTCCCTATATGGACTGAACAAATCAACCAAAGTAATATCAAATCCACTGGTCATATAATTTTCAGTATATATAATAATGTAATGCAATTATGATAATATATGAACCTATATTTTCATTTAAACTGCAGTCATTCATTATAAACCAAGCTAACCAAGAGTGGAGAAACTGTAATATGCACTTAATAATGTAAACAGTGATTTGTAATTTGCATAATCACTTTAATTAGGGCCTTGTTTATGGGCAATCCCACCATGATTGGATTATAAAGGATCAGGTGGTAACATGTTCCCCTGAGCACCTGAACACGTAGAACATGGATATAGCAATAGGAACTTAGAAAATACATATGCATGATATATGATGGGTAATGTATCTTTCTTGTGACCTGCTTGCTCACCTATGCCTTTTATCAATTGTCTGTGAATTTATGAAGTCCAAATCTGAGGCAAGGCAAGAGACGATCTGTATAGCCACATATACCAGAGCCAGATAGTTGTGACAGGAATGTGACAGTAATTTTATAGCAGAGTGTTATTCAGGTACTGCCTATTTGTTTGAAGGCCCATTATTCTGAAACCCCAACAGTCCAAAAAATGGGCCATCGGATCGAAAGCCCATTAGTCCCTAAAACCAACCCCATTATTCTCCACAGTCTGAAAAATGTCCACTCAGTAAATTTAGTGAAGTTTAGGCAAGGAATTCCTCAAGTTAAGGTTAATGTAAACAGGGTGTAAAACTCAACATAACACCTAGTAGAGTCTTAAAAGAAAAAAATAAAAAATTTAAGCTATAGCAATGCTGTGTTCACCCCTTTTCTTGTGGCATCCCAACTTTATATTTAGGTGATAATCCAAAAAAGCCTACGTAATAGTTACTGTGTGGTGGTAAATATAAGCGTACAAACTAGGCAAGAAAGTGGTAGTTTGTGGTAAAAAAAAAAAAAAAAAAAAAAAAAAACTTTCCTCACAAGTAAAATAAAAGAATACAGCAGTAGACATAAAAATGTGGAAAGTGTGCAACATAGGAATAGGGCTGGGTATTGTTAAGAACCTCACGATTCGATTCGATTTCGATTCTTTGGGTAACAATTCGATTCAATTTCGATTCGATATTGATTTAAACACTTCGATATCGATTCTGTAATAAGTCGAAATGCTTCAATAATTTTTGCTGCTGACGTTAACTTGGAGTGACACACCCCCAGCTGAAATAAAACATCTGCCAGTGAGTTTATTAAAAGACAGATGTTTTTATGGCGCCAGCACTGGAAAGCAGTAGCCTATACTTAAATATAACTGTTAATATAAGTTAATTGTAGATAAAAAAAAAAAAAAAAAAAAAAAAAAAATCAGCTGTGTTGGTGAGTTGCTGTCACGGCACCTGTTAGATTAAAAATGACTGAGAAGTCGGCTAAAGTATAACTATCAGTCCAGGACAAAAATATTTTTTCCAGCGGATATTCTAGTTACAACATGACTGAGCTAGCAGAGCAGTTGGCTGGCTGACAAGGACTAGTTAACGTCAGATCTCATGTATTTCCGCAGAAACGGAGAGAATACCGGCAAAAAACATTGATATTTTGAGAGCGAAATGCTCACAGTATGAATACATCTTGATTATACATTTAATTTTGTTGGTAATAGTTGTATAATCGCATTATTACATGAGAGGGTGTGCCTGACCGTCATTATTGTCACTTCAGTGATGCGCCCGTCAGCATCAAGCTCACCCTCTCGTGTAATAATGCTTAAAAGGATAAAGGACGTGTCGAGTTGCATCTGTTTTGGTTTAGCCACAGGTTGCTGCATAACATCGGCGTGGTGTCAGCTAGGGTGGCTGCGCAGGTTCGCGGTATTATTACACTACCTTAATACTGCCTGGCACAGTTTACACACGACTTGACTCTTGTCTCTCACCTGTGTTCCGGGGTTACATTTAAATCCAAAGTGAGCCCATCGTCAGATTTTAAAGTCGCAGGCACCGACTTAACGCTGCTGCTACTTGCTTTCATGTTGTTGTTGTGTACAGTGCGGCTTCCGTCCGTACAACGTGAATCACACGGAGGTGTTGCTCACCGCGCCCCCTACTGGTTAGGAGTTGAATCGATTCAGAGGCTTTTGTGAATCGATATTGAATTGTGAAAAAAGATATTGCAATGCATTGATGAATCAATATTTTTACCCACCCCTACATAGGAATATGATATATGCAGTAAGTACAACAAATGAGCAGACTGATCTACCTAATCTATTTTCTCATCACTCAGTGCATGAACTGACCAACAGGCAAAGACTCATCAACTATGGCAACTGTTTGAGCATTTATTAGGTGACCATACAGATATAACAGTTTAAATATACATATATTTTAAATGCATTTTGACTAATTACGTTGTGACAATCAAAGATATCTGTGATATTAGTTTGACTTCAAATGAATACATCTGGTGCCTAATTCAGTTTTGACTCATCAAAATCATTTACGATATCTGCAGTGATACTGCAGATATCTTCATTCAAATTGTCACACATCCCAACTGATAATTAAAGATATCTTTAATCCCATTTGTATTACTTAAATGACAGTTTCAGACATCTCAGTGTAAACACAATAAATGTAATTTCCTCTTGTGGATAAAATAGTTCATAAAATGTCATGAAGATAAAAAGCCTGATCATCAGCAAAATTGTGATAAAGAAGTTCTTTGTTTGCTAGACAGAAACCTACAGGGAATTATATGTTTAGTGTTTTCATTTATGTATGAAGAAGTGGGAGGTTCTACCTCTGTTGTAAACAACTGAATTTGCATTTTGACTAGTTCAGAATGCCATTTTAATATATCTTTAATTATAGTTTGACAACAAGGAATGACAATAAAACATATCTACAAACTGAGATATCTCTAAAAATAAATAATTTCAAGATGACTGTAACTTTATTGTAGTTTTCAGTTATATTTTAATTAGGTGTAACTCCAGTGTGAGACATCTTCAGTTGTAGTCAGAATAGATTTGTTTCACAGCAGCCATTTTAACATGAACAACAGGGGAAACACAGGTGTTAGTGGTGACATTAAATCAGATTGTGTTCCACTTAGCTCTAACAGAGACAGGGCCCTGCTGTTGTTCATTCTCACTCACTGGAAATGCTCTGGTCCGCTTAAATGAAACAAAACATTAATTAATGTCATTAGTAACACCTGTGTGATCCTGTTATTTCATGTCAAAATAGCTGCTGTTAAAATTAAATTGTAGAAATTGGAATAACAGCTAGTTGTAATTTAATTGAGGATATCTGTAATAAAACAGATATCTGTAATTTATATTCAGTCTCACTAATATATGTTAAAAGGGCTTGGCATAACCA
Organism: Myripristis murdjan; assembly: GCF_902150065.1. Classification (NCBI taxonomy): domain Eukaryota; kingdom Metazoa; phylum Chordata; class Actinopteri; order Holocentriformes; family Holocentridae; genus Myripristis; species Myripristis murdjan. Next base: position 26,161,307 of record NC_044001.1, read on the forward strand.
ACACTTGGTAGTGGCCGAACAAGACTACACGTGTGTGTGTGTGTGTGTGTGTGTGTGTGTGTGTGTGTGTGTGTGTGTGTGTGTGTGTTTGTGTCCTCAGTGTGCAAGCCACTGGCAATCAAATGATGCAACCACTGGCAACACCAATGATGATCAGCTACCAAAACATTCTCTCTCTCTCTCTCTCTCTCTCTCTCTCTCTCTCTCTCTCTCTCTCTCTCTCTCTCTCTCTTTCTCTCTTTCACTCTCTCTCCCTCTCTCTCTCTCTCCCCTAAAGGTTTGGCTTTCTGTACTTTTTTTCTGGTGACTCACAGTTTCACACAAGTTTTCTTAAACACTGTCGGGGTTCACAGGGGGGTGATTGGTGCTCTGTACGACAGCACTTGCTGCCAACAGTGGCAGCAATGGTTTGGGAGAAACTTGTCCTGCTGGCACGGTGTCAAAGTACCACTTGGCGTGGAGTACTCGGGAGAGGAGAGGCTGTTGGATATGGAGGTTGAAGGCAGCGTCTGGGATAAACATTTTCTGGATTCTTATTGATAAAGTCAATAAGGTTGTTGAGCCTGGAATAGTTCTGAGAAAAGCTCATGTAACAGTGCCCCCCGTTGTTTATCCAGCAAAAAAAAAAAAAAAAAAAATCATTCTGTCCAACTTGTCGCTATTTATCAGTGATGAGGTGCTAGAAAGCGAGCTGTTGACAACAATGACAGCTGTGTCAACAATGGGCTGTAAATCACCCAAGTTAAAGCGTGTTGTGTTATTTAGGCATCAAGTGTGCATGAGTCTAAGGAATGACAATGATGACCTGATGTGGCAATGAATTTTAAAGTTAATGGTTTTAACTACACTGTTTTAGCAATGAAAGAAGCAATAAAATGTTTTGGCTGTAGGCAAGAAGGGCATCTAGTGCATCGCTGTCCTGAAAAGGCTCAGAGGCCAGAGGCTGAGTCTGCTCAGAGTGCAGGGGGGGCGCAGACAGTGAGGGGGAGCAGAGGACAGGGAGTGTGCCACTACCACTGCTGCAGTGTTTGGTGAGCCGAGTCAGATCAGTGCAGACGGAGAACGGCAGCAGGAAGAAATGAACATTTCTGAGTTAATAACTAATAGGGAGCAAAGAGTAAGGGATGATCAAACTGTTTTCAAAAGTGCAGAGCTCAAAGACAAAAAACAGAGAAAGAGACAAAACGGGCAAAATCAAAGAAAATGCCATTAAAGGACAATGGAAAGGCGCAAGAAAATGATTCAGATGACTTCTCTTTCTCTGACAGTCAACCAGAGTCCTCTGATTCATCTATTCCTGATTGTCAGAAAAGTAATGGCTATAGTCTTGAGCAAATCCACAGTTTTGAAATGTAACTAAAATGAAAAAGGGATGTAAATTGTTCATCGTTTGTTTATTGGGCTTGGTGGTGAATGAGACAGAGAGGTGCTGATGGTCTGAAGGACACGGAGGTTTATCAGTGTAGGAAGATGGTGCAGAAGGTGGAGATGCAAATCAAATCAACGCATCAAAGAAGTAATGAGCAGCTGAAAATATTTTACACATATTTATTCTTTCTTATCTCCTTCTGTTTGGCCATGGCTAGTTTCAGAAGTTCATCTTTAAACCTTAATGGAACAAGAAAACCACTAGAACTTTAAAAAAAAAAAAAAAAAAAAAAAAAAAAAAGTGCACTGATATTGCTTTTGCTCAAGAAACACGTAGTAATACTGATAACGAAGTTGATTGGAAAATAGAATGGGACGGGAATATTGTTCTGAGTCATAAGAGTGCATTGAGTGCAGTATGGCATTTCTATTTTAAGAGAATTTTTTGTCGGTGTCCTTTGAGATTGAAGAGGTTGTACAAGGGAGGTTACTCAAAGTGATTGCCAGATATGAAAACTCTACCTTACCTCTGTTATATATATACTCCAGTGAATCCAGGTGGATGATGTGTTTTTTCTAGAAAAACTAGCGTGCACACTTTCAGGTTGTGCTTTAACAGATTTTTTAATTGTAGGAGGGGATTTTAATTGTACTGTTGATGATATGGTCAGAAGCTAATGCCCAGTCAAAGAAAACTGAAATGCACTATTAAGACCTGTGAGCTGACTTATGTGTTTTACATGGAGCTGAGGCAGTGAATGCATTTCATCTCCATCAGTGTTAAATCCTACAGTCTCAGCTGATTGTCTCATTGAGTACGTTTACATGCACACCATATTCCGGTTCGGCTCAATATTCCGGTTAAGGTAACTGCACCGCAGCAACTGGAATATTCTGTTTACATGTTACTTGGCAGGCCCCCGTGTTTCGGCGTATTCCACTCTCTGACGTAATGCGACACTCAGCCGCGGGGGGCAGCAGCACGCGTATAGGCGTCTGGTCTGCCGGAAAAACAGACGAAGAAGTCTTCTTCCTCGTCTTCTTCTACTTTTTCTTCTTCTTCTGTCGCTATTTCTATGTTTTCTCCCATCGATATCCTCTGTGATATTTAAGTCTTGCATTAGCTGAAGGTGGACTGCAGTCTCCTGGCTCTTGCTGCTGTTCGCCCTGCCGTTTTCCCCGCTTGCAGGTAACCATAGCAACGAAGACGCCACAGAAGTCCTTGTGAGTCGAGCATGCGCAGTCGTGACTGAATATTCCGGTTCGGGGAGTTTTCCGACTAAGGTGGTTACATGCCCCAATATTCCGGTTGGAACAGGAATATTCCAGGGGTCTTATTCAGAATTCTCTCCAACCGGAATATGACCTTAATCGGGTTCGGTGTGTGTTTACATGACACGTGCGCAACCGGAATATTGCGAATATTCCGGTTAATACAGGAATAAGGTGTGCATGTAAACGTGCTCATTGAGAGAGATATTTCATTGTCCTGTACAATGTTTCTCTATTAATGTCTTTATTTGAAACACTTAGTACTTTATTACTGTCTTTCAGAGAACATCTCACTGTGTAGATGTTCACTCTTTTCTTATGGTAAGAAAAAGAAAGAAAGAAAGAAAGAAAGAAAGAGGAAAAAAGAAAGAAAAAGGCTGCTTGTTTAATTCCATTGTTGATCAAGCAAAGATGGCAGTTTCTTAAAGTAGGGAAGAAAAATGATTTAGTTAGATCACAAGTATTGTTAGACTGTAAATGTTATGTTAGAATGGAGGTCTTAGATGTTTTTCAAAGTGTGTGGGATTATGAGGGCATACTTTTTTTTCTTTAAAGGACTTGAAAATCACTGCCACATGTCTACTTTAATTTAATTTCATTCGGTTCAATCTTATTGTAGTCTGTAATTTTCATTGTTGTAAACTATTCTAAATGAGGAATAATTTTATCTGAAGAAATGATGTTTAAAAACTCAAAACTAACTCTCTCTCTCTCTCTTTCTCTCTCTGTGTCTCTCTCCCTCTCCCTCTCTCCATGTTCCTCCTTTTTCCTTTTCATAGTTTTTGACAGTCTAACTCAAATACAACATTTTTATTACTGTTTGGCTGATAGGGCAACTGATATTATGCCAATAATTGTCAAAAATCATCATTTTGCACTTGATTAGAGAACTGGCAGTATCAAAACATGTTAAACATGAGTTCAAACTACTTTACAAGATAAATAAAAATGTGAAAAAAAAACATCAGAAAAGCAAAAGAAATTTTAATTGCATGCATACAGAGCAATTAATTCTGAATTAATTACGAAATAACAGGAAGAAAGGCACTATACATGCTGCTGAGGAATAGAGAAGCATGTACACACATATAAACACACATATGTATTTATACACTAGTGCCACTGTGAAAGCCCTTGAAAGACGTTTGTTGAGGCCATGAAAGTGAAGATACAAAAAGTTGTTGCTGCCTCTGAACCTTGTAACCACAAATTGATGGGTCCCTTTTTATTTTTACTACAGCTGAAAGTCGCCCTGGCATTTTACATGCTATTGAGTGTTCTCCAGGATCCCAGGGCCCATGCAGCCCATTCAGCACCCACAGTGCAGCTTCACAAGTGTATTTGGGTGGGGGGTGGGACGGGGTCAGTGGGGAAAAACGAAGCTTTTTTTTCCTCCATCCTGTGAAGCTGACTTTTTCATCTGCTAGCGGTGAAAATGTGTAATCTCTAGGTTTGATGATTTACAAAGACCTTCCCTTCCTGAGTTACATCGAAAGCCTTTGACACCGGGAGCAACTTAATGCTTTTATGTTGTTGGAAAGCAGACAAGTTTGAGAAGGCGCTCGCATTGTCATCTGACTACAAAGGCTCGACCTCGTCAGAGAGAACCATGCACAAAGAAACAGCAATATAAACAGCTTATTAAGAGAGACGGAAGGAGAGAGCATGCCAGCCATGCTGGAATATATTTGCGTTGTGTTGTTATCCAACTACAAAGGCTACAGGTTTCGAGACATAGATATAGAAACAAGAGAACAGACAGATAAAGACAGACAGAGAGAAAACTGCAGAGAGATTCTGCTCCTGTCTCTTTTACAGCATGTGGCGGCTCTCACATTGTTATCCAATCACAAAGACTGGAGATATCCAGGGCAATTTAGCAGGCAGGCAAGGATTCTGCATTATTCTATGAATTGTGATGTTGTAGATTTGGGAAGCTGCTGCTAAAAAAGCCTAAAAACTTTCTTGAAGTGGAAAAGATAAAGACACTATGCGATACATGCATAGTGAATGCACAGCCAATGATCAGTTCTGTGGTCTATGAAAGGTGAGGACTTTGTTAGCCACAGAAGCAGAACAACATAAGGTGGCAAAATCAAGGGATTTTGATTATATGCTGTGAAAACTTTAGCCACATGTTTTGCAAAATGGTTTGTTGTGATGTAAAATGTGGGGAAATTGCAGTAAATGGGACATTCAAACATTCAAAACTACTGGTATGGTAATTTAAAACCACATCATAGCAGAAAAAATGTCCCCAAAACTAAAGAGGGAGATCGTTTTTTGACTTTGTCAAGTTACCCACAAAGCTGAGTGTGCTGTTTGACTCTTTATGATATTAGACATGGTGGCTATCATTTATGAAACCTGAGCAGAATAAATTTGTGTGAAAGATGTCGGTTGACAGAACTTTTCACTCGTTTGTGTATTCATCAGATTTAAAGTATCTGTGATTTGCTACATTTTGGCAAAAGTCAAGTGTGTGTAAACTCTTTCAGGTAAAGTCTTCTGCTTTTATGAATCAAAGTTGACAGTAAATTGACTTCTTTGAAGACAAGAAACAGATTTTAAAGAAACTTGTCGAGTTGTTTTTGCAATTTCAGTGAATGACTGATGTGCTTTTATTCTGTAATTTGCTAAATGTTTACATCTGTTTACTATTTGTAGTATATGTTATTTACATTATGACACTGTTTCATTTGAAATATAGTACGTGTAAAGTTTTGGAAAAGTTTTAACCCCCTTAACTTTTTCTATATTTCGTGATGTTACAACTTGAACCCAAAGTCACTCATCTACACACAATAACCAATAATGTCAAAAGGTTTTTTATCTTTTATTTTGTATTTTTTTTTAATAAATTAGTCACTTGTAAGGATATTGAAAACAATGAATGGAGCCAAAAACAGGCAAATCTTGAGGAGAGCATGCCTCCTCAATGCCTCTGAGTGCTAAGGACCTTACGCTGTGCCAGCCAGTTTTGTTTCAGCAGGTCAATAACCATAAACATGCAGCCAAATCAACACTGGAATTGCTTCAAAACTGTGAAAGTAGCCGAGCCAAATGCAGACATGAATCCTCTTGAAAATCTGTGGAGGAACCTAAAGATCGCTGCTCACAGATGCAGCTCATCCAACTTGACTGAGACTGAGAGAAAATCCCCAAATCCAGATGTGCCGAGCCGATAAGACGCTATGCTAAAATCACAGCCAAAATGTGCTTCTACAAAACAGTGACTCAGTGAGTGTTGAATAATTTATGCAAATTAGATATTTCTCCATTTCACGCTACAAAAAAAAAAAAAAGGAAAAAGTCTGCGACATGTTTGCATTTTGTCATTATCCGAAATTTTGTGTGGAGTTGTGTGGTTGGATATTTTCTGAAGGCACTTCCAGTTCTTTTGTGTGTGTTTGTGTGTGCATGTGTGTGTGTCATAGCAACATGACATCACAACATCCTCTAAAGTAATTCATGCTGTTACCATGGTGATTTCATCCACTTTTTTATTGAGCTTTATTCTTAAACTAGGGGGAAAAAAAAGAAAAATAGGGGGGATTCCACCAGAGCTAACAATTTACTGGTCAATATTTTCTCCAGCCCTCACCTATGGTCACCAGCGGTGGGTAGTGACTGAAAGCACGAGACCGCAGATACAAGAGGAAATGAGTTTCCTCCGCAGGTTGGCCGGGCGCCTCCTGGGGGAGAGGGTGAAGAGCTCAGAGTAGATCTGCTGCTTCTGCACAGTGAAACAGGCCAGCTGAGGTGGTACAGGCATGAAGTCAGGACCAAGTGGGAGGAGACCCCGGGGCAGACCCAGGACACACCGCGGGGATTATGTATCCCAACTGGAGAAGACCATCTGGGCTGAGCGCCTCAGCCTGCTACCACCACGACCCGGTTCCGGATAAACAGGGGAAAATGGATGGATAGATAGATAGATGGATGGTTGGATTCCACAATAATGTAGAATTTACATATCAGAATCAGAAATACTGTATTGATCCCTGACGGAAAATTGGAAAAACTATGAAATTGATTACTCAAGCAACAAAGCTATGATCTGTCATTTACAGAATAAACCTCTTTTCACTTCCTTTGTTGAAATAACAACAATGTGAAAGCATACATCCTATTGACTTCAACTCTAAACCTAAATCAGTACCTGATGTACATAGAAATATCATGGGAAGAACACCAAATGCCTGTAATCATGCAGATGTGCATGTGTAACCCCAACGATTTGCATTTCAAATTTATTTGCCTTTGTAATCCATATAATCTCCATCCTGCCATGTGTGTGTATGCCTCTGTTTTGCATGCATATACAGTATGCGCAACCACTGACAGTTTATTCCCTCATGGTAATAAGTCCATCCGCTGCCTGTCAGATAAATAATGTCTTTACAGACAATAATACGTGCAGAGGGGAAAAACACACACACAAAAAGTAAAAAACACTCTTTTCCCGCAGTGTCTGATGCACTGCACTAGCATTGTCCCTGTCAGGATGTCAGCAGGCTAGAACACATGTCTTTTACTAGCAGAATCTGTTTCAGTGTGAATTATTAAATGAACTACTTGACAGACAGGAAGACCTTTGTTCCATCTGGTATCACCATGCATTGTGGGTAATATCTTGGATGGTGCCAAATTATGTCAAATCCAGGTTTCAGTGCACCCAAGATTGACGATCAGATTAACCCAAACCAGCTCTTTAGATGATCAGAGACACATTTGTCCTGATTAGACAGAAAATCTGAATGCACTCTCCAATCTACAAATAGCAACTATGGAAAGGTAAATAAACTGTAGCAAGTGGAGCCAGGAATTCAGTTCTAACCAAACGGCAGCAGGCAGTTCTGGCAGTAACATATTTGGATGGGGAAGGCGTGAGATGAGGTGTTCACTGTCATGTAGAGAAATCTCCTACATACAACCACTGCCACGACTCCCACTGCCTGTCATGTCACGCTCTGTTACATACCACCTAATAAATCACTGTGCAGTTGATTTCACTTGGAGTATAATAATCCTGCACCTTAAATCCTATGTCTGAAAGCATCACAGGGCCACAATCTTTGAAAAATCATGATTTCAGTTGTGTTGTTTTGTGCACTATTATAATTGTGGGTGTGGGTTTTAGGAATGTAAATCACAAAAGAAAAAATACAAAAAAAAAAAAAAAAAAAAAAATGTAATGAACTAAAAGTCTGCAGTTTTTTTTTTTTTTTTTCTTGGTGTATGAATATCCCCATTTACTGGAAATGCTTAGAGCAAGCACAGCAATTACAGTATCTGCTGTAATTATTATAATATGACAATGGTAGAGGGTTACATTTGACACACAAAACATGGTCAGGTATGTTACTGCTTTTGTATGACTTTTTTTTTTTACACAGAGTCTCAAACACTAAGGATACAAGCTTTAGGTTTTAATTTGGCAACAGCAATTTGGCCCTGCGCCAACAAAAAATTAGTTCCCTGTTGCTAAGCAATAAACATCATTGCTCACTTCATTCTGTTTAACTGAGTGAATAAATTACATGCAAACAAGGCAGAGTAATGCTGTTGGAGTCATTTGGTGCACGTTTGTATATTGCAGTGGTAAGCAATCATTGAGCCTCTTGTTCAGTCACAATATGTGGTTGAAAACAAATGTACAAAAGATGTTTGGCTCTCGCCATGGAAACCAAGTACACAGACCACAAAAGCCACCGTTCACTGAAGTAAAATAAATAAATAAACAAGTAACTAAATAAATAAATAAAACTGCAACAACAACAAACATATTGATAGCCACAGTTCTTACCACAGTCCCCCTCCATGGTAACAAAAGTTAGATAGACAAAACCAGCAGTGAATGAGATACAGTGATCTTTGTTGATATCAAAATATGATTAGCATCAAAATAAAGGTTGAGAAAAGGCTGGGTTTTGGGCAAAAAACTGTGTGGCTAAGGTTAACAAAAGGTTTGGTTTAGGTAACAAAAACACAAGGTTATAGTAACGTAACATTTGCGAACAACACCATCGCTTCACACTGGACATGAACTTGGGTGAAAGTCAGTGGTTTGTCCCATTTGACACTCCACCTGCCCCCCAGTGGTTGCCTGGAAATCAGGGATTACTAACACACACAAGCTTGTGATATGTTACAAACAAACATTACAGTGGCCGTTTTCTTGTTTAACAGGTTTCATGAATATAATGGGCCACTTAATCTGCAACTGATGTTATCTTCCCAGATAGCAAAATGTGATTGAAACAATGTTGAAATGTGGTCAGGCAGAAATATTGAATCCATGTTGAAGCCCGACATTGAAATTATACAGAGAGTGTCCCCTAGGTTTTACATTGCTTTTCTGGTCTACTGACTACTCAAAGCGTTTTACAAAGTTTGCCTCACATTCACCCACTGACACACTGATGACAGAGGCTGCCATGCAAGGTGCCTAGCTGTCCATCAGGAGCGGTGAGGGGTTCAGTATCCTGCTCAAGGACACTTCGACTCTGGAGGAGCCGAAGGCGATCGAACCGGGAACCCTCCGGTTACCAGACAACCGCTCTACCTCCTGAGCCACGCCTAACCCAGAGCCTTCCACCTCACCCAGAGCCAGCCCACTGGCCGATGAATCTGAATTAAATCTGAATATTTTGAACCTTTCATCTTTTCAGTGGTCAATCCACCATTGATCTTTAACTCTAACCAAAAGTCAACCAAAATCAACATTTTAGACCATAAATCAATGTTGATTCAACAACTTTTGCTATCTGGGTTGGCTTGACAGTATCTATTTTCTTGTGACACCCAATGTACTCATAAGTCCATATGAAGTCCGCAGGAGACAGGGAAAACGTTCCAAAAATTTATTTTAAAACAAGCCTGATCCAATATCGACATGGTGAATATTATCCAAAAGGTGACCAAAATATTTTCCACTGACAAAAGGCATTTAAATACGAGCATACTGCGTAAGACTATAAAAACCAGGAAGACAACGGTCAGAAACTTGTCTCGATCCACACCAGTTGCAGATCCCAGCCTCATGCACCCTACCAGCACGTTGTCCTAAGGGGTGCTGTGCATGCTCTACAAAGTCATTTACGGCCCCATCTACTGTTGCAAACATATGCGCACCATAACACACAAAGTATCATAAAGTCCAATAAACATCAAACATCCCCAAAAAGTATCCACAAATTGACTGTAGCATAAAATAACATACTGTTAGAACCTATAGTGCAAATATTAACAACATAAACAATTCACCAATTATCAAATGTGCCCAAAAACGGCTCTCACAAACATAATCCATGACAAAAATATATTCTCCTCAAAACATAACTGAGAATTCAGTTTCATTGTATGAGAATGTCATTTTTAGGAGACAGGGCTCGTATGGATGTGTGTGTTGCGTTAATACACTGGGACATCTTGCAGCACTTTGGTGCTTATACCATGGCCACTTGCCAGTAATTATAAACATAAGGAGATCTAATGAATAAGGGAGTAATAAAAAACATTCCTGCCTGCTATATTTTCTGTATTGTCAGACTAATATCTGGAAGGTGAAGATGTCACCAGCCGATTCAGCTGACATTACTCACCTTGAGGCATGGTGCTGTAGACTTGGATTTGCCTAAATATCGGGGACATACAAACATACTATTCATAAATTCACAGGCCCTAAAATTCATTGACTTGGTTGACTTTAAAACGGCACAAATCATGTATAAAGTGAATAATAACATGCTTCTAGAAAGTATCCAGAAGATGTTCCAGATCAGAGTGAATAAATACCAACTGAGAGGGACTTGCATGTTCAAAAAAACAAAGGCAAGAACAAATGTAAAACAAAGATGTATAACAGTACAAGGTGTAAATTTATGGAATAATTTAGAAATAGAAATGAAAATATGTAATACACTAAATAGATTTAAAAAGCTATTTAAAAATAATATTAGTAGTAAATATAAAACAAAATTATGAACACCAGTGTACTTATGAACTGCCTTGGGACCCTTTGTATAGATACACATATTTTGTTTTTGTGTCTTTCATTTACTTTATTTTACTATTTAAGTGAGCAGACAAAATATTAATAATATAAGAAGGATAGGCAAAATAAGCTAAGACTCTGCCTATACCTTTTCGGTCAGTGTTTATTTGTATATATTATATATTTGTTTTGGTTTTCCACTGAAAGGAAATGAAATATTATTTATTGTTTAAATATTTGTGAATAAGTAATTGTTTATTCATAGGTGTATTTCTGCCGCTTGAAAATGACCGAAATAAAACATTCATTCATTCATTCATGAATATGGCACACACATCAGCTGGCTCAGTGGTGGCAGTTTAATGTTACAACGACAGTGTTAACTGCTGTAAAATAATTATCATAGCTTTGAGTCGTGATTTTAAAACCGTGGCAGCGTGTTCGCGAACAGCTAACATAGATTAGTGTAGTCAACTCAATGTGACAGTAGTTTGTGTGGCTGTTAGTTTATAGTTATGGCGAGCTGTGCTGTTCTTTTATATGAGCGGAATGTATGAGTAAGCACTGAGACAGAAAAGGATTAACCTGTTGCCAGGGACTACGTCTGAGACGTCCCAAGGCCTTCTAGCCTGTCAGATTCAAGTATAACTCTCACACTGATAAAAAAAAAAGAAAAAAAATTGAAAGAAAGCAGCAATTGCAGTCATAACAACAAATCAGCTACACAAACCATTTGCATTACATTTAACTAACAATGTTAATGTATGCTGCCTGTAAGTCACCATACGCTGCCATGTTCTTAACATCATGACTGATTCAAAACTATTAGAATAATTTCTCTGCAGTTAACATCGCTGCAACAATATCAATGTTAATGTCATGCTTCTGTACAGAGCCTAAATGACTTCAATAGATTTATTTTCCTGCACTCTCCACTCTGAAGCTCCTCTCTCCCGCTCTCTGTGTGTGTGTCTACCCATCCACTTCTCCCCTCACTTCTCCTACATTTTGTAGTAGCTGACAACATGAATGCTTTTCATACGTTTATAAATGTTGCAACAAGTTGTGCACGTTTTTGTTGCGTGTGTGTGTGTGTGTGTGTGTGTGTGTGTGTGTGTGTGTGAAGTGAAATGCTCAAGCAGCTCCCCCTACTGGGAGATTCAGCCTGTGGGTCTTTTCCAGTGAGGCAGCATGGAGCAGCCCGATTTTTTTTTCCCAACAAAATGCTGTCAGATCAGACTGGGGAGTGAGAGGAAGGAAAGCAAACAGAAACATAACACTTTTTTTTCCCCTTGCTACACTCCAAGCAATAACATTTGCATTGATTCAGGCAGCAGATATAACTTCTCAAAACAGACATACACACACAAGTGTATGGCAAGGAACATAAGAAGCCACACACACATACACATGAAAGCATACATAGTACACAGCCCGCCTTTGCCATCTTCTCCTTCTTTCACTGTGATTGATTACTAGTGACCCTGGTTGTATGCCCAGGTATCTTGAAGCAGAATAATAGAAGGTTGCTGTGCTTCATCTGTTGACTGCAACATGATAACAGCCACACACACACACACACACACACACGCTCACAAAGAAATATTGTGACATGTATTTAAGTACTTTTTCAAATACATTCGCACACAGACTAGTGATACAGAAGCTCAAACCAAAGATGAACCTTCACACTTTTACATTTAGGCTACATGACATTCATACTCGTATATGCTTGCTTATTTGCTTATATATACCTACACACACACACACACACACACACACACACACACTCAAATGTGAATTCTCACAAAGGCAGCATCCACACACGCGCACACGCAAAAGCACATAGCTCCACAAACACATACAGATACATATTCAGTGCTAGGAATGGGACTATAATAGACACAAAAGGATGTAAATGAAGGAACACAGAGTACACACACACACACACACACACACACACACACAATGCCATGGAGAGCGGAGCACTGCAGAAATCAGTGGTTAGTACTTTGTGTGTGTGTGTGTGTGTGTGTGTGTGTGTGTGTGTGTGTGTTTTAGACACAAATGTATATATACCCATGCACACATTTCACAATATTTCACAACAAGGACAGTCACAGACTACAATAAGAAACCAAAATTAAATTCAAGCAAAGAAAAAAGTATGCCTTCATAATCCCACACACAGCAATTTTAATATAATATTTACATTCTAACAATACTTGTGCTCTAACCAGACCATTTTCTTTCCTACTTAAATAAATGGCCAGCTTTGCTTGACCAAAAATGAAATCAATAATCAACCTCTTTTTTTCTTTTTCTTCTTTTCTTCACCCCCCCACCCCACCCGCCCCAACCTCTCCCCTCATCATGTGCTGCCTATATGTCACGCTTTTCACATCTTGAGTTTCCTCTTTTCATGCTGTCTGTAACATATGAAGACATCACAGGAGAAAGGAGAGGTGGTTTGACACATTTCAAGGCCGTTATGCATGAGGTGGTTGCAGATGCCCGGATAAGCCTCTGCTTGGGAAGCCGGAGGACGCGGCACCACCATCATCGCATCTGAAACTCAACAGCAAGACTCTGAGCAGAAACTAGTCACCACCGCCACATCGCCACCAGCGGCTGAAATCCTTGTCCATTAAATAAAAAACTGTTGATCCAAAGAGTTGCACGTACTTCTGAATTTTGTGTACTTCATTTGTATTTGACTGCCACAACTGATGTTTTATTTCCCCGGTTTGTTTGGAGTAAACAGAGGAAGAAGTGAGCATTTAGCATTAGACAAAAAGAATATAGTGCCACATTAAATTTTAACATCATCGGCAGAAAATCTGAGGAGAAACATGCCGCAGTGCTGGATTCAATGCTTGACTGAAAAGTGATCTGTGGTAAGTGCAATGCAAAGGCATAATAATGAGCACTTAACACCAAAGATATGGATGAGAATGAAAAAAGGAAAGAAAGAAGAGAGAACGTGAAAATTACCGTTTAAAATTGCAAGTTTCAAATGAGGAACGCATTATCGGGCATTATCGGCAATTTTAAATGTAACTGTGGCTCCATTGTGGATAAATACAGTGTCATTATCCTCAAGCACTGCGGTTTTCTATTTGTCTCACCAGCAGAAACATTTCTTTTTATTCAACCGCCACTCATGCCAGTGTGCTCACTGATTGGGCCTTGAGTGTTTTTCAATGGCACAAGTGTTTTAGACATGCGGCATCATTCAGAATGTCAAGGGGAGAAAAAGAAATTCATTGTAAAAATGCCTCATGCTCCCAAAAGGAAAAAGAAAGCTGCTGCAAAAGATGTGGCTGCATCAAGAGATTTGAGTCGAAAAGCTCCATGTACTGAGTGATACCGACATTGCCCAAGGGGACATAAAGAAAAAAGAAAAAGCTCTTTGGAACAAAAAATGATACTTTGGGGAAAATCAGAGACAAAGCTGTGACTTCTGCCAAACTAAAGCAATTTCTAACATGGGGTGATTGTGACATTTGTCATGCATGCTTATTGGTGTAATGCGTCACGTTGTCAATTTAAAGTGACAGTTTGATCCATAAAACATCTTTATCCCGAGGCTGTAGATATGCAGATATTTGTGCGGAAAACTCGCCAAAGTCCATGTAAAAAGCACGTCATCCACAGAGGAGGAACTTTCAGGATTTACTGCCATTCCAGAAAGTGTTGTGCTGTCTAGCAGAACACATCCCATTACAGTGTGGATACCCAGCCCAAACCCATCGGGACCCATCAGGACCAACTTCCTGTACAGTGCTGGATTTTACGTGATGACACTGAAGCCGACACTTACACTATCTCAGGTTATAAATGTAACCAAGTGATGGAGGACAAGCAAATTTTGGGGCTGAAGTGGCTTTGGACAGAAAAAAAAAAAGAATGCCTGTCAGGTTCAGGTTGGGCTTAGCTGCTATGCTCTCAGCTCGGGTCAGTTTTGGAAAAAAATATGCAGCCGGATCCACAGGCCAGTCCCCATTCACCAATGTGGACAGTGGACTTAACCTAAGCAAAATGATTATTTGAGTGTTTATAATTCTTTGACCGTGTGAAGTATGACCAAAATCTTCCAAATTAATAAAGTATGTTTTATCCACACTTTAAAAATTGTATGTAAGGTCATAAAAATGACAAAGACAAAGGTTTACAAAGCCATAGGGTTTCCATGCACTATAAATTTTCACTTCTATCCATTAGTCTCTGCTGATAATACTAAAGTGGGGCTCAGACTGCAGGAGTTTGGGCTGATTTAACCCTGATTCACCCCTCCTGCCGATCGGAGGAGTATCTAATACGGGGCCTTGGTCAGTCCCAGCGTTCAATCCAGATTATCTGATAATGTGAGGGGTTTACAGATCCAGTCCCACAGCTCCCAACCGCTCATAGGCTCATCAGAGCTGCCCAGATAATTTTCAAACATGTTTGATATTTAGGATTTAAAATCGGGCTAAATGTGCCACTCCTTTCCGAGCAGGACCACACCAGCCAACAACAATCTGCTCTACAGATATGTTGGACAGCTGAGATGGAGTAGAGGCTTGCCAGTATGTGGCAAGAACACAGTTGCTCTACATACCGTGTCTTTCAGGTAGTGATTCACGGATTGGACGCGTTAATCATCCACCACACTGCAAATCACTGGATCACTGCAAATAATGTAATAAACTCAACTGAGAATTTTTCCACCCATCCACAATTAATCAGAATGTTTTTTTTATGACAATGTGTGTGTGTATATATATATATATATATATACACACACACACATACAAACATACACACACATGTTTATATAAACAGGGAGGGAGAGAGAGACAGAGAGATCCCACTGGTGCAATAATCAATAATAATAATATACTGTAGTGTGTTATTTTCAAATCCTGTAGTGTGTGTATGTTTGACACCAGAGAACATCTGTCAAGACTCTCCTTGTGTGCATGATGCATCCCGATTTCAAAATCAGTTTGATTTTAAAACTCCTGTCGTGTGAGGCTGACATAAGCCTGGGTGAAACAGCAGTTTGCAAGAAGAAGGGTTTTTTACTGCGCCTACTCCAAGCAACAGGTTTATATTTGGTGGTTAAAGAAACATCAGTATAACATTACCCACACACAAAAACAAGAGGGCGAAGAGCTTCAAAAAAATAGTCATGATCCTGGAATAAGTGATCCCCATTCTTTCATCGGTGCTGTTACAGAGTCACATTTTTGGGAGCAAACAGGTAGGTAGAGCCCCAACACAGGTGCAGTCAATAAGTCAGGTAGACAGCTGGTCTTCATAACCACACAGGCGTACTTACAGGAGACTAAGCACAGTTACAAACAGCACATACATAGGTAGAGGAAACACTGGAAGCAGAAGACATAGTGCATTAGTTGAGAGCAGCATAGCTTTTCAGTTGCCATAGCCAAAAATGTCACTGCTTTGAGTGTCTAATAACACAGAGAAATCACCAAGATGTAATAAATAGAACTTATGGATGATCTCGGGGGGAGGAAAGTGTGGAAACTGGGTCAACCTACAGAAAACATGACAAATTAAAGTCTTCACTGAGCCCAAAGGGGTTGCTCAGGTGTATGTGAAGAGCAGCTGTCCACCTGACTGATTGCACCTGTGCTGTGAGAGTCCTGACAGACTGAAATGTTTGCTCTCCGCTGTATGTTGTGTATAGTTTAACTGCACTTTTATGGACTTGTGCAGCTTTTTCACTGCGAGAATGGAATGAATCCACAAGATCATTGATCTCAGCGTCACAACTACTATTCTGAGGCATAGAGCCCCCACTGTTTTCAAACAGTGGTTTCACCTAATTATCTGTGTTTTCCTGCAGTGCCATATGGATGGGTTTTGAACCAGGAGAGTTCATTTAGCACCATGTGCGATCACAGGAAACAATCACAGAAACAGAGAACAAGCATTCTGGCAATCCTTGTTTTGCATTGCACAGTTCTATTTTTTCAGTTTGAATAATTCCATACTTCTTCTTTTCCCAGAGATAGCTTCTTGGTAGTATTTCAGGATTTTGTTTGGTGCCCAAGCATGATATATTTATATTACTATATTTAAAATACGTGGGCAATATAAGTGTCAGCTAGCCCAGTGGTTTCCAATCCTGGTCCTCAGGACTCAGAGTCCTGCTGGTTTTCATTCTCACCATATAATCAGGGACTGATTTATACCTGAGGTGCAAGGTGATTGAAATTAACTGGCTGGTAGGATAGAAAAGCAGCAGTAGTCTGAGTCCTGGAAACACTGAAAAACGCAACATGACTCCATAGTGAGGAAGGCAACAACACTCTATAATGAAAAAAGTATTCTTCACAGGAGGCTACCAGTTATTGAAATGGCAATAGGTTCCCAACTACAGATCGGTGGCAAATTAAAACAGCATGCAAGAACAGCATCAGTTCCTTGGCATAGATTCTGCCAGTCTCTGGAACTCTAGATGTTACTTATTCAGTGTTTTGATGAAGGAACAAGGGCTGCCATCACACGTCAGTCCAAAATCTCCCATAGGTGTTCAGCTGGGTTGAGATCTGGTGACTGGGATGGTCATAGCATATGATTAGGGTCCGGGCAGCTAAGCTGCCAGAACACTATTGTATAGGTATTCTTTCTTTTTTCTTCTTTCTTTCTTCTTCTTTCTTCCAAGGATATCCTACTTCCTAAGAATGAAAACTCACCAAACTTTGCACAAAGGTCCAGTCCCATGCCAGATTTCCTCAGCTGCAAACACAAGCCAATAGTCCTGATGGTGGCGCTATAGCAAGCCTCTAAAGCTCAAAACTTTGAAAATTCATAACAAATCAACCATATATGCTACAACTTCACAACTTTCATCAAATTGTAGCCTCAATATCTCCTCCCACAATTTTTGCTCAAATGTCACCAAATTTGATACAGAGCATCTTCAGACTGTCCTACACAAACGATGTTCACAGATTTTTGATTTATCAAAAATTGAGCCTACAGTGCATCAAAATGTTTGACTGTAAATGCTACTGTAAACATATACCTGCAAATTCTTGCTAAATAAATCTTCAATGTTCAGGAAAAAAATTGACAAAATTTTGAAGTCATGGTAGATGATGTGTGGCAAATTTCAGAATTTTATCTCAAAAACTCGACTTTTGACAGCATTTTGAATTTTGCTCTCATGTGAACAATTGGAGTCAATGTAAAAATGGCATTTTTAAACATCAGTTTTTTACTTATAGAGCAAATCAATCATTGTTAAAAGCAAATTACCAACATCTCCATGTTGTCTAAATGCAATATGTGTATTTTTAGATTTTTGTCTTAATGACTGAATTTTTTTTTTTTTTTTACAGTGGTTTCAAATCTGGCTTTCCATGCATGGATGGTTGCTTTCCTGCACATCAGTGAATGGCTTAGTCAATTTGTCAAGCTGCTATTGGGTAGCTACTTGCCAATTATCTCAGAGTGGCAAATCACTGTCTTTGGTTCCAGAGGTTGCAGGTTCACGACTCAACTGGTGCAGAATTCACATTGCAATGTGAACATCTTAATCATGTGCTACAAATTGCCTGAGCAGCATCTTCAAGTCTTTTTTCTGCTAGAAAATCTATAGGCATCAAGATTCCTATAAAATAAATGAATGCAAATGAGAAGGAAAGAAAAAAAACAGGCCAGTCTGCCACTAAGGAGGCCACTGAATATTAATTTCACGGCAGCAGACCTCTGACTGCTTTGGTACATTGCACACACACACACACACACACACACACACATAAGCAAACAAGTGCAAAGTCACGTCCAGTCACTTGCTGCTTCTTCCTTACAAACTGTGACTCACTGTTACACACAATCACAATGCAGTTTCTCCTCTATATTAATACATAGACAGTAACATGAACACACTAAGGCTGTCACAGACTCATCGACTAGTGGACTGACACGTCCACTGGTCATGTCATTGATCTATAATATAAATTATGTGCAGTAATAAATTGGCTGAATTGCCACTGTTTTTTCAATAAAACAATAAACTAATAAACTCTATGCAACATGTGCATGTGGATATTGTTTATTGGCCGACATTCTGTATTTCCAAGAGTTTGAGTATGTAATCATAATGCACATAGAAGGCTTAAGTCCAGAGGCCACAGGATATGGTTCATCAGTGTCATGAAAAGTCCTAGGATGCTAATGTCCACTGGCTGCAGGAGTGGCATGGGTACAGTGTACATAATGTGCATAATGGCACAGAAAACAGAACCCATCATTTAAAACAAAAATGAAAGGCTATTCATAGACAAAACGTGTTGAATGACACTACATGTTAAATTGATCTGCCTCTGTTTCACATTTCACAAGAAATATGTAGGAAGCCACTTTTGGCTTCTGCTTATTACTCCACAACTCCCAGCAGCCTAACTGTAGCCTAATAACGTTGCTGTATTTGAAACAATAGGCTACCTTTCTTACATGTTACTGAAAACACAGGACCAGCCGTGCAATCATCAATGCATATTTGAAAGAAATTTTACCTCAGTGTTTGGTACACAATAAGATGGTCAAAACCACAATAAGATGTTCCCTAATCAAGAATTACATCGCTGACAGTATGGCCTGCCAGTACTGTCAGGTCAGAGGTGATGATCAGAATCACAGCCATTGCTGAGGACAGCTAAAGGTTCCTGTTTACACACACTGCTTGTCTTTGCTGTCCTTGTGAATGCCTCTGTCTCTAGTTTTCCAATACAGATACACATACAATACACATACCTCTCTGATTCATCTTTGGGGCCTTTTTTGAGGACACGTGTCACATCATAACACTCAACTGCATTTTGAGCGTTGCTTGTTGTCATGGAATATGTTGAAAACAAGAAAAGAGTTATTCCTGAGAATGTCTGTCTCTAATAACTTTTCGAAATACACCTATTCATCTTTGGAGTCTGTTTGAACAAATATGTGTCACGCAGAATAGCTATTCAGCCCTTTTACACATATGAAAGAGAAAAACATTTCTTTATGGGATTTGACTCATACCATTGTGCAAAATTAAAAGAATGTGAGGAAATTGTTATTCCAGTGTGCCATTATCATCACGTTGTTATGCTGTAGCCGTAGCATAAAACAACTCCGACAGCACACAGCCAGCCATCTCTTTTCAAAACAGGAGGCAGCCGGATCAACTTGTCCATCAGTTGCACAATAAAAAATTAAATGTTGTTCAGACCAAAATACTTAGAATTGAGGTCCCTCCACTGCTTCCAACTCAGCCAAGAACACAGAGGCGACCTAAAGTCCAGTTAATTGATTC
Source organism: Myripristis murdjan (assembly GCF_902150065.1). Taxonomy (NCBI): domain Eukaryota; kingdom Metazoa; phylum Chordata; class Actinopteri; order Holocentriformes; family Holocentridae; genus Myripristis; species Myripristis murdjan. Next base: position 26,181,262 of record NC_044001.1, read on the forward strand.
AAGACATGCAAAAATCAAATGTCGCAGATAGTATCAAAGTCTGCACAAATTATGACACATTACAAGAAAAACAAAAAGACCATACCATTTACACCAAGAGAGAAGTGGTAGAGGAAATCATTTCAGGCAACACATGACCCATGCACAAATATGGAGCAAAAACTGGCCGTTCTCCTGGAATATGAATGAGTATGACTGCAGGAGGTCGTTCCTAGAATATGCATCTTCTCAGCACCGCAGATGGTGTGCTGCAGTCTAATCTTGTGCCTGGCAGTCACAGCAGCATGCCAGATACTGATGGAGGACTGAGGATGAATAAAAAAGGATGAGGATGAAGATGAGGATCAACTCATCCTCATGGATGGACTCAATGATGGTGGTGTAGAAGTGCACCATCACTGACTTTGGTGAGTTCAACTTCTTGCAACTGCTGCATGAAGTACGTCCTCCGTTGTGCTTTCCTCTTGCCTCCTTCAGATGAAGCCCTGCTCCCACCTGAAGTCCTGGGTGATGGCAATACCTAGGAAGTGGAAGGACTCCTGTGAGGTGATGACAGGAAGAAAGAGGACAACCATTCAATCTGGTGCTGAGAAGCTGGACACAATATGTCCTCATCCATGTTGGGTCTTGCTACACATAGCTTCAGTGGAACCACAGAGAACATGACAAACATACAAAGTCTCTTTACAATTTAAAAAAAAAAATCGATTACCAATGTCATGACTAGTACTATGACTGCGAGGATTGAACCCAATTGCACGACTCAACAAGAGTTCAATTAAAGTAATTTAATAACAAGTAACAACTTAAATTCACTATGAAAACCAAGAACAAAAGTAGCAACAGAAAACTCTTAACAAGGAATATCTACAAACGAAGGCAAGACAAAGTATCAAATAAACATAAAACTTGATAATAGCAAAACAAGGCAAAGTAACAAAGAAAATACAAAACCTGACTTGACGTGACGTGACATGGAACATGGAGCAAGGAAGAACTGAGGTCCAAAACACATGACAAACAGTACGAACTGGCACAGGACAAAGGGAAACATGGACTATATATACACACAAGGTAATGGGGAACAGGTGGAAACAATCAAGGCGTGGCAGACAATCAGACTAGAGGGAAACACACAAGGGGATGGGCAAGTGACCTGACACAAGAGGAGAGTGGGATATCAAAATAAAACAGGAAGTCACAAGACAAGACACAAGAACAAAACCTAACAAAACAAAACATAATTTTTAAGACATGACAGTACCCCCCCCCCTCTAGGGACGGCTCCTGACGTCCCAAACAGTCATAAGGGCACATGGATGGATGGCCGTCGTGAGACGGGGGGAGGAGGAGGCCAAAACAAAACAAATCTCTAGGGCAGAAGTCTATGGATGAGGCAGTGCTCTAGCAGACGACCAGGGCGCAAGGATCCATGGACGAGGCGGTGCTCTGGCGGACGGCCAGGGCGCAAGGAACCATGGACGAGGCGGTGCTCTGGCGGACGGCCAGGGCACAGGGAACCATGGACGAGGCGGTGCTCTGGCGGACGGCCAGGGCGCAGGGAACCATGGACGAGGCGGTGCTCTGGCGGGCGGCCAGGGCGCAGGGAACCATGGACGAGGCGGTGCTCTGGCGGGCGGCCAGGGCGCAGGGAACCATGGACGAGGCGGTGCTCTGGCGGGCGGCCAGGGCGCAGGGAACCATGGACGAGGCGGTGCTCTGGCGGGCGGCCAGAGTGCTGGCGGTCAAGGCGGACCCACCCTGGATGGCTGCAGTGTGGGTGGGACCACACTGCAGAGCGACCATAACGTCCTGCAGTGCAGACTTGGGACCGCCAGGCAGCGGAAGCAGCAGGGTTAACTCTGGACCGCCGGGCAGCGGCGACGTGGACTCTGGACCGCCGGGCAGCGGCGACGTGGACTCTGGACCGCCGGGCAGCGGCGACGTGGACTCTGGACCGCCGGGCAGCGGCGACGGCAACGTGGACTCTGGACCGCCGGGCAGCGGCGACGGCAACGTGGACTCTGGACCGCCGGGCAGCGGCGACGGCAACGTGGACTCTGGACCGCCGGGCAGCGGCGACGGCAACGTGGACTCTGGACCGCCGGGCAGCGGCAACGTCCACTCCAGGCCGCCGGGCAGTGGCAACGGCAACGTCCACTCCAGGCCGCCGGGCAGCGGCAACGTCCACTCCAGGCCGCCGGGCAGCGGCAACGTCCACTCCAGGAACTTGAACAGGGACTGGGGTCTGGGCAGCCAGTCGGGCTCGGGGAACTGTGACATGGACTGGGGCCGGGACAGCCAGTCGGACTCGAGGTACTGTGACTGTGACATGGACTGGGGCAGTGGGTCCGGCTTGGGGAACTGTGACAGGAACCTGGGCAGCCAGTCTGGTACGGGGAACTGGGACAAGGGCAGTGGCTGGAACACCCAGTCTGGCTCGGGGTACTGGGGCAGGAACCAAGACCGGGTCCGGAACAGCCGGTCGGGCTTGGCAAACTGTGACATGGACTGGGGCAGCCAGTCTGGACCTGGGAACTGGGACCGGGGCAGCGACTTGGGTTCGAGGTACTGTGACAGTGACATGGACCGGAGCAACCTGTCTGACCCTGGGAACTGGGACTGGGGCAGCCAATCTGGTTCTGGGAACTGGGACAGGTACTGCTCGGCTGCTAAGGCTAGTAGCTGGGCCTGCTAGGTCGCAGAGGCTAATAGCTGGACCTGCTAGACTGCAGGGGCCGGTAGCTGGAATAGCTAGGCTGCTTGGGCTGCTAGGACTGGTAGCTGGTCTAGCTAGACTGCTAGAACTACTATGACTGGCAGCTGGGCTAGCTAGGCTGCTTGGACTGGTAGGGCTGGTTGCTTGGCTGCTTGGACTCATGGGACCGGTAGCTGGGCTAGCTAGACTGCTTGGACTGCTAGGGCTGGTAGCCTGGCTGCTTGGACTGGTAGCTAAGCTAGCCAGGCTGCTAGGGCTGCTATGGCTGGTAGCTGGGCTAGCTAGGCTACTAGGGCTGCTATGGCTGGTAGCTGGGCTAGCTAGGCTGCTTGGACTGGTAGGGCTGGTAGCTTGGCTGCTGGGACTGGTGGTTTGACTCACTTGGCTGCTGGGGCTCGTGGCTTGACTCACTTGGCTGCGGGGGCTCGTGGCTTGACTCACTTGGCTGCGGGGGCTCGTGGCTTGACTCACTGGGCTGCGGGGGCTCGTGGCTTGACTCACTGGGCTGCGGGGGCTCGTGGCTTGACTCACTGGGCTGCGGGGGCTCGTGGCTTGACTCACTGGGCTGCGGGGGCTCGTGGCTTGACTCACTGGGCTGCGGGGGCTCGTGGCTTGACTCACTTGGTTGCTGGGGCTCGTGGCTTGACACACTGGGCTGCTTGGGCTCCGGGCTAAGCTTGCCAGGGTGCCGAGGCTGATGGCTGGGCTGCGACTAGCACGCTGTAGACCCGCAAGCCGGCGCCTGGCCAGCTGGTGGCTACGAGGGCCCCCAAAGGCCAGTCGGGTTCCCTGAAATGGGCTCTGGAACGGAGCAGCAGGACAGGCAACAGGGAGCTGCTGTGGCACATGAGACTGGGGTGCAGGTCGGGAGGACATATCAGTCCACAGCCTCTGACAAAATATAATGACTTCAGCTGGTGTCATTTCCCGCTTGTTCATCTTGTCAGCTGTTCAGTTCAGCTTGTCAGTAATTTAATAACAAAAGTAACAACTTAAATTCACTATGAAAACCAAGAACAAAAGTAGCAACAGAAAACTCTTAACAAGGAATATCTACAAACGAAGGCAAGACAAAGTATCAAATAAACATAAAACTTGATAATAGCAAAACAAGGCAAAGTAACAAAGAAAATACAAAACCTGACTTGACGTGACGTGACGTGACATGGAACATGGAGCAAGGAAGAACTGAGGTCCAAAACACATGACAAACAGTACGAACTGGCACAAGACAAAGGGAAACACGGACTATATATACACACAAGGTAATGGGGAACAGGTGGAAACAATCAAGGCGTGGCAGACAATCAGACTAGAGGGAAACACACAAGGGGATGGGCAAGTGACCTGACACAAGAGGAGAGTGGGATATCAAAATAAAACAGGAAGTCACAAGACAAGACACAAGAACAAAACCTAACAAAACAAAACATAATTTTTAAGACATGACAACCAAAGCAATTGATGAGATATGTTAATCAGATTTGTTCTATGTAATCAGTGGTTATCAAAGTTTTTAATCACATTGGACATCAACGACCTGAAGCAAAAGATCACTGATGCCATTGCCACCATTGATGAGGCTCTGCTACAGCGAACATGGCAAGAAATCGAGTACCGTCTTGCAACTAATGGTGCCCATATAGAGGTATATTAAATGAGGCAAAAAAAAAAAAAAAAAAAATCAATATCTACTCCTCATTCTGTAATAATTCCACAAATTTGTCTATTCATTTGCTTTTGTAATAAATTTGTTATGGACACCCTGTATATCAGTTGTGTTTTCTTAAATAAAGATGCACTCTCCATGTGAGGAACTTTAAAGGCTTCGTACCCAATGATCCACAGGTACCTCTGAGGTGTCCCGTTCCCCACAGATATGGCACATACGAGTTATGTACTTAACAAAAAAAGGTGAAATAACTGAAAACATGTTTTATATTCTAGCTTCTTCAAAATAGCCACCCTTTGCTCTGATTACTGCTTTGCACACTCTTGGCATTCTCTCGATGAGCTTCAAGAGGAAGTCACCTGAAATGGTTTTCACTTCACTTCACTGCCTTATCAGGGTTAATTAGTGGAATTTCTTGCTCAATTTCTTGCTTTCTTGCTTTCTTTATCAATGGGGTTGGGACCATCAGTTGTGTTGTGCAGAAGTCAGGTTACTACACAGCCGACAGCCCTATTGGACAACTGTTAAAATTCATAGTATGGCAAGAACCAATCAGCTAACTAAAGAAAAACGAGTGGCCATCATTACTTTAAGAAATGAAGGTCAGTCAGTCCGGAAAATTGCAAAAACTTTAAATGTGTCCCCAAGTGGAGTCGCAAAAACCATCAAGCGCTACAACGAAACTGGCACACATGAGGACCGACCCAGGAAAGGAAGATCAAGAGTCACCTCTGCTTCTGAGGACAAGTTCATCCGAGTCACCAGCCTCAGAAATCGCAAGTTAACAGCAGCTCAGATCAGAGACCAGATAAATGCCACACAGAGTTCTAGCAGCAGACCCATCTCTAGAACAACTGTTAAGAGGAGACTGCGCCAATCAGGCCTTCATGGTCAAATAGCTGCTAGGAAACCACTGCTAAGGAGAGGCAACAAGCAGAAGAGATTTGTTTGGGCCAAGAAACACAAGGAATGGACATTAGACCAGTGGAAATCTGTGCTTTGGTCTGATGAGTCCAAATTTGAGATCTTTGGTTCCAACCGCCGTGTCTTTGTGAGACGCAGAAAAGGTGAACGGATGGATTCCACATGCCTGGTTCCCACTGTGAAGCATGGAGGAGGAAGTGTGATGGTGTGGGGGTGTTTTGCTGGTGACACTGTTGGGGATTTATTCAAAATTGAAGGCACACTGAATCAGCATGGCTACCACAGCATCCTGCAGCGACATGCCATCCCATCCGGTTTGCGTTTAGTTGGACCATCATTCATTTTTCAACAGGACAATGACCCCAAACACACCTCCAGGCTGTGTAAGGGCTATTTGACCAAGAAGGAGAGTGATGGAGTGCTGCGGCAGATGACCTGGCCTCCACAGTCACCGGACCTGAACCCAATCCAGATGGTTTGGGGTGAGCTGGACCGCAGAGTGAAGGCAAAGGGGCCAACAAGTGCTAAACACCTCTGGGAACTCCTTCATGACTGTTGGAAAACCATTTCAGGTGACTACCTCTTGAAGGTCATCGAGAGAATGCCAAGAGTGTGCAAAGCAGTAATCAGAGCAAAGGGTGGCTATTTTGAAGAAACTAGAATATAAAACATGTTTTCAGTTATTTCACCTTTTTTTTGTTAAGTACATAACTCCACATGTGTTCATTCATAGTTTTGATTCCTTCAGTGAGAATCTACAATGTAAATAGTCATGAAAATAAAGAAAACGCATTGAATGAGAAGGTGTGTCCAAACTTTTGGCCTGTACTGTACAAGGACAAAGTTCACTCACAACTAGGGGTTGGACCCAAAAATTTGGAAAACTTTCTTATCTTGTTGTTGATATACGAAGCTTTCTAGGGTACATAATCTTACTTTGCAGACCTACATGTGAAGCTTCATAGAGTCTGACATTCACCTCAAATTCCATTTTGCAGAGAACAAGTCAGTATTTACAGTTTGGCTTGAAATATATTTCTCTCTGCTTGGTTTTTAAACTCTGTCCCCTGATCTGTTAGTAGTCCATGGGGTCCATCAAATTTGTATACAAAATCAAGAGTGTATTTGGTCACCTCCTCTGCAGGCTTATTCCTTAGACTGTTGGCCTCTGACACCTTTGTGAAATTATCAGCCATTACACAAATGGATTGATTACAACCCTCAGTCATAGTAAGCTTCATTAGGTCCATCCCAATGAGTTCAAATGGCTCTGTTACTTGAAAAGGTTGAATGATAATTAGACATCTATATTGGAAGTGGGTGGTATATCAGCACATTTAGATGCTCTAGACCAGTGGTTCCCAACCTTTTTCTTGAGGGACCCATATTTCCATCATTGCAGACTTTGGCGCAGATGTTAATGAAGAAATCTTTGACGAAATCTCCTCCTGAAGCTGATCCATGTGGCGGATGAACTGTCTGGCCAATGCGTCAGGTAACTTTCCCTAGAGTCTAGAAAATTAAATCTAGAGTCTAGATTTAATTTTTTTAATATCATCTTATTTATTTTATTTATTTATTCAAACTAATTATTAAGCTTTTAACCCAATTTATTTTAAGTGTTTTTGTTGTTGTTGTTGGTGGTGGTGGTGGTGGGTTTTTTTGTCACAAATAAATGAATTACTAACACATAACAACAACAGCAAAAACTACTATTCAAATTAATGTATATCATACATCTGTATATCATGCAGGAGATATAGCACTGAGTACTTTTAAGTGAATTCATTTATTCATGGAACTATTTGATTTGACAGATTTGACAGTTTGTTAAGTAGGCCTTCATGTAAAAAAAGTGAGGTAAATTTGGGTTCCTGGCTTCTAACTTTCCCATCTGCAGATTTCTCCTTCTATTCTAGATCAGTAGTAGTGGTTGATCACTGCATGGTGTGTCTTTTCCAGCCCGCTGTGAGAGACAAGACGACTGCAGGGCATTTCCTAAAGCGCTGGCTTGCCTCAGCGGCTGACAGTACTACCTTTGCCAAATGTTCTTGCTTGTCTTTCCATCTTCCCCAAATATAGTGAAGAACTCCATCTGATCCCAAAAGCTCAATTTAATCTTCATATAACCAAGCAAATATATTCATTGTGGCTGATGGTGTATAACATTACTACCCTTGAGCACAAAGTTTGAGGCTTTTCTTTTTATGGTATATCTCTGGTATTTACTGAGGCCCTCCAGAAAGCCATTATAGACTCTTAAGTGCTTGGTTTCTTTAATAGGGTTTGCTTCCATTTTTTCTCTTTCTTTGTTTCATTCATTCTCTTTCATTCTTTTTTTTTTCTCTTGGCAACTTTCTTCCTACTGCCAACACTGTAACTTCTGCACAGCCTTACGTAGGTATCCCTCATTGGTGCTAATGGGTTAATTGGCCAAAAGGCTTGGCTTGATGGGCTCAGCCAGTATATAATATATGACCAATTATGTACACATACCAACTCCATGGTTTTTGAATAAGATCACATATGGGTGTAATGTGTGTGTGTTCATATACTTCTGGCCATTAAGCGTATGTTTTCTAGATAAATTATTTGTCATATTTACATGTTTTTAGCAGCCCTAAGGCTCCTAACATAAATAGATAATTTATCCTAGGAAAAAATATTTGTATGTAAACAGCTGCTTAATTGTGTTGGAAACAAAACACCAAAATGGTCTTAAGTGCATGGACTGTGTGGTCACAAGTTGATCTGGCTGCTTCCTGTTTTTAAGAGAGATGGCTGGCTGTGTGCTGGAGGAGCTGTTTGACGCTACACCTGCAGCATAACAATGTGGTGATGGTGGTGCACTGGAATAGCTTCGTATGTTTAACTTAATTTCCCACAATGAGTTTGGAATGAGTTTGAATTCCTTATAGAAAATGTTTTCCTTTTTTATGTGTAAAAGGCCTGAATAGCTCTTCTACATGACATGTTTTCTCAAACAGGCTCCAGATATGAATAGGAATGTACTAGAGTTAGACATTCACAGGAAGAGCAACTTGCTCTCCTCCTGTTTTCAACATTCTCTGCAACAAGTTAGCTGTATTGTTGTCGTTGCATAGTGTTGATAGTGTGAAATATGACAAAATATTCCATATATTAACCTGTAGAACAGTCACAAGCCACTTCATACACACTTCAGAAATTGACTAGCTATAGGGGAGAGTGGGGTAATTTGTGCCAAGGGGCAAGTAGTGCCACCCCTGTTATCTAGAAAACCATAGAAGAAGTTGGTCATGTGACCACATGTTTTTGAAGAGGCATCCATTTCACTCATCCTGCAAAGAAGGGAGACACATGGCTTGAGAGGTAAGAACATTTAAGTTCAAAAAACATTTTTTTGCCCTCCAAAGTAAAATTTCTATGATCAAGGTTTTTTTCAATTCAATTCAATTTTATTTATTTGTATAGCCCAGAATCACAAATACAAATTTGTCTCAAAGGGCTTTACAGAAAAATACAACATCCTCTGTCCTTAGACCCTCACATCGGATGAGGAACAACTCCCTAAAAAACCCCTTTAACAGGGAGAAAAATAGGAAGAAACCTCAGGGGAGCAACAGAGGAGGGATCCCTCCCCAGGACGGACAGACGTGCAATAGATGTTGTAAACACAGATAACAAACAATAAATGTATGGTAATAGATAGGTGGCGGATGAGGGATGATGACGCCAAGGCAAGCTGGATGCACCAGAGCAGCCAGGGACCCGGGCCACACAGCCACCTACACCACGACGACCTGGATCTAAAATAGACAGCACGCACTCGGACAAACACACATCAACCATTCACACACACTCACACAGAGACAAAGGTGGCACATTAATTATCTGGAGAAGACTAATTGATAATTAGCTCCGTGAGAGCAATAATCTCATAATCTCGTCGGCAGGTGAGTGCTTGGGTTACTTCACTGAGACAGAGAACCAGCCCACCGTACCACTAACCGTCAGCCATACGTTAGGCCGAAGAGATGAGTTTTTAATCTAGATTTGAAAGAATCAACAGATTCAGATTGCCTGACGTCAGCAGGGAGGTTATTCCACAGCAGCGGGGCACGATAGGAAAAGGCCCGGCCACCTGCTGACTTCTTCTTAATCCTAGGTAAGCAAAGCAGCCCCGCATTTTGAGAGCGGAGAGCCCGCGATGGAATGTAGGGTTTAAGGAGATGTGAAAGATAAGATGGGGCAAACCCATTTAAGATTTTGTAGGTTAACAGAAGCACCTTAAAGTCAGATCTAATATGCACAGGAAGCCAATGAAGGGAGGCCAGAATTGGAGTAATATGATCAAATTTTCTAGTTCTAGTTAAGACCCTAGCTGCAGCATTTTGAACCATCTGGAGACTTTTGGTGCTGGCCTGTGGGAGACCTGAAAACAGCACACTGCAGTAATCAAGTCTGGCTGACACAAATGCATGAATTAAGGTCTCTGCGTCAGCCATGGACAGGGAAGACCGAATTTGTGCTATATTACGTAAATGAAAATAGGCAGTCTTGGTGATATCCTTAATGTGCCTGTCAAAGGATAAGCACGGATCAAAAGTAACACCGAGATTTTTGGCTGCCACACTTTGTGAAATCACACAGTTGTCAAGTAGAACTGTTAACTGTTCAAAACAGTGTCTATGTCTGGGAGGGCCGACTACTAACATCTCAGTTTTATCTGAGTTTAATAGCAGGAAATTTAGTGACATCCAATTCTTTACCGCAGCCAGACAGACCTCTAATCTATTGATCTCTGTGGGATCATCAGCCTTTATGGGCAAATATAGCTGAGTATCATCAGCATAACAATGGAAATTAATACCATGGCTACGTATAATTTGTCCAAGTGGCGAGATGTACAGGGAAAAGAGAAGAGGACCCAGGACTGAGCCCTGAGGTACCCCGCATTTAACATTGGAGAATTTGGATCTAGTATTATTGTACATGACAGACTGTGTTCTTTCAGATAAGTATGAGTTAAGCCATGCACGAGCCAGGCCCGTGACACCAAAATTCTCAGTTAGTCTCTCTAATAAAATGGAATGATCAACAGTATCAAAGGCTGCACTGAGGTCCAGTAATAAAAGCACAGAGGTAGAGTCCGCATCAATAGCCAACAGAAGATCGTTGGCAACTCTAGTAAGTGCTGTCTCAGTGGAGTGACAGGCCCTGAAAGCTGATTGGAAAGGCTCATACAGCTGATTCACTGCCAAATGGGTGGAGAGTTGTTGAAAGACAACTCTCTCGAGCACTTTAGACATGAACGGGAGATTGGAAACTGGGCGATAGCTATTTAAAGAACTAGAATCAAGATGTGGTTTCTTTAAAAGCGGTCTGATCACAGCTGTCTTAAAGCTGCTGGGCACAATGCCAGTACTAAGAGATAAATTAACAATATCTAGCATTGTAGAGCCCAGTAAAGGCCAGGATTCTTTATAAAGCTTGGCAGGTAGCGGATCAAGAAAGCAGGTTGTCGGTTTAGAGGCTATCACAAGCTTAGATAAGGTATCAAGTGAGACAGCCTCAAAAACCGAGATAGTAGGGACTATTGGTGAGCTAGCGACTGCCAATGAGTCCGCAGGAGCTGCAGCGGATTCAGAATTAATTTTTTGCCTGATTTCCTCAACCTTGTTGCCAAAAAAGTCCAGAAAATCATCTGCTGTAAGTGATAAGCTAGTAGCAGATGGCTGTTTTTTCGTGAGCTTTGCTACTGTTTCAAAGAGAAATCTAGGATTATGTTTATTAGTGGCGATTAAGCGGGAGAAATAGGCTGCTTTAGCCACAGCTAGGGCGCGCTTATATTTCAATAAACTATCATGCCAGGATAGGTAAAAAACAACTAACTTCGATTTTCGCCATTGTCGTTCCAATCTCCTGCAGGCCTGCTTCAAAGCTCGTATCTCTTCATTAAACCAGGGTGTGGATCTCTTCAGTCGCCTCGGTCTGGTAGAGAGCGGGGCAACTGTATCAAGGAGACTGGAGAGGGCCACATTGAGGGAACTAGTAAGGTTTTCAACAGAGCCTGTCTCTACAGTGAGAGGAGCCAAAACTCCAGGCAACTGCTGGCTAAACGCAGCAACAGCAGAGGGACCAATATGGCGACTAGTGATTACATCTGTGCCACCACTAACAGGACAGGCCAGTGATGCCTCAAATTTAATAAGAAAATGATCTGACACAGCAGAGGTGGCTGATAAGACAGTCAGATCAGAAACAACAATCCCTTTAGACAAGACCAGATCAAGGATATTACCATTGCAATGAGTTGCCTCTTGAACAGACTGAGTAAATCCAAATGTATCAATAAGATTTGAAAATGCTTTATTCAGTGGATCATCAGCCTTATTTATACGGATATTAAAATCTCCAAAAACCAAGATCTGTTCAGAATGGGTAACTAAGCCTGACAAAAATTCACCAAACTCATCTAAAAACTGAGAGTAAGGACCAGGCGGTCGATAGATCACCACCATATAAAATGGAGAAAGGCTATGCATGGCTGAGGAAGATGAACTCAAGACAAGAGCCTCAAAGGATTTAAATTTATTTTCCAGATTAGATGTAAATTTAAATATATCTTTGTAAATTAAGGCAACACCACCGCCTTGTTTATGAGCCCGGGCTACATGGGCATAGGAGTAATTAGGTGGAGTAGCCTCATTTAGGGGCAGGAAAACATTTGGTTTCAACCATGTCTCACACAGACCAATCATGTCCAATCCATGATCAAGAATTAGATCATTTATAAGTAAAGCTTTGGTAGCCAGAGATCTAATATTTATAAAACCAAATTTGAGGTTCTTGCTGCCACGACCAGTGGTGAGCAGATCTGAAGACCCACCACTGGCTGAGGTATTAATAGGGACCAAACATCTAGTGTGATTAGCTGACCGTCCCAAACCTTTACGCTTAGGACGATGAGTAAGCACAGGCTTAATAGCTTGAGGAGTACGGTTTTGTAGTCTATAAGGTGCTTTGTTACAGGAATGTACTACAACAGTAGAAGGGGTAGTTTGTAGATTCATATACTGGCCAACCAGGAGACTGTGAGTGGGCCAGTGGGGTAGGGAGACTGTCTCCATGTCGTAAGCCAAGCCAGTAGTCTGATTATCTATACTATGAGAGATATCCTGACCAATCACCTTAGCTACACCAGATGACTCCACACCCACACTAATTCTATACCTAGCAGGCTCTCTAATCACCTGCCACCTGCCGAGTATTAAATCCCTAGTGTCAAACAGAAGCTAAAGCTCTATCTATATTGCTAGACAAAAGAGCGGCGCCTTCCCCAGTAGGATGAAGGCCGTCCGCTTTCAGCAGGTGAGGGCGGCCCCAGAAGGAAGGCCAGGTTAACCTACTGTACATCTCATCATTACCCCTCACCGGTAAGGGACCAGAGACAACTAATCGATGCCGACACATCTTTCTAGCTAGTTCAAGTGTCCTGACTAAGCTAGCTTTTGTGATCGCTGACTGCTTCATCCTAGCATTATTGGTGCCGACATGGATAACAATGTTCTTATAGCTACTGGTGTAGTGTGCCTGGGTCCCCTGTTTCTTCCTCGATGCTGCCAGCACCCTAAGATTATCCTCTATGTCGGAGACTCTGGCCCCAGGTAAGCAATGAACCACAGCTGGCGAAGCTAGTCTAACATTGCGGGTGATGGAGTCTCCTATCACTAGCGTGCGTTGCTCTACTCTGTCAACAGGAGCGGGAGAGACACGCTGGCCCACGGGGTTACCAACAGGGCTGGAGAGGGGCGAGAACCGGTTTGCAGTCGGGAGGGGCGACCGCAAACCAGGCCACACAACCGGTGACTTGCTCTTGCGAGCCTTCCCACGCCGGCTAACAGAGACAAACCCTGCCGCCTCTGCCGACGAGGCTAAGCTAGTGCTAGCGCTAGCGGGCCGCCTATCAGGCCCGGGACTGAGGCTATCTGGAGTGCCCGTGATGTCTAGCGTATTCCTAGCTGAAAGTAGCTGCTCTAAATCACGGACACGTCTCTCTAGTAGAGACATCCTATCTGAGAAAGCGGAGCAGTCACTGCACACCATCGTTGTCCAAGGCTGGATTTACTGCAACAACACAGAGCTAACTAATAGCTACGCTAACGCTAGTGCTAGTACATAAGCCAGTAAACAGAGTGTGATTAGCTCCGCTAGTCTATCAACTCTGAAGAAGTAGCAGGGTTATCACAATAGCAAGGTAATCAAGTTATAAAATCTACCAGCTACAGAAGAGACGTAATATGTATGGCTAACGATTAGTTTGAACAGGAGAGAGAGAGAGAGAAAGAGCAGGTAGCAGCGACCTTACGAAGCAGGAAACAGCGTCACAGCGTCGCAGCGTCAGGTGCGTTCAGGGAGCGTCGGAAATGATTGATCGATTGCTGTGTTTGAACAATTATAGAAAACTTTGTTTATGTTAAATAAATAATTCTGTATTGAATTTGTTTTGCTTTTATATAGCATTATCATTTGTGAGATTAAAATGATCTGTTTTACTTCAATTATCAATGGCACAATTTCCCCCAGTGTATTCTCTCTAATGACACAATTTACCCCACACTGGGGGCAAGTTGTGCCACAAAACCACTTTTTTTTTTTTTTTGAAAGCTATATTTCTCAAACAGTTTATATAAGATCCAAAGTGATTGTTCCCAGGGATGCACAACATCCTAAACTATGTGTGCATATTTTAGTTGGAGGCATTACTGTAATCCCCTCGCTTTAAAGGCACTACTAAATTGGCACTACTTACCCCACTCTCCCCTATTTCTAAAAATCAGTGGAGTAGCAAAGGCAACCACATGCCCACTCCCACCCCGACTCATTGACTACCCTCTGAAATTCAATAGTCCTGAATGCACTAGCATACCAGATGCTCGATGGCTGCCAGTGCTCGCTAACTTTCAATTAACTCTTAACTAGACGTTTAATTATCTCTGCCTGCTTTCATAAGGAGAAGGAGCTGATGACTGGACGTCATCGATGCATTCGTTAAGCCAAACCAGGGGAAGGCCAGTGAGGCTCCAGGCTTAATTGACTCCTTAACAAGCTCATCAAAGCCATGAATTGGCTTGTGAACAAAAGAGGACTTTGAGGTAGAGTGAGCGTTGTGAGATCCTGGTCCAAACAGAGCGTTCAGAGAGACGGAACCATATAGAAGACAGCAGCCATGATCTTGACAGAATTTAAAATTTATACCTCAGTTTCCACCACATACACATATGTACTTTCATATTCATGTACATATTTTTCATTCAATTTTTAAAGTTCTAATCATATCTTTTAGTAGAATAGAAGTAGATAGATTATGTTTTTTAGAAAAGAGAAAATATAGAGAAAATTTATATATTTCCATTTGCAAAGATTGTGCTTTAGGATTCTCTGCTTTATTTAGTATGATGCAGAAATGACAAGGGAGAGGGACGGGTTGCAATCAAGCCCAGGCTCACTGTCGTGGTATGTGATAGTTCTATCAGGCAAGAGGAACAGTTATTTAAGAAGAGTAGCAAATATTATAATCTTGTGCATCAGCAATGCATTCAGAGTGTTAAAGGGGCATTAAATAATTGATGACCTTTATCAGCCTCTGTTGGTGACCAGTGGGAACAGCATAAATACAACTGGTCAACAGTGGCAAGAACATGACGTACATTATAACTTGTATAACTCTCCCTCTCTCCCGCTCTCTTTCTCCTTCTCTCTCTCTCTCTCCCCCTCTCTCTCTTCCTCTTTCTCTCTCTCACTCTGTCTCTCTCTCTCTCTCTCTCTCTCTTACTGCAGTCTGTTATCCACATTTCTTTGTTTCTCTTGTTTTGCTCTCCTGAAAAATCCATCACCGAAAGCAGCTCGCAACACAAACCATAAACCAAATGTACACACACAGTAAGTCAGTGTCCGTTCGAGGCTGTAGGAAGCAGCATCTATCCATTAATCAACAGCAGCTGTGAAAAGTCAGCGGTGCAGTGACTGGGACAAAAGGGCGCCAGGGACAGAAATCTGGAGAGAAAACAAACAGACACACACTCACGCACACCACTCTACCATTGAAAAAAACGATTTCCCCTGAGTATTTTAAGGATATGAGCCAAGGATAACTTTTTGATCCAGTTCAGATGGGAAATACTGGAAAAGGGATACAAGATCCATTAGGAAAACAGTCACGACCTGGTTCAAAGTCATAATGAAGAGCGGACTTGTATCATGTGTGAAAGGGACGGCTTTGCTTTTCCTAATAATAATGCACCATTTGTTTGTAACACTGCTTATTACTGAATTCATAAAAAGTAACATAATTATGCCTACAATATGATAGCTTCATACATGATGTCCACTGTGGGCAGCAGCTAACTTGTTGAGGACATCGCCTCTCATGTTGGCCACTACAGGTCTGCACTTTACTGACGTCTCCAAGGTGTGGAGGTTAGGAAAGTGGAGGACGGCTGGAGAGCAGAGGGCATCTTTCCGGACACGGCCAAAGGTGCACCTCTTCCCTCCCCCTGATCCCTCTTTGCTTAGGCTGCAGTCCAATAGTCAAAAAATCGCATCCTATATTCTTTCCTAAGCACTTATCCTAGTCCTTGATGGAAAATGTCATGAGGTCAAGAAAAAAATTGTGGAGGAGAATTCATAAGGACTTAGGAAAGGACAAGCACAGTGCTACGAAAATCTGGCTTTACGTACACTAGGCTCTGTAATTATGTAACGGCGGATGTTGCTGATGTGGGTCTGCTGTGGAGAAACTACAACGTTCCAAGAATAGACTATGAAAAGTGAATCGTTGAAACTTCAACCGGTGCGTTCTTACCCTGAAATTAAAATAAAAAAAAGGAATATGAATAAGTGAAACAAAACGCTCATCACATTAAGAATGGTTTCTCACACTCACCCTCATGGTCACTCATTTATCCACATGAATCCCAATTAGAATGATTGGATGAAAATAAAAGTAAGATTCCTGCAAGATAGGTTTAACATGAATTAAAAAACATCAGTTTGGTCAAAAATGTCTTATATCAGTTTCTTCTTGAAAGACAGGCTTCTGTGTTATGGTTAATACTCTGATTATGATGATTATAAGCCAATACATACAAACCATCACAAAACTCCACACTAAACACCTTGAGATGTGAATGGCTGAATGGTGTGTTGCTTTAAATGTGGCTGCTGCATGCAATTGTGGGATGGCATTATCTCCTTTCCTTTGGTAAATGAAGCAGTGTGTGCAGTGTGTGCTATGCTAAAGGACATAGGAAAGGAAGCACTGAAGCACTTTTCCTTAACATGTAGAGAATTCAACCTGTTCATAGCATGGATGTCACTTCATTTCACTGACTTAAAAATCTTCCTAAGCAAAAAAAAAAAAAAAAAAAAAAAAAAAAAAAAACGATTTGACCACAGCCTTAGATGCTTTTAGGGTGTGTCCCAGTCCATTTTTGTTATTTTACCAGTGGAAAAAAGGGTCGACACACCAAACGCATGGTTCGAAAGGGTTGCACTTGGTCCCTTAATTAATTTTGGGTGTGTTTTGGGCCCCCTGCTATCCACCATTCCTTTAAAAGCCAGATATGTTTTGCTGTTATAATGGCGGCTTTGCCAGGTAAGAAGGAAGGCTTCTCTGCAGATGAAACAGATCTGCTCATGCACCAAGTGAAAGCGCACGAGCAGATCATCTACGGCAACAGCAGGTTTCCACCAAAGCTCCCTGAGGTGAAGCAGGCATCCTTGAGTGTACAACAAGCAGAGTGCACGTGTTGGCACCTGCCTATGGAAGCGCACATTACTATCTTGATTATTCACCCTTAACATAACACACCCATGGGCGCTCAGATGGGTGCAAGTGCATTTGGTATTCACACAGCGCTGGTGCTGGACTGCAGAATGACAACTGTGCCGGTTGGAAGACACCTGCGTCATGGTGTAAAGTGTAAGATAGGGCTCAGAGTCCTCAAGGCCTATAAAGACCTGATCCCAGATGAACTCAGCTAGCAGCAAACAGCCACTAAAGGAACTGCAGAGAGATAAAACATGTAAAACTGATAAGACCAAGATCAAGCGCTGATGCAAGGGCTGCTTTTGACACAACCCAGTAGGTTATAAGTGATGAAATAATTGTGAGAAAGTATGCTCTGTCCTAGTTTTTTTGTACTTTACAGCCTCAGGGCAAATGGTGGGTCAGCAGGCCACTACAGTATATATACTCAGTGCCAGTTCCTGAGTTTGAGTTCAGATATTTCTATAACTATATCTTAGAGCTAAAATCTTCTTTATTCAGTTGCCAAGCCTCTCTCTCTCTGTTCCTAATCTCCTCTGATCTCCTTTCCCTTCCACCTGCAAAAAGCCACATTATTTTATACCTGGGTCTGTGTGCACTTGCATCACATTACACAAAGCAGTGGATTGGTGTGTGTGTGTGTGTGTGTGTGTGTGTGATACGATCCTATCCTCCCTCTGTCACACTGAGCAGTGGGTCTGTGATACATGACTGTCCTTAGGCTTGTTCTTTGCACATGGGTGCATTAAGTGTGTGCGCGTGCATGTGTGTGTGTGTATGTGCTTAAGCATGCAGCACACAACTTCTCCCTCTCACACCACCTTATCAATATTAACAGCTAACATGTGGCATGACTTATAGGGCCATCCATCTCTCTCTCTTTCTTTTTCTTAATTTCTCTTTCACACACACACAGCTTCACTGACCTCCAATGAGGGCCTTCTCTCCCTGGCAGGTTAGCCCCGCAGGGAGGCTTTGTGCCGGGCATAAATATTCACACCAGTCCCAGGTTCAGGCTGGGGCTGCATGACGATGCCTGGGATTGGAGTAGGGATTCACAGCTGCATAAAAGCATAGCTTGCATAAAAGTACAAGCCCTGGAGGCCTTGGAATTTTTGAATCTCTTTTGCCCATGAAGGTTTTGTGTGCCTAGTATCCAAGACGGGGAGTATGGGGGTCATTCACATCACAAATTGACATGGATTTCCGTGGTTAACCACATCTTTTGCACCATATTATTGGGTCCCAGGTAAAATGCTGCAGGCTTGACAGGTTAGTTCAAGTGAAGCTGCTACTGAGCAGGTTAGCCTCAGACTGTACATTATGAGAGTGTATGAGCCTGATCTAGAGTTAATCTAAACTTGCTTTGTGGAACGGAAAACACAGGTTTCCCTTCACTCTTTGTTAACACACTTGGGTTAAACCTGCTCTCTGACAAATGGCAGGGCCTCAAAGTCAAGATTGGTAGAGGCGTCAAAGTCAGCTATATTGTAAAAATTACTGTATTGTGACATTTTTAGAGTAAAGTGGTCACCGCTCAGTTCAGTTCAAAGACCTCTATATTTTTACTTTTCACAACAATAAAGAAAAAATAGACTATAGCCTAGTCTGACACACAAGATGTTTGGCTCTCACAGCGTTTGACACCATAACCAGGTAAGAGGTTGCTTGCATAAAATCAAGCATTTTTTTTTTCCTGGCAGATATACAGAAAATGAAATGACAGTTAAGAAATGAAATGAATAAGTATGACGAAAACTATCAAGCAGTATCTGAGCAGGCAAGCTGCATATCAGTTAGCTGTGTGTTTTGTACACTTTCAAGTGCTGCATACCCTGCACTGGCATTAAACACAACACACAAAACTATTTTTACAATAATATGGTATCTAAAATATCTCAAACAGCTTTATGATTTTTTCCCCCTCATACATTATCTAGATGCAGTATAGGAGGCAGTATAGATGATATCTTCAGTAGATCTATTTTACAACCCTAATTACACAACCCTACCTTGTAAGCTGTTAAGATTAAAAGCACATCTGTGCTGATCGGTAGTTGTTTTGTTTTGTTTTGTTTAGATGGAAACAGGGTCCAAAATTAGTTACCTTTAGATATTATAATCTTTCTGCAAAGGCTTAATTGCTTGGGTGAGGGTTAGGGTTAGGGTTAAAATAAGGCTCCAAGTACATCAAAATTACAAGTTTGTCTCGACATCTTGGGTTCCTGGTTCATAAATTCTCACAATGTAATGTTTTAAAATGGAAAAATGTTGCCTCACTGCAGTTTTTTCAGTGAAAACACCACATATTACTTCAATCTTTATGTTCAACATAAAAACAGAATCATTTCTATATCTCTGTTACATTAACAAAAAGGCATAATCATTATTGTTCATCTATAGAAAACCTGTTAGAGAGCACCGTTTGCAATCATTTTTTGGGTGGACATTTTAAAACTGCTTAAGATGAAATATAGAACCTTTTTTTTAACAAAAAAATAAAAAATAATAATAATCTCATAGTACATCGTCATATAATAATATCTGAAATGGTATTTGAAAATAATTACTTACATTAAGGGGATATAGGGACATGGGAGCATCTATACACTCCAAATGCCTGTGCCAGTGATGAGAAGAGAAATTATGGAATAAGTAACATATGAGCAAAATTTAATGAAAACCAAAGGCTACTGATTGTGTGCCATACTGTAACACATACAGGCCAGATGTAGCTACAGCACAGTGCGTGTGCAGTGGGAAAGATACTAAAAATAATTCTTTATTTCACTAAAGGCCTATATGTGAAGATAAAAATACTCTGTTTGCTGGAGATAAGCAGGTTTCCAAGGTTTGGTGGCAAATGGTATCAGATCTAACAACTTTGCCGGACCTCAGAGTCACTGAACGGATGCCCATGAATTAAATGGAAAGGTGCAATCACTGAGCATTGCTAGAAATTGTTCTCTTCCATTTTAGTGGGTTACCTGAGTTACTTCTACCTTGACCAAATAAGACCTTTTTTTTTTTTTTTTTTTTTTTTTTTTTTTACCAGCAATATCTCTTTGGCCTCATGCTGCTGCACATGTTAGAGGTTGAGTGTGTTTTTTTTTTTTTTTTTTGGAAGGCAGGGGAAGTAAACCAACCTAATCTATTTGAACACAATGTCAGGATCAGGGAGTGAGAGGAAGCACTCGGACGAAAGGAAAGGAAGATGACTTGCTGTGTTCACATTACTTTAGCATGTTTTTTCACTACTATCATTTAGAAAATACAGTTTTGACTTGCATCTACAGTATATTGGCCTATGCTTTATCAAGTCACTCCACAGCAGTGTGTGTGGCTGTGCAACACACTGACCAAACTCCAGAAAATAGCTACTTTTCTCCTTAGATGAAAACACAGGAAAGCATTTTAACTGCTTTATACTCACTGGCACCTACCTGATAGTCCTCCAACCCACACGACCACATCAGCCGTTTGTTCCAGCCCCCTGAGTGAAAGGCATGTATGACCATCCACCATCCACCTCTGGAAATATTATGGGGAAAAAAATGGATGGATGGAACAAACAAACAAACAAACCAACAACAACAACAACAACAGCAACAACAAAAAACGTAAGGTATGTTTCTCTTAGACCTAATGTTAGTTAGCCAACAATTTATTTTGCTTTAGTAAGAAGTAATAATAGCTGAAATTAAAATGAATTATTTTTTAGTCCAGTAAAATTAAGTGGTAAGTTTTGAGAACTAAACACTAAGTCTGATAGAGGACTATATTTACACATTTTAAATGATGCTGCTAAGTTTAAATGTTGATGCTAAGAAGATGATGATGCAAATGACATCTGCATCATTTGGAGACTGGCAAAGACACTTGTGTCACACTTGGTGCCGGGTGTAAAATCGGGCCCTTAAACACTTAGGGCTCTAGTTTCCCGGCGCAGCGCGGGGTGGCGCAGTGAGGTGAACCCCGCGCAGAGCTAGTTTCGACCGGCGAAACGGCAGAGGCGGAGAGTGTCCAAGTTTCGCAAGCGGAGGTGCGCCAAGATGGGAGTGGTGGCGCAGCGGGGGGAGGTGCCGACAGATGCAGCTTGCCGCAGTGACAGTTTTGTGCCAAAAGGCTTCGCCGAGGTGCGCCAAAAGCTCGCCTCCTGAAACCACGTCTACTTTCCGCGCAAGGCGGAGCGGAGCCGGCGCAGTGGAAGTTTGGCTGCCTGGCGCACATCACCAAAACCTCACAATCAGCATAAACGGTGCCAATCTCCTTTGATCTGACATCAGCTGTGACGGGACAGTTGATATGGAGATATATGTATGTGCTGATTGTGATCGTAGCATTCAATAGTTTTTTTCGGTATTTATTGCATCGTTCATGTGCCTGACATTCCGGAAG
The DNA here is from genome assembly GCF_902150065.1 of Myripristis murdjan. Taxonomy (NCBI): domain Eukaryota; kingdom Metazoa; phylum Chordata; class Actinopteri; order Holocentriformes; family Holocentridae; genus Myripristis; species Myripristis murdjan. Next base: position 26,202,787 of record NC_044001.1, read on the forward strand.
CCTGCCTGTGAGGTTTTGGTGACGTGTCCGAACTGCTCGCCGGTCTCCGTTCCGCGCCGGTCTCCTGAGCTCCGCTCCGCCTGCGGCAATAGACCTCCATATCAGCTGTGTAAACTTTCATTACGCCTTCACGCAGCGCATTTTAAAGGCAAGGACAGGGGCTCATTTGATTGGTTAAATGTGAATCAGCTGTGTCAAACCCACTCCACGCCTTCTCTCCTCCCCTCCGCCGGTAGGAGGGACGGCGGAGTACTTGCGCCACCGAGCATGGCGTGCCAAACTTGGAAAATCCGCCTGGCCACACCCAGTTGGCGAAGTGCATCTGCGCTACGCCCCCGCCTCGCCTGGTCTGCGAAACTAGAGCCCTTAGTTGCTCTTTTCATTGATTACAGAGAAAGAAGCTTTAGGTTATCTGAAAGTGTAAGAGCCAGAAGGTGATCACTTGAGAATCTGACAGTCAGAAATGCGCAAAATAATAATCAGAATGTAGGTGTGCACATCTGTATTGTACTGAAAATCTTGTGGCGTCTCAAGGGAAAAGCTGCAGTTGGCTGATTTAAACATTTTGCTTGAAGTACATCTCTGAATATTCTGCCACTAACTTGATACAGTCAACTGGGAATCACACCCAAAGAACATATAAGATTTCCTGAAAGGCAGAATACTAGTCTAGGGAAACCAGGTCCAGCCTTTACCTCATGAAGGCCCTGTAGTTTGCAGCTGAGGGCTCCTTGGGGAACAACAGCACTATCTAGTTTCATGCAAGCTCTAAGAATCCGTCATGTCTTTGAGCTTTGAGCTGAATTTGCCTGTCTTGATTTGTTTTGATTGGTTCTAAAGTCTAAAGTGTTGATGTGATTTGATTATTGAAATTAGCAGTTCCATTCAGCAGGACACCAATCAGTTCTGCTTCAGATGGTAATTTTCTCTCTTCTTAGTGATAGCAATCACTCGTCGCTCCCTCCTCTCTGCTGGCGACAAATTATATTCTCCTCATCTCTCTTCTGTGGCCATGACAATTATCCCTGTCTCCAATGAGAGTCGGCAGCATCCTGTGGGAGAAAATCTCATTAGACTGATTTAGGAAATCCTCTGTTGACTGTAAACAACATGAAGACACACACACTCATACACACACACACACAAAAACATAGTCCTTGCCAACTTTCTCAGAGTTTTATGGGATAATTCTTGGAGCCATCAAAGTTTTAGTTCATTCCAGTCTCTGTCATTCCTCTTTTACCCTTCCTATGTACTCCATACTGACTCAGAGAACCAAACAGAGACACATAATACCATAAAGCTGAGGAGGAACACTGATTTGCAGACTTATACAGGTCTTTGCACGGTAAAAATAAACAGTTCAGTGAATCTAATCTTGTTTGGGGGCATCCAGGAATGGGGGCCCGTGAATGAAAATGGTTTCAGCTCTCACACTGCATCATGAAAAGCCCCATTGTGTGTGGTTACACTGGCCTGTGCAGAGCTTAACTTGGGACATTCAATTTAGGGCGCAATGTTCCTGTCAGGACAGAGGAGCTCATGAGAGGATAATAATAAGTAACTGGCCTGAATGGGAAACAACATGATGCATACTGTAAATCTCAGCCTGTATGAAATGGAAAAGAAATGCTGGGTCATGGGCCAGGCAGCATTACGCGGTGCAACACATTCCTAATTAACTCACAGCCTTGGAAGTCTAGGACACTTAGCCAGAGAGCACAGATATAGCAAGAGGTCTGACTCAGGTTAACATCAACGAGAGACTATATCCTCCAAAAGTCAGCTGCTGCCCTCACTGGACCTCATGCATGAAGCTAATGTTAGCCTCTGATACTGTGGGCAAAACCTTATGACACACATCAGGAAATACACACACACACCTGCATGAACATACACATGGACATTGAAAGAACACGCATAGTACACACACACTGGCCATCTCTCCATTCACACTTGCTGGGTGTATTGCTGAGGACCAAGTGCAGAGTCAACGGCATGCACACACATGGACACACACACACACACACACACATATACAACTTTCCCCAGGGCAATTCAACCCTTCATTTAGGTTTAGCTCTAATTAAGAGTATTGAGTGTTCAAAAGATTTTTTTTTTTTTTCAAACTGATATTTGATGTTAGTTTGCATTACTACAAGTTATTGAAACATCACTCACACAGCACTCCTTACACATCCCTGTCAGTGATGTCAAAGCATGCATGCACACACACACACCCTGAGCCCTATGTTACACCTGGCACAAAGCTGAGCCAAGCGTGACGCAAGTGTCTTTGCTAGTTTCCAACCACTGCAGTTGTCATTTTCCCATCCAGCGCCCACATCGTGTAAATAGTAAATGCACGCCCATGAGCACACCCATCTGAGCGCCCCTGGGTGTGTTGGTCTTCAAATGAGGTCATTGTTGATGGATTGCTATCTTGCGGCAGTTGAAAGTGATTGACCAACAAAAAAAACACGTTTGAAGTCAGTGGCACTATTTTCACTATTATTTTAAGGGAACATTATTAAGATAGTAATGTGTGCCTACATAGGTGCCTTTAAGCACATAGGGAAGCCTTGTTCCACACACAGGTACGCCTGCTTCACCTCAGGGGGGCTTTGGTGGAATCCTGTTGCTGTAGCTGATCTGCTCCTGTGCTGTCACTTCATGCACGGGCAGATACATTTCCTCTGTAGAGGAGCTTTCCTTCTTACATGGAAAATATGCCATTAAATATCAATCCGCCAAGGTGCAAGCGTGCATGGTTTTTAAAGAGAAGATAGAGATAATAGATAGTAGAGATAATAGAAAAGATGGCACTCTGATTGGTTTATTGCATGTTACACCCATAACATACCCATTCTTAATTAAGAGACTGAAGTGCAACCAATTTGAACTATGCGCCTGGCTCAATGACCTCTTTTATTTATTACACGGTTATTTGATTGGCTAAAAAATTAAGATCTATCCTTGATGTGTTCTGGGTGCATACAGGTATATGCACCCTTGGCAATCTAGAGCATTGGCAAAGTGAGTGTGAATATGCTCCCAGTGAGTGAATTAAGCTATTTAGTTTTTTTTTTTTTTTTGTTTGTTTTTTTAAGCAGCCACCTTTAATCAACCGGCCTCACCTGTTTGAATTTAAGTTTGTAATTTTCTAGCAATCCCCCAAGGTCCTTCAATTACCCCATGAAAACAGGCCTGATGGTGCCGGTGGTGCCTCTTTAATGTTATTGGTTATGTGTCACAGTATGTGTGGTGTAGTCGAAGACAAATTTACACCCCAGTGGGTAATACATTGTGCTGTATAGAACTGAGTCTATAAAAGTCTATAAAATTATCATTTTAACTGAATTATTATTGTGTGAAAAGAATACTGAAATACATACAACATACAAATAACACATTTAGAATGCAGACAGCATATACATCTTTGAATTAACTGGTGAATTAATATATATATATATATATATATATATATATATATCTTTGCACACCCAGTGTCTAGGCTATGTGTATTCTCTCTCCCTCTGTACTCCTTGGGTAAGTGGGAATGATATGGACTCCTGTTGATTCATGCCTGAAAGTAAAGTTTTCTCAACATCTGATAAAGCTGCAAGTTGTCTTAGCTGTCGTTCTCCACTTCAAATTCACTTGTCATTTCACATCCAAATGAAAGAATATCAAGCCAAAACAAGCCATACAAAAAGCGTGTTGCTGTCCAAATACTGGCAGCGCTAACTGTGCATAGCAGCCAAAGGGCTTGAAGTAGATCATCAAAATTCTGGCAGTAAAATACCTCTGTGATGGCTGTAAAGAATAGCTCCAAAAGCCTGCCTTGCACTATGTTTTGGATGGTTTTGGGGGTTGGATTTCCAGCTCAATCTTTGGATTCTTTCCCCTCACAGTGAAGAGAAATGTTTAATCGTGTCCTGTTTCCCTCCAGAAGCTTCTCCCATTGAGAATTGACTGTGTAATACAGAGATAATAAAACAGAGCTAATGAATCTATTCTTAGATGTCACATCTTCGCATGTACAAAAAGTTTGCTGCCAATCCTCATGGCTAGGCACGGTGCTCGTTAAGCATGCTGCAGAAACATGTGATGACTTCTCATCATCACCACTGTGCCTGCATGGAGGGCTTTCAGTTACGTCAGAAATCTCAAGACACCCACAGTTGGCGCCATGGTGGAACACCAACTGGAGAAATAGTGCATTTATTCAGCAGCAGAGTCATCCATCCCCTCATGAAAACAGAGCTTAAGTCAGCTGCAAGAATGTCTGGAAAAGGATTTAAGGTGTTTACACACCTCAGTATCCTGCCTCATGTCAGCGTACCACAGTTTTTTAGTATTTAGGGTTTTTTCTGGCCTTGTTTGAAATCTTTATTTTAGAATGTTTCTTTGTTTATACTATTGGTTTAAATGCCTTCTTGTAATTCACTCACATCCAACAGTCAGAAAATACATGTTATTATTATTATTATTATTATTATTTGTAGTGGCAGTAGTAGTAGTAGTAGTAGTAGTATCAGTATTATTAGCATTATTACATTGGGTATTTGAAATGGAATATGGCTGCTATGCAAATGATAAATGTGATTGTGTAGGGTATAAGGGTAAAATGCAGTCTCTTCCAGAATTTAGTCACTGAATATCGATATGCACAGATTTTTTATTTTATTTATTTATTTTTTTAAAGAAAGGCATTTTTACCAGACAGTCACTTTAATTGTGATCTGAAGTCATGAAACTCCTTGGATTAGGGATGGAGAGTGTTTGCCTTGCTCATGTAATTGCTGCCAATTATCAGAGACATCACCATCAAAGAGAAGGAGGGAGGCCTTTTTCGTCCTAATCAGGCTCTCACAAAAAATTGATTAAACCACAGTTAGGTTTGCCCACACTGACCTGGAGGTTTTCAGGTTCAAAATGTGATCCGGCTGCGTAACGCGTCAATGCAGTCCAGGTACAAGGCTCAGAGTTTAGCGTCTTAGCGTCAGCTTGTTGTGTTGTGTTTGTCAGCCTGCCTGTTTCCTGGGTTCTGAGTTCCTGCGTCCTGCCAGCCTTCAGTCACAGTTAAAACTCTGTACTTCAAGTCAGCCTGCATGTGTTTTCTGATAACGTTTTATTTTGGCAGCTGAATGCAACTATACTGTTCACCTTGCATGTCATAATACACAGTACTGATGTGATACTGTTGGAATACAAACAGTAAATTAATCATATTCCATATCCCAATATCCTGGATCACACACACACAATGTAAAAGGTTAGAGCTGATGCAGTGAGTTGCATTTGTAATATTCTTTCACACACTCACACACACACTGCAAATTGTCAGCTACAAGGCTACAGAGTAGGAATAATATTTTATGAAGTTATTGATTATTTCTCAGCACAGCAGAGACAAGAACAACACCAGTCAACGAACACAACCTTCACCTGCTTCAGTCATTACATTTCTCCTCACACACACACCTAAGCCTTGTACTTCCAGGCGCCCTGTGCTCCGTGTCAAATGAATCAATTAAAATAACTCATTATGAAACACACAGACACACACACACATACCATGCAGGAGCGAATCTACATAAAAACATACATGAATGGGAGCAAAAATTGCATCAGGAAGAAATACAGCTTGAATCTCCACTGTTTGAACACTAATAGTGATTTATACTGTAGCAGTGGCAAATGCATGGCATATATAACCATTACTGTCCAAGCTGTACTCTGTTGTTTGATTTTTGTTCACATTCATTTTCATAATGCTCTCTGTGCATGCATTTGTGTTTGTCTTACAGCTATGGATGCATTAGATACAGGGTTTTTAGCTAACATGTATTCTGAGAAAACTCTTAGTTCTGAGAACTGATCAATAAGTTGATTTTTGAGGATAATTTGTGCAGTAGTAGCAATTTCTTCCCTTTCAGTACTGTGAATAAACTTTACTTAGCTTTGCAAGGCTGGCAGCCTATTGTGGAGTACTTAATACCCTGGGTTAAAATGACCCAGCTCACATAAAAATTACAGAAAGTCTCATTTAATGGTGCTGCTGGTTTTGAAAACATGTTGCTTTTGATGCACAAGGGGTTTGTAGCCTGATCCTTCTGCTGAGACACATTAAAACAAATTAAATGTTAAGTTATTGGTTGTATGATATATCAAGTGAGGTTTGCAGGGTACTTGATATATTTTGATCATTTATTGTAGAGTAACACACACACACACACACACACACACACAAGCATCCTTACAAACTATTACAAAATCAATAAATGATTAAAAAAAAAAAAAAAAAGAGCCCACCCAAAAAGACACGGCACCTTAACCAGTACATGGTGTTCATTAGCAAAATGAATCCACAGACCCTAGCTACCTTTATTATGATTTCCAACTCAATCCCTTCAGGAAAATGATTTGACATATTATTGTTCACGTCTACTCACAAAATGATGCGTTATGCAGTGGGCGATTTGATTTAGTCTATAGGCTGCCTGACTCACCGACCCTTTATCTGACTGAGGTTTGTGTAAGTGAGAGCCTATGGCCCCGGCCACAGCTCTGACATATCAGCAGCCTCACTGTGCTGTGTGCTGATAAATCCATGACGCTGTCCATGGTGCTGAAGTAGCAGGTGGATTTGTAATTGTGCCTTTTTCTCAGTCCTGCCCTTCTGTCGGCTTCATCTTGGATCTATAATATTCTCTAAAGTATATATTATATATATGTTCAATTTTCTACTATATTGCAGCCTATATGAGGACGACACTACTCTATATCAGTGTCATCCTCATTGTCAAAGTGACAAGTAGCTGTCAAAGGGAAAAAAAAAACTGCTTTGACCTCGCTGACAGTGATGTGTCAGGAATGCAGTGTGTTTCAGTAACTTGTGGTAATGCTCACTAACATCAAATATTAGTCTGAAAACCTTTTAGCACTCAGCCAATATTCTTAATTAGAGCTAAACTTAAATGAAGGGTTGAATTGCCCTGGAGAAAATCATGAGGTGTGCGCGTGTGTATGTGTGTGTGTGTGCGCGCGCGCGCGTATGTGCGTACGTGTGTGTATGTGTGCGTGTGTGTGTGTGTGTGTCTGTGCTGTTGTTGTTCAAATGCTCCATTGATTTGAAAACTTTTTTTTTGGGGGGGGGAAACATCACTGTGCCCAGCAGCCTGTTGTTATGGTAACGGGTTGAGTCTGGCTTCTGAGATAACTCGAGTGCTAGCACACACACACACACACACACACACACATACGTACACATGGAGTGCATGCACACCCACCAGTAGTTAATTACATACATCTTCATAAACACACACATGGCTCTCCAGTGTCTTCATGAGTCTTGCAAAAGGCACGGCCTCGGAGCAGAGAAGCCCCTCAGCTCTAAACTACAAGCTACACTCTTAGCTGTGGATTTTTAAACAGAAATCCTGCATGTTCACGCCTGTTGCTGCTATGATCAAATTCAGCCCATAGCAAACAGTTGACAGGCAGTGATGTGCAAGGAATGTGTAAAGAAGGAAGGGGACACTGTCATAGCAACAGCGTTCCAAGTTTGCACTGGTGCCAGACTGGTGCTACTGATATTTAGTCAATGGGATGGGCAAGAAAATTCCACTATAAACCATTATACCTCTGCTGTTTGAAGTTGGACAAATGTAGTTTTCCTTGTCACTGGTCTCTAAACATCAGGGATTTTTCTAGCAGCTGCATGCTACACAATCATGTTTAAACAGACTTGTAAAATGTTGTGGACAGACTTGTAAAATGTTGTGGCCCAAGTCCTGATTTCACAAACTAATGCACCCGCAGATATTGACACGTGTGCTTAAAATTTAATGTCAGCATGAAAACATAGGCCTAGCTCATGAAACTGACCAGGAATCACAGACTGCAGAGCACATCTAGCCTCTGGTTTCATACTGGTCCTCAGTTGTTTGTTCGGCATAGTGATTTCTCTAAGAGCTTTGATTCCAAGTTGAGTCAATTCTTTCTGTTGCAGAGAGGCACTGCAGGTTCTTCACACTGTTTTGTGTTATACAATGATGAGAAAATGAACATTGAATCATTTCTAATCAGTGTTATACATCATTGTAAGTCATAATCCATAATTATCAATATCAGTCAGGCAGGAATCAATAGGAATCTAAAACACTCGCTTTTCTCACACTGGGAGGAAACATGGTATCTTGGGGAAACAGGTGATCTGTCAGTTATTACCGCTGGCTGGTATTTCTGTGTACGTGTGTGAGTGTGTGAGTGCGTGTGTGTGTGTGTGTGTGTGTGTGTGTGTGTGTGTGCATGGGTGTGTGTGTGTGTGTGTGTGTGTGTGTGTGTGCATGTGTGTGTGTGTGTGTGCATGTGTGTGTGTGTGTGTGTGTGTGTGTGTGTGTGTCTGTGTGTGTGTGTGTGTGTGATTATGCTCCGAGCTTAATGAACTGTGCAGAAAAGAAGCAGCAGCAGCATTTTGCCTAAACCATTTAAACAGCAAGACATCAGCAAGGTAGTGTCTAGTCACGCACACACGCATGTCTGTGTGTGTGTGTGTGTGTGTGTGTGTGTGTGTGTGTGTGTGAGTTGTAGGTGTTGTATTTTACAAATGAAATTTAAAGAAATGATGAAGGAAATGCACCAAACATGAGGATATTTTGCTAGTAGTTTCTTTAAAAATGGGGGCTTGTTGTAGAGATATGCACACATAATGGACTGAATGTTGTGTACGTGTGTGTGTGTGTGTGTGTGTGTATGTGTGTGTGAGAGAGAGAGAGAGAGAGAGAGAGAGAGAGTCAGGCACCTCCAACACTTGTTGATATGCATGATTCACACAGGATTCAGATACCACCTCTTCTCTAACACATACAGGGAGGCTGAATAACGATGACTTCCATTCTAAAATCTACAGATTTTCTTCTCTTTACATCCACACCACAACCTAATATTTCTGATATTTATTCTCTCCAGGTATTTGTCGCTTTGTTCACCTTACAACAAGATGATCAGCACTGAAAACAAAATTCCAGCCTGTAACTGACATAAACAATAAAGTCACATTATCTCAGTACAGAGGAGCAAACTAATTAATTATAGCGGAGATTCAACAGAAATGTCTAATGAAGAGGATTCCATAATGCCAAAGACTGTGCTCACAATACTGCTTGGTTTATTTGTTGTTTTGGCCAAGTGAATACTGAGTCATTGTTGGTATTGATTCACAACCCTCTCATCTCTCCCAGATATATTATGGTCATTTTGTTCTATTACCCCTTTACAGGACAGTCTGTCATATAGATTGTTCACTAGCCTGAGTTCAGTGTAAGAACCAGAAAAAGCTGGTTGGTAGCTAATCAGCAGACGGACTCACTGAAGTTTAGTCAATACTGATATTAAACGAGTCAAAGTCATGAAAGAGGACATTGCTGAGTGTGTGGTGAAATTCTGTATATTTGATTTAAGGTTAGACAAGGTGATAACAGCTGGTTATTATATGTCTCAATTACCCGGTAATGTGAACACTCCGGTGTCATGTACTAGTAAGTTTGAGAAATTCTTGTTTTTAACAGTGACCTAACAGCATTTTCCACAGATGTGTTTTTCTGCAGAATGGCCAATTCTGTGATAGATTCTGCATTTGCAGGGTCTAAGACAAAAACATCAATAGTAAAACATAAACTGGTATTTATCATTAGCATAAAACTGAATCAATCTGATTAAAAAAAAAATCTAATTTCAAGTGGGATGGACGTGACAATAAATCCTCGGAATGATCCAAAAACCTATTTTGTGGACAAACTGAGGGAATGAGGAACAGCTTGTATCATCTCAGTAGGAAAGCAGAGCTGGATGCAGATCCATGCAGCAAAACCTGATCAGAGATTTGAAGTGGGGCTGGTGCTGTAACGGAAATATTGTTCAGAATATAATGTTCAGTTTCACTTTGAGCTTATAATATAGGGCACTTACAGCACGTTGGGGCCAGTTCTGATAAAGGTACATATTTTGGATCATCATAGTTTGCATGATCCACTTCTACTCCTCCCCTGCTGTGTCCTGTCTTGTGGCTGTAGCAGTAACTTTATGCATCGGACAAAATGCGAGGCTTTCTGTGGAAGGGGCTAATTTAGCAGGAGCTTCAGCCTATTGTCTGTTTTCAGCTGTGTGTGTGTGTGCAGTGCTGTGCAGCTGTCTGATAATTCTGCAGGTAAGCAGGCAGTCCCCCCAAGATACTGAGGATTTTCATTCCCATTGGGCTCATATCTGATGCACACGTTGTTCCGGCTTTGAGGACCTCGTAAAATGGGGCCAGTGAAAAAGATGTTCCCAGAAAAGTGTTGCTATAGCCTCTGCACCAGAATGTCCATAAAAAAAAAAAAGAAAAAAAAAAAAATAGGAGCCAAGGGATTTCTTTACCATTCACTCTATTAGGCTTTATTTATCTTGACAGGCCACAAGCCAGCCCCACAGCATCGTCAAACAGGATTTCTAAAAGAGAATCAGTTTGGGCTGATAAGACAGGCGGAATTCTGCATGAAAATCTTGCCCAGTTCACAGTTGGTTGGATTCATACCTAGCAACAGGAAGAGAGAGTTGGGGGAGAGGGGGGGCAATGAGAGACAGACAACAGCTTAAAAGAAGAACAAAGAGAACGGAAGATGACATTTGTGAGGGGAGCGGAGAAACTTGTAGGAAAATCAGCAGAGCGGCCACGTTGCCTGACAGCGGGGCTGATTACACCCTGTCGTTTAAATCACCGTGTGTGTGAGTGTGTGAAGTCAGAGAACAATAGTCTCTGATTAACCCAGCCTCACTCCCCCACAGGTCTGCAGCCTCGGCCCTGCCTGCAATCAAACCCAGCCTGCTCGCATGCACCCCCTCCATTCATCTGGAATTAAGTTGTGCATTATGCTTATTATCTTATTAGGCAGGCATGATAAACTAATTATCTGTCAGCCCTGCAACACCGTGATGATTAATTTTTTGCAAATGATAATTACATGTACGTAATCTGTCGCAATTATTGAAAAGCACACATCGGCTTACCTTTGAGAAAACAAGTGATCATTTGTCGGCTGTCTAGGAAACACAGATGTTTGAATGGAAAAAGGGAATGTTACCACCAAGAGACTAATCATGAAAAGCTGCCGAAGCCACCGGCTCAGCATCTTTGGTCAAAGATTACAGAGTCAAAGGTTATAAAAAGTCTGATTTTTTTTCTTTTTTCATCCTTCTTACCTTTATTGGATTTAATTATTAATTGTGCCACAGCCCGCATCTGCACTACGCATGCTAATTTGTACTGGATATGCCAGCTGTCGGTAACCCTGAGTGAGATGAAGTTACTTCTTGATGCGGGCGTCATCGTGGGTGGTTAAAATGTCATATAAACACTTGCAGACTCGACGACATGCACAAATGCATACCTTGCCTTTGTGAGAGCACAGAGCATAGCAAGTGGGTGTCAGGAAGAGAGAACAAGCAGGCATGAGAGTTAACACAGTCTCTCTCGGCCCACACATACAGTTTCTGTCCTTGTCAAAGAGAAAAGAGTGATGGAGGGAGGAAAAAAATGAATGAAAGGAGGAGAGAGAAAGGGGAAGGGAAAAGAGCGAGAAACATAAGAGAGGAAAGAGACAGAGATGGAGAGAGATGGAAATGAGAAGTTTGAAGGAGAGAAAATTAGAAGACAGGTTGCGACCTTGAGTGTCAGAAAGATATAACGCCCCCCTCCCCTGCATGATTTCTCTCGTCTGATAGCGTGTTTGCCCGGCTGCCTGTGGCTGGCTATGCTCAGCATCACTAATAGCATCACCACCGATTGGATTAGATTCCTATTAGCATGTTAAACACTTGGTGCTGTTGACTCTGTCTCCCCCTAGGCTTCGTGGCAAACAGAAAGAAAGCAGGGCGAGTGAGGACGGGTTAGATGGGGAGAGACGGGCAGAAATGGCATCCTGTCCCAAGAGACTGAAAGAGGAGCAGAAAGAGGAAGAGAAGGGGCGAATAAACAGGTAAACACTGCTATCTTAATACACATGAAAACCTATCTGATGTTAAATTTTTATCCTCCTCAAGTCAAACACCGAACCACTTACTGCGGTGCAATATCAGGTTTGTTCAGTTAATTGTTTGTAGATACAGCATCCCGGGGTTTTGATTAAGCTGAATGTTCCTCAGTGTTTGACTACATTGTAGATTACAAGGTTAAGTCCAATCTTTCGGAAATAATTAACTCAGTGGGAACGGATGGGACGAGGACATTAAACATTGCTCAGTTTGCACTGTTTACACATCATCTGGACCGTGACCGCACACATGGGGCACAAGCCTCAGGGCCCCGGACTAGGGGGCCCCAGAAGCCCCAGTCATTCATTGTCTGGTCAGTTTGTGGTTTTGTGTAAATATTAAAAAGCAGAATCGACTCTTTAAACAACATACAGACAAATCTTCTTTGTGATGTTATGGGATCCCAGACACAGTTTGTTTCTTTGTCTCTTTATAATTTGGGGCATTCTATCAATATGTGTGCCATACCTATTGCTAGATATCAAGTGGGAAAAATAAATAGAATAGAATGATCTTTATATCTTGTCACTGTCATTATACTCACATGCAATAATTTCTGCATGGCTTCTCTCAATGTAATTAAAAAATAGAAACATAAATAGAAGTAGTACTGGAAAAAAAAAAAAACAGCAGTAATCATAATGGATAATGATAAGAAGAAATAGGAATAAACAATAAATAGGAAAACAAAGGTAGCAGCTGATAATACCAAACACTTGTATTTGTATTTTTGTGTTTCTTGGACGGGATGTAACTTAAACCAAATTTCAGGGGGACAAATAAAGTATGATTGACTGATTGATTGATTGACTTGATAAAATAAAGGCAGATATTAAGGAACTGTCTCATCACAGGTGTAGATAACTATGGAAAATATAGCCAATTAGGTGGCTTTTTTTTTTTTTTTTTTTTTTAAAGTGGAACAGAAGCAGTTTCCTCATTGCCATCTCTTTTAAAGAAAAAAAAAAAAAAAAATGAACTGAATGACCAAGTGTCCATGACCACCTCTTAATTCCAAGTCTATACCGGCATCATTCCTGTCCATACATTCCACCAGCCAGTCAGCTGACCACCGCAGGGCGAGGAGGTCACCGGTGATGAGTGTGATGATAACTGACTGTAAAGGCAAGGATAGCGGTGGTTATGGTAATGCTAATGGTAATGATAACATTGATGGTTCATGGAGTTAAGTAATTAACTGAGGTGTGAGAACAGGTCAATACCAGAGCACTCCCTGTCTCGCATTATTCCTACATACCAACACCCCATCGCTAGACAGCTGTAGTCAATCTCCATAATCACCAAACACAGCATGCAGGCCCTCCCTGCTAGTGCTGCATTCACATTCCATGCGGAAACAGGGGAGATGGGAGCTCCCTGCTGGAAAATGCCTTGCTGGAAATTCATCGACATTTTCATTGTTGCAGACTCCACTACTAATGAATTGAACAACTTTTTTCAGTACCGTAATTTAAGATCTAGACATTTGAAATTTGCAAGGTAATGTGATAAATATTGCATTGGCTTTGTTGAGATACAGTAAATTATTATTATTATTAACTTATTTTCGCTATCATTCCCAATTCTATTTCCCTTTTTATTGACTGTTTTTATTGTTTTAAATTGTGTTTTGCTGCTTTTAATGTCTCTGTAAAGCACTTTGAATCACCTTGTGTTGAATTGTGCTCTACAAATAAATTTGCCTTGCCTCGCCTTGCCTTGCCTAAATCTAAATAATGACTTATTTTGTAAACCCACAGACAAAAACAACATACTAAGAGGGGGCAGATTTCATCCTTAGTCATTTATTAGTCTGCAATAAGCCAGTTTAACAGGATTCATAGGATTTGCAGCCAGATAAGTCATAATCCAGGCAGGCTGCAGGACCTTATCGCCAGATTCCTCAGCCAGGGATACACGAGGGGACACTGTGATGTTATTTCCCAGGAACAGAGCCTCCCAGGACGCCGCTTCAGTTATCACCTGCAGCACCACCTGTGTCATCTACCTGATCCTCTGTCCCTGCAGACGAGTGTGCAGTATGTGGACAAAACTTCACAGGCTCTGCAGCACACGCATCAGCAAGCACCGGAGCAATATCACGACCGAGGATGAACCCGGCGCCATCACTCAGCATTTCAGACTGGCATCCTGCAACAACAGCGGCACCCTCACGTATATTGGCACTGAGAGGGTCACAAAGCCCCACAGGAAATGTGATTTGGAGAAAAAAGCCTCTCCAGAGCAAATGCTTTTGGATTTTCACACTCAATGCAATGTCAGCAAATGGACTCCGTGAAGACTTTGATATCAGGCCCCTTCTGTAATGACCATGTTGCCTTTTGTCTCACCCTGATGTCCATTCACATCTTCATATTTTGCTCTACTCACTATTTCTCAAATATTGTAGGCCTGTTATACCCTGGTATTATTGATCAACTTGGTATCAAGGCCTCTATTAAATCTAAATTGATTGATAACATGATGGTGTCTTATGACATGCACATGATTGTGAACCCACTGTTTGGCATGATGTCAGTATTAATTAATTTAGTGTGAGCATTTTTCCTGTTTCACTGCAATATCATTTTGTGCTGCACCAGTGCCCAACTTGGGTTGAATGTCTATAAAATCACAAATTTAGGAAAAAAAAAAAAACATTTCTTTTGCTCTGTTTTCCTTGTGTCATGCCTGTTGTTGAAGGCCTCATCAAATTATACTTTGCAATCAGATTTAGTAAGAAGGAAATCCTGGTGATTTTAACCCAGAATAGACCAGAATTTTTCTTTTGACTCTCTCTCTATCTCTCTCTGTCTCTCTATCTATATCTATATAGATTTTTTTATTTGTTTTGTAATAAAAAAAAAAAAATGTTTGTGTTTGTTTCCCAAGTTTACATCAACCTTGTGTTTTTACTTTTATTGATGTTGCCAGGTCTATGCTCACCACTCAGCATTCCAGCTCACAAAGATAATGTGATATATCAGAGAATACCACATGCTCTTTGTTGGTTTGTTGCATTTATTTATAGATTATTTTTTGGCTTTTCTGCTTTATTTGATAGTGATAATAGAGAGAGACAGAAAAAGAAGGGGTTGGACATGCAGCAAATGACCTGGGCTCGGATTCAAACTCAAACTGCTGTGGTCAGGACTCGGCCTTGATAAGTGGTACGTGCTCTACCAGGGGAGTTACCAGAGTGCCCCTGTTTGCTGCATTTATACAGTAATGCATTTATACTGTAATGTCTATGTTCCATGGCACTATTATTTTACCTTGCACCAATTGTTCCTGTGCACAATAATTCATGTCTTCCTTAATTTTTAAGGTTCATATCAATGTTTGAAATGTTATTATTGCAAACACTGAAACTGCATTTGCATTTAATTATTATCATTTGCATACTTGGAGTCTTTAATACATACATACATAAGGGGGCCAGCATTTTTTTTTTTTTTTTTTTTTTTTTTTTTGGCATGTCATTCTCAGTGTCTGTATTCCCTGTCAGTCTCCACTCTGTACCACCTGCTCAAGCAGAAATACCACAGAGATAACAAGAAAATAGAATTGCTTCCCCTTATCCCAGACGTCTGAACTGAGGAGCCGGATTGTGCTGCGACGCAGACAAGGTGAGAAAGACAGAGCCGCGGTGCAAAATGGAAAAGAGTGCCTTTTAAAATACGGCTCTCCTGTCATGCTGCGGAAGACAGACACGGTACAGAGAAACAAAGTGTGACCTACAGGCTGACATTCGCCTAGGCTGTACATACATGCACCCTCCCACACACGCACACAGCTGAAAAGAGCAGCATGGAACAGAGAGGTGGCCCAGTAATTATCTGACCTTTTAGCTGGCTGTTTGTTTGAAAGAGACAAACTTGAAGCGACTGTGGAAAAGTTAAGCCTGACACTACATGCAAGCTCTGTGTGCCCCAGTGTCAATGTGTGCGTTTGTGTGAATCTGTTTTTCTCAGTGTTCACTTGACTCAAAATGTCAAGGCTACAGTGTTGTAAGCAGACACACACATATACACACAGACAGAGACACACACACATACACCATCTTAATTGTCAGATTCTGAGTTTATAACTCAGCACTGGCTGTTAGTATTAAGATAATTTGGCTGTTAATGAATAATGTAATGCAAACAAAATCCTCTATCCATTGCCCCATCAGTCCCTTAAACAATAAGCAGTGGCAAGATCCTGCATTTAATATCACTGATGCTACAGAAACTAAACAACGCCTGCATATACCCACTGAGTTTCTTGGGAAAACTGGGAGTAATAACTGATGACTGACAGGATATTATGTAGTCACAAAACCACAGCATCTTTAATAATTGATGATGTGGTTTTCTTTTTTGATATGCCTCCCAAATAGATTCATGTCCCCTTTCACTCACTGACAAAAGAAGTTGCTCTCCTGGCATTTTGCACTCCATCTGCGTTTTGTTTGTGTACGGCACAGGCTCTCCGCTGACATTATTTGTAGTGTCTGGCTGGTTGATGAAAAAAGTGTTTGACATCGTAGTGCTTTTTTTTTTCTGGAAAAGTTCAGCTGTTTTGAACTTCTAAATGCACCGGGTCCAGCACTTTTTAAGGAGCAGCTGCTTAAGGACAGAAAGTCATTTTCCATAGGATTCCTTGTGACAAAAAACAAGAAGAGGTGGCAACAACTTGGGAAATAAATAAAGAAATAAATAAATGTGTTTACACCCCTTAGGTTATGATATGGCGAGTGTCATGCTTTGTCATTCCAAGCAGATGGATTGCTCTTGGGTATGATGGGAGTAAGGCTCATTGCTGGCTGAACGAATTAGCTCAAAAGGTGCAGAGTTAATAATAGCAGTAACAGAAACTGTTAGGTCGTTAGCACAATATGCCAAGGCTGCTATGGAAAGATGCAGCTTAGGTTAGTGAATGAGTCAGTCAGAGACTCTCACATCTGCTTCACAACTACAGGCCTCCAAAGTCCAAATTAATGAGCTCTACATTAAGGCTGCACAATTAATCGAATACTAATCACGGTTATGAAATTGGCTTCCCATAATTAAATAAACATGATCGATGCGATATCGATGTTTAAAATGTGTGCTTTGCTCCGCTCACCACTGCAAATCAAATCAAGCGCTTCCTAAACTAACTGCCTGACCAATCGCAGCTGTTCCCTTCGAGCGTGCACCCTGCAGCGGCAGGCTGTGAAACAATTTCCTGGACGCAGCGGCTGCAGTCCAGAGTTGAAGAGCAATATACGACCGAGCAGACGGGCAAAATGAAAATCATACACTATATTACCAAAAGTATTCGCTCACCCATTCAAATGATCAGAATCAGGTGTCCTAATCACTTGGCCTGGCCACAGGTGTATAAAATCAAGCACTCAGGCATGCAGACTGTGAAACAAGACATTTGTGAAAGAATGGGCCGCTCTCAGGAGCTCAGTGAATTCCAGCGTGGAACTGTCATAGGACGCCACCTGTGCAACAAATCCAGTCGTGAAATTTCCTCGCTCCTAAATATTCCACAGTCAACTGTCAGCTCTATTATAACAAAATGGAAGCGTTTGGGAACAACAGCAACTCAGCCACGAAGTGGTAGGCCACGTAAAGTGACGGAGAGGGGTCAGCGGATGCTGAGGCGCCTAGTGCAAAGAGGTCGCCGACTTTCTGCACAGTCAATTGCTACAGAGCTACAAACTTCATGTGACCTTCAGATTAGCCCAAGTACAGCACACAGAGAGCTTCATGGAATGGGTTTCCATGGCCAAGCAGCTGCAGCCAAGCCACACATCACCAAGTGCAATGCAAAGCGTCGGATGCAATGGTGTAAAGCACGCCGCCACTGGCCTCTAGAGCAGTGGAGACGCGTTCTCTGGAGTGATGAATCACGCTTTTCCATCTGGCAATCTGATGGACGAGTCTGGGTTTGGAGGTTGCCAGGAGAACGGTACATTTCAGACTGCATTGTGCCGACTGTGAAATTTGGTGGAGGAGGAATTATGGTGTGGGGTTGTTTTTCAGGAGCTGGGCTTGGCCCCTTAGTTCCAGTGAAAGGAACTTTGAATGCTTCAGGATACCAAAACATTTTGGACAATTCCATGCTCCCAACCTTGTGGGAACAGTTTGGAGCGGGCCCCTTCCTCTTCCAACATGACTGTGCACCAGTGCACAAAGCAAGGTCCATAAAGACATGGATGACAGAGTCTGGTGTGGATGAACTTGACTGGCCTGCACAGAGTCCTGACCTGAACCCGATAGAACACCTTTGGGATGAATTAGAGCGGAGACTGAGAGCCAGGCCTTCTCGACCAACATCAGTGTGTGACCTCACCAATGCGCTTTTGGAAGAATGGTCAAAAATTCCTATAAACACTCTCCTCAACCTTGTGGACAGTCTTCTCAGAAGAGTTGAATCTGTAATAGCTGCAAAAGGTGGACCGACATCATATTGAACTCTATGGGTTAGGAATGGGATGGCACTTCAGTTCATAGTATGACTAAAGGCAGGTGAGCGAATACTTTTGGTAATATAGTGTATGTCCAGAGCGGAAGGTGAAGATCTCGTCCCTCAAAACGGATCATCATCAGTTGTTTGGGAGTATTTTGGATTTAGGGCAGGTGATGTTAACCAAGAACACACCTGTTCAAACAGTTGAAAAAAAACCACCACAAACTGCAATATGATGAATGCAGGAAGGAAAAATAACGTTGCTAATGTTACATAAAGATCCCTGTGCTTGTCCACTGTCCAACTCACACATCCAGAACAGCAGCCCTGCACAGCACATCACTGTATCCATCAGGCTCCCGAGGACTGACTGAAATAACCAGTTGCATTCCAGTTGGCCAAAGATATGTGTCCAATAAACACTGGGACCAACGCATGCTTCAGGAAAACGGTCCACACACTGGACAAAAGATATGTGATCTCCTCATGCAGTTATTTCTCCAAAGTGACGTTACCTGTTCTGTATGTGGAGGGGAAATGGAGAGGGATGTCACAGTTGTCGAGTACTCTGAGACCACCACTGACCCTCGGTCAAGCAGAACAATGGAACCGCACTTGAGTCTGACAATTCATTACATCGATGGTGACTTTAAAATGAACGGGCAGTGCTTGCAAATGTCATTTTTCCCACAAGACCACACAGGAGAATCAGCTGCCCAGGGGCTGAGGGAAGCAATGGCCTCCTGGAGCCTGCAGGAGGAGAAACCTTCCTGCATTGTAACAGACAACAGCTCAAAGCACGTCTGGCTACAAGTTCCCCTTCAGAGAGGGTCTGTAGCACTGGGGGGAAAGATAGTGACCTGCCTTCATTCAACTCTCAAGCCAGGAAATGTTGACAGGCTGTCAACTGTTTCTTGCCAAAAACCTATAAACAGTATGTTTTTGCCTTTTCTGCATAGACCTGAGTTGTTTTCATTTGATGACATATTTATTTTTAGTTTGCCTATATTTTGGGTACAATTTTATTTATATTTTGCTTTCAGGAGATGTGCTGAATTTCAGTGAATAGGGACCAATCTTATTTTGATGCAGTTTTGTACACTAGCAGGAATGTAGCACAACATGGAAGTGAAAAGAATGTTCTGTTTATTTAAATGTGAAAATATAATTAAAAAAAAAAAAAAAAAAAAAAAAAAAAAAATATATATATATATATATATATATATATATATATATATATATATATATATATATATATATACACTATATTACCAAAAGTATTCGCTCACCTGCCTTTACTCATACTATGAACTGAAGTGCCATCCCATTCCTAACCCATAGAGTTCAATATGATGTCGGTCCACCTTTTGCAGCTATTACAGCTTCAACTCTTCTGGGAAGACTGTCCACAAGGTTGAGGAGAGTGTTTATAGGAATTTTTGACCATTCTTCCAAAAGCGCATTGGTGAGGTCACACACTGATGTTGGTCGAGAAGGCCTGGCTCTCAGTCTCCGCTCTAATTCATCCCAAAGGTGTTCTATCAGGTTCAGGTCAGGACTCTGTGCAGGCCAGTCAAGTTCATCCACACCAGACTCTGTCATCCATGTCTTTATGGACCTTGCTTTGTGCACTGGTGCACAGTCATGTTGGAAGAGGAAGGGGCCCGCTCCAAACTGTTCCCACAAGGTTGGGAGCATGGAATTGTCCAAAATGTTTTGGTATCCTGAAGCATTCAAAGTTCCTTTCACTGGAACTAAGGGGCCAAGCCCAGCTCCTGAAAAACAACCCCACACCATAATTCCTCCTCCACCAAATTTCACAGTTGGCACAATGCAGTCTGAAATGTACCGTTCTCCTGGCAACCTCCAAACCTCGTCCATCAGATTGCCAGATGGAAAAGCGTGATTCATCACTCCAGAGAACGCGTCTCCACTGCTCTAGAGGCCAGTGGCGGCGTGCTTTACACCATTGCATCCGACGCTTTGCATTGCACTTGGTGATGTGTGGCTTGGCTGCAGCTGCTCGGCCATGGAAACCCATTCCATGAAGCTCTCTGCGTACTGTACTTGGGCTAATCTGAAGGTCACATGAAGTTTGTAGCTCTGTAGCAATTGACTGTGCAGAAAGTCGGCGACCTCTTTGCACTATGCGCTTCAGCATCCGCTGACCCCTCTCCGTCACTTTACGTGGCCTACCACTTCGTGGCTGAGTTGCTGTTGTTCCCAAACGCTTCCCTTTTGTTATAATAGAGCTGACAGTTGACTGTGGAATATTTAGGAGCGAGGAAATTTCACGACTGGATTTGTTGCACAGGTGGCATCCTATGACAGTTCCACGCTGGAATTCACTGAGCTCCTGAGAGCGGCCCATTCTTTCACAAATGTCTTGTTTCACAGTCTGCATGCCTGAGTGCTTGATTTTATACACCTGTGGCCAGGCCAAGTGATTAGGACACCTGATTCTGATCATTTGAATGGGTGAGCGAATACTTTTGGTAATATAGTGTATATATATATATAATGGTGATTATCATTTTGGTCATAATCCTGCAGCCCTATTTTACAGCAATATTAGCTTTGAAAAAAAAAAAACATTTTGTTGCAGTGCTGTAAAATCCATGTCTACTGCAGTTTTGTTACAGTTAGTGATTTAAAGAAACTCTTAAATCTCAGTGGATGAAGAAGATAGTACTCAGAAATGATACTAAATAAGAAAAGAATTTTCAACTTGGTTTACCATCCCTTTAACAGTGATTAGTCATTGCAGCTAGTGATACATGACAGTATTTCCAGAGTAAAATCCTCGGATAAAATGACATCCAACCAGAGAACGGCAACAGGGTTGACAGAGAGGTAAAGTCCTCCATTAAGAGAGAGGCTTTAGGAACAAAGCCACAGAATGTGTGAGTGCTTTGAAATATTCTCAGGTGGCACAAGCCCTCCCTGGCTCAGTGAAATGTAAGACTTTATTCTTGATTAATTACTCCTTTATAGTCGGAGTGGCCACTCTCTGGTATTTAACCTTTAAAGCTCGAACTTGAACTTTTAAGTTTCCATTAACCTCAATTTCCTTCAATTCACCAACTGCAATAATAGAAGTGCATCTCCGGTTGGAATTTAATAAGACACCTCAGACGATTTATTAGCAGAAAAAATATCGCTTTGTCTTTTTTTTTTTTTTTTTTTTTTTTTTTTTATTTTGTTTTTAGAATTGATCCTACCTACCAAGGTAATGCAATTGAGTGGTGCCTCAAAAAAGTGCCGCCTCAATACACCGAACAATGTTGAGAGTCACTTTGGCACAGATTTGCTTTTGAGATTATTTAAGTTTCATTCAACATTTTGTGGCCACCGTCATCCTGTTAGCCTCTGAGGTCAAGTGCAGGCAGTTCACTCAGACTTGGGTAGTGTTGTGGTGCCAGCTGATCAGCTGGGTGGGCGGCTGTCTGCCTCCAGCACCATGGCCAGAGGCCAGCCACAGAAAAGCACAGCTCATCCATCACCAGTATCAGCAAATCCTCAGCCAGAACCACGACTATGGCTGGGACACACTGCACCACTGAAGAGACTATGACTGAGACTTCTTTTTTTCTTTCTTTTTTTCTTGGGGAAGACACATAACCTAAGTTTTTACTGGCACACCAGGCGCAGCGTTGGCCAAATTTTTGGTTTGGTGGAAAAACAAATTGTTGTTAGAGATGAAATCATGAAGGCAATGAGAGAGTTTTTTTGTGAGATGTGGCGTCTGAACAATGCTAAAGATGAGTTTGCATGTTAAGAACCTGAGGTAATTATTTTTAGTCAAATAATGCATGATACACTTTTATGGTGGGTAAGAATATCTTTGGCTGGGAAATTTTCTCAGTTTATCTGCCATTGGCAGATAAGCCAAAAAGTTAAATTTGGACCCTTATTGGTGCTTTAATGCATTTACACATGTAGTAGAGGACCACACACAGACTTGTCTTTTTCTTCTTTTTAATATTCATCCAGATAGATAGAAAGACAGAAAAATAAAGACAGAACTCAAACATGTTAATAATCATCATGGGAAGATTGTATCCCTCATAGACAAGCCCATCTACATCTACATCTACGTTCAGTGCAACTGCCTGAAGTCGACTTGACAAAATGACAGTAATTAGCCTAAAAATGATGTGCATCATCATCCTGAGCCACATCAAGCTGTCAGCTCCAGCCCGTCCAGGCAGGAGGCTCACCAGAGAGAGGAAGGCGATCCCCCCGGAGAACATGGCTGACTCATGTATCTTCTGTCTTCTGTCGTGTTTGGCAGGTCAGGAGGACCGAGGAGGCCTGGAACAAAGAAGAACACAGTGCCTGGCAGGCATGTTCCCCAGGGAAGGCGAATACAAGAAACCCTTGATTTAAGTCTATGTGGAAAAGGTAGATATTTCCTGGATGTCGACTGAAAGACGATAGTTAGGCCCATTATCTGCTGTCTGCTCTGGCCATGAAGCACCTGTCAATTTGACTGAATAAAAGGCACATTTTGATACATTTGAAAAAAATATATATATGTGCAACATCAGAATAACATTAAAATAGATTTACAACATCATGACCAGCAATTTTAAATCAGTAGATTAATTTTTTATAGACTATTGCCCTATTTTGTGGCTATTTAATCTTAAAATAACTACATCAGTGATTTTGAATGTGTGGCCCGTTTGTGACAGTTTAGTCACGTTACTTCACAAGAAATCATTTTGCAAATTATGTTCATCCATCACAACATATAATCACAATTACTTGATTTTCAAATGTTTTTTTTTGGTTGAAACACCCACCTTATAACGTTCTGCCTCTGCAGCAGACAAATTTCTAAAATATGACTGCCTGCTTTGGGAAAAGATTAGCAGAAACGTGAATTATATAAATTTTGTAGAAATGATACAGAATTATGCAGCATCACTAGTATTGTCCTTTTACATATAAATAGATGCTCATAATGTTCAGTCTTGCCAAATGAGTTCACCAACGGTTAGTTAAGTCTGTCACACGCTGATTCAATTCCACTGCTGCCTGAGGAAGAGAGCTTATTCCAAACATGTTGCAATCCAAGTGGCCTGTGTGTAGCTATATTTAAGCCTCTCTCTCTCTCTCTCTCTCTCTGTGTGTGTGTGTGTGTTTATTCTGTGCATGCCTAACATGGTGTTGTACATGGTGCTTTTTTTTTTTTTTTTTTTTTTTTTTTTTTTTTGCAAAAAGGCTATCATTTTCACACATCATCTACGAATAAACCATAAATCATTTTGCATTACTGTAGACACTGGAAATCAGTTGATCTCGAGTAATGCACTTCATAGCGATTACACATCGCAATCCATGACTCTTAGGGTTATTTTTCTTTTTCCACGCGAAGACTGAAAGGTGTTTTTCAAGCAGCCTTTAATTTACTGCCAAAGAGGGAAATAAATTATAGTCTGCACAACTACTACCATACTGCAGTTTTAAAAGCTTTGCCTCGTGAACTTTTCTTTTCAGACATGAATATACTGTGTCAGTTGATTGGACGGCTGCTTTCTGCGCCAGTCAAACCCATCCACTGACATAATCAACCCCTTGACTTGAGGGCCCCTTAATTGGATTTATGTTTGTGGCTGTCAATTTATATCTGCTCATCCTTCAGCCAGGTTCATTACCACAACTCAAACATCCTACATAATGTATCTCTCTCCATTTTATCTCCATTTCCAAAAAGGCTTTGCCCCAGAACTTTACCCTTGTCAAACTGAAAAAGCCTCTGAAACAGTATTTAAACCAAGGGACACAAACTCTCCACTGACACATTGTACTACCCAATGAAAACTTTTAACTTTGTGAAATTGTCATGGTTTGGTGTTTTCTGTGTTTTTGTACTTTGGTTGGACACTTGTTTTTTCTGTTTTCCTGTGGTCTCTTGTCCTGTTCCCATTAGTATTTTCACCTGTGTCTGGTTAGTCTTGTTTGCCCCTCCCAGTGCCACACCTGTCCTGAGTCTGTCAATTATCCCTGATTGTTCTGATCCCTCCCAGTGTTTAACTTCAGCCTATCCTCTGTGTTCCCCTGTCCTGTGCTCCAGCCCCTTCCCCAGGTGTGTCTTGTTAGCTATTTAGTTCTTGTGTATTTAAGTCCTGTTTTGACTTCTGTTCCTTGTCCAGTTATTGTCTTAGCTGTCGTTTGTTCCCTGTGTTCCCTGAGAGCATATTAAATATTTTGTTGTATTCTGAGCTTCGTCCCTCCTGCATTTGGGTCCAAACCTACCACCTGTCGTGACAGAAATGTGAAATCCAGTAAAATGCCTCCTTTAGAGGATCAACTCGCCAACTGCAATCAGTGCAGAATTATTTAATCATGCAATAAATATGGAATGCATCATATCTCTTATTCCAAGGGGACAGCACTGACTGGACCATGTCCCATTTTCAGCAGTGGCTCTTGGCTCCAAAAATCAGCTTGCCTAACCTGAATTTGAACCCCCACATTTCCCCATTTTTGAAGCCTAAAATCCTTTCTTGAAGTCGCTCAGATTTTGCCACTGCCTTGAGAAAGCTGTGATATTCATGTTTTTTTGCCTGAGTGGACATTGTACGTAGCCCTGTAGCTTTAAAGCCACTCTCCATAATTGCAATTTGGTACCCCCTGTAGTGCGTGTGGGTGTGTGAGTGCGCGCGTGAGCGTGCGTGTGAGTGAGTGAGTGATTGTAATGCGGTGCTGATTGCAGGACTGCACAGAGAACATTCAAAGACATCGGGTGGTCAGAATACTTCACAGTGCATTTTAACACTCTCCCTCTTTCTCCCTTCAATCAACATGCAGAGCAGATTTGATCATGCAGACCTGATTTCGTGTTTGTGGACCATGCACGGAGTACACTGCATTCTTTTTAAGGCTGGGAATGGGTTATTAAAAGATGTTAATAACACTTCTTTCTGTGTGTCAGAGTCTCTCTCTTTCTCTCTCTCTCTCGGTCTTCACACACGACCAGACTAATGCACAAAGTTTAAAAACGGAGTAATTGAGTAAGTTGAAAAGTGTGGCAGTTTGGCCAAGCATGAGGTTTATCAGGCACGCTAAATTAAGCAGGGCATCTGAACAACCATTAAATACACACACACACACACACACACACACACACACACACACACACACACACACACACACACACACACACACACACACACACACACACACACACACACATGCACGCACAGGTGGCCTTTGTGTATTTCAGAGTGTAACTGACAGACTGGCTACTCGGTTTACTGGCTGCTTGACTAATTGATTTATCTTAATGGTGCTGGCTGGCTGACAGTTCAACTGGCTGATTGATTCAGCAGCTGACTGACTCACTAATTGAGCAGCTCATTGTATGAGTGCCTGCCTGGTTAAAGTATTTAAAGACGACTGACTGATGGTGAGACTGACAGACTGGCTACATCACTGGCATTCCCAATATGTGATGTTTACTCTTGTATGGACAGAAAGTCACACCCAATTTAACTAAATATAGTATTTAATGTTGCCTTTCTTATCAGCAAATGTATATGCCTAGTACAACATCACTTAAGACCTTTTACAAATTGAAATTGGCATATGGTGTCCACATGATTCACCGAGTAGCAATTGTTTGTGCGCTTCCTTGCAGTAAATCCGGGGTGCAGGGCTGACAAGAGATAATTTGTTGTTTTACAGCCAGCAAAGCCCTACAAAAGAACTGGTGCAGGTACCAACCCTTTGAACTACCAGTGCACACAAGCCAACACAAGGCAATACCCACAAAATACATTAACAAGCAAGAAACACACAACACAGCAAAATTCAGTGTCCCTCACACTGCATTATACAGTCAGTGACAGGGCAAGACTCCAACATACAGTGTCCCATTCAACCCAGTCCCAGTCAACTGCTCAGTCTTATCAGTGTGTGTCACTATGCACAAAAGTTCTCTGCTCAGTCGAGGCTTTCTCGGTGTCCCCAATTACTCTGCAGAATTGGGGTTCCCTGAATTTAGTCAGCGTGAACCCTCTCACCAGAGTTGCAGCTTTGTGTTCCAGAAATTCCAGTGTTATCCCATGTGCTCCAGTCCAGAGGCGACAGGCTCCTGGGAATGAATGGCCGGGGCGATGAATGGATGGTTGGACTGAATCAGAAGCCGAGTTGGATTCGGACTGCAGGGTCTAGGGTAGGGTTTCAGAACGGGGAGGTACTGCCCCCCAGGGGGCGTTCAAAGAAGGTCGGGGGGCGCTGGAAACAATTCTTTTGACAGGGGTGTTGGGGGGCATTGGGGATCTTTGAAAAAAATATAAAAATATATATGTAAATATTTAATATAAAAGTCTTTATTATATAACACCTAAAGATTCATACATGGGTTGAAATACAGAATTAGGCATACTTGCGAAAACCGAGTTTCCAGCAGTTGATGATTTCTGTTTCCTACTTCATGCTGCATTTAGGAAAATGGGACATCAGAGCACCCTGTATT
The DNA here is from genome assembly GCF_902150065.1 of Myripristis murdjan. NCBI lineage: Eukaryota > Metazoa > Chordata > Actinopteri > Holocentriformes > Holocentridae > Myripristis > Myripristis murdjan. Next base: position 26,229,800 of record NC_044001.1, read on the forward strand.
AAATGTCACCACCACTATGGCTCTTCTCCAATGGCAGCGGACCTGGGGGGTTCAGGGCTTGTCGGGATTTCCGACAGGCCCTGAATCCCCCACAAGGTCTCGCGATGCTGTTGTCACCGGCGCGCAGTGCTTTTGGCTAGCAGCGAAGGTGGAGATTTCCCATGAAAAGACTTTCTAACTTGATATTTGGGGAACAAAAACGTATTATTAACTGGGAAATCAACACCAGGCCTCAAGGATTTAATCCAAAGGAGGTGAGGACTTTTCAAAAGGAATGGTACAAAAAGAAAGACCGGGTTGTGTGGATGTAGTCAACCTAGCAAGTTGTTGTGCTTTCTGAGTCTCCTTTTCTCGGCGGGTCGCGGCAGCGTCTGGCTGAGAGGATGACTGCGACCTACACAGCCTGCCGAAGCTTTGCTGAAGCATCAAACCTCCACAGCCCACATCCACTCTCAGATCAACCTGAACATCTTTGGTAAGAGCCGGACAGACACAGCGCTTGATTAGCAGCTCAGGCTCCACATCACTGCACACAACGAAAAGGTAAAAGCTAACAGGGAGATTTAAAGGTCCCATATTATGCTCCTCAAGTTCACATAGGTCTCAGAGGTCCCACAACAGTAAATTTGAAGTTTGTTGCCTAAAAATCCAGTTTGTTCCTGGATTTTAGCCAGCCTGTACCCCCCCTCTAATGAGCTCTACTGAAATCAAGCTGTTTCTGTGCCTGTAGCTTTAAATGCTAATGAGCTGGTCTGTCCACGCCTGGTTCACGCCCCTCTCTGGAAGGGGCTGTGGCGTGCGCTCCGGTACTATGCGCTAATGTTTACAGAAAGTAGGTATGGCTCGTAGAAGCGATGTGGTTCAGCCATACCAATGTGATCCAGAATCTGACCCAGAAGGAGAGGCTCCTGAAGGAATTCAAACTCTGCGGCTGCAGCAGGACGTTTCTGAATGGTTAGTCACAAATATTATGTGCCTTTATATTTTACCCTTTACTTTGTCCGTGTGTGCTGTTACACTGTTACTTACATGTAGCTAGGTAACGTTAGCTCCTGCTAACGGTTACGTCTCCGCTGTCTCGGCGGAGTTCTTTTGGTGGATGCGCGATATTGTGAAAAGCGGAATAACGTTATAGTTATCTATATTCTTGCAGTCTACGGAAAAAGTTTTGTCATCAGAGGACTGTTACTAGCCTCAACATATGTTCAGTTAGACTGCTTCAAGCATGTAATGTAAAGACTAGTAACATGTAATCGATGCTGACACAGCAGGCCTAAGGTTTTGTGATGTTTTGAGCAGAGATGTTTATCATAACATATTTTTTCGCAATATAATGTACTTACCTCGCTATAATACAACATAAATATGTCTGTCTGTATCAATAATGTTTTAGTCAGTTTAGTCAAAAGTCGAGGCAGTGTTGTGTTGTGTAAATGACACTATTCTCCATCTCCACATTAGTCACATGACACAAATGACTTATGTTTTATGCACTTGAAAGGGTTAGGCCAAGCTTACTTCTTATCCACCTCTGCTTGTCCACTTACATTTTCGTGAAATGTTCACTTTTTTCCTTGGATAGGTGCTCCTGTGGAAACTGTGCTACCATGCCCACAGAAGCTGAGAATATCTGCTGTTTGGAGATACCACATGTAGTATCGCCATACCCAAAGAGAAAACGAATTTATCATGATTAGGCTACATGTTACATTTACAGTATAAGATATAATGGCATTTATCGTTTGTAATTCCCTGTAGGTTACCAGACGGCTGTGGGACATTGAGGACGAGCCATCATGTATGGTAGACCATCCAGGGTTGGAGCCTGTCTGCCTCAATGTGTACTCTCTGCAGAATGCCTGTCAAATATACCGAGCTGACTATGGTCCTTTACAGCTGAGAGGAATACACCAGTTATGCTTTGCAAAATGTTATAGTTTGTATCTAAATCAAAGATGTTATGTAGCCTTGCTTTGCTTCAGTGGGCATAATCTTACAACTGTAATAACATGTGACAAATGTGAGTACCGTACAGTTAAATAAACTGATTTAGCTATTTTTTTTTTATTTGTATAGCTTTTCCATAAGCAGGTGGTGTGTAAATTATTTATGTATTCACAGGAGTCATTTCTGTAGACACTTTCAAGCATTTATTGACATCAAATAATTTACATATAAATAATACCAGTGATAATCATAACACGGGGCCAGCCTAGCAGGCAATGCACATAAGAGAAAAAAAAAAAAAAGTGTGACACACACTATAAAAAATATTTGCAAGACTAAATATCCTGTCCAATTGTTTGGAGTTGTTACAGGTATTTAGCATATCACAGCTTCGTGACCTGGTGCTGGGGCTTCCTAGGGCGCAGAATCCGGGTCGTCATTCCAGCTTGTGTGGTCCTTCGCATCTGCACAGAGTTTCCTGATGCTGAAGGCCACTGCGTGGGACTTAAACTGGCCCTCGATTGAACCGGGACACATAGCTGGCAATGACCTCCTCCTTGTCAGGCTGCTTGAACTGTGCAGTTAGGTCCTCTGGAACGGGGATGGCCAATACTGCATCTGTGTATGGTGCTGGGTCCACAAAGACTTCTTCAAATATGAAGTCCATCATGTCAGCAACATACCCTGTTTTATAAAATACATGCACAAACATTTTGTTTACCTTTTTTTTTCCACAATGACTGAAAGTGTTCCTCTAAATACCTCCTGACATTTGACACTTGATCTAATTTATTGTTTTTATAAGGTTGTTTTTTTGTGTATGTTTTAGTTTTTACTATTATTTTAAGTTGAAATTCGTATAACATGTAAGAGCAATACCTAATACAACAGGCCCAAAACATATGTTTTGGTTGAAAAATAAAAAAAAGAATTTAACACTTACGGAATGTCGGCTCTGTCTTTAGTGGTTTAGCTCTGCATTCTCCCTTCATGGCCTTTGGAAAGTGGACCTTGAAGAGGGGTACACCTTCGTTTGTTTTGGCTTGTGGTCGGTCAGCGTTTTCATTGTAATACATGGCAGCCAGGTAGAGTCTAGAAGTACAGAAAACAACAAAACAAAATCAAAGATGTTAATACTGACAAAAACTTAAGGCTACACACTCTCACAAGTTCTAAGTAACCACAGTTTAATTTACCTGCACAGCATTCCAAGAAATGGAAAGACAACATTCTTTGGGGCAAAATGAAAGATGACGCAGTGAAAAGCCTCCAAAGATGAAGTCTGGTGGTGGGGGTTCTCTTTAGTGACATCCTTCAGAGTCCTTTTGTTTAGCAGCACCTTCTCCAGCTTGTAGAAGGCAGGAGTTGCTACAAACGATAAAAAATGTATATTTTAAAATACATTAAAGTAATGATTATGACTAACAGTATTAGTGATGAATTTCTAAAAGTTACTGAATTACCAGGAGTCGTTATAATTGTTTAGTCTGTCTAGTAAAACACCTGCTGAAAGCCATTCGTTTTTGTCCCTTGTCTGGCATGATTCATGCAGGCACACTGGGTAAAGAGGATCCCAGGGGCGCAGATAGGACTTTAGAACTGGGGGGGGACCAAGCTGTGAATACTTGTGTGTGTGTTGTGTGTGTGTGTTTTATATATATATATATATATATATATATATATTCAGGCACACATCGTAAGCGGCTCCTAAAACTTAGGGCTCGTCGCGGTGAGTATAAAGCGATATATCAACACAGAAACTGTTAATAACTCCAAACCCACCGGCAGCAAACTGTCACAACCACAGCTCAGCAGCCGCAAAGCTACTTCCTGAAACCAGGCAACAGGCTGCCGTTGCACCTGGGTTACAATACAAATTCACAAAAACAGCAAAGAAATGAACATTACAGAAACCTTAAATGCTACTGTGTGTTTCATCTAGCCAATGACAGGCAGAATAATAAGAATCACGTTATTGTCATAGTCAACAACAAAACTATGTAATAAGGTACGGGTCGGGAATCGAACCCTCGATATTATGCACGGCAGGCGGAAACTCTAACCGCTTAGCTATGAGGACTTGTTTACATTATAATGATTTGGGCTCATGGTCCATTCATGTTGATAAGTTACGAAAAAATGCAAAGTCCGATCGGTTTGAAAATTGACACACCGCTTCTTCTCCACAAGATGCACATTGTTCGTATAGCATAATAAAATAATGATAAAAAGAAAAAATAAAGATCAAAAAAGATCCAGGGCTTGTGAGGAAAGATCCCCCCCACCCCCCCACCCCCACCCCCCCACCCCACCCCCGCGCCTGATAACAATGTGTATGATAACAGAAGTACACACTTAAACAACCGATTCATATTGATAAAATTAATTAAGCAATAAGCCCCGAGAAGTCGTGGGTTACAGTGATTTTAAAACATCTGAGGGGCGTTCTAAGTCACGACGCACAGTGGAGTCGTAGGCATGTAAGGCACGGTAAAGCAGCACACACCGGGATGTTAATGGATCAGCTGTGCAGTGTTATTAACCGAGGATTATGTGGAAAATTAAACATCTTGCTTTGACAACTCGGCAAGGATCTGCTCCAGGCTTCCACCTTCTTGAATCGGTGTATTGTATACTGATCAATTTGGGGAGGGGGACGGATCGGGTCACTGTAAATCTGGAGGGGACACGTCCCCCCCGTCCCCAGTGCCATCTGCGCCCATGGAGGATCCTCATGTGTATGGATGTCCTGCACATGGTTCAGGATCGAGGTCCACTTTGCTACTCTCTCTGGCCCGGTGGTTGAGGTAGCTGCGGTCCAGTATATGTGGTTATTGATGCTTCTCATCCACTTCTGGAGATTTTCACACTCTTTCAGCTTACTGAGCTTCTCCAGTTTCTTTGAAATTCCTAAAGTGCATATAAAATACATTCCTTTTAGTAAAAATAGCCCTAAATTGAGTGATATGTGAAGTGCAGCATTTCAAAATCATTTTCAAAGTATGAGGTACAAATAGCCTCACAGCTTTACACTTTTACTCTAAGGATACCAATTGTCTTTGAGGTTACTCAGATGTAATATGCAGTCATACAGAATACTGCTTTGTGCATAATGCACTTCTAGTAGCCACTACTGTGTGGATGCACATGAAAATCTGGAAATATACCTTTTGCCATGTGCTGGACATCATAGTAATGGGTGACGCTCTCCCTGAGGAACTTCTGGATTTGTGAATGACGGTCAGTGACAATGCAGTCAAGAGTCACACCACGTGCATTCAACAATGCCAGACTCCTCTTCAGGCCCTTTTTCTCCATGTGGTAGCTACCACCAACCTCATTGCTCTGTCGCCCCGCAACAAAACCCCCAAAATACATAGTATTAGAAAATGCATAATGGACATTCATTTAAAAATTTAAATAAATAACCTTGTTACAATTTGAATTCCAACCACTCACCTGAACCAACTGGATGTCCACAACGGTGTTTGTATTGAGGTCCATCATTGTGTAACTCCCAAACTTTGCAGAGTGCCCTCTTAAAAGAGAGTTGAAATCTTGATATTACTCTTCATATTTCCATACTTTCTGTCACTCTCCTTTGAACTTCAAAAAATATCAAACACCTACATAAACGTTACTATTTCAGTGAAATATAAAAACCTGGAGAGTCAGCCCTCATGTCGCCACCAATTATGACTTTGTCCTCCTGACTGAGCCGCTGCAGCATCACATCCTGCGATGTTTTCCAGTGGTGAATGACTGCAGGCTCAATGAAGGCTCTGGCATGCCGGCGAAACGTGTCATACTGGAATAACTGCAGCTGCATTGCCTTAAAGACCTGTTGGTAGAAGAAAAAAAACACAAAGGTTTTTGTAAAAATGATGCCTGTAATTTGATCTGAATTAACTTCGTAGTCAGAGCCATATTCACAGAGTCAAAGGAAATGTAGCTGTTCATCATTTACCCGTTCAATTTTGAAGAAAGATGCGCCACTCAAGTACACAGCTGCAGAAAGGTGGAGGTTCGCGGCTGGAGTGCTTCCAAGGACAGGCTGGCTATTCCAGAACTCGCAATGGGGGCACCGCTGCTCCACAGACAGGAATGTTCCCAGTTTTCGAGTCTTCACATCACACGCCCGCGTGCACACAGGACACACAGCAAACAACTCCACAATGCAGCTCTCATACACTATGTATTTTTTTATCTTGTGGGTGGGAGTGGATGCTTCATCTCTATATAAAAAAGGGAAATATGTCGTGAGCAATTAAACACCTTGAGCTCTCTTCAGCAGTGTACTTAGTTCCCTCATGCTTTCCAATGGGTCTGTAATTTTCATACATGCACATATACATAGCTAAAACTAATGCTGTAAACCACTACAGTCCTGCAATGAAAACTATTGTCATACAGGTTCTAATGTTCAGTTTTTGACATGTCCAGTGCAGTCAAACTGTACTGCAATTTACAAAGAGGTTGATTTTTTACATAGACAAGCTACACATTGAAAAACAAAAAAATAACATGTCAGTACAGTGTTATAACATTTAGGATGAGGCAAAACTATATCAAAAGATCGACATGCATGTGTCAAAAATTGTTCAAAAAAAAAAAAAAAAAATCATGAACATTGAATTCATTGCAGGAGTCTGCAGAGTCATAGGTAGAGTCCAGCCCTTTTGAAGCTGTTACTGAAGAGCTGCCCTCTAACGGATCGTCGTCCTGCTCCAGCTCCTCCTGCAGGTCCAGACGAGATCTCTTTAAAGGTCTCTTTACTGGTGTTGATGAGAAACAGAAAGGGGCTGCAGTGGATATCCCAACACCGAAATCCTTGCAGGACACAGTAGCCTGAACACCTGTAACCAAATATAATTTTTACTAAAGAAAGTCTACCAATATGACACATAAAGACTGCAATTAATTACACTATACATGATAAGTATTATAACAGGTAAATGATTACGAACTTCATCAAAAGTAAATGTACTAAAGGTGGCTACAAACCTGCACTTTTGATGTGAGGCTGAAGAGTTCTCAAGGATAGCTGTGTGCTTACAGAACGGGTCTCCAGTGGCTCAGTCTGGCATGCAACATCTCTTGATGCAGGAACCTCTTGTACCTCTCAATGTATATGTGCGTTACGGCCTTGTTTTGAGTTCTACTTAATATATTTTTGTATGCATGTACTATGCAATTTAAACTCTGGCTGATCCTGCCAACCCAGCCACGGACCTCACTGCGCGTTAGGCTAATTCATGATATACATTGAAACGATAAGTCCAAAGCATTCATTTTAAAGACACCTGAATCGAGGTGATGGATTTGGGGCATTTTGTGTCTGAGTTAACAGGGACGAGCCAAACGTCTTTTTATTTTTTATACCATACATGTTGCAATATAGGGGCATGGATGAGGTGCACGGAATAGAGGCACTGTGAATGAGCTAAACACACAATACGGCACCTTTTGGCCCCCACTTCTTAAGGGAATCTGGCACTCCTGCACTGTGCTTATGGCGTATGTCCGCTATAAAAACCTCAACACTCAAAAGATGGCTGAAGGATTTATGTTTGCCAAGTATTTGGCAACCTACACCCGGGGTCAGTCAATTTTTAATGCAGTGAATGCGTACTTGTAAGGGGAGAACCGTCCCCATCACCAACAGCCACGCTTGCACCTCTGATGTTATCTCAGCCATGGCGGGTCGGTACCGAGGATTCATCTCTCTGCTACAAGAGCGGGCTCCGCAGGTCCTTACGGATTACTGTCACTCATTGCCATAACCTTGTGGCTAAAGCAATGAACATTGTATTCGTTTGTACTTATGTATTTCTGGCGCACTGTGGTTTTGGGTCACCTTCTTACATCTCGATGTGAAGAAGCTGGCATATAGCCACCACACGCAGGGCTCTCACTAACGGTGCCATGGCGCGTCATGATGAGGCGTCAAGAAAACCCTCTATTAGGGCTCACAAAATTTGGCTGTTTTTTCTTTTGCTTTTTCCGCAAATGAAAATTGGGCTGTCATAGGCTGTTCTAGTCTAGTAAATGTTGTAATGCTGTTCTTGTTCTCCGTTCTGAAATAAACCCTTTTTTTCCCCATAATTCTGATTGGCTGCTGTTACATCCACAGTTTCTGATTGGCTGCTGATGGTAATTAAGCGACACCTCAATTAAGATTGTTTGTTAAAATTGTCAATTTGTAAAGTGCAGGGTTTTTTTTTTTTAAACAGAAAGAATACTACTTATAGCTACAAAACAAGATAATAATCAACATTAATATTAAGGAAAGATGACCAAACTACATGATATTTAATGGGGGGTGGTAAGCAACCTGGATGATGTACAGGGGGGCGCTGGCCCGAAAAAGGTTGAGAACCACTGGTCTAGGGTGTAGACTTTTTCAACGCGGTGTTGGCAGATTAGCGTCTGACACACTTGGACGGCCTTACCTCTTCCCTGTGTCAGTAAGTGCACACCATGTGTCTGTGTGTCTGTCTGTTCCTGGATTGAAGAATACATTTTCAGCAACCTAGATTCTTCTCCTCTTTTTCACTCAAACTGCAGTCAGATCATGGCTACCAAGTGTGTGTCAGAGCCCACACACCTGCAACACAACTGCCTTATCGGCGAGTCTCCACCTCCGAGTCATTGTCAGTTTATAGTCCTCACTTTCAACAATGATGGTTAATCAGAAAGTTATACAACATTGCAACAGAGCTAATTTTCTCACATCTGTGCAACCCCTATGGAAAAAAAATCCATTTGAAAGTTGCAGAGGAAACATATTGTAGCTACAGTAACGTATAAGTTGGCCTACAAAAACATGTCATCTACCTCTTGTCTATACCTCTTTGTGTCAGAGTCATTCAAATATGTAGAAATGAGAAAAGTCAAGGTGACTTCTCTGGGTGGCAATAACAAATAGCAGCCATTCAGTCTGTGCCGTGCTAATGTTGGAATGTGTCATTAATGTTCTGTGTGCTCCTGACCTGCCTATATATACACACATGCGCTCAAAAATATATGCTCACCAACATCTCAATGTAGTGCCAATGAAAAAGTCTTCTTGCAAGACATTGTCTGAATTTCGAACTTACATTTGGAGTGGGGCGACTGCTACACTCTCCATCGGCCCCTGGGTCAGAGTCAGCTGAAAACCCCTGATCTGTGGTCTGTTTTGGTGGAACCAGTTTAAAGGAATGACAAGCTAATTCATTCTAACAGTTGAAATTTTACTGGAAAAAAAAAACAGCTAATTGGTGGACTGTAAAGAATCCATCCTGAATTAAACAGTGGCTCCTTAAGATTTGCCAAAAGCCTCAAGTCAGATTCTACCAAGTGTGCACCTATACTGCATAGGCACAAACTCTTTGCCTACCCGCCTGCCATTTTCCCCTTCAACAGTATAAGACAATAACTTATAGCCCCTCTCCACCCCCCCCACCCCCCCAAAAAAGAAAGAAAACAACAGTGTTGTGCTGGAACCATGCCACATATATGCCTTGATTGATGTGTGCTTATGCATATGCAGAGTCTGACAGTGTCACAGTAATCCCACAGTGGCCTTGATGTAAAATTCCATAACTTTCTCATGACCTCCCATAACTAAGTAGGGAGAGTTTGTTGCTGTTTTTCTAGGGGGCTAAACAGTCTGGTCTCCTTTATAGCTGGGAAGATAAGTAGCATCGAATCCAGCGAATACTGCGGGACACGCTGAAAAACACATTCTGTATTCCCTGACTTCCCAGGAGAAATATGTAAAACCTCCCTCACTTTTTCTGTCTCTGCTACAAGCTCTCAAAATCTCCAGTTGTCGTCTTCTGTCTAAAATCAGGTTTTCATCTGTGGTGGATAGTGATGCAATTAGTCTGTAATCATTTATTCATGTACAAAAAATAATAACAATAAAAAATAAAAGTGGAAAACTGACCGAGGGGCTCAAGGTAATTATAAGTATAGGCCTTATTCACACAACAAATTACTGGTTTGTAATTAACTCAGCATACAAATAGCTCTTATCCTCAGCATGAATGACCTATGCAGCAGGCTGGACTGAATAAAGGCCTCTGATTGAATCACACCTGAATAAATAACATATTTGTCTTCAGAGGAAACATGAGTGTTCCTTTATAATGAACCGTCTGTGATTGGCTGGCATTTTGCTCTAAATGGAGGGCTCTGACTGGTTGACATTTTAGTCTAAACAACAGGTGCTGATTGGTGAAGGATGTCAGAACTATGACCACAAGGATTGAACCCAATCGCACGACTCAAACGAGGGTTAAACTTAATTCTTTTAATTAGAAAAGTAACAACTTAAATATCAATACAAAGTGACAACAGAAATATACTATGACAAAAGTATCAAAGAAACAAGAGAACAAAACTATGACAAAACAAAGTAGCAAAGGAAATACAAAACCTGGCTTGACGTGACGTGACAAGGAACATGAACGTGGCAGGACAAAGCAGGACCAAACAGGACAAAGCAGGACGAACTCGCACAGGACAAAGGGAAACACGGACTATATATACACACAAGGTAATGGGGAACAGGTGGAAACAATCAGGGCGTGGCAGACAATCAGACTAGAGGGAAACACACAAGGGGAAGGGCAAGTGACCTGACACAAGAGGAGAGTGGGATATCAAAATAAAACAGGAAGTCACGAGACAAGACATAACAAAACACATAACGTCAAAGACATGACACAACAAAACCTAACAAAATAACATAATAATTTCTAGGACATGACAGTACCCCTCCCTCTAGGGACGGCTCCTGACGTCCTAAACAGTCTCTAGGGCACGGGGATGGATGGCCGTCGTGAGACGGGGGGAGGAGGAGGCCCAAAACAAAACAAAATTCTCCAGCGCAGAAGTCTGTGGACGAGGCGGTGCTCTAGCAGACGACCAGGGCGCAAGGATCCATGGACTAGGTGGTGGTCTGGCGGACGACCAGGGCGCAAGGATCCATGGACGAGGGGGTGCTCTGGCGGACGGCCAGGGCGCAGGGAACCATGGACGAGGCGGTGCTCTGGCGGACGGCCAGGGCGCAGGGAACCATGGACGAGGCGGTGCTCTGGCGGACGGCCAGGGCGCAGGGAACCATGGACGAGGCGGTGCTCTGGCGGACGGCCAGGGCGCAGGGAACCATGGACGAGGCGGTGCTCTGGCGGACGGCCAGGGCGATGGGAACCATGGACGAGGACTCGGGGCGGACGGCCAGGGCGATGGGAACCATGGACGAGGACTCGGGACCGCCGGGCAGCGGCGACGTGGACTCGGGACCGCCGGGCAGCGGCGACGTGGACTCGGGACCGCCGGGCAGCGGCGACGTGGACTCGGGACCGCCGGGCAGCGGCGACGTGGACTCGGGACCGCCGGGCAGCGGCGGCAGAAACGTGGACTCGGGACCGCCGGGCAGCGGCGGCGGCAGAAACGTGGACTCGGGACCGCCGGGCAGCGGCAACGGCAACGTGGACTCGGGACCGCCGGGCAGCGGCAACGGCAACGTGGACTCGGGACCGCCGGGCAGCGGCAACGGCAACGTGGACTCGGGACCGCCGGGCAGCGGCAACGGCAACGTGGACTCGGGACCGCCGGGCAGCGGCAACGTCCACTCCAGGCCGCCGGGCAGCGGCAACGTCCACTCCAGGCCGCCGGGCAGCGGCAACGTCCACTCCAGGCCGCCGGGCAGCGGCAACGTCCACTCCAGGCCGCCGGGCAGCGGCAACGTCCACTCCAGGCCGCCGGGCAGCGGCAACGTCCACTCCAGGAACTTGAACAGGGACTGGGGTCTGGGCAGCCAGTCGGGCTCGGGGAACTGTGACATGGACTGGGGCAGTGGGTCCGGCTTGGGGAACTGTGACATGGACTGGGGCCGGGACAGCCAGTCGGACTCGAGGTACTGTGACTGTGACATGGACTGGGGCAGTGGGTCCGGCTTGGGGAACTGTGACAGGATCCTGGGCAGCCAGTCTGGTACGGGGAACTGGGACAAGGGCAGTGGCTGGAACACCCAGTCTGGCTCGGGGCACTGGGACAGGGGCAGCCAGTCCGGTTCGGGGTACTGGGGCAGGAACCAAGACCGGGGCCAGAACAGACGGTCGGGCTCGGCAAACTGTGACATGGACTGGGGCAATGGGTCCAGTTCGGGAAACTGGGACTGGTGCGGCTTGAGGTTCTGTGACTGTGACATGGACTGGGACAGCCGGTCCAGTTCGGGGAACTGGGACTGGTGCCGGGGAAGCTGATCCAGCACGGGGGACTGTGACCGGGACTGGGGCAGCCAGTCTGGACCTGGGAACTGGGACTGGGGCAGCCACTTGGGTTCGAGGTACTGTGACAGTGACATGAACCGGAGCAACCTGTCTGACCCTGGGAACTGGGACTGGTACTGCTCGGCTGCTAAGGCTAGTACCTGGGCCTGCTAGGTCGCAGAGGCTAATAGCTGGACCTGCCAGACTGCAGGGGTCAGTAGCTGGAATAGCTAGGCTGCTTGGGCTGCTAGGACTGGCAGCTGGGCTAGCTAGGCTGCTATGGCTGCTATGGCTGGTAGCTGGGCTAGCTAGGCTGCTTGGACTGGTAGGGCTGGTAGCTTGGCCGCTTGGACTGGTAGCTAAGCTACTGGGACTGGTAGCTAGGCTAGCTAGGCTGCTATAGCTAGTAGCTGGGCTAGCTAGGCTGCTAGGGCTGCTATGGCTGGTAGCTAGACTGCTAGGACTGGTGGCTTGACTCACTTGGCTGCTGGGGCTCGTGGCTTGACTCACTTGGCTGCTGGGGCTCGTGGCTTGACTCACTTGGTTGCTGGGGCTCGTGGCTTGACTCACTTGGTTGCTGGGGCTCGTGGCTTGACTCACTGGGCTGCTTGGGCTCCGGGCTAAGCTTGCCAGGGTGCCGAGGCTGATGGCTGGGCTGCGACTAGCACGCTGTTGAGCAGCAAGCCGGCGCCTGGCCAGCTGGTGGCTACGAGGACCCCCAAAGGCCAGTCGGGTTCCCTGAAATGGGCTCTGGAACAGAGCAGCAGGACAGGCAACAGGGAGCTGCTGTGGCACATGAGACTGGGGTGCAGGTCGGGAGGACATATCAGTCCACAGCCTCTGACAAAATATAATTACTTCAGCTGGTGTCATTTCCCGCTCGTTCATTTTGTCAGCTGTTCTGAGTCGGCTGGGTTCTGGCTGGCGAGTTCGTTCTGTCAGAACTATGACCACAAGGATTGAACCCAATCGCACGACTCAAACGAGGGTTAAACTTAATTCTTTTAATTAGAAAAGTAACAACTTAAATATCAATACAAAGTGACAACAGAAATATACTATGACAAAAGTATCAAAGAAACAAGAGAACAAAACTATGACAAAACAAAGTAGCAAAGGAAATACAAAACCTGGCTTGACGTGACGTGACAAGGAACATGAACGTGGCAGGACAAAGCAGGACCAAACAGGACAAAGCAGGACGAACTCGCACAGGACAAAGGGAAACACGGACTATATATACACACAAGGTAATGGGGAACAGGTGGAAACAATCAGGGCGTGGCAGACAATCAGACTAGAGGGAAACACACAAGGGGAAGGGCAAGTGACCTGACACAAGAGGAGAGTGGGATATCAAAATAAAACAGGAAGTCACGAGACAAGACATAACAAAACACATAACGTCAAAGACATGACACAACAAAACCTAACAAAATAACATAATAATTTCTAGGACATGACAAAGGAACTAAAACACAGCCCAAGCTGATTTCCAGTACAAATGCTCAGAAACTGACACATGCGCACACACACACACAAACAATCTCGTCTATCTTTGTGAGGACATTATATTGACTTGCATTCATTTTTGTTTTTTTTTACATATTTCTAGAACCTTTTTCCTAATTCTAACCATAACCAACACATTCCTAACCCAAACCCTTAACCTAAACCCAGCTCTAACTTTAACCCTAACTTTAACCAATAAGCCAGAACCTCCCTTTGTAGTTATGAGGACCAGCAAACACACACTTCTGCTAGCCCACTTTTCATTGAGACAAAAACTAATGAATTAAAGTTATTGTGTGATCCCAGCTTGACGACATAACAGGCTACTTTCACTTCATCAGTGCTGCAGTCACGTGTCTTGAGCAGACCTCCCTTCGGACAAAAGTGTCCAAACAACATCTCATGTGCATGATCGCGTGAGAAAAGAATTGAGTCAGTTGATAGGAGCACGGCTCAGCAGCTGCAGTCGCTGTAGAAATGTTATTTGGTGCTATGGATCATTGTCGTGCTGTCATTCGAGAGCTTCAGAGTGTTTAGCGGGAGCCATCAAAAGAACACCCCAGTAAGTGTGGGATAAGGTAAATGTTATCATAAATCATGGTAGAGAGCCATTGCCTGAGAGCCAAATTTGCAGAGGTCCACACCCCATTATTTATTAATATTTTTCCTATTTTTATTTGCCAACATGCTGCCTCAAAAAGCCGCCCTCTCTCTTTCCTTCACATAGTGATCACCTCTCCACTGTGTTAGCTTGCCCACTGCTGGAGAGCTGATGCTGGCAGGAGCAGCAGGGCTCAGCACAGCTCTGCTCCATTTATACAGAAATAAGACAGCAGCAGGTGAGTGTGTGTTACCAGTCATTTGGTTGGTAACACACAAGCTAGTGTTCCCATCCCTGCCAACTGTATAAGTAAGCATGGATGATTTGAATAGAGTTTGGTGTGTCATTTTCTTCACAAACGTCAGGCCAAACTCCATTGAAAATTCTTGCAGTTTCTAACATAAAACAATGAAACGGACGACACTGACTATCAGGAAGTTATCAAATATGTAACCAGTAAAACGTCAGTAAAACGTTTAATACAGCTCAAAATAATATTGCATCATTAAAAACAACAGTGACCTAAAAAGATGAAATTAAATAAAAAGGTTCCTTGTTAAATATCATATAATCTGGTGCTCTGAGCCACCAGGTATTTCTTGAACCTCTTTAAAAACAGATTTGCTTGTTAAATGTGTCTGATGGCAGACTGCTCCACAGTCTTACACTACGCTGCCCTGTATTAGATTTTGAAACAGGAAGTGAAAAACAACATCTTGATGCATGCCTTGTATTCAAGTTATAGCCATTTCTGCTATATGGAAACGGATGGCACAGAGCATACGGGACTGCATCGATCAGAATGCACACGATCTTGGCTCAATAATGTTCTTTTACTTTGGTAATTTGACACAATTTGTACAATTTACAACTGATTACAACTGATTTGATGATATGAACTTTAAGACTTACTTGTCATTAGCTTGCAAGATTAAACTGTGTGTGTCTAACTATATTACTAGTGGATTACCGTCTGCCATCACGCAGCTCACCTTGCTCACCTTGTGCTGTCTAACCTGAAAATGAAACTTATCTCTGCCTTATTAACACTGTCCTCAGGCACTGTCCTCACACAAGTGCTGTGTGCTCATTAGTGGGACCCTGATGGCATTCAGAGCTGTAGGTATGTGCATCCTTATGATGCTGGCTCCTCTGTTACAGCTCAGAGCGAGTCATACAGCTCTGCTCTGTTCTGATTAAAGGTAGTTTGTCCAAATCTCTATTGGACACACTTGACCACACCTTGCTTGATTTACTGATAAATGTAGCCTACATAAAGATCCTGATGAACATCAATATATCAAAAGGTTAGTCACTTTATCAAAGCTTTGGAGCTCCATTTCAGGGTGTGTATTTTATTATTATTTCAAGTTGTTGCCTTATCTATGTGGCATTGGAGTGTCTTATTTTGGATTTGCATGCTCCATATTGTCTGAGAACATCATGTAATCTCTGTGTGTCTGTGAAACTGGCATGTATGTGGTTCAGAGAGCAGCACTTTTTTTCCCCAGTGAAAAATTTAACACTGGTCACCAATCAGAGTGAAGTTAATGTTTGATGTTCAGTTTTTTTATTCACCCTTGAAAAATCAAGAGCTTCAGCCACAGTGTAAGAAGCGCCAAACCAACTCAGATGTTTGGCATCCTCAATAGCATCTTCAAAAAAGTATTATTTTATATTAACCCACTTATTTCCATAGCTTTGCTACCTTGTATCCCAGAGGTCCCAAACTAACTTTTTTCCTTTTTTATTGTGGGTCAGGAATTTTCACGTGATGACAATGAAGAAGTCCCTAACCAAACTATGTAGGCTAATAAAAATTCATGGAAAACAAACAAACAAAGAAAAAAAAAAAAAAAAAAAATCTCAAATTGAAAACAGTAAAAGGTGAAGATGTTACTGGGGATGTGAACAGTCAGTTTGGGACTCATAACAAGATAGCTGGTTTGACACTTCAGCAGCAAAGTTATTGAATGGAAGGCCTTTATTATACACTATATTACCAAAAGTATTCGCTCACCCATTCAAATGATCAGAATCAGGTGTCCTAATCACTTGGCCTGGCCACAGGTGTATAAAATCAAGCACTCAGGCATGCAGACTGTGAAACAAGACATTTGTGAAAGAATGGGCCGCTCTCAGGAGCTCAGTGAATTCCAGCGTGGAACTGTCATAGGATGCCACCTGTGCAACAAATCCAGTCGTGAAATTTCCTCGCTCCTAAATATTCCACAGTCAACTGTCAGCTCTATTATAACAAAATGGAAGCGTTTGGGAACAACAGCAACTCAGCCACGAAGTGGTAGGCCACGTAAAGTGACGGAGAGGGGTCAGCGGATGCTGAAGCGCATAGTGCAAAGAGGTCGCCGACTTTCTGCACAGTCAATTGCTACAGAGCTACAAACTTCATGTGACCTTCAGATTAGCCCAAGTACGGTACGCAGAGAGCTTCATGGAATGGGTTTCCATGGCCGAGCAGCTGCAGCCAAGCCACACATCACCAAGTGCAATGCAAAGCGTCGGATGCAATGGTGTAAAGCACGCCGCCACTGGCCTCTAGAGCAGTGGAGACGCGTTCTCTGGAGTGATGAATCACGCTTTTCCATCTGGCAATCTGATGGACGAGTCTGGGTTTGGAGGTTGCCAGGAGAACGGTACATTTCAGACTGCATTGTGCCGACTGTGAAATTTGGTGGAGGAGGAATTATGGTGTGGGGTTGTTTTTCAGGAGCTGGGCTTGGCCCCTTAGTTCCAGTGAAAGGAACTTTGAATGCTTCAGGATACCAAAACGTTTTGGACAATTCCATGCTCCCAACCTTGTGGGAACAGTTTGGAGCGGGCCCCTTCCTCTTCCAACATGACTGTGCACCAGTGCACAAAGCAAGGTCCATAAAGACATGGATGACAGAGTCTGGTGTGGATGAACTTGACTGGCCTGCACAGAGTCCTGACCTGAACCCGATAGAACACCTTTGGGATGAATTAGAGCGGAGACTGAGAGCCAGGCCTTCTCGACCAACATCAGTGTGTGACCTCACCAATGCGCTTTTGGAAGAATGGTCAAAAATTCCTATAAACACTCTCCTCAACCTTGTGGACAGTCTTCCCAGAAGAGTTGAAGCTGTAATAGCTGCAAAAGGTGGACCGACATCATATTGAACTCTATGGGTTAGGAATGGGATGGCACTTCAGTTCATAGTATGAGTAAAGGCAGGTGAGCGAATACTTTTGGTAATATAGTGTATAAAGCTGAATATCAGCAGCCCAATTTAAAACAAGCCATATGAAACGAGTCTAGTTGCTCCATGAAATTACAGCCACATCCACACATCTGTCTCATGCTCCATACTAGGGGTACCGCATAAATTCTACAGATAAGATGTGTAGAAAACAGATGAGTGCATAGAGATATAAGGTAAAGTCATGCAGTGCAAAGAGGAGTCTTTCTCATCCTGAACGGTATATGAAATGGTAATGGAACAGCATGTGTTCTTTTGGTTTTACTGGCACGTAAAGACACTCACACACTTTGCTTTAAAGTAGTCGTGCACTACCATTTGCTGCCTCCCTGCACCCCCCACACAAAAAAATTGCTACCCCATTTCAATACAAAAGCACACACACACACACACACACACACACAGAGAGAGAGAGAGAGAGAAAGATGAGAGGCAGATATAATCTCCTCTCCAAACATCTCTTCAAGTGAACATGCTAGCTGCTCCCTCTTTCCCTCTTCTATTTTTTGGCATTTCTTAATTTTGTTCGATGAAGAGAGACGGCGAGAGACAGAGACAGCTGATTGGTATGCAAGCGCCACAACATCACAACAGGAAAAAGCTAAATTGAAATGTCATTTTATATTCATCATGAAACAGTGATGAGTGTGTGTGTGTGTGTGTGTGTGAGTGAGTGTGTGTGTGTGCGCGAGTGAGTGGGCGAGGGGTGGAACAATATTGTGTGTGTAGTTGCCTGTGTGTACATGTTTGTAGTGAGTGTGGAAGAGTATGTGTGGTGTTGTGTTATTTGCTGTACAAATCACTGTTGACAGTACAAGCCCTGAGTCTTCAGTCTCAGTTGTATTTCTGTACAGGAGTTGCTTCCTCTACACAGCACAAAAAAGTCAACTTTCCATTCTTCAGCTGAGAAAAATGTTTGATTCCCCTGGTGATAGCCATGTTTCATTCTTACTTACTTTAGGCACAAAACCCACTTGTTTAAGGTTAGGGTTGGGCAAAAAAAAAAAAAAAAAAAAAAAAACTGGACAATAACTGCGTAAAAGCTGTGTTGACTGACCCAACCAGCACCACACCTTCCACCTAACATGGACTTTGCGGCACTTTATACCACCATAATATTTTGATCATGACCCTCTGTAGGGCCTGAAACTGCTCTCTCTCTCTCTCTCTCTCACTCACTCACTCACTCACTCACTCACTCACTCACTCACTCACACACACACACACACACACACACACACACACACACACATTTTTATGTGCGCTGCTGATCGACTAAAGCATTCTCACATTTTTGTGGTATGTCACTCTCTGTGAATGTGATTTCAACTGTTGGGTCATTCTGACACGTGTCGACAAATTCAGGTGTCGACAAATTCAGCTTGGCGCAGTGACAGTTTCGTGCCAAAAGGCTTCGCCGAGGTGCGCCAAAAGCTCGCCTCCTGAAACCACGTCTACTTTCGGCGCAAGGCGCAGCGTGGCTGGCGCAGTGGAAGTTTGGCTGACAGGCGGGCAGTGCGCACATGTCACCACAACCTCACAGGCAGGTTTCCAGAATGTCAGGCACAGTAACAATGCAATAAATACCCTCAGAAACCACTATTCAATGCTACTATCTCAGTCAGCACATAAACGTATCTCCATATCGACTGTCCCGTCACATCTGATGTCAGATCAAAGGAGATTGGCACCGTTCGGCAGCGTAATGGAAACCCAACCTGATCACCTGTCAGTCAAACAGTGTGTCCCATACAGTGATGTCTTTTTTCCAGTTATGGTGTCTGGCGCTGCTCCTGTTAACTACACAGTTTTTCTTCCATATATATTTAAATATTCCACTCTGGGTTTTCGTTATCCGGTAATCACCGGACTATGACTGGTAAAATCTGCCAAAGTCCGGTAATTTTTAAATGTCTGGTGAAAATATTCACAAAACAGTCAATTTCCACGTAATTTTATTTATAATTAAAAAAAAAAAAAATAGACTGCGTGATCCCTGTCTCCGGTGTACCAGAGGGAGAGAGAGGGTTTTTTTCTGCAGAACCGGATCAAAACAGCGCAGCGAAGTCGCCTGGGTCACAAGACTGATGCGCATTGCAAGTTGCGGAGAGACACTTGAGACTTCTGATTTTAATTCAGCTGCTGAATTAAGTTTTAATTGCATCTATTTGATTTCAAGTTGGCAGCACGCCGCGTTATTAAAATGATATGAGCCCGTTTTTTTGTTTGCAAATTGTAGTTGCAATTGTAGGCAATGTTCATGTTAAAAGAGCACAGGCTTGTGCAATATTTATTTATTTTAGACGTTACGCACGTGAGTCAATTGACGGCACTAATTTTATTCGATACAGCCTGCTTTTCAATAAAAAAGATTACCTATAAATTGACATGCCTTGATATCATTCTTATATAGCCTGCATATAATTTTAAGCTCAGTAAATTCAGATAATATTTGACCGGAATTTCAAACATTTGTCCGGTAAATTGAAAACCTACCGGTCAAGTTGTCCGGTGCCATTTTTTTTTTCTAGGGGAAACCCTGATTCCACACATATCGAAAATGTAAAATGCATCGGTTTCTTGCCAGACACTGGGCGTTTAGAACAGCGAATGTAAAAGCTTTCATGAACCGGATTTTGTTTTAATCTCTAGTGTGTTGTTGCATCAGTAAGTGATGGAGTCGAAAGTTGCAAAACAAACATGTAGGCTATTTATATGAATATGGCGAGGATTATCCTTTGAGGTAAAAACATTCATTAAAAATGGGGGCTTCACAGTAAAATTTATATTTGCTTGTAAAAATCAATAACTTTAACAGACGGTGACAGAGCTGGAAAAAAGAGATGCGAGGCAGGCAGGTAATGGAAAGACAGGGGACTCAGGAAGACGAATTACGCATGGATGGATGGATGGGTGGTTAGATGGATGGCAGGTAGCTCCAGCAACATTGCAGCAGCCAAGACTGGCCTCACTGCGTGTGTGATGTGGCTGCTCTCTTCGTCCATGTCAAATGTGTAGACTACCACTACGCCTTCGCGCAGCGCATTTTAAAGGCGAGGACAGGGGCTCATTTGATTGGTTTAAAGTGAATCGGCTGTGTCAAACCCACACCACGCCTTCTCTCCTCCCTTGCGCCGGTAGGAGGAACGGCGCAGTAGTTGCGCCAAGGCGCACGGCGTGCCAAACTTGAAAAATCCGCTTGGACACACCCAGTTGGCGAAGCGCAGCTGCGCTGCGCCCGCGCCTCGCCAGGTCTGCGAAACTAGAGCCCTTGGTGTTAATTACAGTGAAAGTACCATATACTTTTACAGGGTTTTGCTGTATATTAATTACAGCAATTTCTTGCTTGTTTGGGTTTTTTTTTTAAGAGAAATAAGTTTAAGATTATCTTGTATTCTATTTGAATTACACATGTTACCTGGCAGAAATATGTTGTTTAGAATGTTTTTTATGGTCAAATTGTATTGAAATCAGCAACAATTTTTATTGAAACTCAATACAGTTTTACAAGACATATGTAAACTTCAGGAACCTGAGGTGACTTTGCTTTTTCTGAACTCCTAAACGGGACCACAAAGTGAACTCCAAATGAAGTGAACTCAGACTCTGAGGTGGTTCGTTTGTCTTTACAGGGGTCTGAGGTTTGGAGAGTTCACATATAAAAATGCTGACTAATCAGTCTGTGTTCACTTGAAATGCTGAAACAAACCAGGTGGGAAAATGACCTCTTCAGGAGGCCCAAGCTTGATATTTTTGTCTGAATTGATAAACTTGAGGATTACAGTCCCAAACTCTCAGATCTTGAGGTTAGACAGACATGCTGTGAGATTTCTCAGAGATCTGATGCTGAAGTGCTCCTGACAGACATATTGATTTAAGTACAAGTGGTAAACTCGGGCAAGTTTTATGATGCTCGAGTTTAGGCGTTGTTGTACAACGTAACAGTGACAGATCTATCAGTAACCAACAGTAATGCAGATACTTTATTGCCTGCATTCATTGTTTACATATTTCATTGTCACTGATTCTGCGTCTTGGCACACCCCCTAACACCAACAACTGGTAGGCCTAAATAAAATTTTGTCATTTTACATTTTCTAACCTTATGGGTTGACGAGCACCTCCTGAATGCAACATATAGCAAAGATACTGTGATATCTGACTTTGTCTATAGGCCTATCATTCAGCCATACCTGGTGTGTAAGAGCTGTTCATGCTTGCATGTGTACTGATGGATGGATTGTTTGAAAAAGTTTGGTGTGATATTTGAAATGCATCACCACCTCAGAAATTGAGAAATATTGTTCTTTGTTCAGTACTGTTTTTGCCATTTTTTAAAATTGTATACAAAAACCAAAAAAGCATTTGTACATAGCCATCCCTCTTGCTTAATGAGACTAGTCATGTGTGTGATAATCAGGTGATGTAAACAATTTAAGCTTCACTGTTTGAATTCAGCTTTACCAGCTGGGAAAATGTTAACCACAGAACTTGATGCTTGAAATTAGATATTTTTGTCTTGGTATACTAGTGCTTAAAATAAGGTTTCTATAGACCTGAAGTGGATGTTTCCAGACTTGTCCCCTGTATCTAGTAAAAAAAAAAAAAAAAAAAAAACTCAAGTACTGTATCAATGTATACCTAAAACAAGACCAACTATATTTTTTAATCTAAATATAAGATTATTAAAGCTGGTTAGATCTGCAGCTTTTGCAGTGTATATGTGGTACAAGCACATATACACACACAAGCAGCTGACTGAAATACATTTCTTTTAAAGACATGCTGACTCTCACAAAAAAGGGACATTTCATGTCTATGGACACAAATTTATAGAGTCAGTTTGTGACTATATGATGAAAAGCTGTGAGACCGGGCTGGGACATTCTGCTACTTGCCAATACATTTTAGCAATCTTTAACCTTGTGGTGAAAATAAAGAAAAAGGATCTAAGTACTTTCTCTGCTGTACTCATTCAGTGATCTCATACTTAATGTCACTCCCTCCAGGAAATACACAACACCAGTGTTGCCCTGTTACTGATGGATATGTTCATTTCAAAATCAAATCCACTCTGGAAGTGTTCAAATACATGACAATGCACAGAATAAACGTGCATTCATATCACACATAAACTGTAGCAAACTCTAAATATACATGACAAAACTGAAAATATTGAAATAAAATACCTTGCTCGCTGCAAAAAAGCAAGAGTGAATGAGTCCACTGCAGCAAACATAAAATCCACGCTTAAACTCTTAGGGCTCTATTTTCCTGGTGCAGCGCAGGGTGGCGCAGTGAGGCAAACCCCACGCAGAGCTATTTTTGACCAGTGCAACCCGTGGGGCGCATAGTTTTGTATTTTGGCAGACCGAGGTGCGCTGAGATGGGAGTGGCGCCGCAGCAGGGGGAGGTGTCGACAGATTCAGCTTGGTGCAGTGACATTTTCGTGCCAAAAGGCTTCGCCGAGGTGCGCCAAAAGCTCGCCATCTGAAACCACCCCTGCATTCCAAATTGCATACTTGCACGTTTTACTTTTAGTATGTGCTGCAGCTGCCCTTACAAAGTATGTAGTTTAGTATGACACACTACATATGTCCTCCCTGAAGTCCGACCCTCTTGCTCACTTCTGCCGCCGTCCGTAGCGCCACATTTAAATGTTGTTGTCAAAATACTGGCGCTGTTTCATACTGCGCTGTCTGTCATATTTCTTATCTTGCGTCGCTGCTGCTGTCATTGAACGAGTTTTGAGCGATATGTGTGTTTTGTTGTCATCCGTATGTGGGCGTGGCTTGTACACGCAACTCAGTCAGTGCAATGTAACGTCCGCTGCGCAAAGGATTGTGGGTCAGAATGGCCAGAGCAGCATGCTGAAATGCATACTGCGAAATCTGACAGGATGTAGTAGAACATCCTGGTACTCTTGGCATACTGCATCTGACATACTATGTATTGGGACATACTAAATCTTTTTTTCCCCTACTAAATAGTATGGTAGTATGAGTATTGGAACGCAGGGCACATCTACTTTCAGCACAAGGCGGAGCGGAGCCGGTGTAGTGCAACTTTGGCTGCCAGGCGGGCAGTGAGCACACGTCACCAAACCTCACAATCAGCACAAACGGTGCCAATCTCCTTTGATCTGACATCAGTTGTGATGGGACAGTCAATATGGAGATAAATTGATGTGGTATAGTGGTTTTTGTCGGGATTTATTGCATTGTTAATGTGCCTGACATTCCGGAAACCTGCCTGTGAGGTTTTGGTGACGTGTTTACACTGCGCGCCTGTCAGCCAAACTACCACTACGCCGGATTCGCTCCGCCTGTGGCAGCAGACCTCCATGTCAAATGTGTAAACGTTCATTACGCCTTCGCGCAGCACATTTTAAGGTGAGGACAGGGGCTCATTTGATTGGTTAAAAGTGAATCGGCTGTGTCAAACCCACTCCACGCTCTCTCTCCTCCTATGCGCTGGTAGGAGGAATGGCGGAGTACTTGCGCCACAGCGCACGGAGTGCCAAAATTGCAAAATGCACTTGGCCACACCCAGTTGGTGAAGCGCAGCTGCGCTGTGCCCCCGCCTCATCAGGTCTGTGAAAATAGAGCCCTTAAACCATAAACTTCTCCTGCCTCACATGTTTTTTGGAGGAGATTGCAAAAAAGAAATGTGTCCTATCATAGTGTTAATTCAAATAAATCAATATTCATGGCAATGAAGCATAAATAATGTATGGAAACAAAACCTTTTAATAATGACAAGTGATATTCACAGCAGGTACAGTGATGATATCTAACATTTGGTCAGCTGGACATGTGCCTGGTATTGAAAACACAGGACCAAGCAAAAGGGAGACTCAGTTCTACTGCCTTTCCTCAGTTAGCACTACTTCAGTCTGTTTGCCTCCTCCCTTGTCTCTTTCTCCTTCTTTGCATTATTTCTCTCTGCTCTCCCTCCTATTTTCTGTTCTCCAAGACATAAACAACCCGTGTGACAAATAGCAGCGAAGCCCAAAACAGAAAAGAAGATGGAAATCTATTCACGGCATCAGAGTGGTATTAATACTCTTTAACCGAGCCTGACGGAAAGAGAGGAGAACAGGAGTTCATGCTGCTTAGACAGAATTTTTTTGGGATGCGATGGAGGTGAGAGGAGGATATTCTAACATAACAAAATAGATGTATATTCAGAGGCCTGAGTGAAAAACAAGAGGAAAACAGGGATGAAATGATGAGGCTTTTCACAAAAAGAAGTGAGATAGTAAGAGTTCGAGTGTCCCTTATGGGTCCCCTTTTATTCTTGTGTGTTGACTGGAGATGTATTATACTCATTTGTTAATGGTACATGTTAATGACTAGTAGCCAGCGATTCCAGGTTAGGTTTGGGCACCAAAAGCAGAAACTGGACACAGTCTAGGTCGCCTCCCATCTCCGGAGGTGGGAATTGAACCTGCATCTCCTGTTTGAAGGTCTTGAGCATCATACATCCACCAACCACCTCCCTACCATGGCTGTTGCTCTAGTACATCACCACGCCCGACATCTCATTCTGATGCAAAGGGGTTCCACTGGCTTCTTATGGGTGCCTTGGAGCGCTGGTATCAGACACAGAAGGTCACAATAAAGCTGCAGTATTTGATGTCCTGGGGATGAGAACAGGCCGGCTGCACTGTCCTCCAGGGCTCAAAACTGTTACGCTGCATCTCTGACAACACCCGGGCAGTGATGTTGCAACATGTATTTTTAGCAAAGGAGGGAGAGCAAAAGCCCCAGTAAGGCTGCTCACAGGATGGGAGTCTTTCTACACGGCAAACGACGACAAGTTGCTCCTGAAGAGGTGGTCGCTACAATCTTATGGTGAGGAAACAACGCTCCAGGTAAATCATGAGAGAACTCCAGGCACTCTTCCACTCTTTCTTCAAGTTAAAAAGCTCTGTGTTGTGTGGCTGGTCTGCACAAGTGGGGGAAGTGATGGGTAATGTGGGACACAAGGTGATTGAGAGGGAACAAGAGAGAAAAGGTTTTATGCTGATGCCACAGTTCCCTGAAAAACAAATCGCCCCATGGATTCTCTCTCTCTCTCTCTCTCTCTCTCTCTCTCTCTCCAGATCACCCCTCTTCCCCTTCCTCCTCCTCTCCATTAATCAATCGCCTCTCTGTCTTTGCCCCTCCCGCCTCTCTCTTTCTCCCTCTCCCTCCCTGCTTGTAGCTCTCTCTCTCTCTCTCTCTGTTTCTCTTTCTGTGTCTGTCTGTCTCTGAGGAGGCGGATGCTTCCCGGCCTAATTACCAGCTTGTTTAGCTGTTCATTTGGAGTAAACACCTCACTAAATTATACAGCGTGTATACATGGAAACACAAAGACAGAGTCATACAAACACTCGTGCACATTGACAAACACACGCAGCAGGGCGGTATCAGCTAAACCCACGAGATGCAGCAAGAATAAGCACCAGATAATTAACTAACAACTGGCTCCGGTAATCCCGGTTTCATTATGTTAAATGGGAGGCCACAACAGATGACAAGCACAAGTCTATACGTCCATCTTTACACACACTGGTCTGATGCCAACTTACGTCATGTTTGAAGATGAAAAGACAATGACCTGCAACTAAAGAATGAAAAAAAAAAACTATTGCTGCCACTGTTTTATTAGAATTTAAGTCTCATCCAAACTTCATATGCAGGGAACAATTCTGGATGAATGGGTAAATGCTTTCATACCGAGGCAGTGTGTGATTTCATCTCACACGCTGTGCTTTCATGATCACTGGGGAAGCGAGTGCAGCTCACAACATGTAGCATGTTGTCTTTGATAAATCTGTATTCGGTGTGTTGTGCTCACCCGAGGATGTCAAGCGAACAGCTAAATCGCTAATATCAAACAAAACATGCCAGCATCTAATGAGCGTTCATTTGGACTTGCTGCTTTTGTTCAACAGCTGCTACCTAGACGAGGCCTAATGAGGAACAAAACTGGCACAAAGTTTGCCAAAAAAAAAAAAAATGAAGCTGCATTCTTTCTAGCGCCGTCTCCTTTTAGCTGTCTTTCCTTCTGTCTCTCTCTCTCTCGTTTAGGACTCCCTCCCAGCTGTCTTTCCGTGCCATTTCCATCTTTCTCACTCGCTCTAGTCCAGGCACGGCCTCTCCAGATTTGAGAGACTTCACTGGAATCAGATCCAAATCTCACGTTTAGTCTTGTGTTTCTGCTTTCACCGAGTCAGGCGTGTGAAGTAACAAAACACAAAGACAAAACACAAAATTCTTAAAGGAATTTGTACTTTATTCTCTCTGTTTACTTTCACTTTTTATTTTATTTTATTTTATTTTATTTCTGTCTTCATCTTTGTTGAAGTTCATTTTGTTGGTGGCTGCCATAAAAAAGATTAATTAATTAATTAATCAACTTATTTATTTATTTAAAAACTGGCATTGAACAACCATCTGAGCAAAGAATGCTTTTGTATTATTTGTATTATTATTGAACACTTAATATAACATAGTTTAGGACTTTTACTTTGTATTGTAATGAGTGACTTTTACTGGCCACTGCAATTATCAGTTTTATATATGGAAAACCCATAGCTAAGGTATAGTTGTTTTGCAAAATGATAAACAGAAAAGTATGGAACTCATAGTTGAAATGATAAACATGCAGCATGTTGTAATTGCACCTTTTATCTTGCCTTCTTTTGAGAAGGACTCTCTCGGAGGTTGTTGACTGAGTGCTTTGCGACGCTGGCGTTGATTTCTGCAGCAGCGGTTTGACTTGTGCATCGCTGCAGGCCTGCACCGCCATGAGGCTGCAGGCTGATTCAGCTGATGTGTTAACATCATCGCCTGTCGTTCCTTTGATCGTCACTTTGTTGGTGGTCAGTGGCTTTATTCTTTCCTGCACTGATGCTTTTTCCTGATCTTTGCTCGTGTTTGCTCTCTCCTTCATGTTGGCCTCTTTGCAGAACGCCTTCCTCATCCCCCAGCCTGCTCTTTAATGCCAGTCTTCCTCATCATGGCCTTGTCTGCCATTTCCCTCTGGAGGGCCTCCCTTACCTTACACACAGTTTCACTTTAAGTATGAAAGCCCTTCCTCCTCATGCGTCAAATGACACTTTCCTTCTGGAAGGCGTATCTCTCTTTACCCATGTCCTCTAGCTGGAGGGCCTTCCTCTTCATACTCATTTTGTCGACCACTCATTGGCCAGACTGATCTTCTCGCTCTTATGATTCCTGACTTTTTGGGATTGAATACAATTAAACTGTTAGGCAAGCCTAGCATGCAATGAATTAATTTAAGAGTTTAATATTGTTTGATAATAGAGATACTGCACTTTTTGGATAGAAAGTAAACACAGGAGTACCTTTCTCTATAACGAGAAAGTCTCCGAAATCGCTTCAGAATGACGTTTGCTGGTGCAACAATGTTTTTGAATAATGTTTTTGAATTTGTTTTACTGGCACATGTTTTATTGCTTACTTATGCTGTCTGTGAAGGACTGAAATGCTTCCTCTGCTGTGCATCAGATTGCTGCATCACAGTGTAAACAACAGCCTCATAATTCCACAGATCCTGCAGTGAAAACAGAGGCAATGGCTGCCTGAATGCCTGAAATCAAACCATGAAAAACCAAAGAAAAACACATGGAATGTGTATCCATTAAACAAATCTGCACTATACAGTCACCATAAAGCATAATTATACATTCATGTTACAGATAATTGCATTAGCCCATGTTAAACCACATAAACTGAGGGCTAGGCTTTTACAGATTTGTGGTGACTTAATTGAAATCAAAGCTTATCCAAGTCCATTGATTTCAGACACAGTCAGTTCAAAATGTCGTGTTTATTTGATTGTTTGGTTATGGGGTCTTGTTTAATTCGATCTCAGTGGGCTGTGAGGATTGAAAACAGTAGAATAACATTTTTTAATAAACAAAATCGCTGCTTGTGACATTATGAATTTTGAAGTGGGTTTATGAATTGCAACCAGTAAAACGGCTACAACACTGGGCCCTGTGCCAAACGTACATTGAGGAGGGAAAAATGACTACCTTCACCTACAACAGTGGGATCTGAATGTGACCATGTTCGGATAGGAAGGACACATTTGTGGACTAGGTGTGTGTGTGTGTGTGTGTGGGAGGAGGGGCCTCCCTGCCATGTTTGAAAAAGCCCCACTAAACTGCCCTGCGCCCTCTAGAGAGCTGAAAATGAGAGGAAGTGCACCAATGCCTGCCTTTCACATTAGAAAAAAAGATCAATTATCCTCTAGGGTGCCCTCCATGCAATAACTACATAATAATAATAAATTATAATAAATGTGGTGCTCCTCTAATGGAGAAGTGGCCCTCCAGTGGATAAAATGTGATGCCGTGCTGTAAAGGCTGTTCCTACATGTGTGAGAATGTGGAAGTTTCTTAATGGATGAGCCTCCAGAGGAGAAAATGTGATGTGCTGCTGCAGGACAGGAGCCCTGACAATGTGATAAAGGTGAGCTTCCCCAGGTGTCTTTCTGATGAACAAAACTTAGAAGGTGCCCTCTGAGATGCCCTCCCAAGTGTCCTCGCAGTGGAGAGAAAAAAAATACCAGTGGAAAAACAGAGATGCAGCGCTCTGTAGTTTCCCAGTCAAGTTGTCCTGAAGCAAACATTTTGCAAAGAGCCAGTAAGTTAGGCTAATATCTCACTAGCATTTTGATGTAATCTCTGCTGTAATCTGCACTGTCCCTTGTTGAGAGAAGAGTAAATCAAGTAAATCTTCCAAGATGGCAATAGGGAGACACAGAGTCTCACCTGCAGGCCATAAAAAACAATAGAAAAAAAATAAAACTGAAGGAGGTGTATTTTTGAAATTGACATCTAGTTTGGATGGAAAAAACAATTCCTCAGTACAAAGCTATACTAACAATGTACTAGCACTTTAAAACACTCTGATGTTTGCTTCCTTTCATTCTGTTATACCTACACACACACACATGTGCACACACACACACTCCTGAGCTGACACATACATGCACATACATGCACTCATGGACATGTGTGCGCGTGTGCACACACACACACACACACACACACACACACACAGATATACTTGTGTCTACACACACACTCACTGGACGCACACACACACACCCCTGCACCCACACGCTTCCTCTCACCCTCATATCTGCT
This sequence comes from Myripristis murdjan, assembly GCF_902150065.1. NCBI lineage: Eukaryota > Metazoa > Chordata > Actinopteri > Holocentriformes > Holocentridae > Myripristis > Myripristis murdjan. The sequence goes on from NC_044001.1 coordinate 26,259,533, forward strand.
CACAAAAGCATACATACTTACTTATATGAATATCTAATCATTCAGAATATCCTACTTTTCTCAAATATTATCCTTTTATGTTACAATTATCCTTTTTTGATCATTTAATCTTTTTTGATACATCATACTTAATCCAGTATGGCTTGCTTTTATTATATTTTATCCTTTCATGATACATTTATCCTTTTACACTATATTACCAAAAGTATTCGCTCACCCATTCAAATGATCAGAATCAGGTGTCCTAATCACTTGGCCTGGCCACAGGTGTATAAAATCAAGCACTCAGGCATGCAGACTGTGAAACAAGACATTTGTGAAAGAATGGGCCACTCTCAGGAGCTCAGTGAATTCCAGCGTGGAACTGTCATAGGATGCCACCTGTGCAACAAATCCAGTCGTGAAATTTCCTCGCTCCTAAATATTCCACAGTCAACTGTCAGCTCTATTATAACAAAATGGAAGCGTTTGGGAACAACAGCAACTCAGCCACCAAGTGGTAGGCCACGTAAAGTGACGGAGAGGGGTCAGCGGATGCTGAAGCGCATAGTGCAAAGAGGTCGCCGACTTTCTGCACAGTCAATTGCTACAGAGCTACAAACTTCATGTGACCTTCAGATTAGCCCAAGTACAGTACGCAGAGAGCTTCATGGAATGGGTTTCCATGGCCGAGCAGCTGCAGCCAAGCCACACATCACCAAGTGCAATGCAAAGCGTCGGATGCAATGGTGTAAAGCACGCCGCCACTGGCCTCTAGAGCAGTGGAGACGCGTTCTCTGGAGTGATGAATCACGCTTTTCCATCTGGCAATCTGATGGACGAGTCTGGGTTTGGAGGTTGCCAGGAGAACGGTACATTTCAGACTGCATTGTGCCGACTGTGAAATTTGGTGGAGGAGGAATTATGGTGTGGGGTTGTTTTTCAGGAGCTGGGCTTGGCCCCTTAGTTCCAGTGAAAGGAACTTTGAATGCTTCAGGATACCAAAACATTTTGGACAATTCCATGCTCCCAACCTTGTGGGAACAGTTTGGAGCGGGCCCCTTCCTCTTCCAACATGACTGTGCACCAGTGCACAAAGCAAGGTCCATAAAGACATGGATGACAGAGTCTGGTGTGGATGAACTTGACTGGCCTGCACAGAGTCCTGACCGGAACCCGATAGAACACCTTTGGGATGAATTAGAGCGGAGACTGAGAGCCAGGCCTTCTTGACCAACATCAGTGTGTGACCTCACCAATGCGCTTTTGGAAGAATGGTCAAAAATTCCTATAAACACTCTCCTCAACCTTGTGGACAGTCTTCCCAGAAGAGTTGAAGCTGTAATAGCTGCAAAAGGTGGACCGACATCATATTGAACTCTATGGGTTAGGAATGGGATGGCACTTCAGTTCATAGTATGAGTAAAGGCAGGTGAGCGAATACTTTTGGTAATATAGTGTATGTAAACATGTTATGATTCAATCATATATCCTTATTTATCAGGTCATTTATATTTTACTTTTATCATATTATGTTATCCTTACTCTTTTTGCCATTTTTACTTACATCAGATTTTGTTCTTCCAAGTTCCAATGTGCTCTTGTCAATCAGTCATCCTGTCAGCAGCAGCATATGGTTGTGTTTGAGCTTTAAATTAAAGGAGCAGGCAGTCATAAAGATGTGCAAACATTCAGCTCAGCTCATCTTAGTCTCACACAGAGGAAAATTCTAAAGTCAGACACATATCTATTCATGTATCATTGTTTATCATTTACTGAATGTAATCATTTGGTAATCTTTCACTGGTGATTCTTGATCCTTTTTGTTTTTAAAGTTTATGATTATTAAAACCTCCCCATCTTTATTATCAGGAAGTATTACCATAAGGCCATGTGCTACCATCAAGTTGCATATCAGGTATGGATGTAAAGGTTGTTCAACTCAGCACTCAGCAACTCACTTTTTTGTTTCGTTTCCTATGAATGTTTGAGTTAAGTTGAGTTTGGTTATAAGAAGCTTATGAATGCTTTTTTTCCCCCTGTGTCTCATGCAGATGACCCCTTGTTCTTGGGAACTGGTTTTTCAGTGAGGGACCATGGGAATCTGCATCCCCCAAATCGCTAAATGATTTTAGACCTGTGGCATTAACTTCTCTTGTTATGAAGTCATTTGAGAAAATTGTCAAGGAAAGACTTCTGACCTGTGTTCAAGACTACCTGGACCCACTGCAGTTCGCTTACAGGTCAGGTAGAGGTGTCGAGGATGCATTAGCCACCCTTTTAAATCTTGTCTTGACTCATCTTGAGGGAGCCAAGACTTTTGCCCGTCTTTTATTTATTGACTTTTCATCTGCTTTTAACTGCATACAGCCACACACTTTAGCAGAAAGATTAAGGGACTTCCACAACATCGATCCTGGTCTTATAGCCTGGCTAATGGACTTTTTAACAGAAATACCACAACGTGTGAGGGTCAATGGTGTCCTGTCAGACACTCTTGTCTCCTCAACTGGATCACCTCAGGGCTCCGTCCTTTCACCTTTACTGTTTGTTTTGTACACGAACGAGTGCCGTAAACAACATGTGGGGCGTCACATCCTGAAATTTGCTGATGACTCAGTGATCGTGTCCTTGCTGAACAGTGATGACCCTGACCGTGGCCCTGTAGTGAAGGAATTCACAGACTGGTGTTCCTCATCTTTTATGTGCATCAATGTGTCAAAGACGAAAGAAATGTTGATAGACTTTCGTAAACACCTGTCAGTCACCCCTCCTCTTGTCATTGAGGATCAAGCCGTCGAGCTGGTCCATAATTACAAATATCTTGGCACTAACATCGATGACAAGCTGTGTGTTGATTTCCATGTGGATGCTGTCTGTAAGAAGGCACATCAACGCATGCATTTTTATAGGAAACTGCGGAGTTTTAATGTTGACAGCACTTTTATGAGGATGTTTTATTCTTGCTTCATTGAATCTGTTTTGACCTTTTCTTTTGTTTGCTGGTACGGCTTACTTTCCCTCAAAAACAAAAACAGATTGCAGGGCATAGTGAAAGTGTGCAGCAAAATTGCAGGGATTAATCTTAATGCTCTTTCTGACGTGTACAAGCTCAGAACCCTAAGTAAGGCCCGCTCGCTCCTCACTGACCAGAGCCACCCCTTGGTTGGTGAGTTTGTGCTGCTCCGTCAGGCCGCAGGTACATCCTGCCAAGATGCAGAACGAATAGATTAAAATATTCTTTTGTCCCTGCTGCCATAGGTCTTCTTAACAAATGATTGATTAATAATTGTCTGTTCTAATTATTGTTGTCTTCTGCATATGTGCTGTTATTCTGTCTTTGTTGCTGATTGTTTTGTTACTGCTGGCTGCAGAGCGATTTGCCCCACGGGGACAATAAAGACACCTTGAACCTTGAACCTTGAAAAAAAACCTCACTCCCTGGCGCCCTATGGCATGATGGCACCTATAGCATTAGCCTAACCTGCCCTATGGACCGCACAGCCCTGCCTATATAAACCATCCCTGCTTTCCAATACCCGTACTACCATACTATTTAGTATGCAAGAAAAAGATTTAGTGTGTCGCAATACATAGTATGCCAAGAGTACCAGGATGTTCTACTACATCCTGTCAGATTTCGCAGTATGAATGTCAGCTTCTTTGGCCATTCTGACCCACAATCCTTTGCGCAGCCGAAGTTACGCCACACTGACTGGGCTGTGTGTACAAGCCACGCCCACATATAAACATGGAAGACAACAACAACACACATATTGCAAATGTGGCGCTACGGACGGCAGTGGAAGTGAGCAAGAGGGTCAGAGTTCAGGGATGATGTATGTAGTTTGTCCCAGTAGTATGCATACGCATTCAAACTGCATACTACGCTACGTACTTTGTAAGGGCAGCTGCAGTACATACTAAAAGTAAAAAGTAGAAGTATGCGATTTGGAACGCAGCCCATGTCTCCAGTGGATTGCGGCTGTCTCTCAGACCCACACACCACAGACGAGCTTCCTGTGCTGCTTAAGTGCTGCTTGCACTTTGGAAGAGTTAGGCTTCAGAGTGAAGGTAATTTTCTTAGAAATGATTTTACAACTGTATTTTTAGCACTTTCTGAAAACTGTTGAGGGTTGATGGAAAACAAACACTTGATGCCTGGTGACTGAGATTAAATAGTAGATTTCGCCTGAGGGGAATTGGTCTCTGTGTAGACTGCAGTCCCAGGTGATTCTGCTTGACTGAGAGGGGTGGACCAGGGTCAACCCTCTTCTGGAAACAGACCTGAGCTTCTTACCCCCTCATTCACTTTTAGTGGAGAAGAACGGCCTAAGATAGAAAAAAAAAAAAAATCTCTTTAGTGGGCTACACCAAACTGAGGCTACTGGAGTCTCTCCCATGACAACACCAGAAATCAAGAGTTTATGTGGACCATCAGTGTCAGCCAGTTAACCAAATTTAGAACTTAACACATAACTGTAGGACAATTATGGGTGACAGAATTTGAAAGCCACACTTGCAAATTATTTAAATGAATAAGCCATATATAAATTCATATATTTAATTAATTAAGACATGTAACGTCCAAACCAGACCAGTTTCTCCCCCTTTTTAATTTTTAATTCCCTTTTACACTGTAAAAATAATCCTATATTACTCATACATAAAGCACCCTTAAAATCTGTAAAAGCTTTGGTGTGATATAATTTCTCTGAGAGAGGTCTTAAAATAAACAGGGACAGAGGATCCTGCAAGGAGGCTACCGCATCACCCCCGAGGTAAGTTCAAGTGCATCCACCCCGGACCATCCAGGTGTATGGATGCCTTACAGCTGTTAGGATTCACTGTAGGGGTACAAAGAATCCTGAGGGTTCTCGAGACGGAGCGACTGGGGCATGTTTGTGGGCTCGCTGTAAAAGGAATAGCGCTCCTCTGTCGCTGAAGGACACGCCGGTGGGGAGCCCTGGGCAAGGTCTCACGTTTAGACCAGTGGTTAGAATCATATATGTGGGCCCGTCCTCCACCCCTCTCCCCTTCCCGCGTTCACAGAACCTCAGGGCCCATGCATTGCCTCAAGTCAGGGATGAGGTCATTGGATGAGGGCGTACTCATACGGGCCCACGGCAACAACTGGATACTAGACAGAGAAACTGGCCACATCTTTACCTGAGGGCTAAGGGCCTGCCAGCATAATCTATCGATCCATGAGCGCTACAGGCGGCAGATTAATGAACGTGCCGTTGCTGCCAGGTTAGTCTCAGTTTGATGCTTCTGAGTGCAGCCTGGTTTAAAAAGAAGTCTCTTCTTCCTGCCACATAACATAGCCACCTGCCCATCACAGTTGTTTTTAGGGTTAGGGTTAGCCCTAACTCTCTTATATTTTCAATCTACCCTTTATGTTAGTTGTTCAAACTTCCATCCACTACACCTGTACAGGTGTTCAGTTTCAGCCACAGCCCCTTCCCAGTGTTCAGAGGTCAGAGGGGCTCCCACAGTCTGAGCTGTAAGCCTGCATCCTGCTGCAGTGTGGGAACACAGCACACTGTTTTCAAGTTGTACACTTTTGCCAATTACTAAAGACAAATGTGTGTACATTGCAAGTACTTTCACAGATAGCTCTATCACATTTGTAGCCCAGTTGTTTAGCTAAGGAGCTAGCTAACTTAACAGGTACCGTTCTTAGCTGAATCTGTACCAACCTCAACTTGGAAATCAAGTAAAAATGTAGAGAAATGTAAAAATCCTTCCCTAAGGGAATTATTTTAGAGTAATTTGCACAAGACACCTATAAGACTTAAGTTTGGTGTGAATTGCTTTTTCACTTTTGTCACATTCATAACCATTCTCACATCCTCTTAGCAAAGGTTAATTGTGTTTGCCTGCTGTATCTTCTCAAAAGTATCAGAAATATCAAAATTCTTCACCAGACTCACAGCAGAGTAGGGCTGTAAAAGACCTCTGGTGCATTTGATTCATCTTGCCATGCATGTAAAAAATGATAAAGTAAGGTAAGAGTAGACATTAGATTGCTGGTTTGTTTCTGTCAAAATGTTCCTGTTTGTTGTTTTGCTCAGCTCATAACTGTAAAAAATGATAAAGCTGGTGATCATCTTCATTATCATAATCAGTGAGAGACTGTTTACCATCAGGAGGGAAACTGATCTAACACCCAACTTTCAGACTTTTGTTAAATGCATCACCTACACAACACAGGAAGCACTGCAGGCAAATGAAGAGGAAAGCACTGTGCATATTTCCATTTTTTAGATTATAAAGAATGAACCTGTTTTGTATAAAAAGGGAAAAAGTAAATAAATCAATTGAAAATCTCAACTGCCCTTGCTGGGCTTCAGAAGAAGATGAAGAAGGTGGTGGACTGGGGAACCACAATCTTCAGTGAAAAGACCACTGAGATCAACCTGCTTGACCTAATTTGATGCAAAAGAAATGATCACTGAATTAATTCCAGTGTTTTTATTGTAGAGTTGGGCGGGACAGGTATCCCCCATTAGCCAATCAGATATAAACTGAGACTGGCACTTAGCTCCCACTCCCTCAGGCAGCTGAAGACAAAACTTTCCAATTCTCTACTTTTCAAAATTTCCATTTGTCTATTCACTATTCCACGAATAGAAGATTAGAAAAACGACTCCAAAATCTCAATAATACATTGATCTGATGAACGAAAAACACAATTTCAGAAAGCCGAATTCAATTTTCCAGTTTTCTATTTTTCGCTTTTATTTGGTCAGTTGAATTGATAAGCATTTCAGAGACCTGACTCAGCTTTTAACTGAGGTTTTATGGTATTTGTAAGTTCAACTCTTCTCCTAGGAATGAAAAACTATGTTTTTTAAATATTATCTGAGTTTAGGAGAATTGGGCATTGAGTTCTTCACTGGGCCTTCATGTGGAGGGAAACAGAAGGCAGCTCCTGAACTTCACAGGTTCCTGCAAGTCCCAGGTTAAGTTAAGTTCTAGGTTGCCCCTGGTATTTGAAAAGGACCAAAACAGATGTGGGTTAGGTAAACCAACCAGGCTAACCTTTCCAGGGCATTGAAATGGTAACACCTGATGGCCTAGTTTTATAATAAACTGATACTGGATAATCATTTACTTACTGAACCATTTTACTCTCAATATTTTGAAATTCCCTGGCTGAACATCGGGTGCAACACTGCAAAACACACTGCTCAGCCAGTGTGTTTTGAGTTTTCATCATCTAAAGTCACCATAATGCAGATATTCACAGCTGTTAGAAATAAGTGTCCGAGCCGTCTGACAAAACAGAGCTGATGAGAAAAACAGCTACAGAGCTGTATCAAAGGAGAAAATTTGTTGTTTTACAAGGGAAAATAAGCAACTAAATCTGCCAACTGAAACAGACACAGCTGTGCTTCCTCTGGCCCCGAAGCTCATTTTGCGCGGGACTGTGTCTGCTGGAGATAATCATAATCTCTCAGATGGAGTAATTTTCAGAGAAGCTTTGAAATTATGCTCTATTTATGTTATATGGGAAGGACAGTACATCCGAGCGTTCTACCTACAGTACCATCCTGATCATCTGTAAGCCATATATAAATTCATCTCAACATCACCAACAAATAATACCTGTTGTCAGGAGAAGGTAATGCTCAGTTCATTGTGTCATTGAGTAATCAGATCATGACACAACTGTGTAGATTTCTTGGTTGACATTGTAATTGCAGAGTTTCAGTTTTAATCTAAAGGGTTGAACAAATATATGGCATTAATCTTTTAGGAATTACAGCCAGTTTTATACATTGTCATCCCATTTATAAAAATGAGTTTGTGCATTTTGAGGTATTGCTGATATAGGAAAGCTGGTCTCTGGGGCTACTCCTACGCTGGCTGACCTTTAGTGACATGTTGAAGTTATAGCATGGCTAAATACCTTGTCTGGTGTTTCCATGACATTCTCTCACTTGTTATTTATTGATTTATTTATTATTTTTTGTCTCCTGTTTTGTTTGCATCCGAAGACTAAAGAAATATGCATTTAATATTCATGCATATTCAGTTGCTTTGGAGTTCTTCTTATTCAATCTCTAATGAGTAAATCTAAGAGATTTTTAAACTGTAAAAATGACTTCTGTGACTTTAATGGTGTTACATCCCCAAATTTGCTCTAGGGGGAGAGGGAAATAACATACAGCTATGTGAAGGATCTGAGGAGCCAGTGGGTTTCAGTTTCCAGTCTTTTGTTGCCAGTTTTTGAATCACTGGCTGTCTTCAGGGAGAGCCTAGGCCAAAATAACACACAAAAACATCCTCAGCTAGAAACAAATTCAGCACAACTAAAACTGCCCACAAAAGAAAAGGTTGCACTGCTAACTTAACTCCCTATCAAAGAGGGAAAACAGAGGAGAAAAGAAAGTTCAACAAAAATGTCAGCTCTCCACTACGGCTTCCTAGCAAAATCTAAGTAAAAGTTAAATCAGATATACAGAAATGTAGGGTTAACAGCCAAACACACCCATGGATACAAGCACAATATTGTCAAGGTGTAAGTGGGCAGGCCCAAAGATAAAGAAGGGCCGAAGAGCATCACTTTAATACACTTTGCAAAAAACAGTCACCTATGGGGGAATCTGATAAATGGAAGTTTGTGTTTTAGGTGACCAGGTAGATGCAACTTTTAATCTTTGCAAAACTCAATATGAAAAAATGTGCGCATACAATTTAAAGTGAAATCAGTTTTTATTCAAACAAGGCAAAGGGTGTGCAACTTATTGTGTGCACAAATAAGGAGGACTGAGAATTGAAACACTACTACTGCAGTAATCTTTGAAAAAGACAGCAAGATAAGAATCCAAAAATTCCTGTGCCATCCAGTCTGAGCTGAAAATTAGATTCAGAGGTGAACGTCTAACACCTTTAAAACTTAAATATGAAGTATTTAACTTAACAAGGAATTATAAGAGCAAAAATAAAAGAAAACAGAAAAATAGGCCAAGACAAACTTTAATGCACATGGCTACAAATTCTAATCTCATGGCTGACTGTTGTTCTCAGATTAAATTCACCATCTCCAACACCACGGAACCAAATCCTCTATTGAATTGAATAGCTATGGGTTTTTGCTAACCACAGGCCCTTTTAAAAAAAAAAAAAAAAAGATGCATTTTACATCATTCCAGTGTGACAGATTCAGGTTGAGGGGCATCAGTTTCAATATATTTCCTGAACACACTTTAACACACGACAGAATGACCCCCAGCTGAATTTTGCTGTTAAGAATAAACGGAACCAATGGGCTTAACAGGAAGACGGGGGGATTACATCCGCAAAACCTATCAGAACACCTAAAAAAAGAAGCCGCACATGCAAACATTCACATGGGTGTAAGTCATTTGGCGTAAGCTCCCCACAGACATGCATTTCTCCTTTTCTCCGGAGAGAATCTTTTCTGACCCTTGTGACAATGACATGCAGCCATTTAGTGCAGCACAGTGGCAGAGAAAGAGCACCAAACACACCGATTACTCGTGCAGCCTCCTTCAGATGTAGCAGTCAGGGTTTTCAGGATTTGAGACTTTCTGGGTGAAGGTAAAGTTGTGGATGAGCTTCTTGGGGTCATTACGGGGCCATCATCCCAAATATGTTTGACCACACTCATGTCCATGTCCTCGTACTGTAGTTTCCTCAGAACAGTTGACATATTTAAGCATTGTTCTCAAGGAGTAATTTAGTATGTAGACTTGTTGGTAGGGACTGAATTTAAAAAAAAAAAAAAAAAAAAAAAAAAAAAACTTTAGACATCAGTGTTAGGATGTAGCCTATTATTTGCTGAAAGTTCCCCTCCAGTCATTTATGAGCCCCCCAAAAAGTCCCTAAAAGTCTCTTCATAAATACTATATATTTAGAAGTTTTTTTTTCCATGATAAAAAATCCCTTTCTGCTATAAATGTTACTCATGATAATCATAATATTGTTCATGTGAAGCAACTATTTTGATTCCATCTTGATGATCATTTGAAAGCAAAACAATCAAGTGGGTGATCTCTGTTCACAGGACATGGAAGTCCCGTCCCACGACACAAATGGAAATTGTGTCATATTTCATAATCTAACCATGAAAAAAAAAAAAAAAAATTCTTTTTTTCAGTGAATCTCTCATTTACACTTGTTGTGGAGGTGATGCATTTAATGCTGCTAATGATATGCAAAGCAACACCTAGTCAGTTGATGGTACTGGCTGTTGGATCTGTGACGTGCCAAATCTAGGTGGCCCCGGGTGGCGTCTGATCTCAGATTTTGGGGCGAGCACACACACTTCCACCTTCAGCAGGGGAGTGTGAAAACACATCTCTGGTGACAAACTGTTCACAGATACAAGTCAAGATAGTCACGGTTAGACATTTTAGGAGACAAAGACAGAAGAAAAACACATTTTGAGTGGAAGGTGACTTTACTAATAAAGGGGAGGCTTCTTTAAGACAAGTGAAGCAAAATCTTTTTATGAGAAAATATCTTTCAGAATATCATTTTATGTCAACTGTCATCAACCATCAATCATCAATTTTCAGTACATAACGTAATGTGATGCTGATTGGATAGTTGATAGATTATGGTGTGCTTTTAAGCGCACCCACAAAGGACTGCCTCACAGTTTTTCAAACTTTCACCCTCCAGGTATGCTTTCAGTCAGATTAATGATGAGAGTTAATCATAGGGACATGACAGCCATAAGGCTCTTTAACAACTCTTAAGGCCTTTTAACACTTCCTAAACCTCCACCACCCCCCCACATCCACATCTGGACTGGACTTGAGCAATATTTGTGCTGCTTCTATGTTGCTTTTATTATGTTTTTTTTTTGTTTTGTTTTTTTTTTATTGTTGTTGTTATTATTATTATTATTATTATTATTATTATTATATTTATTTATCTAGTTATTATTATATGTTATGTTTTGAGCTGCTGGATACCTGAATTTCCCTGTGGGATGAATAAAGTATCTTCTATTCTATTCTATGAGTTCTGCCTCACTAAAAAAAAAAAAAAAAAAAACAGTCAGCACAGAAGAAGAAGTATAATAAATAATTGTATAAATAATTGTATGTATTCTCCTGTTTTCTGGAACACTAACAGCTCCCATTAATGAGCTGGTGTTTGTAAATGTACCCATATATGTGATAGTGGAGAAATGTGCAGATGACAGCTGGGACTTTCCTGATATAATTTGGAACACTGAGGTGCATAAACACAGTTTTTTCTTTCCTGGGGAAATTTCAAATTCCGATGTCTGTCTACCTGCAGGCACACTGAAGTTGCATGCAAACAACTGTGTGCAGTGTGGTTGCAAATGTCATCAGTGTCTGCACTGGCGGAAACCAAAACCTAGGCTAGATTTTCTCACACAGGACGGGAGGTCACGTGGGCCGTCTTTGTCTGTGGAGTGATGCTAATGTCATTTTGGAATGAAACTCCTTATCACATTAACAAACTGTCATCTGCTCTAATCAAGCAACTTCATGGCTCAATGCCTTGTTCAAATATGCACAAGCGCACGCACACACTCACTCACACACACACACACACTCATATATGAGAGGTCAGGTACTAATATTCCTTTGCTATTCTTCTTCCACTCTATAATCACTTCTCTTTTGTTACAGAGATAACCCGAATCAGAATGCTAATCACTTCTCTTTTCTAAACTCCACTGGCTGTTAGTGTCTTTTCATTTACTTTCTATTATGAGCGATAGAGCCATTAGACAGGCGGTGGTTTGGACAGAATAGCTGAGGCTTGCCATATGGAGGTCTTGTGCCGCAGTAGAATCATATAAAAAGAATGATTTTCTGATTGTCTCTGGAACAAAGCCACAGAAGAATGAGTCGTTTTTGGTGAGCTTTGTACTTTTTTGAGTATTTTTGATAATCATTAAGTAAATGTATATGTTTTGACTTAAGTATTATACTTTGGAACATTTTGTAATTTGGCCATTTATATAAGAAACTGGCCAATTTAGAAGTGATGTGTGAGGGGAAACAAGGCAAGGGAAAGTCAGTGAATAATGATAAAAAAAAAAAAAAGGCCCAGATTTTTAACGTTTCTGTCCTGTAAGATTTGACTCATTGCAGGGAAAGATCATATGTAATGATGCTCTGTTCTTTGTTAAGTAACTCAGAAGCTTTTTAAATGAGCTAGTTTTTCCTTTTCTTTCCCCCACTCCTGCTCTGTAGCAGCTCAGGAGCTTGTCTAGGTTAAAATGTCTCAAACACTCGTGTTGAACTGTTTCATCATCAAATCTACGACACAATACAACATGCAGTACATGCTGCTCTGGAAGCTCAAGAGGCAGTGACTTTGTTCTTGTGCTGAGTTTCATTGTTATTTGTTTGCTAAGCCTGACATGTGTACATTTGCAAAATGAGTTCTCCAGTAGTTGAGGTAAGCCACATCTCACTCAGACAAAATGAAAATACAACCAAAGAGAGAGAGAGAAAGCTGAACCACAGCTATTGACTGACGTGAAACAGAAAAAAAAGAGTGCAGTGCAGTCCTTTGGCCATCGGGGCATCGGGGTTGCTAAACAGCAGAGTATATGGTGGTCAGTGGGGCTAAATGTTATAAAGTGACCACTACATTTGATTCCAAATATTTACCAGTATATAACTGGTCTATAGCTATCATTGTTACACAGCCCAATATTTGTAATCCAGATTTTTTCCAATTTTAAATTAATGTGAAAGCAGTTGTTGTAAAATGATTGAAATTTCAGCAGATTTCCACTCGCACTGAGTCTGTGTGATGTTGTGGCTGCATAACCAGAGGGGTTTTTTCACTTTGAAAGAGCTAGGCTAATGACTCAACGACTTAAATCAATTCAAAAATATAAAAGATAGATATTTTTTTGAACTGAAACCTCTGGAATTGTGTTGGTACTAAGAAGAAGTAAAACTGAGCGTCTGACGCTCCTCTTCCTCTTGCGTCAGTGCAGTGCAACAGTGGAACAATAAATAAATCCCTGCCGTTTCTGTTGGCTCATATCATAGAGGATTCACTGAAGCGGCGGCGGCACACAGCATGGCACGGCAAAGCGTAACAAGGCTACACACACTGCTGTGAATACTAACAAGAGGTTGTGTGAGTGAAAAGCAAGGCAGTGGAAATGACAAATAAATCCCTGCTGATATTCCTCCCGAACCAAATCCTAGGGTTCATAACTGTGGAGACTCAGTGATTCAACCGATATGCAACAGCAGCGATTAGGCGACAAAACAACCCACAAGCTGCCATGAATACAGAGGAGCGAGTCATCTTTAATTTGAGGGAAAGAGACACTTCTACTTTGCTTTCTGCAGGAGGCTCCTCCTGGTTTCTCGTATCCGGTTCAAAAAGCTGGCAGTGCTCAGAGAGGCTGCCAGGGGTGTTGGACCTCCTCACCTCCAGGCCAGGGTTGAGCTCCACACCTCTGTTACCGCTGAGCACTTAGACCTGCCATCCCTGCCCTGACCTGCCTCCTCAAAAACCACTTCATCTCTCTCCTCAACCTCAACCTCTCCTCACAGCTGAACTCCTGCCTTGTCCATCTTATCACTCTAAAAAAAAAAAAAAAAAAAAAGGAAACAACGCCTGAATCTTATTTCATTGAGGCCACACCCTGAATTGTTTTAATGCCTTAACACAAAAAGTGTCAAAGGGTTATTTGGAGAAAGATTTCCCAATAAAGAGGTGTTAGCCGTCATCCTGAGTGATTGGGCTGTGATCAGATACAGCAAAAGTGGACACAAATCTGGGTGTAAATGGATATGAGACACATTCAAGATCAAAAGCACACAAACCAGCTTTAGACATGGTCACAGACACAATATGCAACAGAGATGCAGCCTCAATAAACATATAGGACCTAGGAAAACACCAACATGCAGGTACACTAGCCCCTTAACCCCTTGCAACATAAAGAAATGTCACTTACCACAAAATGACCCCCAGAATTTGAAATCAACAAAGAAAAATGACAAGGAAATTACATAAAAAAATAGAGATGAGATGATGATAACACACACACACACACACACACACACACAGAGTTAACCTAAAATGAACTGAATAATCTAGAAAACTACAAATGTAAAGAAAAAAAGAAAACTCCAGAAAAATGACCAGAAAAAAATAGTAAAATAATAATAGTAGTAGTAGTTGTAGTAATAGTAGCAGTAGTAGTAGTAGTGTTAATTTGCTAAAAAAGAAAAAAAAAATCTAAAATAATTACAAGATAACTATATTTATTATTATAACAATTTTATATTTCAAATTACAAGAAAATTGCCATAAAAATACACAAAAGTTTGAAAAAAAAAAAATAAAAAAATACAACAAAATTACCAAAAAGCTGTGGGGAAAGACATCATTGTTCATTTAAAAAAAAAAAAAAAAAAAAAAAACTTAATAATAAAAATAAGTTATATTTCTGTTTTAAAAAAGAGAATGGAAGAAGAGAATATTTGGAAATAAAAAGCCTCCCCTTGGCTCCACTGGTTTCAAAGGGTTACAGAAGTGAGCATCAGGAAAAACATCTTCACTCTGGGGGATTTAACCCCGTCCTCTCCCTGTGAGAACATTTATTGCTCCTTAGTGTAGACCTGCAGGACACACACACACACACACAGTCGCTCACCTCCTTGCGAGTGTGTTTGATGTATCCACCCTGACAGAATGGGAGCTCCTCCTCAGTGGAGTCCACAGAAAACAGACGTGAAGCTGTCGCACATCAAACGCACCTGACGGATTTGCAGACCTCTGCCTCCTCGCTTTGAGCCTCTCTCGCTCTCTCAGCCTCCTCCTGTCCACTCTTCAGGACAGCACATTAAAGCCTGTCTGCTTCTGTCAAGGCCGTGATACAGTACATGCACTTTTTTGCGATGGAAGTAAATTTTAAAGTAATCATCCGTGACATTTTCCACATAGCAAAGATCCATTTGCTGTTCATTTTCTCCCCTCATTTCCACGACACAGATGTAATCAAAGCCTTTCACTCAGCCAACAAGATGGAGCCGCCTAAACTGCTCTCAGTTCCTCTACTCCATAGATAGTCAAAGTCCGGCCCATGGGCCACATGCAGCCCTGCAGGACATTGATTTGGAGCAGAGGAGCTGCAATCCCAAAGTTTCCCTTAAACCCTGTCGCTCCCAGGAGCTTTTGTTCTGAAGGGTTTTATTTCTCCATCTGAACAAAATTCACTTCAGTCCTTTTTTTTCTCTTTCACTTTCACTTTTACTTTCAATTTTTCATTTTTGGGGGCAAATTATTTTGTACTTTTCTTGTAATTTGATGGTTATTTCTTTGTAATTTAATTTCAAAATATTCAGCCATAACCATTGCAAAAATAAATAAATAAATAAATAAAAATCTGGACATTTTGTACTATTTTTTGCTCTACTTTTACAGTCACTGTAAAGTGACTGTAAAAGAGAATGCCAAGAGTGTGCAAAGCGGTAATCAGAGCAAAGGGTGGCTATTTTGAAGAAACTAGAATAAAAAACATGTTTTCAGTTATTTCACCTTTTTTGTTAAGTACATAACTCCACATGTGTTCATTCATAGTTTTGATTCCTTCAGTGAGAATCTACAATGTAAATAGTCATGAAAATAAAGAAAACGCATTGAATGAGAAGGTGTGTCCAAATTTTTGGCCTGTACTGTTTAATATAGATAGATAGATAGATAGATAGATAGATGTGTGTGTGTGTGTGTGTGTGTGTGTGTGTGTGTGTGTGTGTATAGTACTCTTAACTTTTTCTTAATTTTTTAAAACTTAAAAAAATAATAATAATACAACCTTTCTTGTCATTTCTGATATTTTTTATAATTGCGACTGTGCTTTCTATTTTGTATACTATAAGCTAACAATGTTATAAGCTAATTATAACACAGTTTTCTAGGCATTTTTGTAATTTATTTTTAAATATACTGTATAATGGTTTCAATGGTTTAACAAAAACAAAAAAAAAAAAAATGAAGAAGTTACTGCTGTTGTGGCATGTCATGTTAGTTACAGCAGGAACAATTACTGGGGCATTTACATTTTAGGAGGAAAGAAGTCAGTCATGGCTCATTTTATCCAGCGGCCCCTGGCGCGCTTTTATTTTCCAAAACTGGCCCCTGGCCTGCCCTGCTTGTGCGTCCCTTCCCCACACAGTCTTCCTGGGTCTCTTCCCCTGATCAGTTATGACTTCAAACCTCGTTAAAACCTTGGTAATAGAAATATAATAGAATAATGAATAATGTTAATCGAAAAAAAAATGGAACTGAATAATTAATACTGGTGTTCCATCAGGACGGCTGGTTTTAATTTGTCCCAGCCTCCTAATCCTGGCTTCTCTGACTGGCTATTGTGTGGAATGATGAGAAGTGAAATAAGCTGCTGTATCTTAATTAGTAAAATCCCTGATGGGACAGGCTGGCTATATGGCTAATATTCAGCATTACATATATGTGTGTGTGTATATATATATATATTGCTTAGTGGAACTGTAGTTTCACAGGAATGTGTTTTAATATGTCAGTAATACCTGAGCATCTTGTGGTCGATTTTTTTCCCCCCTCTTCTATTGGAAATAAACACATATAAACACAACACAAATAAAAAATGATCCTTTTTTTTTTTGCATATAAATTCTTCTGTTCCACAAATTTGTAACCCATACTGTAGAGGCAGTTTCAGGAGGTAGATTAACTCCATGGCTCCTTACTTTCCTAAGCCGTAACCTGTGGACTTTGCAGATGTTGAAAGATGAACTTCACTTTAATTTAAACGGCTCCTGGAGGGGCCGATGTCAATTAAGTTGCTGGTCCCTGAAAACTTATATTAAATGGTGCCGGGGCACATAGAGAACTGTGTGTGTGTGTGTGTGTGTGTATGTGTGTGTGTGTGTGTGTGCGTGCGTGCACATGTGTAATAATGAGATATGAAATAAGCTATATTACTTTTTAAATATTTAATGCGTGACTGTGTGCCACAATTTATATTATCCTCATTGATATTATTAAAAGGCCAGCGCAGACCATTAATCCCACAGGACTTCAGGAGGAGGCGCAGGCATGGGCCATGTAACTTGCACTGTATGAATAAGAGCACACTGACCCCACGGTCACTCTTATCTGTTGGCAGGTTTGCATGATGCTGCCATCGCTAATCTCTCAGGCCCTGCGTCCTCAGGCTTGCACGGTCAAGCAAGGAAAGTAAGCCCTGCCACTTCAAAGCCACAGTCATATCATGTGTAAATTGAGATAATCTTCAATTGTCACACAAAATAATACATCACTGAGCATCAGATTATGCTAGTCACCCACTACCAGTCACTATAGTGCATGCTACAGTGTTAAGAATGGGCATCTGAGCCAACAATGTGACAAGGGCACATGTATGAATTTTCTCCACCAAAATGTTGTTTTCTTTAGGACTTGCTCAGTGGAAAATGCAAAGAGCATTATACTGGGAAAAAAAAGACAGCAAATTGATGTATGATGCCATGTTCATGTCATCTGGGAAGGAGGGTAGAGGTCAGGAAGATTCCCATCTGCGCTAATAGTAAGTGTTCATCCTAAGAGTAAAGAAAGTGAACAGCAAAGTAAAGGTTATATTACAGTTTTATATCTATCAATGTTGAATCCAATTCTGGACGGCAAAGCTCAAAATAACACACAATTCTGTGATATTTGGTCTTATTTATTTGATCTGTTGCTGTTTTTATTCAAAGTTGTCATGGTTTATACATGTGATCAAGCTTATACCTCAATTTGCCTCTGTTTTTCTCCCAGTCCCCTGAAACTGACAACTGTGCATGTCATTTCCACATCCAAACCCTGGAGCCATTTGTGGATGTTTTATTTGGGTTTGGGTCGTGTCGGCACTGAGATGAACTTCACAAATTCAACATTATATGGCTGTCGCCCAAAGTGGAGTCATTGCAGTGTGACAGCTTTTTCTTACCTGAATCTAAATAAAACTTCATATTCATCTTCTCAAATACGTGTAACTGAATATTCCTAAACTTGTAACGGTGACAGTTTAAATTTAAAAAACAGCTAGACGTTGTGAGTCCAGTGCTGGATCGAGTATCTAAGTCTATATCTAAAGGTAACAGTATTGGATCGTTAATAAAAAAAAAATAAAAAAAAGCCGCCCCTTTTTTTAGCCGCCCCTTTTATGTCAGGCAGAGTTAAGGCATTATTTACGCATAGTCATATAAATACAGCCTGTAAGAAAAATACAAGATTCCCAGTTGTAATTACGAGTTGGATTTTGAATGGTATTTACAGTTTGGAAGTTGGTACTTAAGGTAAATTTGTGAACTGATGAATTATGGCATGAACGCAGCTTAAGTGCAGGCAGCTAAATTCCCTAAGAGATAATCCATGGTGAGGCGGTCCATTATTTATGACTGACACAGAGGTGAATATTTTTTGGAGACAGACCACCTTATGGATTATGAGGGATGAAAAATGACAAAACAATAAATAAATGAATAAATAAATAAATACGCATATAAATATATAAATGCATAAATAATTAAATTAATAAATATTTCTACATTTATTTATTTATTTATTTCTGTTTTTATTCATGCATTTATTTATTTATTTGTGTATTTATACATTTATGCATGTATTTATTTATTTATTTTTACATTTATTTATTTATATATTTATTTATTTCTACATTTATTTTTTCATTTGTGTATTTATATATTTATTTTTACATTTATTTATTTATACTTTTATTTATTTCTACATTTATTCATTTATTTATTCCTTCTTTTATTTCTACATTTATTTATTTATTCCTACATTTATTTCTGTATTTCTACATTTCCACATTTATTTATTTCTGTATTTCTGTGTCATATGTTAATAAGGTGGGCGGTTCTTACATTAGTCTGAAGCACGATTGGTCAACTGAGCGAATCAGACAGAAGCAAACGATTCATGCATGGATGAACCATGAAACTGGAAGTAGTCGGTGGGTGCATGATTTACCACATCATTCGCCAGTGACCTTAAATCACTGACGATGGCTCTCAAAACACTTTCCATTGCGTTTTACGCAGTAGCTAGTAGGGCATTAATGTAAACATCGACCCGTCGAAAGTCGAAGAAACACACACACACCCACACACACACCCCCACACACACGGTCGGCGCTCCACTACAGCCTCCTCACCCCCCCAGTCGCCCGGTCGGCGCTCCACTACAACCCCTCCCTCCCTCCGGTTGGAGCCCCGCTAGCCCCCGCAAAAATCTCCCGGTGTTGACGGGTCGACGTAACGTCAACGACATTGAAAAGTCGGCGTGAAAAAGTCTGGCGTTGTTAATGCCCTATTAGCTAGCTGGTCCACTGCTACCCACTACTACTGCCAGTCCAGGCAGTAGCAGTGGATAGGATCACACCCACAAACCAATCGTGCTTAAGACTAATGTAAGAACCG
Organism: Myripristis murdjan; assembly: GCF_902150065.1. Classification (NCBI taxonomy): domain Eukaryota; kingdom Metazoa; phylum Chordata; class Actinopteri; order Holocentriformes; family Holocentridae; genus Myripristis; species Myripristis murdjan. Next base: position 26,278,975 of record NC_044001.1, read on the forward strand.
CCCACCTTATTAACATACGACACAGAAATACAGAAATAAGTAAATGTGGAAATGTAGAAATACAGAAATAAATGTAGGAATAAATAAATAAATGTAGAAATAAAAGAAGGAATAAATAAATGAATAAATGTAGAAATAAATAAAAGTATAAATAAATAAATGTAAAAATAAATATAAATACACAAATGAAAAAATAAATGTAGAAATAAATAAATATATAAATAAATAAATGTAAAAATAAATAAATACATGCATAAATGTATAAATACACAAATAAATAAATAAATGCATGAATAAAAACAGAAATAAATAAATAAATAAATGTAGAAATATTTATTAATTTAATTATTTATGCATTTATATATTTATATGCATATTTATTTATTTATTCATTTATTTATTGTTTTGTCATTTTTCGTCCCTCATAATGGATTATCCCACTTACTACAGTTTGTATAGTGGTCTACATAAAAACACAACAATAGTAAAAGTAAAGAAATTGCAATGACTTTTTTGAGGGTGGGCAGTGCCATCCTGTTTACGTCTCAAGGCCAGGAAGCCAGCTGGGAGAAGAACCGCCGTGATATTGTTTTGAAGCTGGATGTCACCAGTCAGCCACTGAACTGACTCATGCCTGTGTGTGTAGCTGGCCCGCTAATCCTCAACACACAGCAGCAAGACTTTCTTTGCTGAAGTGCATTAATGTTGAATGAACAAGTACGGTGACAAGGTCACAGTCTGACAACAACCTCGACAGTCTGTTATTCAGAAATAACAAACCTCAGAATGCTTTAACTGAACGTTTTGGGCAATATACCTTTTTTAGGACTTCCCCAGACTGAGGCAAGATGTTCAAGACCATTTTCACCTCTGGATGTCCAGTGGTTCGCTTCCTGAGGGTAGCATTTTGTGTTAGCTTAGCATAAAGACTATATGTATATGGGAGTTGTTAGCCCAGCTCCATCAAAGTAAAAAATGAAGCTGATAACATAAGCTATCTGATAAAGTAATTCTGTTACTTTCTTCATATTCAATGGTTAGACGGAGGTCTGTTTGCATTCATTGGATATTAACTGTAGTTAGCCTCAGGGGCGCCGTAAATGGGGGAAAAGTTAGGACAATTCCAAGGGCCCAAAAGGGGACCCAAAAAATAGGTAAAAAACTAATATAAAATTATTAAACCATCATCGAGTAAATTTATTTATTTTTTTTTCATGGGGCCCAAAATTCCTGGCGGCACCCCTGGTTAGCCTACATCCATGAGTTTATTCAAAATCAGCATCAGCCCTCCTGCTTGTGTCACGGTGTTGGGGGAAGGGATACCATAGATCGAAAATTGATGGTACTTGCCACAGCTGGAGACACACTGAAGCATTCAATTAGCAGCATTGTAATTAGAACTTATTGAAAACCAATCCAGTAAATCGCTCCTCTGTGTGATCAGAACGGAAATTATATTATAGTTATCTATTAACTCTGTCTTTGAAATAGTAGAGATGGGATGTGAGATTTTCTTTTAAAGGTTATTGGCAGCACCCCAGCCAGGCAGACCAGCAGGACGCCCGGAGGGAATGGGATTTTAACAAGAGTTAGTTTGTTAGAGGCTCGATTGAAGCCTTAACCACTGCAAACATCTCATGGCCTTGCCACAGATTTGCTGTGGCTTGCTGTGGTCAACTCAAATGATAAAAACACTGTGGGGAACGTACTATTGGCAGTTTTTACCTCTACTGATAAAAAGCTGTTACAAGTTGTAACAACGGGTATATAAAGTGCTCTTTTTTTCTTCTTCTTCTTCTTTACTTCCTCTTCTACATTTTTTCATTCTTTTCTTCTTCTTCTACATTTTCTCATGAAATTGAATAAATGATGATTGAAACCTGGCTAGATGTATACATTTTAAAAATATATAGAATTTTTAAAACTTATATTTCTCTATCAGTTTTCTCAATACAAGTTTTGGGGCTGTTTAAAGTTCAGAGGACCACAGTAGAATGGGTGAAATTTGGAACAGTGGAGTTGGGGGTGGGCGTGGTCATGTGGCCATGGTGGGTGTGGCCTCCAGTACTCCAGGCTCCTGCCGGGCACTACTGAAGTTCATGTATATGAATATTTGAATGAGCTGTATGAACAAATCAGTACAGAGTCCAACGGAAGAAATCTCATATTTTTGTGCAAATTGTGCACTCTGGGTCTGAAAAACAAGTCAGAACATCAGCCACATCGGCATCAAATTTGAAAAGACACATCGAGCTGAAGCATCCGTCCAGTCTTGGGAAATATTTATGAGTGAATGACGATCATTGACAAAGAGTACAACCACACCCAATCTGTTTTGACTTGTCCTGATATATGACATATTGTTTGATGGAAAAACATACTCAGTTGGGGAGGTGGGCAGTGGAGATGATTGGGGGCCGGGGACAGATGGAGGAAGTTCTACTGAAAAAGAATAGCTCGGAGCAGCTCACTGAAACATTCATTTAATTATTTAAGAGAAAAAAAAAAAAGACGTGAAATAGATTTTTGGGACTGTGACCTTCAAATTCAAAACTGAACTATGTGAACTAAATTGTGAACTAGTTCATTATAATCTTTGTGAACTGAACTTTGAGCTAGTTCTTGTGAAGTGTCAGTTTCTACAACACTGGCCATGATAAGGAAACCCTACATGAAAGAGACAGTGCAGAGGATGCAGAGGGCCTGGCTCAAAGAGGCACTATCAAGATGGAGAGGGAAATCACAAACACAGATAAGGAGACAGAAGTGAGGGAGATAATGAATAATGCCGGTGGCCAGGCATAAATCCATCATTAAAGTTGTGAACACTTCTGAAGAGTCATCCCCTCACATCTCAGCGTGGTGCTGCAGGGTAAACATGGCAACCCCACGCTGATGAGAAACACACCACTTATGTGAGCATCTATTGGCCAACCACTGACAGGAGGTGCAAGGTCGCGAGGGCCAGCAGTGGATGGTGGGCCAAAATGATCAATTCTAATTGCTTGTTAACTTGAAAAATAAAACATGATAAATGAACCAGATTTAATATACCATTTTTTTTCAGTGGCAGGTAAAAATATGTAATTAATGCAAATACCTCTGTGAATTAAATACTTTTGCTGCAAAAAAAATGCATACAGCAAGCCATTGATTAGTAATAATATGATGAATATGAGGCAGATATGATATTGGAGATGTGTAAAACAGAAAGTGTACACATTTCTATGCATGTCAAAATATAAATATATATACTATATTGACAAATGTATTGGGCCACACCTCTTAATCACTGAATTCAGGTGTTTCATTCAGTCGCATTGCCACAGGTGTCCAGCAGCTAGCCATGCAGTCTGCCTTTACAAACATTCATGAAAGAATGGCTCATTCTAAAGAGCTCACTGAGTTCCAGCATGCTGCTGTAATAGTAATGTAACAGGATGCCACCGCTGCAACAAGTCAGCTGGTGAAGTTTCTTCCCTCCTGAATATTCCACCATCAGCTGGAAGTGGGATTATTGCAAAGTGGAAGCGTTTAGGAACCACAGCGACTCAGCCACCAGGTGGCAGCACCACGTAAAGTTACAGAGCGGGGTCGCCGAGTGCTGAATCTCATAGTGCGTAAAAGTGGCCAACGCTCTGCTGACTCAGTAACTGCAGAGCTCCAAACCTCCTCTGACATCAACATCAGCACAAAAAAACATCAGTGGTCTCGTGTCTCCTTCAAGCTTGGTTCCTCTGGGAGCCTGAGGGTTCTGCACAGTATCTCAGCTGTTCCAAGGACCACGCTCTTCTGGACAGAGATCTCAGATGTTGTTCCTGGAATCTGCTGGAGCCACTCTCCCAGTTTGGGGGTCACAGCCCCAAGAGCTCTTATTAGCACCGGCACCACTGTTGCCTTCACTTCTCTGATCTTCTCTAGCTCTTCTCTCAGCCCTTTGTATTTTTCCAGCCTCTCGTGTTCCTTCTTGCTGATGTTGCTGTCGCTCGGGATCATTACATTTATCACTACTGCCTTCTTCTGCTGTTTGTTGACCACCACAATGTATACTGTTATATATATATATATACACTACTCACAAGAAGTTAGGGATATTCGGCTTTCGGGTGAAATTTCAGGATGAACCTAAAATGCATTATAACCTTTACAGGTGAACTTAATGTGACCTTATGTAAACTTTTGAATGCACATGTCCAACTGTTCAGTGTTTCAGTACTTTTTGCACAAGTTGCTGTTCTCTAACAAGGAGTTTAATGGCAAAATTCACATCAGGTGTTTGATGCTCCAGCTCATCGAGGTCGTATCATTAGGGAATGGCTGCTGGAGACTGGGGTACCTCAGATGGAGTGGCCTGCACTTTCTCCAGACCTGCATCCCATAGAAAACCTATGGGATCAGCTGAGTCGCCGTGTAGAGGCTCGGAGCTCTGTACCCCAGAACCTCAATGTCCCTTCAAGAAGAGTGGGATGCCATGCCTCAGCAGACAATAAGTCGACTTGTGAACAGCATGAGACGTCGTTGTCAAGCTGTAATTGATGCTCAAGGGCACATGACAAGTTATTGACACTGACATTTTGTGTTGTGGTATATCCACCACTGTTGTTGGATTTTGTTTCAAGAAATTGTTTGAGATGAGGAAATCACCAGTGCATGCTTCTACTTAAATGCCCTACTTTCATGATATAATATCACTGTACTTTTTATATTTTCCATAAATTTCACCCAAAAGCCACACCACTATATGTATAGACAGATAGATAGATATAGATAGATATAGCATATGATTTGAGTATAATTTGAGTATTAATTATATCATTCTAACTATATGTATTTGCTTTAATTACTTTGACTACTTTGCCATATAATTAAAAAAGGTAAGATGAGACGGCTCCACACACAGTAAGGTGTGATGCCCCCAACTGCTTCACACTTTAAAGAGTCTCCCCAGTAAGGTTGTTTTCACACCGATAGCACCTTTGTTGTGCTTAAAATAAGTGGAACAGGTGATACTTTGTTGCATTGTTATTTTGGTTTGGTTTGAAGCTCCATCAGCAGCTTTGGCAGTTCTTCATTATTGCAGTGCTCGTTTGGGCCAAAGACAATGTATTTCCCTGTTGCTCCATGTAACCCTTCAGTTCATTGTGTTCCTGTGTTGCTAACAGCTAGTTGCTAATGGAAGTGAGTTATTTTTTGTCCATAATGCGCATATGAACTACAGGAGCTGCTTCAGCCCAAAAAGCACAATTCTTTTTGTAGTTGGGAATCTTTGTCAGTTCAAGACCATTTCCTCAACAAGGTCTCCGTCCACTTGTTATGATCTGATCTGAGTGTGACTGCTGGTTTCACACCTGCCCAAATGAACCACACCAAAGAGGAAAACACACCAGGGTTCAATTCAGTCAGTCTTCAATGAGCCAGAGGTGCAACATGCCTGACAATGTTTCAGCCTTTGGAGGGCAGCGCAGCAAAATGTTTTGCAAGTGTCAAGTTATGATTTCATAATATGTGCAGCCTCCCCACTTGAAAGAGATTGGTGCATCTATCCGAAGGTTTTTAACTGGATTCCACTCAAGCAAGCATTAAACATCAGTGCCTTGACCAACAAAACCATAATGTGCGTCAAACACACTCAATCAACACCTTATCATCACTTTTCCCCAAGCTTCTACTTGACAAGCATTATTAGAGTAAATAGACAAACCATATATATTACATGCATGAATATTAGAAAATAGTGTTTGACCCCGTGGGACAAAGCTAGCACGAATAAACACAAACTAGCCCAGCAGCAGCGATCCCTGCCAGGTTTTATATATCTATGTCTATCTACATCTATACCTATAATAGATAGATAGATAGAGATATATATCCCATTTTAATTTCCAAAGTTTTGTCATTTCTCTGTAGGTCCCAAGAAACTCCAGCAAGTGAGTACACTCCTTAAAACAAAAGGTAAATCCCAAATGTTCAACAAATGAGCATCCAAAACTTTACAGCAACATCTAAATGAGACGTACTCACACATGTATCTGATGACCATTTTCACCTATGAATCTATGAATGTTATGACTCTGTGTTGAAAAACTAGCACATTTATCAATAAGCTAAGCAACAGCACCAGCTTTGGGTTATCAGTAAGAACTGTTGTGATACTTAGTTAATCTGTTGTGGGCTGAAGTCGATTGCCTGCTGCAACACACTGAGCACCGGATGTAAGAACTGTAGGCTATTACATTTTATCAGCTTCCCCAGTTGTTTGTTTGGACTTACTAGCCTGTGTGTTAGTCACTCAGGCTTGAAAATGGATGGCTGGATGAATGGATTACTAAAATATGCATGAAAAACTTGTAAATTTATTCAGTCCGAACATTTCAGTCTCCTGGATGATCTCTTTTTGTGATGTTAATATAGTCGACATTTGAATTCACTTGGGGTGTTACGGAGAAATATTTCAGACACCTTGGAGAGCTCCAAGACTGTCAAGTGACAACATGCGCGCACATGAGCTTGTTACTGTGGCGCGCACACACACACACACACACACACACACACACAGAAATAGACATACACACACACCAGCTACATAAAAACAGGAACATGTATTTTTAACCAAACTAATCTCAACAGTTCCTCTCTTAAAAGGAAAATATATTGATATGCTAAGCGTAACATCTTAGCAACTCCAGTCTTTTCTCGTCTGTTTCTGACAGCACTTGAAAGTGGCGTAAACAGCCGTGTCCCACTTCAGGGGCCGCCTCCTTTGAAAGTTGCGTTTCAAGACCATTGTCTTCGTCACTCACCAGGGCTGTCTCAACTGAAAGCCTTAGCCCACATACACAGCCTTTGTTTTGCAGAATTTGAAGGGCACAGCTGGTTTACCCTTTGCTGTCCTCCATTTTGCAAAATCCATTTCGCATTTCGAGATTGGAAAGCTACGCTGTCGCCAAGTGAAAAAGTTAGGTAGAAGGTATGCGATAATACAGTGAGAGTCCTGAGTAGATCATTCAACACCCTAAAAACTGCCTGTTCCTTGAAATGAAATAGGTTTTGTAGATTTGTGAATATGAAAAATATGTAATACAATTATCCATTCAGCATTGTAGTTATAATACAGTGTCAAGGGTACTGCCCCTGTGACAAGTCACTGTACCCCTAGGTGTAATTTTGTGCTTTATTTTCTGAGAGTGCTCGGTAGGTAGCATGAGCTGTGATAACCATCATCATTAAACACCCAAGGAAAACTATCTCACAGTGCTGAACACACTGCTTGATTGACAGGTGTGCTCTGGGATGTTCAGTGTAGAAACACCACAGCAAGAAAATTTTGGAATGGGATAAAACCTCCTCGGCAAGATTATTATTTTTTAATCTTTTCCAGAAATAGATCTCGACTGATAAACTTGTTGACCTCTAAAGTGAATCATGTAATTATGTCGAATAGTACATCAGACATGCCTGTAACAGTGTTAATTCAGTGTTAAAGTCACAGTGGGACTTAATAAAGATAAGATACAGTTACATAAATCTACACTGTAAATTGCACCTGTGGATATCTTCAATATTGAAATGTAAGAGGAGCAGGACACACGATAAGATTTAATTCATATCCCATCATCTCTCTCTCTCTCTCTCTCTCTCTCTCTCTCTCTCACACACACACACACACACACACACACACACACACGCAGACACTAAAATCTCAGCATAATTATCATGCCTTTCCCTTTCTCTGTCACCTTCTCTGCATAATCCTTACTCCTGTCTACTGATCTGAATTAATTACTGCTCTAATAGCCTAAAAATATATGTGAGGAAGTGTGTGTGTGTGTGTGTGTGTGTGTGTCTGTGTGCACGCATGCGAACCTTGAGCTACCCTTAATGAAGGCGGCCTTGCCACAGGATGAAGGGTAACTGCAACAGTAAAAGCTTTTTTTAACTTTTGCACATAAAAGTGTCAACTATTTTTTTGCTTCTTGAATGCATCACTGCTGTTGGATATGAAAAGTGCATTTTGAACAAGGCAACTTTTGTCTTAAGAAAAGTTTGGAAATCTTCTTTTTTGGTATCGCTCTGTGTTTACTGTGCTCATTTTGGTCAGCGATCCTTTCCCATTACCACTTACAAGGCTGAATATGTTACTGTCCCAGGACTCCATTTGTCTCTCTTGAATGAACTGGCAAAGACCCAGCCCACTGACTGATACAAGTCCATACCCATTAGCTTATGTCCCTCCTTAAATGCCATTACTTGCAGTACCTAGAACTGTGTTGTGAAAAGATAAATTTGTTTTTTCATTAAAAACCTTACCTTACCTATTCTTAGTAGCAAGAATCTGAGAACAAACACTGCTTTAACACAAGAAATGGAAAAGTTTCTCTTCTCATTTCCACTCGTCCTCCTCTCCGATGACTGACGCTCCAAAAGACACAAGCTATTTTGCTCGCTCCAAATGACGAGGAGCCATTTAAGTAATGAAAGAGAGAGAAGATTGAAGATTTAAATTAAACAGTCACGCCAATTGGCCGCTGTTCAAGGTCTCTAAAGAAGTGAAAATCAGATCAGCTTTTGAAAGCACTGACACTGGCTCATGAAATGATTGAATCCAACACATGATGGCACTTTTGTGAAAACGAGATGTAAGCAGCTTAAAGCCTCGAGAAAGTGGATTTGACTGGCCTTTATTTTCTCCTGATTTCAAAGTTGAGCGGGCCCGTCTTTTCACCGACGTTCGCCACAGTTAGAAAGACCAGCAAGGCCATTGTTTTCTCCTTAACTCCAATCAGGGTGGGGAGTATGTGGATTTTCAGGTTCATCGGGAATCCCTTATTTGGGGCAAATTAACCTGCAATACATGAAGCGTAAACAATCCCTCATAGATAAGCTGACTAGCACAAAAAAAAAAAAAAAAAAAAAAAGAAGTTGTGCTTTGATGTTGCTGAAACAGTAGAGGAGCAGGAGAACACAGCAAATGGAGCATGGAATTATAAAGTTGTGAATGAGAGCAATGTGAGCAGAGCACACTGATACTTGAGTGATAAGCTCTGAGAATAGCCACTTAAAATGTCTCTATAGCAATTACACAAAATTAATGTTGAACTCAGTAGACCTTTCTCACAGCAGCCATTTTGACATGAATAAGTAAACACAGATTCTACTAATTATACTAATTAAGGTTCTGTTCCATTGAGGTGTAACAGAGCCAGGGTCCTGATGATATTCATGCTGGCCCACTGGAAAGACTAAAACTTTTACCATCTTCATTGAATTCCAACAAGTTAAAAAAAACAGTGGCTATTGAGAAATCATTCTCTGACTTCATTTTTTAAAGCTACTGATTAATGTAATAATGAATTCATTTGTGCTCCTCATTTAAGTTTAGGATTGACTTTTGTGCACCGATCAATCGTAAATTTAAATGAGGAGCTCAGTCCCAGATCAAATTTATGTTGAAGCGCCTTGATATCTGCACCAAAGTATTGTCCTCAGCGATTGTAATGTTTTGTAAATTTGCATTTCTTTGTTTCTTGTCCTAATTTCTTTGCTGATATGTGTTGCTACAAGTGGTGCTGCTGCTGATGCATGAAAAATTTCAATAAAGTATAATCAGTCAATCAACTGTCAGCTGTTTTGACACGTAATAGCAGGTAAACACAGGTGTTACAGATTACATTAATTGAAGTTCCGTTAAATTTAAGTGGAGCAGAGTCCTTCCAATCAACCAAAATGCAAAATACTAGGGACCTGGCTCTAACCTGAATGGAACAGGACTTTAAATAATGTTATTAGTAACAACAGTGTTTACTCTGCTATTGCATGTCAGAGTGGCTGCTGTGAAAAGGATCTATTGGTTTCAAAAGGGCTTTGCACACAACCAAGGATTGGGTGGCAGAATTTTCTCAACCCACAGAATAATCTTGTAATGCTTAAACTTGTGTGAAAATCATCAAAACCAAACTGGAAAAGGGAGCTAAGAGGTTTTCACATCACAGCAGTCATATGGTAAAGATGTCTGCAGCCACTTTCAACCTGCTCAAGCTTTGGGGTTCTGCGCAACTTGAGAAGAGCTGAAAAGTAGGCTATTGGTTTGAGCTCAATTAGCAGTGAGTTCACTTTGCAAATATTTCAAGTGATGGTTTAGAGTTTTACAAATATAGTGGTATTTGCTGGTGCATGCAAGTGTAATGCATCTACCAATTATGGTTCATTAATTCCTTCCCCATCACGAGAACAAGAGCTTCACTGTGAGCGTTACTTCACCCAAATGAATGAAGTGGATAGAGAGCAGAAAACAACATGATTTTGAGTGGTGACACAAAGCTGAAAATTTGTTTTGAAGGAAGTGCAACGACCCACATTTGTTTTGGTTTTGCTTTAACCACTCTTTTCTATGCCCTGGTGTCCAGAATGGCAGAAGTATTTTACATCAGAAAATAGTATGTAATAGTATTAAATGCGCATAGACCACCAAATACCAAAGACTAGCAATTTAACAAATGAAATGGGTGGTGTGTTTATTGAAGCAATAGCAGCAGTTCTCTCAGTGGATCAGTGTGATTTGATCAGTCTTCACAGTGCAAAGTGACAGCATCACTTTGAATCATGTATAAGGTCATATATATCATAATCATAGTCCATGATTATGTATCACCTTTGCTTTGTCCTGGGTGGAAGCTCCTTGAAATAAGGTGAAAACCCACGTAATGAACGCCATTGAAAGGGCAACTTCAGTCTCTCCTACATTCACCGTTGAATAACAGATCTCGCATTTGCATGAAATAACACTGCTGGGATTTCACTCCCAAGTCGCAGAACACTGGGACCAACGAGGTAATTTACATGGTATTTCCATAGGATTATCATCTATATGTTGGAAAACAGGCAGCTCATTGACATACCCTTCAAACGATTGACGAGAGGGTTATACTAACACAAGAAACAATGAAAAAAATACAGAAAGAAAGAAATACTAATGATGTCCATTGGGAAATTGAGGTCGCTGTAGTAGTGGACATTAACTGTGTGCAGCAAAGAATAAGGATAGTAATGTAGCATGGATTTCTCTGTGGAGGAGAACAAGACCCTTTGGTGGAATCAAGATGTCCAAAGACTACCGAAGGTCATGTATCAGGGCTACCCGTTATGGAGGGTTAAAGGAAGAGTGAATAAAATCTAGGGTAATAATTGCCCATTCAGCCCCATTGTACTCAAGACCGGCCCAGAATGGACCTTTCTGTGTCATTTTTGTGTTTTATAAACTTTGGGCCAGCAAGTCTTTTCAGACTGTAACAGCAATTAGGGTGCTAAATAAACTTGAACTTTTTTTTTCTTGTAATTCCCAAGCACAAGTTGTATCCTTTGACTAATAATCTCATGTCAAGGGACCTACATTGCTCGACAGCTCAAAAGTGTCAGTAACTTTAACTGACTGGAGAACAAAACAAAGTGAAAAAAGCAAAACAAGCTTAGTGACTTTATCTATTTGTGCCTTTGAGCATAATATCTGAACTGTTTTGTTTGTGTGTGTGTGTGTGTGTGTATGTGTGCATAGACACTGTTGAGTTCATAAATGAATAATTTATTTCCCCACTAAGCAAAATTTGTTGCTCTTTATATTTCTCAGCAACACAATCTTGTAAATATCATGGAAGCGGCCCTCTCATATTAAGAACTGATTAATTATTCAGCTTTTCGTTTATTTAGTTGTGTTGATTCATCCTAGCAAGCCTCTCATTTCCAGAATTCATATCTGCTATTTGTGTAAGCCCTCAGCATCCAATGTATTTTTCTGGGCTTGTTAGTTAAATAAATAAATTTCAGTTCATTATTGCATGATTGGGAGTTAGCAATTTGTTAGATTGTATAAAAGGGGGAGGTTTTTTTGTCTGCTCTTCAGGCTCGGGAAGTTATAATATATCCATATTTCATCTTAATTGGATCATTTTTAGCATACAGAGAGAACTTGCATCTTTGCAGAGCCTAAATGATGTGCAAACAGGCATGCAAGCTCATGTGCAGCACCGTGGTCAGACTGCAGGGCCAGATCACTGTCGCACTGGCAAAAGCTTGGCATTCTGTGGCTTGCTCAACAGCACTTCAGCAGTGACAACACTTTGGAATTAGAAGGTGGAGTCTACAATTGTTTGGTGTAACGGTAAATAGCAACAGCTCCTCTCAGCACTAACCCTAACCCTAACCCTAACAGGTAAGGCATATTTTACTTGGGGCTATAGACTCATGATTGTGGATCACTTTGGTTTGAATTACATTAGATGTAGGTAAATATCATTTTGTGGCTATTTCAACTTGAAACCCCCAACAGTATGCTGTATGAACACACGTCCTGTCATCTTATATCCCGCTTAGCAGACTGACATTTGAGTTCTGTCCAGCTAACAGAAAGGCAGAGGCCTGCAAAACAAATGGGGGCCTCCACCACCATCTCTGAAAGAGGAAGAAGAGCTGGCCCTGAGTCCTTGCAGTTGTGAGTACGCAATACTTTTGTCAAATACAGTAGTTTTAAGTTCACTGAAACAGAATGCTTGTCATCATCACAGGAAAATGATGATGATGAAGATATGTCTTCTGCTGCCACAGAAAGGGATTCAGAGATGCCTGCAGAGGAATACATTTTAAAATTATGTATGGCTGCTACAGGTAATTCTCCATTTAAGGATTCAAGGATTCAAGGATTCTTTATTGTCATACGAACAACATATGCATGCACATGAAGAGGTACGAAATTAAGCTCTGAGGCCTGGTCAAGCCAATAAAACAATACAATGAAATTAAACACAATATTCAAATATAAAAATATAGTATAAAAACAGTATTAAAATGTGCGATAAATAGTAGTATTTACATTAAATATAGTTATTCGTTTTTTATTTTTATATTCTTGTGTAGAATTTTGAATTTGAAATGTGCACTGTGGTGAAGTGATGAAAATAAATAATGAATAGATAAATAACTTACACATTCTTATCTTTTTTAACAGAGCATGACTGGGCATTGCAAGGAGGAGGGTCCATCCGCCTCCATAGCACAGATTAATGCTGTGAGGTGTTCAGTAAATGCCAGATTAATTCTGCTTGTGGAGCTGTAGAATGCAGTGTCATCCTTATATTTTCCCATTTGCCAGATAAAGGAGTTGTGCAAAATGCATCTCATCAAGAAAATGGCAAAAACTGACCAAACTGACTGCTGCGGCAGATTAGAAAGTCAGATCTTAAAATTGAATTACTGGACTGTCAGTCAGAAATAAAGAAGACTAAATGAAATGTGAATGATAGTCTTTTTTTTTTTTTACTTCTGGGGGTGGCAGGAGCTTAATCTATGGAGTGACTCTGGCAAATTATGTCTTGGACAGCTCTTCCATCCCGTACACCTGCAGGGTGGATAGAATGGTCTTCCTCAGGGTCATTCATTTGTGTGGCAGGGTGTTGCTCTCCTCTGGACCCAGGCTTTGAGCATGCCTATTGTCATATCAACCTGTGTTACACCCCTATGCATCCCCCACTGACTTTGGGATGCAAGAGTCTTTCAGTGGTACATGGGCTAAATTGGGATAAAGGCATAAACGCATGGAGCTTGTCTCCGGGGGTTCGCATTCTTACCAAGCTCTCAAGGTAAGCTCTCATGTGCTTTTCCTTTATACTCAATCCCTTAGATTGTTGGGCTCCACTTTATGTCACAGCCCATGAGCCAAGGTCATAATACCTGGGCTCTAGACGTGAAGAAGGCCCACTGAAATCCTTTTGGAGGCCTGGGTCAGGGTAAAGGGTCAACAGCATGGGTACACTCTGTCCCCAAGCAGGAGGCCATCAAACTCTCCTGTAATTATATATTGAATACTTATTGATTGTGTTGAAAGAGGGAGACAAGGGAAAAATACCTTACTTACCATGTGTTGATCTATTGCTAAGGGTACATTCGCGATACATTCATGAGTCATGCACAGAGCCGGTCCATTTGGCCTCAACATTCATGCTGCGTCACATATGATCCTTACAGAGCAGAGGATGAGAGATATTAGTTGCAGTATATTGTGACGTATAGTCTTTGGCATTGTACGACAGAAGTCACTGCACATTAATGCTGTGGGAAGACTTTCTGTTCCACATAATCTCCCTCCTTCATTAACTGAAGTAGCAGTGATAGGGATGTGTGTTCCATCAATACAGCCTGTCACAGGGAGAAACCCTGCAAAATAAAAACTAATTACTGATCCCAGTCTGAGGTCACAGCAGAAGGCTGTTAACAGAATATAATTGAAAATATCACCCTTACCTTCAACTGAATGATTTGTACATCAGTCACCTGCAGTCCATTAGAATTCCTTGTTGATGGTTCCTACAGGCTTGAGCCCAGGGAACACTATAATGTGCAGAGGACATTGAAGTGCAAAGAACACTTTTCTTGACGCTCTCCAAACACTTGCTTTCCTGATATGTTCTGTTTCGGCAAATTTAAGAGGAAAACATTGGCAAAAAAAAACGTAGAGCAACACAAAGATTTTGCTCTGATCTGAGATTCGTCCATTGGTGGGTAATATTGACATAAGGCCACAGAGTGTGGTTCAGATAAATGATAGTAGGACAAAAAAGATAAAGGTGTTAGGCTATGCAAATTAATTCGACTCCAACATCAAAGAGGAAAGGACTTAAATGAAATGTTTTGAACCATCAGTGATTACTTTGCCCTTTTCCATAGGAAGTAAAGGTGCTGGTTAATGAGAGACTGTTAAACTAAAAAATCATTGCACACCAGATGAATATGTGTTGTGGTTGTGGTTGTGGTTGTTCCCCTCAAATAGTTCTACAAACAAACTGCCCACTTCAGCTATACTGAGTTAATGTCTGCTTACAAATGCTCCCTGAGAGATGAGTATTAACAATACTTATCTTAATTTGCATAATGCTAGCCAGCTACAATCACTCAACAAAGTGAACGCTGCCATGGAGCACTGGAGTAATGGATGGATGATTTTAGTGTTCATTTTTCATCACTTAGCATCTAAGTTTGAACAATAAGCCATTCTCCATAAACTTGGTGTATTGCTTCAAGAGTCCAACATTAACCACCTTTGATGTGATTAAAGATTGAAGAACGTAGCCCAAGGGTGCTGTGAAGGCATTACAGAAGGCAGTATTCAGACTTTGTGGCGTCTTTTGGGACTGTAGCTGAATTATTCAGTTTTACACAACAGCGACAAATTTCCTTGAAAACCTGGAGACCAACACGACAGGACCAGAAGTCTCTTTGGGCTGAGCCTGAACACACAGCCAAATACCCACTACATCCCATGTCTCCCTGTGAGTCAACCTCATAATTTATATACTTTTATCTTGTAAGTCTTAACTTTTATTATCCAGACGTTTATGTTGTTTTATCTTGTGAAAGATGGTCTCGGCTTGAGGTAACATCTGTCCAGTGGCGGACAGATGTTACCTCAGGCGATATACCCAACCACCTGCAGCAAATAGTTAGGGGTGCACCATGCACTCCTTCTCTGTGTAACAGCAACAGAGATACTGTTCTCTCTCTCTCCTTCAAGGAGCGCAAGGTGGGGCTGAGTTTGTATGTTGGGGATGCACTCAAACACCAAGATGGGCGTGAGGAGTACAGTGAAACCACATTTAACAAAATAAAATGTAAGCAAATGCACCCTGCTATCCTTAACACACTTTTGAATAATATGGAAACATAAATCCAATCTTGCTTAGGGCATTATGATGACAGAGAAAGTCTTGTAGCCGATGGTTAAGGATGTTACAAAATCATTTTCCCCAGGTCTTATCTATTTCCATTTTTTAAATATCGGTACTATGATTCCTTTGCTCCAAATGTCAGCAAATTAACCACCACTCGTGAGTACAAATAATCTCAATATGGCAGTGGTAAATTTATGATTAGAGTATTTTGGTATTGCATTTAAAATGCCACCAGGACCATCAGCCACAGGTCTGGATGTTAGTCAGTCGTTCCTTCAGTGATTGGAGAGTCTTAGTGGTTCTGATTATCTTTTAGAGGACTCTAAGGTTTGTGACAAAGTTTGTTTGATGAAGTTCTTCCAAAAATAGTTTTAATAGTAATTGATAACATATAATTTTTTAGTATTTTAAAACATTGAAGATTAAGCTCATGGTTTAGGGCTCTTTGTGTTGTTTGTTAGTGTTTTTATTAATGTTTTGCAATTTTTTGGAAAATGTTTTTTTGTCAATCAACTTTTTGGTCCTTCGTATACTTTTTTCTAAACAGACATGTCCTCAACAGCCTTGTTTACATCTTCAGCACCCTTTTTGAATGCCAGTCGTGGACTTTGCAGTCTTTTTTGGAGGGCTGGGATTCCTGGGAACATCTCGCCTTGGGCAGCAAATAAGTTAGGTCAGCCCCTGCATCTATCTGTATTTATGCAATATGTTGCACTAAAACTAGTCTTGTTAGGCAAGTAGCAGAAAACTTGATGAACGTGATGGACATTCATGATATTGTCTCCATCCACATAAATGATGGAATAAGACATGCGTCTGTCACATGAATTAATGACTGCAGCTGCTGTCCATATCTCAGAGAACACAGACTCCCTGCCGCTTTCTCCTCAGCTATTGGATGGTACGAGGCGAAGTGTCATCTCCTGGGGTTTGGCAGCGGCTCCTCTCTGTATGAAACTTCTGTTCTAACTGCACGGCCTATTTTTGCTCAAATGAACATTCATGACCAGTGCTGCGGGTAACATGTTACTTTTTTCAATTCTCTAATCTGGTCTCACATACTTCTCACAATTACTGTTGGTGCTTTTTTATATAGCTTCATTGTTGTATTGTTCTTAGTGCAACTTTTAGAAAGAAATATAGAATCCTGTGGCATTTCTTGCAGACATCATGCCGCTAATGGGAACACAGCAAAGCAAGTTGAAGCCAGCCCAGCACTGCCACTTGAGTCACTGAAACTGAAGAATTTCTACTCCGCTATTTTGTATTTCTGGCATATTCATCTGTAAGTCCACCAGCACAAAACCTGTAGGCTCACTATTTGGCACCAAGGATGGCTGACTGATGTAGGGACAAGATAATATAAGATAAGCAACTAGCAAGAATTTTGACAGAATACATGCAGTGCAGCAGTAACTTGATCTTGCCAAGTAGTGACCTTGCATCAGTGTATAAAAAACGTTATAACTTGTTTACAATTATAATTAATTAATGATTTATAAAGTGTTTACAACCTAATTAGTAATCAAATTATAAACCATTCACCAAGCCTTCATAAGGTAGCACTGTAAAGTGATAACAATTTGAACTGAAATAAATGTAGGTGAGGCAGGTTACAGGAAAGTGGGTGCCCCAGAAAAGTAAACACAGTAACCCCTGGAATGCACTGAACTTCCCAGACTGATATGACAGACGATGATGAAATGACAGGGTAAGACTAGACGAGGGCAGAATTTTTTTTTTTTTTTCAGTAGAACTCTACACTGATACTTAGCAGAACACGTCTTTTACACTGAGATCTACTATACAGGACATACTATTTTTTTTTTTTAAATTATGAAATGGCATGTCAGCTAATTTCTTGTCTTATGACTTCTCTGGAACAGGAAAATCTAATTTGACAACTTATTTCCCTACAAAATAACAAGGTTAAATCCTCTAGGGGTGTGCAGAGGCACCACTATTTGTATTTGTATTTGTTTTAGGGCAAAATAATTCAGATTTGGATTCAGAAAAACAAATGGACATGGCTCAAACTAAAATCATTGGATTTTTAACTACAAAGAAACATTAAATGACTGAAATTCCTGCTTATTAAAGCTAATCTATGAATATGGATTTGGATTCAGGTGCATCCCTAGAGTGCTCACAGCCAGCTGTGGTGGAGGGAACTGTGGGCTCCATCAGCCACGATGGAAGTTTGGGTGGGGAGCCTGGCATGGAGGAGATCACAGCAGTGAGCCCAGAGTGCCCAGAGTGCAGCTGATTCAGCTCCTCTGGAGCGTCTGACCCCCCTGGTGAAGCTGCTGTGGTGCAGGACGACCTGACATCCTGCCTACGTGAGGACTCCAGCCTGGAGGAGGAAACAGCCGCAGGACGGGAAATTGACTCTGCTGATTCAGCTCGTCTAGAGCCCCTGACCCCCCTGAGGAAGCTGCTACGGTGCAGGATGACCTGATCTCCTGCCTGGGCGGCACCGAGGAAGACAAGCAGGAAGAATCCTGCCACACCACAGCAGGTAGGAGCTCCTCACTCTCGTGTGTGAGTCACCAGGCAGCTGGTTCAGGCTCTGACTTTACTCTTGGCTCTTTTATATTTCAGATAACAGAAAGACCAAGAAGGGAAGAATCCAAAGTTTGGAGCTCTGTGCTGCTGCTGTGTGGCCAACATCTGTGATTTCTGTTAGTAGAATAAATTGATTGATATATTCATTTAATGTTTATTAGTAGTCAGTGTTGATTACTATATGAGTTTACATAGAAACACATACAAAAGAACATGGTGATGGAACGAAGAATTCTCAAACTATATTATTCCTTCTGTTGTTCCCTCAGTATTTTCATGAAAAACTTTCATAAAGACTTTTGACTTCTTGTTTGAAGTAGCTATGAAGTAGTATATAGGCTGCAGGCTGCCAGCAAGAAGCTTCCAGAACACTGTAATGGGGGCAGCATGAAATAAGAAATTGCACCTCCAGCCGTAACGCATGCGCAAGCCCTTACATGTTCAAAGACTGCTGTAGTACTATGATGCTCTTTTTTTATGCCATATATGTGCATATACATGTAAATTACATTCCTGTCTCATCGTTTTAAGCCCGTGGTGTTTGCAAGAGGCACATCCTTATCCCAACTGTCTTTGATCTCATGAAAGATGCAGTACATATGACAACATATAACCTAAAATTAGCACACAGTAATAGTGCAGTGGTTAGTACAGCACTTGAAATCTGGTTTGATTCCCCACTTAATAGAGTTGAATCCACGGCAATATCAGTGTCTTGGACCGATAATCTGTGTAGTATCCCACTTTTTTTCCTCGACATATTGAATGTATACAGCTGTAGAATGCTTATTGTCTATATAAACAACTGATAATATAACTGCTGCAAATACCAGTGAAAAATGGTCTAAATGTGAATGCTCAATAGTCTACAAATAGTCAATTTTTACTTTTGAACCTGTTTTTAACGTCTTTTCCGTGGTGACCGTAGACATTTTTTTGATATGTGATTCTTGAGTAATACACATTGTGGTGATTATGCTTAAATTCATCAATAGCAAATGAGAAAGGACATAAACTTAAACAGTCATTTCTTGCTCCACGCACAGCGCAAGAGCAGAAAATAGACCGTCACTTGTAGCCGCACATGCTCAAGTCAATACTGCCAATTTGGCCCTGCGTCGGGCTTCCCTCCCCACGGAGAGTCAAAGTGGCTCACACAAAGTGGCAACACGCAAAGTGGCAATACAATTAGCCAGCCGCTCCACATAGCCCCAGCTGTTCAAGCTGAATTAACTGGACGAGGTGGGAAAGAGATGCTGGGGCTCACCACACCACATGAATCACACGCCCACAGATACCGCACACCGCACTCCACTTTGCACAATACTGACATATGTAGAACAAGGTATTTTTAAAGGTTTTTGATTTTTTTTTTTTTTTTTTTTTTTTAATTAAGTTTGGATTTTATATTAGGTGATATGTTGTAATTCAAAATATAATTAGGGACATCATTTTTACCATTAGCCTATTGCCTATTGTTTCTGCAACTTCGCAATGACCGATAATTCTGACTGGCCCTGACTGTCATACTTTTCAAATGTACTGAATATTGCACAGAAAGTAGCCTTATTTGCAGATAGGTTTACCAATCCACTATGTAGGATAAGTAAAACTAGCTGAAATTAGCTCTTTGTAGGTTTACATAAATACAGTAATATGTAATAGACTGGCAAAAAAAAAACAAAAAAAAAAAAACACTGAAGAGCAGTGCTGAAGATCTGGCTTTCTGGCTTTTAGCTTTTACCCAAATTAATTACCTCATAAACCCCTTAAAGTTCTCTGATATAATTCTGCTTGAGTCACTTTTGTGTTTTGTAGATTATGTTTGACTTGTTCCATTACACAAGGTAGATTAGGATTAACATTTAAAGGTGGGGTCACTGTATTTAGTGCCCCACCTGTTTGTATGACAGGTGGGTTTCCATCAGGCTACACCACCTACACATGCCCATACAGCTCCATAATGTACTACAATGTGTGTCTGCACTTTCTAGTACAGGCCAAATGTAGCTGACAATCACTTTATTAGTTATACTTTAGTTTCATTCATGTTTTCCCCCCACTTTAATCCATATATAATTGACCAATCAGAATCAAGGATGAAACATGTGTGTACCAAAAAAGTCCTATGTCGAACCATTCCTTTTAGTACTTTGTAAATGCATGGCTCTGTGTCCAGGACTCATACCACTAACTTAGAGCTGTATACTGTGGACAGAGTAAATGTTGGTGTTAATGTGTGTGTATGTGTATGAGGTGGTAAAAACACACATACACATTCACCCACTCTTTCCCTGTGTCTGTCTCTCACTCTCAGTGCCAGTGTCAAGAGTCAAGATGCCAGCCCTCACTGGCTGTGCCCTCGTGACTGACCGGTGACCTTCTCAGCCGCGAAGAACAAGAACAAACCATCATCCCAGCTGCCTCCCCTCCTTCTTCCCTCCCTAACACCCGTACTCTAAAGCCTGAGAATTTTGTCTTTGCTTCAGAGCCAAATCCAGCCTGTCAACAAGGCTCTGGAGTCTCTGCACGCACGCACACACACACAAACACACACACACACACACACACACACACACATATATATATATACAAACACACACACATCTCAAGAAATCATGCACTTCTTTTACAATCTCTCTGGTTGTACACAATGTTAAAAGTATTGCTTGGCTGTCAGCAACACTCACATACACACATAAAGACACAAATTCATAAACACATATTATGCGCCTAAATGACTCACACCCACCCACCCACACACACACACACACACACACACACACACACACACACACATATCAAAAAATCATACACTTATTTCACAATCTCACTGGCTGTACACATTGTTAAAATATTGCTTGGCCATCAACAAACACTCACACAGATACACACAAAGACACAAATTCATCAACACATGATGTGCCTAAATGACCTACACACACACACACACACACACACACACACACACATTCACATGCACCCAGGACCATTCCTTTCTCCATTTGAGCACTGAAGTGGCTGCAACGTCCCTGGTGAGTCTTAACAAGGTTTAATTAACCCCTGTCTCTTTTGGGGTTGGCCTCCAGTCCACACTGCAAACACACACACACACACACACACATATTGACAAGAAGCAGCATTGTTGTGACTGGAAAATCAGTGGCTCAAATCCCTAGATATAAAAATGTAGGTGGAGCCAGTTAATCACTATTGCTTTCCCTCCTCTTGACACTTGCAGCTGAAATGCCCCTCAGCAAGTCAATTAACCCCCAGCGGCTCCGGTGGCCTAAAGTATTGGTCGCACTACAAGCCCTCTGCTTTAAGCCCATGGAAGGGTAATTTCGTGACTGCACTTAAAAATATGAAATTTGTGGCGTTCAGTGCATCTGGAAAGCAAGCATTCGACTGCATTCCAATTCTTAGGATACAATAAACAAGAATATAACCAACATGTTTATCTCACCCGTGCAGCAGATGACAGGGCACGCACAAACATAATTTGACAATTTCAAGTATGACATCATGGCAGGTTAAAATAAATTAGTTAATGTTTACAATGAAGTAATTGTACAGCCGGTATTACAGTATTGAGTGTAGCTGTGAAGACAAATCAGGCTCCTTTGTTCACATTGTGTGTTGTATATGGTAACTGTAACAACAAATAATGTTACTTTTAACGGTGTGTGTTGTGTATATTGTGTATCTCACCATTAGCTAAATATTTGACCTCCTCAGTATTGGTGAATTTTGAATGTACAGATTTAGGATAAGCAGTAAAATCATGCAGTTTATGTGATGTGACAGGGAGAAGCCAATCAAACGCACCCCAAAGCTCCTGAGAAAATGAATCAGGATGCTTAATATAACCAGCAATTGACACATACACATTTATATGCATGTGAGTATTAAAGCAGCCAGTCCTGAGAAATAGCTTCCTTTAGATGAAGAAGAGAAAGTTAGAAGCCATTGTTGGATGCGCACAATAAAACACCCATTTGTTTTGTTAAGGTATGCCAATAAAGGAAAGTACCAAATGAGAGTTCAATGATCTCCGGAGGGAGGGGGCTTGAGTAGGGGTATTGGGTATTGGGAAGGATAGTGAGGCATGTAAACACCTTTTCCAATTCTCTTTTTATCTGTGGAATCTGCTTCAAAGGCAAACCTCAGCATATTCTGCTGTTGGGATATGAAGATGCAAATAAACTCTTTCTCCACAATATGAAATATGAAAGCACCATATCAGTCGTATTTTTACTCATCATCATTACTGATTATCTCTGTCCATCACAAACACAGGTTGGTGTATGGAATATGCTTTGGTAATTTGCTGCAGTAATATACCCCAATTCACTCCCATTTGTGTTAAATAAAATATGGAAAACTGCTTTGTGAAATTTAAACGTTGTTTGGCTTTCTATTTGTGAATACTCGACCGCCAATTTGCACACTAGAAAGGACCTATTTCTTTCAGACACAGTACAGTATTTTGGCCATCAGGGGCAGTGCTGAGCACTTGCTAAACTGAGTACAATATATGATGGCTAATAGGGCTAAATGCTATAAACTTCATTCAATTGATTCCAAGTAATTACCAGTAACTGGACTATTTCTGCCATTGTTACACGGCCCAATATTTGTAATGAGTACATAATTATAAGCTGACGTAAAATCGGTGGTAAAATCCTCAGTGTTTTGAGTTTTCATTCATCTGAGCAGACAGAAATTTGTATCATCTTTGCCACTGTGTGGTTATTTTAACCAACTTACAGTTGATTAAAATAGTGATTTTCTTGAAAAATCCCATCCCATTGACCACTGCTCATTTGACTTGATTTTTTATCCCAGTTTCAGTGCTCTATATTGCCCCCTGGAGGTGGCCTTACATATGCTTTTAAGCAGAATATATCCATATGTAGACCATCTCTGCCTAAACTAAGCATAGCAGCTACATGTTTTGAATGCAAAATATGTTTCCTATTAGTGCTCAAAACTCAAGTGATTATAATAGAGGTGAACTAAAACTAAAAGATGTTTGTCCTCCTCAAGTGTGAAGTGCAGCTGTGTGCATTGCTACCAACAGTTAGAGCATGAGCTCAAAGGTCACAAGGAGCGTTACATCATCCTCATTTCCATACCCCTAATTATCATTAAATAGCTAACCTGAAACAAAATAGGATATTTTATTATGCAGACAGTGAGGTGAAAATATCTGGTGAAGCCTGTGAAGACAGTAAACTCTGCTGTGGTCTGGCTCAGCAGATGAGTCAGCATAGGTTGCATATTACCTTCACCAATTCAAAGTGTCAGACTCACCTGCTCACACCTCACCGCCTCCCCAGCTGCGGGCTCGGTTTCTTTATGGTTCCCCATGGAGGCTTGCTATTGATCTCTCCCTGCTCTCGCTTTTGGCTGCCTTTAAATTATGCTTCCCAGGCAGTCTTGTGAAATAGACCATGACACCAAATTGCAATCTGTATAAACATTTATTCTCATTAAAATGGTCGTATTCAAAACATGACTTCTTTGAATTAATTTGAGAAAAAGAGTGCAGGGTTCATAAGAGAATGAAGGAAAGTAAAGCCTGGGAAAGTGATAAAGATATAAACCCTTCTTTTCTGTTTGTAGTCATTTAAACACTCAGTTTAACAGGGTAGTTAACGTAAGACTAAGCTGAAAATCCATAAAAAACTGGATCAGGTCTGTGTAGCAGTACAGTTAATATTCCAACACATTTTGTGCATATGTCACAATGTCCACATTCAATGTAACAAATTTGAATACAGATCAATACAAAAACTCTGATAAATTGTAACCTTTTGATTAAGATTGCATATCTACAATACTCTGATCATCTCACTGGTGTGAGGCTTCCGCTTATTCAAGAATATATTATTGAGAACCTTTAAAAATAGATCCGTGAGAAATGCTTGTACAGTGTGAAACTGAATCTTAATCTCTATTTGGTATTTCTATCCAGGGGCCTATCAGTGGATTTGTCCAGATGTTAGCTGTTCTTGAATGAAATCAGCCACCTCCTCAAGACAGCTGTGCCCTTTGAGATGAAGCGGTCTATAACATTTCAGAATTATCTAAAGATGTTCCTTAGAAGTTATGGAATGGTGACAACTGACTAGAGCTGTTGTTAAGTCTTTAAGTGCAAGTCCACGTCTTAATTTATCTGAGACACGTCTAAGGTTTGAGTCTCTCAGCAACTTTTCAAAATCACATCTTAAGTTTTTATAATTGCAAGTCATGAAGCAAGTCTTGACTGTATTTCTGAGTGCTGACCTTATCCTTTACACAGAGCCATTCTTTGTAGACCTGTTCTTTCACCCTTGTCATATCAGCCTAGCTGTCTTGAACATGAAAAAAACAACTCCACATACTTAAAAGGTCAAGCAGGTCTGTCTGCAGTCCAGCAGGCTTCAGTTTGAGTTGTTGTTCACTGAACATAGAAACTGGAAGAGGAATTTCATTGTGATCACTTGGCAAGGACTATGAAAATGTGTTTTGCCATTATTCAAGGCAACCTATACAGGCAAAAAGGCATCTGTAATAGCAGACAAAACAGTGCATTGTTTACTGCAAGACGGCTCATGTTATGTTCATGGAAGTTGGACGTCAGAGTACAGTTAGTCTATAAAATGTGTGCAATGGATTTCATGATGTCCAGCTTCCGTGAAGGGTCAGTGAACTCAGCAGGCTGGTATATCAGTGTGGGAGTAAACAAAAAAAGGTGTTTCATGCTAAAGGAGAGTGGGGATCCATACCTGTCAGCTGGCTGTCATAGGAAAAACAGTTACAGATGAGGGTCATTAGGCTTTAGGTTATCTCCAGTTTTATCCATGGCGACTCAAGTCCTGCTGCTGTGCTGCTACAGCCCACTGCACACAGCTGAAGGACTTGAAAAACCAGCATCTGCTACTACTACTTGTGCTTTCAGCTGTGACCAGCAGCTCTGTAGTTCACTCTATTGGGCGATCGGTCCACAGTTGGTGGCCACAGTTTTCACCTTAAGAGGCCGAAATTTGGCACTGAGGTCAAGTGTTTGTGAGGTGTGTGTGTGTGTGAATGCATGCACGCACGCGATCGCAGGTATTGCAAATTCATGCTTGTTTCAGTTATCATAGCTTTTCAAGTCTTGCTTCCAGGTCTCACAGCTGACAAGTCCAACTCATGAGAGCTACTGTTACTTTGACGGATCTGACAGATCACCAGACTGACCACGCCTTGGAAAAACAGCTGATTAATGACATGTCACAGCCGTCAGGTGATGCTTCTGAGAAAGACTGTCAGTCAAAACATGTAAAGGTAAAATAAACGTAAACGTTAAAGGTAAAAAAGTAAAAAGTAACTCACATGTGAAAAGTAGGCATGATGAACCTTTTCAAACTAAGTCCAACTCATGTCCCGAGTCCCAGTTTTCACAAATTGAGTCTGACTTGAGTCCAAAGTCTCCAGTCTACAGCTCTGCAACAGAGTAAAGCTGCAGTTTGCTCATTCTGAAGTCCAAGTTGTGTCATGGTCCTGTGATCAGACTCTTGTTTTTGGTCTTTGTGTTTAGTTTGGACTCTGGGTGTATTTTGCCTTGCCCTGCTGTGTCACTTCTCACTAGTGTTTTCACCTGCATCTTGTTACCAGTTTGTGAGCCCCACCTCCTGTGTTTTCAGCTACTCACTTCCTGTCTGTTCCCTGCGTCTCCCCTTGTTACTCCTCTGCACCTGCTCTGTGTCAGCCTGGTTTACCTTGCCCAGTTCCACACCCGCCCTGAGTCTGTGATTAGCCCTGATTGTTCTGTTCACTCCCAGAGTTTCCCTCAGCCTGTCCTCTGTGGCCGTATTCAAAATCACCTACGAACCTACTACACTAAGTATGACATCACATTGAGTATGTAGTACATTCCAACTGCAAAAGCACCAGGAATTATTTTTCATGCGCATTTAAAAGATGCATTTTTTTTTTCCTATTTAATCCTGTGGAACATCTTTGTGAACATTTGAAAAGGGAAAAACAGAAATACTGCTACGTCTCAAGACACTCTGTGATTTGCTCTCAAAGTCTTCACGTTTAATGTGGGTTCTCTTGATGTGCCAAAACTTCTGGATTCATCAGCAGACAGAGTGCAAGCTGTGACGGAGGTGACGGGTGCACACTTCAGCGGCTGTCTGGTGTTGGTTTGAATTCAAATGGACACTATGACAGTTTTTAGTTTTCGCTAATTCATTAGCTCTTTGCTTGGTATCGGAACAATTTCTACATTCACCACCTAATTTCTTTATAGATGTTTTTGGAGTGTGTTTGCATTCAACATTGAAATCAGGAGGCACAATATAACTTCTGTGTGTGTGTGTGTGTGTGTGTGTGTGTGTACTATACCATTATAATATAATGTGATGTTGTATTACCCAGCAGTTTGCCATATGAACAAGTGTGACATTTCTGACCCAGTTAAAGGGATATTTTCATTACATTTAACACGTTTTCCTGCATTTGTTACAGTACCAGTTGCTGCAAGCTTTCAAAAAACCTTAGAGTTGATGGACATTTTGCTGACTGCTTTGTTTTTTTTTTTTTACACTGCTAACCAGAGTGTGCTAAAAATCTTTCATGTCCTCAGTCTTCAGAACTGTAAAGATGCCTTTTTGGATGGATAGGCATCGAAAAACTTTCCTCCTCAGTTATCAACTTGAGAACTGTGAAGAACTCCTAAGGGATTACAAAATCTAAAATAAAATCACTGATGTTGCTCCATTGTGGTTGTCACATGCACGCACACACGCGCGCACACACACACAGTACGCATGTGTAGATTATCAAAAAAAATCAAAATACAGATAATTTTTAATGTCACTCCTTCTGGGCAAAAGGAATGTTGTTATGTAAAGCACAAGTGTGTGTGTGTGTGTGTGTGTGTGTGTGTGTGCGCATATTTGTGTGTTAAGGCAATGGTAATGGTCACACGGTATTGTGTGTGGGTGTGTGTGTGATCCTACCAGTGGTGTGCTGTAGAGTTCCAGAGAGGATTTAGATAAGTGAACTAGAAAGAAAGAATTCATCCACTGTGCGTATGACTGCGTGTGTGAGTGTGTGTGTGTGTGTGTGTGTGTGTGTGTGTGTGTGTGTGCGTGTGTGTGCGTGTGTGTGTGTGCACGCATGAGAGACAGCCAGAGAAACAGAGAAAGAGCTACAACGGATTTAGATAACAAAATCAGCAGCAAGGGAGACTGATCCAGGCGAAACAATTTATCACACACTGATGTAGTGGAGCACATCCACTCTCATGTTGGAACTGGTGTGTGTGTGTGTGTGTGTGTGTGTGTGTGTGTGTGTGTTTTGAGAAAGATGAACAAGTTTGTGTTTTCTTTGATTGTGATTTAGATGACGGAATCAAAAGGGAGGGCAAAACTTCAGTCTTCAGTTGCAACCTGTGATCAAACCATGTTATCAGTGTGTGATTCTCTCTCTCTCTCTCTCTCTCTCTCTCTCTCTCTCTCTCTCTCTCTCTCTCTCTCTCTCTCTCTCTCTGTGTGTGTGTGTGTGTGTGTGTATGTGTGTGTGTGTGTGTGTGTGTGTGTGTGTGTGCGCTCATGGCTGAGTGGATTTTGATAGGGGAAATCAGCTACTTTGGGTTACCATGGCAAAAGCAAGATAAGTCCAATAATGCAAGTGAGCTCCACTGTATTATCTCTGCCTCTCTGTGTCTTCTCCACCTCTCTCCTCTAAAGGAGGTGCAGTTTTTCAAACCAGATCCATGTAAGGTGCAACATGAGACGTCTGCAGGTCTGAGAGAGAAAATGGTTCAATTCTTAAATTCACCTCGGACGCCTTAAATGTGGTGGTTGTCTGCTTTTCCGGTCGGAAATCAGTGCAGAAATCAGTGCAGAAATACTCTGCAAATAGATTCGGTCAGGATTGGTGGACGTAAGCAACCACATTTGCCCTCTGTAATGGCACTGAAGCTGCCTGATAGACTATTCCAGGGGCTTTCAGACTTTTTTATGATCTGGACCCCCAAAGCTAACTTTCAATAAGGCACAGACCCCCAGAGGGACCTTTCTATCGAGAGATATTTTGGTTTTTATTAAGTATTAAATGCTTCTGAACAACTTTCACAAACATTTAACACACAAGAATCCAATGTCATTCTGAGGTTTAAATTTATCATCATAGTAAGTGTAGAAATAGTTTTCTTGTAATTGTTTAAAATATTTTTTTTCATTTCTTCAAATTTTCAGATTTTTTTTTCTCATTTTTGGATAATTTTCCCTTTTTTTCTTTTTTTTCTTTTTTTTTTTTTATTTTTAGTTTTTACTAATATTTTAATGCTTTTCCCCCTAATTTGCACATTTGAACAAAGTCTCTTGAATTTGGTTAGATGCTGAAAGGGTTAAATTGGTTAGATGTCATACTTTAACACTAACATGGCTGAGATTAAACCAGAAACAAAATGTTTATATTGATACTGACATTTAAAAATGCTACACACAGCATTAAAATACACCGTAACATTTAGCCTCCTGTGGAAAGACGGGGCTCATGAAGGTGAGTCAGGCCATGTGGGAAAGACATTACATTCTGTACAGGATTACAATCTTACGTGTTATATTTTAAAAATGGATTCAAATTAGCAGTGAGAATGTGTGTGTGTTCTCCTCTAATTAAAGCCAAGAAGAAAAGACAGGAAAATTCTTCTTCATGGTTAGTTTTGCTATTTGTGCTTAATTTGCTTGTGTGCATGTGTTATCTGTGATTTTACGTGTGTGTGTGTGTGTGTGTGTGTGTGTGTGTCTGTGTGTGTGTGTACTAGCTGGGGCAATTATTTGAGCATTGAATCTCTCTTTAAACAGCCTGTGTTGAATGTTGACACCTGGAAGTGATCTTTGGCAGGATTGGGATTATTTTAACTCCTGCTAAATAGATTCCATCACATTAGTATGGCAGCTACTATCCCAGCATGGGTGGGCTGGTAGGTGAGGAGACTCAGGAGTGAAGTGGTCATGGGATAAGAGCTTTCCGACTGTTCTACTTCACTTCCTGCAGGCAAAAGCTGTGTGGTATATATCTAGGCATATAACTCCATTTATCTGCCATTTTAGCCTCTTATATCACCTTTAAGACATGAATTCATAGTTTACATTATACTAAGCAAACTGGTGACAATGTAATAATAGTTACTTGTTGGTTGCCATGGTTACCAACAAAGAACCTGCCGTTTGGCCACCTTTTCCCTGCCCCTGTCATATCTGAACTTTTATGACCACAACTTTTTGTTTGATTTCCCTTTTTGGTAACAAATAGTGAAAAAGAGGAGAAAGACATTAGCAGCAGCTGAAGGTCACCGTGGTGTTGTGTCACCTCTCTGTAATCAGCTGATTTCATAGGAGCCTGACTCTGCCCCTTAAACTCCTAAGTTCTTTTTGTTTGTTAAATTGCTGATCCAGGAAGGGTATAAGCTCGACTTTAAAAAATTAGTTTTGGGCAAAAGATAGGAAATAGACTCCTATCTACAGTAAAAGAATGTGAATGCTTAAAGGGCAATTTTGCCACAAAAGTCTGTGTGCCAAAACCCATATCTAAACCCATACTCACCATCATTCCACATCCATTTCTTTTCTGCGATCAGTGAGTAGAAGCTAGAAGGCCCCACCTGTATTTGTAGAATTAGGGTTACATCATCGTAACTTTTACTTTGAACACCCTCCTCAATTATACTTCAATTTGATCCATCAACTTCCATGGAAATTCAGTGAGGGTGTATTGAAATTGTATTTGAAGTAGACTGCTGAAAGAGAAGAGCAAGAGAGAGAAAAACTTAGTGACACAAGAGCCAGCAGGAGACCAAGAGACAAACACAGATAGAGAACAGAAAGAGAAACAGAAATAGAGAAGACACATGGGGCAACACTCTTAAGTGTCAAGTCACACACACACACACACACACACACACACACATACACCCACAACTGTGAACCATGTCCCTTGTGCTCAGTCCCCTCTACAGTCAGGACTTGATCACTCACTACACCAGTGAAATGGAGCCACATATACACACAACCGCCTGCCTCAGAAGCTGTGGTGTTTCCTTCAGTGTTGGGCTGGGAAAGGGAACTTGCACCAAACTGCCTGAGCACCTGAATAAAGAAATCCATTTTCATTTCATAACATCAATTAAGGTGGACCACAGCCTTTCCAGTGCACCAGCATGAACCCTGGCTCTGTTAGACCTGAATAGAACAGAACCTTAATTAATGGCATGATATAGTAACACCTGTGTTTACCTGCTGCTTCATGTCTAAATTGCTGCTGTAAGAAAGATCTTTTTTTCCAACTGAACTGAATTTTCATCTGAATTTTGAGTTGGGACCTTGGATTCCCTTCCTTGGTTCTTGCAGGCCAGACAATGCACGGATTGGTGAAAATGTATGAAAATGTTCCAATAAATTGTAAGAAATTGAGACCAAAAAAACGATGTCAGTGTACTGAATTGGTGGATAAAGTAATAGCATCACATTGTTAGCTGAGGTGTAACATGTATTCTTACCTGGTGATGAGGTTATCAGGAGACTTACAGGACTATACCATTTTAATACAATGTGATGTTCTGTTATCCAGCAGTTTGCCATATGAACAAGTGTGACATTTCTAACCCAGTTAGAGGGATATTTTCATTACATTTTGACAAGTTATACTGCATTTATTTATTTATACAGTACCAGTTGCTAGAAGCTTTCAAAAACCTTACAGTGGATAGACACTTTGCTGAAACACTGCTACCCATAGCATACCCATGAACTAAAAATCTATCATGTCCTCAGTCTTCAGAACTGTAAAGATGCCTTTTTGGATTGGGTAGGCATCTTAAAACTTTCCACCACAGTTATCAACTTGAAAACTGTGACATATTCTTAGGGGATTCCAAGAGGAATCCAAGGGATTGCTCCACTGTGATTGTCACACAAACGCACACAGTACGTTTATGTACAATATCAAAAAAAAAAAATTCAAAATACAGATCATTTTAAGGTCACTCCTTCTGGGCAAATTGAATGTTGTAATGTAAATCACAAGCAAAGTGGTGGAATGGCTAGAGGGAGGTGTTTGTGTGTGTGTGTGTGTGTGTGTGTGTGTGTGTGTGTGTGTGTGTGTGTGTGTGAATAGAATACAGCAGAACTCTGTATGGAGTACTTTTAGAAGCAGTGGCCGCAGGGTTATAATGGACAAGATGGAGGTAAAGTGCTTCAGATAAGTGGCCGTCCTCTCTCAGTCTCACAAGTAAAGCTCCATTTACCCACATACAGGATCTGATGCACCAATCCTTTTTGCTGTTAAAAGAGAATGAGCACCTGCAGTACGCAGAAACACAACTTGGGTGTCGAGTGATGAAGGCGCGTGAGTGCAGGTCTGTCCCTGTGGTTAACAGGGAGGCTTGATAGGCTTTTTGACGTTATTGAATTAAGCCTCGGACACCCTGAGAGGGCTAAACATTCAATTATTGCATCGTAGAACCACTTCTGCACCTGCCCTCAGCAATTTTAAGAAGCACACTCACCTACACTGGCTTTATACTCCTTTAACAGTGCACAAACAATGTAATTTCCAACCTCGACATCCATTTCAACAAAAATAGGTTGACCCGTCTGGCTTGAAGCATCCTGTTCATCATTTCTCAGGCAGCACTGCGGGGGGATGACTGACACTTCTAACTCGAAACAGTTTTTTTCTTTTTCTTTTTTTTTTTTTTACGTTGCTCAAAAATTACACTGTACCAAAAACCAGCCTAAGGAAAACATGGGCAACATACGCCAAATAAAATGCAGCACATAACATTATAATTACCAATTAATATCAATATATTTACATACTGGCAAAACAGATCCCCTCATAGACTGAAAGAACAATACTTAAGGAATTAAGAGGTGATGCTCTTCAGTTCCAGCTGTATTTTGATTGGTCAAGTGATACTGATACTGATTCAAACTGGGTGTGCAGCATTCGCTGCTTTTCACGTAGCCGCAAGGGCAGTGAAAACCACTCGAATGGAGTGTAGGTGGTGTCTAACAGAATCCTAACCAGCTGAACAAACAGGCGTATCAACTGAATTCTACTTTGCAATGGGATTTAGTAACAGGGAAATCCTGGTGATTTTAGCCCAGAAGCACAACATTGTTTTCTTCTGAAATGGCCCAAATCATGGCAATGTCTCTTCAAAGTCCACATGCTGATGATGATATGGTGATTCTGGGCTAAAATCACCAGGATTTCCTTCTTACTAAATCACTGCCCATCACCACCAAGCGACCAGTATACACTAGAATATTACGCTATGCCGTTTGAGTGCACGCAAGCCACAAACGTTTGCACCCATTCAGAGGAAAAAGCCAATACCAAAAACCTGAGCTATTCTGGGCAGATGATGGCCACAAATTGAAATGGCTCTTTAATGCTGAAGTATTTAAGACTGCAAATTTTATTTCCAAGGCCTGTAACAGAAGGCAGCATATTTTGTTTAACTGATACATAATTTGAGGGGTATATTTTGGAAGTGCCTGGTTTTGGATTTGACTTTGTATTCCTGATTTACTCTAATGTGTAGTTTGTTGTTGTATGTTTGAGCATGGTTTTGTAATATGTGCAACAGTGTCTTGTAAGTCCATATGGGCTGGGCTTCTGAGTGAAGCACGACACTTAAATAAAAGAAAATCAATCAATCAACTTGTATCAGCCAATACTTGTTGCTGATGGGGTCTACAAGCCTGGCTAGTTTAGGTTTTTACACAAAGACACAAAAAACAGCTTTAGACCAGTGGATTTCACCAGCCTGCATGACAGCTAGCAATGGCTTTGCAGTGGAGACGGGTTGTTGTTTCAGCACCATGGACAGCGCTGTTTGCTTTCAGAGACTACACAAAACTCTCAAAATTCTACCCTTTTCTAGTTTCTCAAGAAAATATGCTTATTTTTATACTTTTTTTTTTTTTTACTTCATTGCAACAATCAGCCTGTTCCTTGGACAGTCAGTTATAGGAGAGTTGTGTTGTTTAGCCAAGAGTAAGATCATGTGCATCAGCTTTTGATGAGGACAACTTGGTGCTAAGAATATTATTGGTGTTATTGTGTATCACACTGTGTCCCATGTCTCTATCTGTATCATGTTGCACATATGAACAGATTGTTTCTGCAGTATTTTCTGGGGAGTATGTTAGTTTTATGTTACAATAGGTTTGTTGTCCAGTTTCTACTGATGAATGTTTCAGGTCTGGTACAGCTACATTAAGTCTGTGTGGGTTTTTGTGTGTTCTCCACAAGACTGTAGCACACAGCGGGCGGTGTGTTCTAATAAGCAGCTGCAGCTTCTAACTGCAGATATTACCTCCTGCATCGGGACCTGCTAAGACACACTCACACACAGCCAGTCATCCTTGAAGTATCTTTGGCTCACTGCACCACCTCTGGTCTGTCGCTCCGGGGGAAAAAAGCAAAGGTGAGGTTATGAGATCAAAGAAAAACAAAAGAAGAGACAGACACCCCCTCAACTCCTCTTTGTATTTGTGTGTGTCTGTGTGAGAGAAAGAGAGGGAGCTATAATGCAAGAGCTCCATAAACATATGTTCTACCTGTATCACTCCAGCTGTAGTGATGAATTGCACATGGATCCAGGGCGACATATCAAATGCAACGTGTTAATGAGGAAAATGACTTGACAGGAGGGAAAGTGTCGGCTTCCTGTGATGAGGCAGCAGCATAGCCTTTAGTGAAGAGCCATCTGTCTTCAGCTTAGCTTTCTAAATCCTGATCTATGATCCCACTCATGGCTTGTTTTTCATTGTACAAACATGGTAAATACGCTTTTACACTTGAGGATTTTAAAGCGCCATTACTGTGTTACACACACAAGCATTTCACAGTGCTTATTCTTTGCCTTGGGTTATATGCTGTGTTCATATGGCATCCAGTAAATGGCAGAAAGCAAACCAAATGTCATTATTATGGACGAGAATAAGACCGGCAAATTATGCTAACAATGGAAACACTAGACGGCACTGCTGTCCAAAGTTTAAATATTTTCACTTTTTGCCATCCTCTACGATGGAATTTACAACTGCAAGTTGCATAGCACATCACAAAACAGAAAATATGGCAGATTTGGGCAATGAAAAGGTGATAATCCTGATGCAACAACATCCTGTGGAGATATAAAGCCTTTAATTTGCAATAACAGTCTATGTTAAATTTATAGCTGTATGAATTACCAGTTACTGAATACAATAATATAAAACAAACACAAAATAATTTTGTACAGTTTAATTAAAATTATTCTGCAAACAATACATCATCACCATGGCAACCCATCATCCTGTAGTGTTTGTTGCCGTCCTGCCAGCTGCATCGTGCAGTTTGTTGTTTTTCCCATGTCGCACTGCCAACTGCCGTTTAACGTCTCCTGGATTCCATGTTAACACAGCATCAGCCTGAGGCTGGCTTAACCACCGCTCATACTTGCTCCGTTGATTCAGGGCTGAGGAATGCACACTGTGCCTTGCAGCCTCTACCCATCTGGACTTAACAGGAATCCTGGGGGACTGGATTTAACTGCATGGGGCAAAAACAAAATCCAGGTGCAATTACACCCCTAAAACACACCGAAGATCCGATCACCAAAACCACCATTTTGTCACAATAACAACAAAGCAGAAAGGGGAAGCATCTTCATTTTATATGCTAACTGTAATTAAATAATAATACTCAATTAACAAGCATATTGAATATATTATAATGAATATATAATATACTGTTTATTGCTTCCTTCATTTAATCATCCTTCATTAGTATAGAATGCTATAAGAAAATTATGGCTCAGTGTTGTATCCTGGTGCAAATGATTTTTTTTTTTCCACGCTCAAATAGGATGTCCTATAAATACTGTATGTAGCAGTGACAAGTGAAAGGAAAAAAAAATCAGAGGTTTTACTCTTGGTATCAAAAAGTCTACTGTGATAGATAAGCTGTCAGAGTGGAGCAATCAAACTGGAGTAGATAAAAAGGCTGAGGATACACACACATACACACATACACGCACACACAAAGGGTCATTTAAAGTGTTATTACAGTGTCTAGTATGGTCTATCTAAAACGCTGTGGGCCACTGAAACACTATTGATGCCCACAGCAACCTAACCAGTAGGTGGGCTATCAAGCAGCTGGTACAGAGAGATAATGGAAACTGTGTGTGTGTGTGTGTGTGTGTGTGTGTGTGTGTGTGTGTGTGTGTCTGCTTTCCTTGTATCTCCGCTTCTCCTTTTTAAGACGATGTACCACAGGCAAAAATTAAGCCTTTATTCCACACGTTAAGTTTTGAGATTTTTGCTCACTTTTCTTCCAAAAGGACAAAGTTTCATTAAATCAACAAAATATTTTGGGCTGGAGCAGAGGTTTGACATGCAGGTTTGAGACAGGATACCAGTTCAGTTTCCCGGGACAGCTAGGACAATGCGCGCGGGGAAAGTGAATGAGTAACACTCCTCCCTCACTCAGCAAATTAATGGCACCGTGCCCTCCAGCAAACCCCTGCACCCCCGAACTTTTCCTTTGGAGCAGTTCAGCATCAAGTTGCTGAGGACTGTGAGCGTGGCTTAGTGGTGCGCCAGTTTCTCTCTTAATTTCCCGAAAGCCTGCTTTATCACAGGGGTTTCATCATTAAATATCAAATATCTATGCCTGTTTTTAACAATTAACAGTGCCACTGTATCAGCGTTGCACAAGGAGGAATTTATATCATTTGATCAGTCAGCAATTAGGTGCATGGACCTAATCATTAAAATCAGTTAAAGCCATGTTTATTGATAACTGCCCCTTCTCTCCTCTTCCTCCTTTTCTCATCTTCCTCCTCTTCCACGTACTGTCATCTTTCATTCCTTCTGCTCCTCACTTCCATGTGTTGTACTTTCAAACCTGCTTATTAATTCACATCCTGCAGCTATATGGAGGAGAGGGGGGGCAGAAAACACAGGAGAAGCTAAAACATCAGAAAACATAGACGCTCATGAGCTAAATGTGCTGTATGTGTATGTGTGTGTGTGTGTGTGTGTGCGCGC
This sequence comes from Myripristis murdjan, assembly GCF_902150065.1. Lineage (NCBI taxonomy): Eukaryota > Metazoa > Chordata > Actinopteri > Holocentriformes > Holocentridae > Myripristis > Myripristis murdjan. The sequence continues at coordinate 26,315,345 of NC_044001.1, forward strand.
ATGAGGAGAGGGGGGCAATGTTTAATTCAGTCGGATGCAGTTCACCTTCAGCTTTATTGTCATTCCTCCTTACAGTGAACAATGTAATGAAAAATGTTTTCCTCACGGGTCATGGCACATTCCAAATGAGTAAAAATTAGACACAATAAAATGAAGCGGCTCACCTGTGCAAACTAGGTCATGAAATATTTAGACTGAAAAGAGCAACAAGACGTGATGCGCTGTGCTGTAGTGCTCATATAAGGATATGTTTAAGAGAGCTTGAGTGTAAAAACTGCTCCTCGTGTATTTGTGCTCATGAGGCTGCGATGTGATTGCCATTTTACATCTTTAGACGTGAACAGTTTTGGAGGAAAGCTTGACTCCTCTCACACAGTGGGTCTCTGAGGGTCTAAGGTTAGAGGATTTTTTTTTTTTTTCATTTATTGTCTGATAATATGAACGCTGACTATTTTTACATGGACTCTGATAACCTGATTGCGATAATACTTGCAACAAGAAATGTCCCTGTAAACAGCCTTTTCTTATTGCTGTAACCTTAATAAAGTTGTAGTTGTTGTAAGCAACACTCAGATGAACATGTGCAGTATTCCAACTTTAGTTAAGTCATTGAAGGGAATTCACCTTACACCTTAATCCTAACATGACATCCTATTTGAGTTTTTGCAGCAGATTGCGAGACATGCGACATGCGCCGTATTCTCGATATTTTCTAAATCAGGCTATGCTCCACCGCATGTAAACAGGAATATGAATGGAATATATGGATGAGCAACTCATGTAAACAGATTAATCCGACTATTGTCCTATTTAAAATAAGGCCAATAGTTGGATTATTTAATCCATGACCTCTGAAGTCCTATAACTGATTAAGGATGATACAAATAAACTTCACATCTGCCACTGAGTCTGTCCATTGCAACCCCATCAGTGATGACACTGTTCAAATCCCACCTCAAAGTGCCTCACCTCCTACTCATTTCTGGGATCACGCCATGATCCAGTCTTTGACTTCCTACAGATTTTTGTCTTCACTCTTCGATTTTCATACTCACGCGACCCATAATAGATGCCTCACTTCAAACCCATTATCTCACTCATTACAGTAGCATCAGACTCACTGTACTTTTACCAGAAACTTAATGACTGAATCGGTGGTATTAGAGTTATGCATGGCAACACAGACCTCAGCTGTGGGCAGAGAACATAACCCTGAGGAGCTACAGCCTTTAGGGTTAAAGTGTATGAGGTATAAAGGGGGTATAAGTGTGTGAGGTTACGAGACCAGTGATTGCATCCTCTATGCACTAAAAAAAAAGACAAATTGAAAAATTAATGAATCTTAAAAACTGAGCAAACATACAGCATTACCTTAGCAAAGATGCATTAAATAGTACGACGAGTAGAGGTTTGTTTGTTTCTTGTGTATTTGAGTGGACACGAGAAAGAAAATTGCCTGTTAACAAGCACACAGTTTGTCCCTGCACAAGGAAAAGTGCATAATTAATGCAGAGGATAACAGTGAGGCTACTTGTTAGTTAAGGGAAAGAGGAACGAGTGCACCTAGGTAAGTGAGACAGGATGAGAGAGGCTGTGTAATAAAAGGATCAGGGACAAGAAAAAAAAAAACAAGATGAAAGTATAGGACAGGGGCACCCAAACCTGTTTTATTCATGATTTCCAACTAAATGCACAACATGGACCCTCATTTGATACATTCTGTTTCAGTAAATCCCATTTGATGAAGCGCATGTGATAGGGTTTTTGTCACATGATGGCACGATCTTGTAATAGTCCTAATAGTGTAATAGTCTGAGATTTGTTTACATGTGATTAGAATTATCTTCTTATCTTTTCATTTTTGGGGGGTTAACTTTTAGTCAGTGAAGCAATAATGAACTAAAGGTCATTTTGCTAGCTAATCCCTGGAACCCTGTTGCTGTACCTTTTTTGCCCTTGATGTTAAAAAACTATAGCCATGTAGCTTGGTGTCTCACTTCACATCTCACTTACAGGGCCATACCACTGATTTTACTGTGGCTTATGCACATTTTACATTGCAAACCATTTTGCAAATTATGTGGGGGTTTTCTTAACATAAAGACATTTTTGGTTGAAACACCCACACCTTATAATGCTCTGCCTCTCAACAACTCTGTTGGTGCCATTCATAAATCACTGAACTGATAATTGATTGGTTGAGTAAAGCAAACGTTTCCTTGGGGATTATTTTCCGGTGGAAAAAAGTATTACACTAAACATGCAAAATCGCTGGTATGGTCCTTTAAAACATAACATGACAACGTTTCTCTTGTAATTGCCAGCTGATTATGAATCTGTCACTATATGGAATATACACTACTCACAAAAAGTTAGGGGTATTTGGCTTTTGGGTGAAATTTATGGAAAATGTAAAAAGTTCATGCTACAGTGATATTATATCATGAAAGTAGGGCATTTAAGTAGAAGCATACACTGGTGATTTCCTCATCTCAAACAATTTCTTGAAACAAAAGCCAACAACAGTGGTGGATATACCACAGCAAAAAATGTCAGTGTCTCAATAACTTGTCATGTGCCCTTGAGCATCAATTACAGCTTGACAACGACGTCTCATGTTGTTCATAAGTCGAGTTATTGTCTGCTGAGGCATGGCATCCCACTCTTCTTGAAGGGCGGCCCTCAGGACATTGAGGTTCTGGGGTACAGAGCTCCGAGCCTCTACACGGCGACTCAGCTGATCCCATAGGTTTTCTATGGGATTCAGGTCTGAGAAAGTGCAGGCCACTCCATTTGAGGTACCCCAGTCTCCAGCAGCCGTTCCCTAATGATACGACCTCGATGAGCTGGAGCATTGTCGTCCATGAAGATGAAATTAGGCCTGTGTTGTTCATGCAGGGGCACAATGACTGGATTAATGATGTTATTCAGGTAGTATGGGCTTGTCACTGTACCATTCACAAACTGTAGGGCAGTTCTGTACTGACGTGTCGTCTTGGTCTCATGATTGAGACCAAATGTGAACAGCATGATGAGGAGGACTGTTTAAATGCCAATTCTAATTGAACCAGGAAATTTATTGGTTGATTCATGGATCAAACACCTGATGTGAATTTTGCCGTTAAACTCCTTGTTAGAGAACAGCAACTTGTGCAAAAAGTACTGAAACACTGAACAGTTGGACATGTGCATTCAAAAGTTTACAGAAGGTCACATTAAGTTCACCTGTAAAGGTTATAATGCATTTTAGGTTCATCCTGAAATTTCACCCGAAAGCCGAATATACCTAACTTTTTGTGAGTAGTGTATTTCTAACTTGACTGCAGTTTATCTGAGGAGGGTTTTGTCCCAAACTGTCTGAGGCCATCTTGTCCAAGAGAGTTTTATCTGATACCTTGAGAAGTGAAGCTGATTTCTGTGGACATCCTGAATGACCTGGATAATGTTCCCACACAGGTTAAATAGCTGGTACTCCTGACCAGCCGGTAAGAACTGAAGAAGCTTTTTGGATGAGAAATGAAATGTCTTGAAGAATCTTAAAGTCCAGTTGCCTTTGATTCAGCTCCTCTAGGATGGTCCTAAAATGTACACTGTACGTTAAGTGTCTGGTTGAATTTGTGCGTTCTGATGTACCCATATTGTTATTTTGTTGAGTAAACTGTTGTTCCTGATTCAGAATGAAGTTGTTTGGATACTTTTGATCTGACGTAGCTCTAAAAGCCCCGAATCCTGAATTTTTCATATAAAACATGCAGGGTCAACCATAGAAAACTGTATCCTCTGAACAAGTTGAATAAGTTTGTGGTGTGAGACAGTCCTTCTTATGTGCAGTAATGGGGATTATGGTTTGAGTTTAGTCCCAGGAAGTCAAAGAGAGTGAACTTCTGGAGGCTTTGAAAAGCTCCAAAACTCTTTAATTTCATATCTTTTTTTTTTTTTTTTTTTTTTTTGGTGACTTGACTTTGGGGTTTTCTATCTTAAGCCTAAAAGCTGGCATGACGGGTTGGCACACTGGCATCACACACTGGCACAAAATACAGTGACTAACACAGTGCCAAGCTGGTATTTTACCTTGCAGAGGGTTGGGTATAGCAACAGCTTACCTCTGGCACCTGCTTTTACATACACACGCACACACACACACACACATGCATCTGTTACAGTGCATAGCATGTTGGTATCAATAAATTATGAGCTTTTTAAATTGTTTTATTGTGTTATAATTAATAAATAAAACCATTGAAAAAAACACTGAAGAGATAGGCAGCATCTGTATTGTCCCCCAGTGTGAACCTGTCCTACAGTCCATCACTCTTGTTTAGCCCAGAAATACCAGCAGAGCTTGTTGTCTCAGTATTGTCTTTTTTTATATTCAGCGAGAACTCTCATGCCATCTCAGACTGTTTGGTATCTATATTTTTCCTTCTCATCCCTCCTCTTCCTCTCCGAGCTTAGCGAGGTTTAATTTCCCTCTGGTACTCTGTTCTGTATTATTTTTTCATTTTGTTTTCCTCTTGTCTCTCTCCATCTCTTCCTCTCCTGTCTTTCTGGATCTCTCCATATCTCCCCTTCTCTCTCTGTGTCTGTCTATCAGTGCATTCACCCAGTTTGTTATTGGCTCTGGACTGAATCAGCCAGGCCTTACATCTGCAAAGTCTCTCTATGATCAATACACAGCTGCTTGTAAACAGATACACACACGTGCATGCTTGCTGACACACATGCACACACACACACACACACACACACACACACACACACACACACATACACACACACACACACACACACACACACACACACACAGGTACACACGTACCACAAAAATCATTTGTATGCTTTGAAATATGCTGCATGAGCATGATGGTGTATGTTAGTTGTTAGTAGATGTTGCAAGTTGAATTAAACACAATTAAATAACAGGACATCATTAAAACTTCCTACTACCTCCACAATTAGTTATAAAACTGATGAGGATAACAATTAGAAGCAGAAGAAGAATGATGATGACTGTCTTTTAATTATCATTTTGAAATTTTTATAAAGTGTAAAAAAATGATCAGAAACACATTAGCCAACAAGGTATACATTCAAACACAAGACATTAATTAAAGGTGCACTATGCAGCATTGCTGAGGGTTGAGGTTGGAGGTTTTGACCTTTTACTCTCAATTGATAACAAATACAGAATACGCCTGTAACTTTCAGTTTGAGTCTGGCAGGCACAACCAAATCAAAAACGAGAGAGGGAGAAAGTGAATGTCTAAGATTACCTGCTGCCTCCAATATCCTCCTTTCACTTCCACGTCTGATGAACTGCTCTGACGCAGGAAGAGAGCGCTCTCATTCCTGCTCACGGTGTTGATTAATCAGCTGAGCCAGGGCTGAATCAAACCACAGAACAGCAGCATAACAGCGAACTTGAGGAATCGATTCAATTTCATCTGCCAGATAATAAGAGCCAAGACGTCGCCTCCTGAACTGAACCAGACGCTGTCCATGCTAATGCCAAATTAGTTGACCTAATCACAATCAGTCATGTCAAGTGTCAAACGCTGGTATTGATTCCACCAAGCGACCTCCGCATTTGGTCAACTGAACAGAGTCAGTGAGTGAAGTGAGCCAATGATCTGCAGTGCCACCCGATCCATTGCAGCAGTGAAGAACCGGTTCAGCTCAGCAACACCGGCGTGAGCAGATTAAGAGCAGTGAGAAATGATGAGTTTGCCTGCTGTTCTGGTCTCCTCAGATTATAATGTGACTGTGTGCATGATAAACCGTTAGTTAGTACACATACTGTCAAACTTTAGGAACTGAACTGTGTCAGGGAAGTGAGTGGATGACCCGAGAGCTTCAGTAAGACACCGTTGCTGGAGGACAAGGACTCTGAGCAGAGTGAGTAGAGGAGGGAAGTAGAGGTCGCTGTCCGACAGAAGATTGCCAGCTGTTCTCAACGGACTGTGTGTGTGTGACAGGGCGAGTAAATAATTAGCAGCAGATATTTGTCGTTTCGTTTCGTGAGTACGGTTTATGACGTCTGTTGTCCCAGGGGTGCCATGCCATTGGTCCGATGGCCTATTATTCCAAAACCACAGTAGTCCAAAATAGAGCTCCGAAGTAGCTCCGAAGGTCCATTGCTCCGAAAATACACACTATGGAGGACGCTATCGAGTTTTGCATGCATCCATCCCTGTTTACCATAACTTAACCTGAAGAAACCCCTGCATAAACATTTTTTGGACAATTAGGGTTTCAGAATAATGGGCATTTGTTTTCAGGATAACAAACCGTCGGACTAATGGGATTTCAGTCTAATGGGACATTAGTCACCCTTTTGGGGTTTCCGAATTGTTGTCTGTTGTCAGGATAACGGTCTGTAGGACTAATGGGCTTTTGGTCCAGTTTTTGGACAGTTGGGGTTTTGGAATAACTGGCCTTTGAGCAAATATGCAGTTCCCATCACAGGTCATTAGCTGACATTGCTGTTATAACTAGAACCATACCACTAATTAGCCATGCAAGAGGCGCAAGGAGTGCGTTTTTTGGTTTGATTTTAGTGAATCAAATGAACTGATTCAGACTCTCATCGACTCTGTGCTATTGGACAGTCCGAATGAATCACGTTAGTTAAAAGAGTCGGGCTTCCCTTCACTAGTGGTTGTGGTGTTATTTTATTTATTTATTTATTTATTTATTTTGTGGTAACAATTTACTTTAAGATAAAGTTAAGAGGAAAAAGTTGATAGTTTTAAAATGGCAAAAGTTGAATCAACTGGATTTGAAGTAGAGTCTTACCAGGACTTATAGACACTGGTGTGTGCTGCAGAGGAGGATGGAGAACAATATTATATGGGAGGTAGGGGAGGAGAATATAAAGTGAGAGGCATCTTTCTATGATGATGCATATGACAACTGCAGACTCCAGAGAGCAGATGAGAACGGCTGAGCTTGGAATAACCTGACAAATTGCAGCCAGTCTGTCTTCACTTACCTCTGTCTTCACTTCTTTCTTTCTTCACATTACATGCAAATCTCTGTTCACTCTTTATTCTTCTTTGATTCAAAACACATCCATTCCTTTAAAAAAAAAAAAAATCACAAGAAAGAGGCCAGCGCCACAAGGAGAAGTTCCCAGCAGACACGTTGTCTTTAAGTTCTGCTGAAAATGCAAAGGTGTGGAAAAACCATACAAACGCTTACATAATGCATTTTCTCCCAGCGGTTTCACAGCTGAGATATGAGATGTTACTTTGTCAGATGTTTATTCTCTTATATAAAAGCAAGTTAATGTTTGTCATTTGGTAGCTCTAATCTTATTAATATGATCTAAAAAATTTATACATTTCTAAAACACTAAAGATAAAATCATCATTACTGATTCAGGACGGCTTGAACTGTATGACCCATCTCTTCCCACATACAAAAGTAGACAAGAAAAAATGCCATCTGGTGGAAGGTGGCAGAAACTGCCAGCAGCTGAAGTAAAAATGAAAAGGACTTGAACTTAATCCTGTGTAGGACAGTAAAGGTAGGCAATAAGTACATTAATTCAGTAATCAGCCTGGTTTACCCAAGTCACAGTTGATAATCTTCCTGCCAACAGGAACTCAAGTATAGTGTTTAGTGGGGCTGCCCCTTTATATAGTTTCCCTTGAGACATATGACACGTCAATCACTTATGCAATGAAATAATGAAAGATGCCCACCAAAGCCACTATTCCTTGTCTATCACCCTGGCTGCTTCCTCTTATGTTATCAAACATGTTATCAGGCCAGATTCACTGAAGCTACAAGCAGAGTTTCAGGAGCAGGACCCCGCCTTGACCGCATCTCTTGCAACATTCCCACAAATACCCTCCGAACCCTCTCTTACTGTTTCACCCCTCCCTCCAGCCCTTTTTCTCTTCTTTCTTGCTCCTCTCTCCTCTCTTTCTCCCCTTCCTCCATCATGCCCAACAGAAGCTTCCCCAGATGCCAACAGCTATCTGAAGTACTACAAGCAAACTCGAGACTCAAACAATCCTAATCTTCTCAATATATTATTTAAATGCCTCTTGCTAATGAATTAATGGTCTTTGCTTATGAACTTATTTTTCCACTTAATCAGGACACCTGGGTACCACAGGGCACATTACTGCCCGCTGCAGGGACCAAACCATCTTTGTCTCCAAGCACTTGGCTAACCTTCTACATCATAGACAGCTATGTTTCATATAAGCCAGTAAAACCTATAAAGCTTGGAATTTATCGAGACAGAGCCATGGATAAATGGTTGAAAATACAACAACAAAGGAAGAAGGGCAGAAAATGAATAAAAGAAAACATCGGGTACAATGAGAGCTGCAGCAGCGGCTGCATATTATTTGAATGTTCTTCCTCCCTTTCTCCGTCCTTCAAGTGTCCATTTTCTCTGATTAATGGAACTCTCCATTTCCAGGACACATTTATATAACTAACACTAACCAGAGATTTATCTAATATGTCTTTATGCAGTGAGGCTGTAACCCTCGCAGAGCATATTTCCTGTCTTTATTGTTTCCCTTGTTATGTAGTAAAAGTTCCCCCATCAGTCATGGCCAACCAGAGGTTAGACATGACATCAATCATGGTCGCTGTGTACTGTAACATGTCTTAATCACAGCAAGCTCTGGGTTTGTTAAGGTAGGTTGTGTCTTTATTATGGTATCTCTCACATTCACCATAACATCCATCATGGTATGTTGCATGTAATTTAAGGTGTGCCATGTCCTTATCATTTGATCATAAAGGTTAGCTATAACTCAGTGGTGTGTACATATTTTAATGTATCACATGTCTAGATACAGTCGTGCTGATTTTAGGCATATCATCAATCACAGCATGGCGAGACATTTAATGCATCTTTATCACCCACAGCACATTATTGCATCAGACATGATGTATAGCACAAGTTAACCCAGCCAGTCACTGTTCCTGACAGCATCATTATACTGGGCTCCATCAGCCAAATTATAACCTGATAATTAACCAGTTATTTACTGATTAATCATTTTCAGCCCAAAGGCTAACACAAAACAGTAAGATCATCCATGGTTATCCATGATACAAGTGTGTAAACAAAGTTGCTGGTTCAAATCTGTACAGCAGCTGGTAGAAGCCGGACGGGGGCAGGTGAACAGTAACCTCGCTCATGCAGAATAGTATTTTCAGCCTGCAAACAGAATGACGTCTTGGCCCTCAGCATTCCATGGTAAACATATTCATGCACCCCTAATCAATAGCTACACAACAGACAGCATCACCACCAATGCCTCAGTGCTGTTCTATTAACATGTTACCATGTTTTCACTTGTGTGAAGGAATTTTCTCCTTAGCTGCAGGTCACATTTAGGCCCCTTTGATCTGCTCTGTGCTGACGCTGTGAGCAGTTGGACTGATGAGACGTACTGTTTCCATACCACCAAGGCCATCAGTCTGAGGCATAGGGAGACAAGGCCAGGAAGACTGACACCTTTCACAAACACAGAGCTGTTGACCTCTAGCACACTTAGGTAAGATACCTCCTTTAAATAAGGCATGCCAGGGAGCAACCCTCACAACTGGCGTGGTGCTGCAGTGTTCACACTTGCAGCGCTCATACTCTGTTCCCCTCGGCCGAGCATCAATAAAACATCCTTTTTGCGTAAGGCATGACAGTCTCCTGAGATCTCCTTCACTCTGAGCTGACCAGATCTTCGCTCTTTTTCATCACAACTTGAAAGCCAACATTGTCCTCCATGTGCTGCATAAATTTTGTGACTATAGAGATTATGGTACCTAATCAAAACCCACTGCAGATTCTCCAGAAGTCATGATGAACAACCTGAAAGTGAGTTTCTTTTAATATTAATATGACTCTCATACACAAATGACACCATAGCGAAGATTATCAGGAGCTTGTACTAGCGTCTACATTGCATTTTATACTTCAAAATAAATAAATAAATAAATAAATAAACAAATAAAGCATGTTGGGCGGCACGGTGGTGCAGTGGTTAGCACTGTCGCCTCACAGTGAGAAGGTCCTGGGTTTGATTCCCACCCAAGGTCCTTTCTGTGTGGAGTTTGCATGTTCTCCCCGTGTCTGCGTGGGTTTCCTCCGGGTACTCCCGTTTCTTCCCACCGTCCAAAGACATGCAGGTTAGGTGAATTGGAGAAGCTAAATTGCCCCTAGGTATGACTGTGTGTGGATGTCAGTGTTTGTCTGTCTGCCCTGCGATGGACTGGCGACCTGTCCAGGTGTCTCACTGCCTTCGCCCTATGAGCGCTGGGATAGGCTCCAGCGCGACCCTAGTGAGGATAAGCGGTTTAGAAGATGAATGAATGAATAAAGCATGTTTTTAGGAAACACGCTGAATTAGTCTACAGCACAAAACAGGAAGAAGGTGCTCTACTATTGCAATCTGAGCTTAAGTTACAACTTTTAGACTTTCTGACAATGACTATCTTCTACAGTAAACTGAGAGAAGCAACAGCCAGGATTCATGGGAAATGACCTGTTTTCCTTACCTCTCTATCTATCTATCTATCTATCTATCTATCTATCTATCTATCTATCTATCTGATGACACACAGTAGCACTGATGACTCCACTGATGTGAGATACAGGATACAAATCTTGTTGACATGATCTCATTTATTCATGATAATTACACCAAAGTATCAGAGTCAACTTAACAATGATATATTGCTGTTTAAAAAAGTGTTAATAATCAACACTTGGGCAATTTGCAAACAGATTCAGCAGCAGCTCTTTGCCAGGGCATTGTGTAAGTTTAAAGTGGAAGCATATCCTCACATTTAATACTGTTCCCACTCAGCTTCATTTCTGCAACATTTATCATATAATTACAATGCTATTGCCTTATGGAGGCACAATCTAGGTTGAGAAATTACACAAATTAAATTTGCTAGAATGCAGATTCAGGGGACAGGTATTATGTCCTTTCGTGGCTTTTCTACCTTGCTGATGAGGTCACTTTGGATTTCCGTGCACGATTCGGGCAAGCCATTAGTTATGGTCTGGTGTATACTGTTTGGCAGGCTCAACATGTCTCTTTATCTAGCCCAACAGTGTTGTAGGCAGTGCAGCATCAGTAATCACGCCAGCATACTTCACTACGCTGCACTATGCACTGGCCTTGTCACAGAGAGGAGGAGCAGTGATGATTTATCATCCGTGTCTTTATGCAGAAACAGCCAGTGGAAGTCCCAAGAGAAACACCTCATGTCTTCATATAGACAAACTCTTCAGCAGGCAGAACAATGCCTTCCTATTCACAAGAAGAAAAAGACTGAATTTTTTTGAAAGTGGATACTGTAACTGGTATTTTCATGCATGCAGAAAAGTCGCAGAGAGCTAATATTTTTTGCTGATATTTTGACATCAGCGAACATAACCTAACAAGTTTTCAGTGCTTAATGTGTTTTACTGGTTCAGGTGTTCTACTGTTGCAATATTTTAAAGTGTTATCTCGGCAGCATTGTAAAAGAGGGAAACCTCAACTGTCTCCCGAGAATAAATAAAGGTTTCAATTCAATTTGTCATTTAGTAAACTTTAGCCTTTCTGTGACTACACAGGTATGCTGAGCCCTTGATTCTGAATGGCAAATTAATAAAGCATTGTTGTCAAGGTCGTTGTCAAGCTGCAGCCTCATCACCATGGTCTACTTGTTTGCTCCAAATTCCTGCATGTTTGCAATGTTTGCACTTCCCCAAAGAATCCCTTATTGCTTCGTGTGTCCCAGCAGAAGTCAGTGCAGTAGGTGACACGTGACACCCACACATCACAACTGTTAACCTTCATTAATTATATAATACAACTATTTAAACGGTCTTTGAGGAAGTGGTAGTGAAAAAGAATAAAGTGATTAAAAAATAACAAATTAGGAATCTGAGTTTTTGTGTTGTGTTTTAAAGTTATCATGTTAATCTATGTTCAAAGCAAGCACTGTTTCTGCATATCCAAGCTTAGAAATACACTACATTTCAAGAAGGATGAAATTTTGGAAAGGGTGGGGCGGGGTTGTGTGGAGCACACATTTCCCTGAGGAATGTTTCTTGATTTTGTTTTTTTTTCCCCCTTTTGAAAACTGTGCTTCATCTCCCTGGAATATCTCGTGTTACATACCACATTTAACATCTTAAAACAGAGCTCTTTCTCACTTCCCGGGGACATTAAAATCCCAGTCCACTTTCTTTCTTGCCTTTCTTGTTGGCTTTTTGATTTGCAGGAAAATTAACTGTGAATTGAAAATTTAAGAAAGAAAATCATGTACAGGTGATAAATCATCTGCTTGGTCCATCCTTGTCTCACTGTCAGCTTATAACAACAACTGTACAATGACACATGACACATACACACACACACACACACACACACACACACACACACAGAGAGAGAGAGAGAGAGAGACATTTGTCATGCTGTCAGAGAGCATGCACATGCACATATACACATATATGTCCCAAAGAGAAATAATGAGGCAAACACACTCCATGGATGTCATATAGATGGCATGCAATTACAAAGATGTGTGAGAGGAAGCATGTCATTGTGTGCGTGTGTGTGTGTGTGTGTGTGTGTGAGAGAGAGAGAGAGAGTGAGTAAGTGAGTGAGTGAGTGAGTGAGAGAGAGAGAGTGGGGGGGGTGATGTCTTCAAGTGTGCAGGACTTTGAATCCAACTAGGGGAAAAGTGAGTCACATGAAACAAATGATCATGTCATGGCCACGCGTTAGACATGACACAAAGCAAAGTGGTGGATGAAAGAGAACTGAAAAAAGGAGGCTGGAGAGATAAAGATAATAGGCAAAAGGAATTAGAGGAAAGTGACACGAGGGAGAAAGATATCAGGAAGATATCCATTCATCTCTTCAATCCCGCCGGTCCCACTGGTGGGTTCATCGTTCCTGCGTGGCCGAGCTTGGCTCCATCACACAGAACTTCACTTTAAATTCTAGCAGGCATCCCTAGGTGTTCAAAGATGCCAAAAGTCCTGCTGAGGACACAAGCGGCACAGGCATAAGGGTGCTGTAGCTTCAGTGAAGCATTGCAACCAGCAGAAAAAAAAAATGTTTTTTCTAACTTTGAAGCTACTTGAATCCAAGCTGGGCTTCGGTAGAGTGTTGGTTTGTACAGCTCCCTGGGTGTTATAAAAGTCCACATGATGGTGAAATATCATCATTAGCCCCTCCATGCTCTATTTCTCCATTCAGTTTCATAACACAGGAAAACCGCTCCTGAAATAACATTTTTACCCCATTAACAAACGCAAATAATGTGAACTATAGCAATATAAAAAAAATTACAAGTCGCAGTACCCATTTTTTAGCCAAATTAAATTCTTTTTATTTTCCTATTTGGATTGGAAAGTAGATCCAACAGGCAGCATCTGCAGGAAACTTCTACATAGTAACCTTGTGCCAGGAGGAAATGACCAGATAGTACTAGGACAAATAATTGTAATTGCATGAAAACACATGTGCAGTGGTGCCTGAAATACTGGGATTATTGATTTTAATAAACTGACCTCCAAAATTCATTTTAGGGTATGCAAATATTAGTATCAGCCTTCAAAGCCCCATATCTGCCTTTGTCGTTCCGTGACTGAAAAAGCCTCACACCTGATTTTATTTGATGTTACAAATTTTAGTTAAAGTCAAACAGATTGTCAAAGACTTTTTAACTTTTATGTAAACAGAAGTTATCACAACTTGGCATGACTTCCCTCGCTTGTCTCTCACTCTCTCCTTTCACTCGTCTGCTTCCCTCCACCGCCTCGCACTTTCTCTGCACATCTTATTAATTTCAGACATGAAAGGTGCTGTGTGGAACAAAGACGCTCTTTCGCTTCCTGACATCAAAGGGTCCAAATCTCCTTTAAAGCTGCCTGATGACCGACTCTTAAAAGACAGAGAAGGTGGGCCCTGCAAAAGAACAGAGCGGAGAGTTGACACAGGGAATAGATTAGAAACAATGCTTCCTCTTCCTCTCCACCTCTTTTCCTGTTCATTTTCACTTCCCACACAATGAGACGTTAGGTGATGTTAGTTTAAAATTAACAGAGAAAGTGAGTCCGAGTGAGAAAGAAAAGGGATACTTGGAGGGGGAGAGGAGGAAAGAACTTTTCTTAGCCTCTCAGTGCCAAGGTCACATACTGTTAACTTATATCTAACATTACTGTCATTATTTTTCTATTAGCAGACACTGTAGCAATTGCAGCAGAAGAGGTAACCTTAGCAGTAGCAGTTTAGTAGTAGTAGAAGTTGTGGAAGCAGCAGCAGTAATACAGTGGCAGGAGTAGTAGCTTAATAGCAATTGTAGTAGTAGTAACATAGTAGTGGCAGTAGAAGTAGTAGTAGTAGTAGTAGTAGTAACAGTTGTAGGAAAGCAACACTTGTTTAGGAGTGTTAAAAGTTCTATGAGACCCCTTCAGATCTATTATAAACCCCTAGATTTTTTTTTTTTTTTTTTTTTTTTCACTGAAGAATTGTTTCAGGTGTTTATTTTGCAAAACAAAAAAAAAACAAAAAAAAAAAACTACTGAAAATGGCTTGAAATCACCTGTACTTTCCCCCACTTCTAAACTAGCTACTGAACACTGTGCCGTATCCCGTGATGGCCACAGGGAATACTGCTCGGTAAACCACAGTCCTGCATGTGTGTGCCTCAGTCAGACTCTTATTTTGAAGAAGGGTCCAGACTAATGTGTGTCAAAATTGGAGACTACCTGTATGGTAAGACTACCTGAATGGTAAGATGGTAAAATGGTAAGTCCTGTCCACAGTGGGCAGCGCTTTACATTGTCAAATTGCTAACCTTTGTTACTTTCAGCAGCATCAGGTCACATTCAGCATCGTGTGAAATGTGAATGTGAAAACAGCGCTGCAAAGTCAAAGTCAAGCTTCAAAGAGTATTAAAACACAAAGAACACCCGTTTTTGAGTGGAGACGGCCTTTAAGGCAGTTGTTTTTAAATAATGTTAGATGGAATTTAGCCCACCTCAATGACAGTTAACATGTGGAGCATCCAGCCAGTATCCAACACTCAGTAATGATGAGAGGAGGATAGCACCACTACTGTCCTACATAGTGTCCTAAGGGGAAAGTGAAGAAATATCGAATTTTCAAAATGGGTTGATGAGTCGGTGCTCCACTCTTCTGGGAGGGCTTTCTTCTAGTCTTTGGAGCAGGGCTGTGGGGAGTTGCTCCCATTCAGGCACAAGAGCATCACTGAGGTCAGCCACTGATGTTGGGTGATGGGGCTTGGCAGTGCAGTCGGCCTTCCAGTTCATCCCAAAAGTATCTGATGGGGCTCAGATCTGTGCTGCAGCAGAAATCACATGCTATGGACTCCATAATCTATGTGTGTCAAGGCTATGTGAATATGTTTGTGTGTGAATAAACAGTATGTAGCTTTTTGGACATATCGATTGCCATCATTAGCCGCATCGCTTCCTGTTAGCCCCTTGCAGATTGCACCATGGTAACCTGTTCCGACTTCTGCTGGCAACTTAACTGACAGTGGTGGAAACATGACATACCTTTTGACTTTTGCTTGACTTTTGGGCTTTTCTTCACACCTGTGGGAGAACTGAGGCTGATAGAAAATGTTAGCCACAGGCAAACTTGCTCTGTAGCTCGCAGGCATCTTCATTGCCAGTTAATCCTTAAATTAATTAGAAATATAAATAACTAGTTGAACGGTCACTGCCATACACAGGTGCCAACATTGCAGAAATTTCCTACATAGTAGAGTGCAATTTATATGTAATTTCATGGTTAGTTTCCCTTGATTTACATAAAAGTGCTGTACTGAATTCTAGGATACTTAGGCCAGCGTATTGTCCAGTGTTTGCATACTACAATACTTTACTGGAAACAGCATGCAACTGAATTCACATAGTATTTGATTCAAACTAAGGTTTGGAACACACTAAAAAATCTCATGCTATTTTTGCATACTAAATAGCATATTGGTGTTGAATTTCAACCACAGCCCTTCAGCTGTGTGCAGGCGAGTCAAGTTCTTCCACACCAAACCATGCTCAAACATAAGAAGGCCCTATTATATACAGTGGTCCCTCGTTTATCGCGGGAGTTACGTTCTTAAAAAGTAACCCGCAATAGGTGAAATCCGCGAAGTAGTCAGCTTTATTTTTTACAATTATTATAGATGTTTTAAGGCTGTAAAACCCCTCACTACAACCTTTATACACTTTTCTCAGACAGGCATTAACATTTTCTCACTGTTCTCTCTTGTTTAAACACTCTCAAAGTTCAAACCTTCGTAGAAAAATAAGTCCAGTATTATAGAATGAACGCATTCTGTACTGTACAGGAGACACGGCACGGAGGAGGTTGATTGACAATGGCCTACAGTCCCTTAGCCAATCAGGACGCAGAACACAATGCGCGGGCTCTCCCTTAGCCAATCAGGATGCAGAACACAATGCGCTGTTAAAAAAAAAGCATGCAAAATTGCACTAAAAAATGTATATAGACACATGTATATGTCATTATATGTTGTAGTATTACAATTTCTTTTCACTGTTAAAGGCAGACTATGTCATTTCAAAGGGGAGGTCACATCACTTTATGGTTTGGTAAAAAATGGTGAATGCTCGATAAATTTAACTTAACTACATGCCTCATGTTTCACACAACTCTTTTACCCCATTATAACTTACAATATAAGGGGATTTCGTTCCATTATTATGTTTTTGTGAACATGTCATATCCATACACTGAATTCAAGAGGCATTGAAAAGTGTTACTTTAATGCCATTGGTTGTCCTTGGGGTTTTATCCTTCCACACCCTAACCATAACCATAACCCAACCTGAAAGGGGCCAAGCCCAAACCTTGACAAAATGCCCCTCTCTGTGGGTGTATGGGTGTGGTGTTCACATGTCCACATTCTGTCAGCTATGTGGAGTATAAGTAATAGCAGAATAAATCCGTTTATTTCTCACATCAGGAGAGACTTTACCCTCTTCACTGACCCTCTTCATCATTTAAATGTATAAGCTAATGTGAGCAATTCATTCAAATTCTGTTTTAAGGTGTGATTTTAATGATTGTTATACTTTGCTCAGTTGTTTCCACTATAGCTACATTTCATATTAAGAAGAAAAAAGTTCGCGCACTGGCACTTAATTTAACTGGACAAGTGGTGTGGTAGCAGTAGTGGGTTTATTAACGTGTGTGTGTGTGTGTGTGTGTGTGTGTGTGTGAGTAATTGGTTGTGTGGATTGTGTGTCAAGCCAATTAAAAAGTCAGCCCCTTCATAATTAACATAAAGAACAATTCATATTTGGTGTGTGTTAATTAATTGATCATTAATCATAAGGTTTTCATTAGGAAAGCAGAATATGTATGTCAACAAAAAACTGTATAGTCCCTTTAGGGAGACACGCACACATGCACATACACACTCACAGACACACACACACTAACACACACACACACACACACAGAAACACGCTGTCTACTTCACCTTGATAACACGGCTCTTATCAGTGTTAGCCCGTATCTCTGTCTCTCTCAGCCTTTGACAACAAATCCAGTTTTAATACTGTCGTGGAGGATTATCTTAGAGCACATTAAGATTCAGCACAGGCAAAGCTGCTCTGCAGACGCCTGTAATCAGGGGTGTCAGTTTGGATGCACTTATTCTAAATGAGCCCAAATATGATCCTCTGGTTTTTATCATTACAATGGAAAGCAAAGATCAAACAAAAATAATCAGAAATCAAGTTTGAAAGTCATTTACATAAGAAAAAAAGAGTATTTCAGACCAGTGTTACTGTTTGTAGCTTGGTGACCTACATCTAAAAATGTATCACAATAAGCAAATTAGTTTACTTTATTATTGCTCCATTTGACCCTCTATCAGCCAGTTTGAAGGTTCTGGTGGCAAATGATATAAGGTGCAGAGACTTTGCTATCGCGTAGGATTTTATGATTAGTCCCCTGGTTCATGGCAGGTTGGTGTATGTCAGGATGAGCAAAGGAGCTTTTTTTGTTGTTGCTGTTGTTGAGAACTCTAATAAAGTGAGTAAAAGTTCAGAAAATAACCTTGTGGCTTTTGACATTTTAGTCAAACAACCAAACAAATCAAAACAGCCACAACAACAAAAAAGAAAGAATTTGTTTGTAGACTTGTCTGCCAGATTGGTAGCTTTACCATAAAGTTATTAATGAGATTTCATTAATAGTAACACAGGACATCATAACCATAGCTAAATGTGTTGGTTTTCCTTTTAACATTAACTTGAGCCATCATGGTAGAGACTGGTGTTTTTCTGCTACTCAAAGCAATTGTCCATCCACTAGAGGGTGTCAAGAGCACAAATTCCAGTTTTAAACAGACCAAGTCATTCCTCACCCTTTGCAGGTTTTACTCTGCAAGGCTCCTATTGGATTACGTGGATTATTTTGTGTCTGATCTTCAATTTGAAAATGTGGTGAAACTGCAGATTTTCAGCTACAAGGTAAACTGCTTGGAATAACTTTTTTTACTGTGGCTGCACTGCTGACTTGTGAGGCATTTGTGCGACTGATGTGAAATTGGATACATTTATCTGCAGAATGTGCTGTTTCAGAGAAGCTTTGAATGGAGCTGAGGTGGCGAGCGGTTTGCAGTGGAGGGCAGAAGAGGAGCTTATTGTTGGGCCGATACAGAATTTTACACAGCTCAAACCAAGGCAATAACAGCAGGCTGGTTTATATACTGCTTGCTGGAAAGAACACCTACATTAACAAGTCTCACATTGCAAGGGGTCATTTTGGTGTAAAAAAGTAACAGGCGAATTCCAGCCTTATGACATTGGCAACCTAAGCCACAGCAACAACCCAAGATCAGATGGTCTGTATCTTTTTCCAAATCACCTGTACAGATATCTTCAATCACCAATTATTTGAATAATGCTTCTTTTTCCATGATTGAAGTGTCAGTAAAGTTATTTCAACATGTCCTCCAACCCATATGACCACATTTGTTCCAACGCTCTGATACGACCCACCGGAGCATCTTTAATTTGACCCAAAGAACTGTTTTCTGAGCAAGCGAGCTACTGTAAATACTTGCTTAATGTTAGGAAAAGGTTTTTGTTAGGGTTAGGGAAAGGGTTAGGGCTAACTTTAGGAAAAGGTCGGGGTTAACGTTATGAAATGTTGATTAACGTTCACTGTTATTAGGTAGCTAACATTGTGTTGATTGACCCAGCCACTGCTCCACCGGCCTCCTTACACAGACTTTGTCACTCCCTACTACCCCACAGTGTCCGTATTTACAGGACTGCTTGAACTGTGAAAAGTAACTACAGGTCATAATTCGCTGCTGTACGAATGCCCTATGGGGTTGGGGCTTTTTTCCAGAGGACAGTCTCAGTTATTCAATTGGTTCCCCCAAAGATGGCTGCCAATTGGCCCATTAGCAAGAGTAGAATCTCATACTCAGTGCCTGGTCCTCTCAGTTTCTTTTCTACGGTCACACTGCACTAAGCGTTCCACCATATAGTAGCTCTGTAGATTTGCAGGTTGCGCATCAAGCCATCTGTAAACTGCACATGAGCCTCAAGAGACTTAACCTTTTTACAGTGTACACATGTGTACTCACTTATGCCATGCACAAGATATGTGCTGCTATTGACTGCGTCTGGATCAGTAGTCCACTCTTTGTTTGGTTGTTCAGATGGTTCCACGCCATAAATCACGTCATCATATCCAGGTCTTTCATTTCCCTTGTGAGTGTTTTCCTGCTGAAACTTTTTTTCTTTACTCAGTCTTTGCACATTAGTGATTGACAAAGGACAATTCTCCACTGATCCACAATACACAACACTTTCCTTTGCTGAGTTTTTCAGTTGAGCTTTTAGCTAAGCATAACAGATAAAGTAAAAGCTACCCTATAAAAGTTGCTCCATACAGAAGATGCATTACAAGCTGTGCCGATGGTATGAAATAGTACACACTTCCTGTCTCCTTACTGGGCACAGTCATATCTCCCCCATCTCCCCACCTCATTTGGAGGTGATGTCCGAGACAGTTGGTGTTGTGAACAACGCATGATTATACAGTCTATTGCTGCAGAAAGCTTGGATATTTTTGATAGACTGAAAAACTATTGTTTGTCCATGT
The DNA here is from genome assembly GCF_902150065.1 of Myripristis murdjan. Lineage (NCBI taxonomy): Eukaryota > Metazoa > Chordata > Actinopteri > Holocentriformes > Holocentridae > Myripristis > Myripristis murdjan. The sequence goes on from NC_044001.1 coordinate 26,335,507, forward strand.
CAAAACAATTCATCTGCTAGCTTTATATCAGATATTAACCCAGTACAAGTTCATATCAGTAATGATTTTCTCTTTCTGCCCCTCCAAAAACAGTTAATTAAGACTAATTATAGTATTATTAAGCAAACAGAGAGGAGAGACATCTGTGTTGCCACATCTTGTGAAAGTGTGTTGCTGAGACAGAGACAGGTGTCCAATAAAGTTCTTTTTTCATGATTTGCTTGTCTGATATGCCATTTTATGTGCCATTATATAGTCAGAATGTTTGGAAGATATATGATTTTTGAAAAATGGGTCAAATATTTACTTTGGTGACTATGGTGCAAAAGAATTGGTCATCTAATTACCCAACATACAGTTAGTGGAGAAAATATTGATACATCATATGATTCCAAGCATGACTTATACCAATAGCAGCATCATCTTTTGACTCTTTACATATTGGTTAAAAAAAAATAAAAATAACATGTGGAAAATAAAATAATGAAATAACAATAATAAAATAACCATCCCACCCATCTTTTTAAGAAGTTTATCCTTTTCAATGCCACACAAATGAAATGTTTTAAGGTCACGTTTAAGGTCAAGGACTGCTGAAGTGAAGGAGAAGGTTTACCTACATGTGCCATTCTACAAGAACATGTGATCATGCATATATCACAGTGGTGGATGCACAACGACAAATGCGTTGGCCAGTCCAATCGAGGCAGCTTGTACAGAATCTACAAGGCACACATTCCAATGACGGTGGCAAAATCCCACAATGCAATGTGTTTTTCACTTACAGAGTTAAAAGCAATTTCCAAACTCTGTTGTTGATTTAGTTTTCAGTGGTAGAACTCAGATAATAGTGGTGAAACTGAAGCCTGATTATGAAGTTGGGAATAGGTTTTATTACTCGTGAGTGAAAAATGAGTGAAATTAATTTAGGCTACTTTTAACCTCATAGAACCCTCTCAAGCATTCCCCCCAGATGGCCAAGAAGAGGCGATACAAATGGAAAAAAGAAGGAGCAGCAGACGTCTCAGGGCCAAGTGAGCAGAAATCCTTCAAACCAGACACATCTGGTTCTGAGGAAATTTGAGATTTATTGTTAATGACTCTCAGAACAAAGACGTGTCTGAAGTTGATATGAAAAAAAAAAGAAATATCCATTAGAGCAGCAAGTGGTGTGAACTAGTAACACACACACACACACACACACACACACACACACACTCCTCTCTACTGATGAAAGCCTTTACGGGTAATTAACATAACCCAGTCCAGTTAAGAAAGTTCTGGATGTTATAATGAAGTGGTTGGCTTTCTAACTGGCAAAACCCACAATCCACATGCCAATTATGCACACACACACACTGAGAGAGAGAGAGAGAGAGAGAGAGAGAGAGAGAGAGAGAGAGAGAGAGAGATGCAGAAATCTACTCACCTATTCTTTTTGCTTTATTCAATTCTTCACATACATTACACCACATGTGATATAATCCCTTTAAATCTCTTTGTAGTTTGACTCTGTTGCATAACATGGACACGCACGCACACAAACACACAGACACAGACACACACACACACACACACACACACACACACACACACACACACACACACACACACACAAAGACACACACACACCAACTGAGAGGCACACTTCAAATGCTCTTAGCTTTAACACATACAGTCTATTTCAAAGTGTGTTAAAATCCTTTTGTATTATTCAAAACTCTGAGTCTATGTCTCTCTCTCTCTCTTTCTCTCTCTCTCTCTCACACACACACACACACACACACACACAGAGGTTACGGGATAAAGGGATAAAATTGATGCTATGGTTGGATCACACTGGCGTATATGTCTAAAGAAAGGAGTGGCACGTTGCAGCGGTCTCGATCTGGCATGTCTTCATGTATGTAACCTCTGTGTTTTGTTTGTTTGCTTTTTTAGATCATTTGAACAACTTACAAGGCATATTTGCATCTCTAAAGGAGCTTCGGGGCTCCAGAGTGCCCGTCTTGGCGGATTACTCTTGCAACTGAAGCAATTTGTTGCTTGCAATTGGTGAAAAGAGGGGCTATTTGCCTACACAATGCCCTTTTGGGGGCCTTGTTTGCACAACAACCTGATTTCTTAGGGAATGAGATGAAAATTTTGCCCTCTTGGCTCGAGAAAATGAGTACAAAAATATGCAAAGTCACATTCTTGAATAAATGTGAACTGAATGTGAATGTAGACCTGGCTGTTTTGGCTCGGACTGTGACCGATGCTGATGGACAGCTTCAGGTAATTTTGTCTTGGATGACTCTATTAACCCCTAAAATGCCATTGGTTTATGGCTGCAGCACCGCATCAAATAGAAAAGATCTACATGACTTGTGCATTACTTTATACACATTTCTCTGGAATTCAGCATCTTTGAGAAATGTGTAAACCTTGGGGTTTCCACGAGAATTTACGATAAAGTTCTGTGGGTTTGAAGATATATTCACAGTCTTCCCGCAGTGCAAGCAGCCAACAAGGGGGTTTGGACTTTATCTGTTGTTCTTCTTCCTCGCTCCGCCACCCTACTGCAGCAGTAATGATGATACAGATAGTAATGTAGTGTAACAGTTTCATTCACACTATGAAGCAGTAATAACACCCGAACACAATTATAATGTAGATCAAATACTGATGAAAAAGTAGCATCACCCTCCATATTCATCTATTTTAAGAAATTGAATTATATCTCCTCCCAAATAATTTGCATCCATTACTACTGCCGCTCAGCCAAAGAGAATTAAGCTATCAGTACTGTCATTAAAAAAAAAAAAAAATGTTGAGACTCTAACTGAGAAAAGTGACAATGTAGTGAGAAATAGATGGGGCTGTTGTAAGTATAGCGAGTTCATTTACACACAGCTTCTGCACTAGAGGACATTATTCAACTTAACCCTTTATTGGGCAAGTGACTATTTTTGGTCATTTCAAAAATTTTATATATCAGGCCCATCCCCTGTCTCAGTTAGTTCAGTAATCATTTGGTCTTCACCCAGCCAATCAGCAAAGATCCCTCTACATCCCAGGTCACGTGATTGTGGCATTTGACCAATGTCAATGGCTTTGATTTTCTATAGGAAAATGAAAATTTTAGAAAAAATTTTATAAAAGTAATGAAGTCCTGTCATGTTCACTAATAACAGTCTAGGGTTGTTTTTTGAATTTCAAAGTATTTCAATGAGTGCCCTATAAAGGGTAAAATCAGATCAAATCAAGATCTGATTTGTGATTTAAGTGTTCCCTTATTTTTTTATTTTTTTATTTATTTTTTTGAGCAGTGTATATCATCACCTATCGCTTTTCTTTTCTTTTTTTTAAACAAATATAGTAATATTAAGGAAAATAAAATGCTATATTGCACTTTAAAATAGATTAAATTTCTCCAATTCTATCTCTGGTTTGATAAGGATGATTACTTATGTTACACCAGAAATCCCCAATATATATATATATATATGTATATTGAGCTCATTTCAAAGTCCAGAAAGTGGAGGTGAATATGTTAAATCCTGTCAATATTAGCATTATAAAACAACGTTTGATGCAGTCATCCCCTGCTTCCACTTTGCGCTCCACGTTGCCCGCAAACACCGTGTCTCTGCTGTCTGTGCTGTTGCGGGGAATGTGACGGCAGAGACCGGAGTCCGACGGAAACACAAATGGAATGTGTATGTTATGTATGTCTCAAAGTCAACAGTGTTGTTTTTCCACCAGTGCAAAACAATGTCAGCAATACGCCGGAAGCAAAATTATTCTGCTGCTTTCTTTTATGGGAATGGGAGCTGCGTGAAATGATATATTGAGGGGGGGGGAGGGGGAATGTGGAGGGGGAGTGCGAAACAAAATGGAACGACTGGGAGCAAAGGATTTAACGAGGAGAAAATGTAAGCAATTCCAATACTTTCTCTGCTATTTTCTGTGACTGCTGAAAGATTAAAGGAAAGAGGGAAAGGATTGTGAAAACCTCTGAAACAGAATAGCTCAGGAATGACTTTCACACCTGAACAAATGTCCCTTCTCTTTTCTTCCATTCTCTCTTCCTTTGTTACTACCTATCCTTTCCGTATCGCTCTTCTCCCATCAAACCTGGATCTCTGCAAGTTTTCAATTAATTACAGCCTCTGTGAATATAATCTTTCAGAATTTCCACGACATCTGAAAGCCCTGTGCTCACATTAGTTCACACCTACCGGTTCCTTACAGTGTGATGCCTTTACTACCAAAAGAGAGAGATCACACTTACAGAGGGGGGGCACTGCTGTGGGTAACCTAATCTGAATTCAGCTCCATGCAGAAGGTAACAAAGTTGTGAGTGGCGTTCAACAAGGTGTGGAGGGGGCGAAGGAGATGGGAGTGAATTTGATACAGCTTGTTCTACCCTGCAGTGAGGATTAACACGAGGATGGAAAACAGAGATGCCTCGCAAATTCAAAGCGGGCCGTGGACTGTCATGGAAACGTTGAGTTGGGGGTCAGCGCCGTCTTGAATGCCATCTAGAGTCGAAGCTAAAGACAGAATTACCACAGAGCAGAGGCGTATTAACAGTTCTGCTGCACCTATACACTTCAACAGGGCCGGACCGGGAACAAGTGGCAATTTTCTGGACTGGCAATTTTCATCTGGATCAGCCCCCCTTTTCCCCAACATGCACACTTACAAGTTGCATAAAGCAATACAAGTCTATTTATAACATACAGGCTACAGAGGTGTCACACCCATTCACACTGTTGGAGCATGGAGCATAGCACACAGAATGTAGTTACAGACATTTTATATCATCAGTTACACATTTTAATCTAATTATGCTATCTCATACCTCGAACAGTCAATATAATAAATAAATCGCCAAGAAAGAGCCAAGGGGAAAAGTTGACACCCTGAGAGATGACTTATTCATTTGAGAATGAGCAACCCAAGTCTCACACTCTAAAAACACTTGGGTTATTTCTTTAACCCAATTCCTGTGTTACTTGTGCTGGGTTACATTTCTGGGTTATTTTTCCAGAGCCATGACCATTTCTTGGGTTATAAGGATTTTATTTTGACCCAATTTGTGGGTTTTTCCAGTTGGGTAATATTTCTGGGTTATTTTTTCTGAGAGTAACCCATTGTTGGGTTAGAGACTTGGGTTAGATTGATTGATTGCTTAGTGATTGATTGAATACTTTACGAACAGTTTGTGTAACGAAGAGCACTTCATTACTAGTGACTGATAGCTTTGCTTGTAAATATTGCACAACATGGTTGGTAGAAAATGCACTTTAAACAGACAACTTAACTATTCACTTTAATAATGGCACTTGGCCCTTTAGTCGCAATATTTGCACTTTATTATTGTTTGCACAGAATATTTGCACATTGCATATTTGCACATTTTATACAGACTATTTATTGTCTATTTATTGAATAATTTACAACTTGATAATTTATCAGTGTAAAACCGTGAGTGATGTGTGTCTTCGGGCTTGGGTTGTAGTCAGGGCTTGACTCCACCTGTGGACATAAAATTGAATTCACCACTGACACTGCACTTGCGTGTGATTGCCTATTCAGAATTGAGTAGCGTTATGTGTGTTAGCATCTGTAACACTGTGTGGAAACGTGCAGTAAAATATAATAATATATAAATGTTGAAGTGCTTAATTAGTAAGAATACTGTGTGAAAGTTTTAGCCCACTCAACTTTTGGGTTGAGTGGGCTAAATGAATATGACCTATAAGTTGGGTTATATTGACTACAATCCTGGGTCATGTTAAAAGAAAAATTGGGTTATTTATTTAACCCAGATTATGGGTCAAAATGCATAACCCAGTTTCTTGAGTCAAAATAACACAGCAAGTAGTTGGACGCTTTTTGACCCAGGGGTTGGGTTAAAGTTGGGTTATTTTTTAACCCAGCAGTTTTTAGTGTGCACATATTACAAAATCATATGTCCTGAATATAGCCTATGACAAAATGCATCGTTGTTATCACACAACAAAATAGCCAAGCTCAGTTTGGCTAGGCTTATAGTTATATTTTAAAGTTAAATGCCCCCTAGTGGTCCTGTAAGTAACGACACAGTGGTGTAGTGTTAAGGGAGCGACACCGTCCATGTAAGGAGGCACAAGAGGAGAGAAGACAGTCAACATGACTTTCACTCAGCTCACCTTCAAATCCAAGCCAGAGCAGAGTTACCGTAACCATTTCGACATACTTTTCCCTAACCTTACCACTAACCTTTTCCTAACCTTAGCCAAGTATTTTTAGTGGATAACTCCCTCTGGAAACAGTCCTTTGGGTCGTATTAAGGATGCTCCTGTGGGTGATATGTGCTGCTTATTTAGGAAGCACCTCTGTCAGTCGTATTAGAGGGCTGGAGCAAACAACCTATGTGGTCGTATGGACTGGTGGACCTCTTGAAATAAAGTGCTGGGAGCTGCAGTCCAATGTGCAGCTTCATTTTTCTCCTTATTTGCAGTTAATGCAGAAGCACTTGAGCAGAGATCACTCCCACCGACTATAATTTCAGCTCCGCATTAAGAACATTAAAATCCCAGCAAGCGTGAAGCATTTAGACCGGTGAGCCGTCTTTATAATGACTGCATGATTCTAATGAACAGCTAAAGTGCCACTGCATGGCTGCTATGTGGCAACTCGTACTCATATTTAACAGCAGAGTTCATGATGTCCTTGATGTCCATAAGGCACTCGACCGTACTGAATGTAAATACCTGTTTGCAACATTAGATCGGTTTAGATTTTATGCAAATACTCACTACGATGGACTGCCCGTTTGCTTTAAACAGCCACTTATCAGTTCTGTGGTTTATGAATGTTGACACTTTGTTAGCCACAGAAGCAGAACATCATCAGGTGGGTGTTTCAAATTCAAATTTGAAAATGAAGACTTTTATTATCTGCTGTGAAATCTTGCCCCTGCTTGATTTGCATATTGGTTTGTTGCTGTGTAAAATGTAGTTGAAACCGCATACCATTGATTTTGAATGTACCACAATTTAAGTCAGGGTAACCGACAAACCTTTTCAATGGCATGCAAACTCTTGGGTACATTTCTGGCTTTAAAGGAAGAATACATTTACACAAAACATAATTCAGCACTGAAATGAAAACATAGTATGTGCAGTCAAAACATATTTTCATCACTACACATTAAATTGTCTCCTATCGAATGCAGCAAACAAGGTTTTGGTCTGTCATTTTATTATATGCTGTGTTGCACATGAGCTCTATGGCAAATTGCCAATAAAAAAAAAATGTCAGGAAAAAAAAAAAGTATTTGCCAAACTACCGGAAGGTCGTGATGCTCACGTCTTGAGTACCGGTGTGGATGAGGAGGATCTTGTGTCCTCTGTGAGTCATTGGATCTCTCTCTCTCTCTCTCTCTCTCACACACACACACACACACACACATACACAGGTGTACTTTAATGGACAATCCAGATTTGCTGAAATGGAATGAGGGAGGCTAGATTGGATTTCCAGTGGAATCTCATTTCAGTCAAGTCCAATCTGAGCGTGTTGGGGGGGTTCTGTGCTGTCCATTAAAGTGGTCATCAGGTGATGTGTAGGAGAAGGGTTTGATGGGAAATGCGGTCCAGAAGATGAGATTTTCTCCAGCAGAGCATTTTAATTCCACTAGTAAAGGAGACAGTCTGTATGTGGGAACATCTGAGTCTGTGTGTGTGTGTGTGTGTGTTTGTGTGTGCGTGAGAGAGAAAGAGAGAAAGAGAGAAGTCATTTAGAAGTTCTATTTCACACAGGCTTCTCCCTCTAATGTGGCTCTATCAGCTTGACCGCTTACACGCTTGCCTTACCGTACAGAAATTTGCATGCACGTGCTCAGCCAATCAGCATCACTCCACCCTATTGGCTCCAGCCCTTCTAACCTGTCAGCCCACGTGCTTCAGACATACTGCAGTGCACAGAGCGCCATGCCCTGATGATGATGAAGAGCCAGCAACCATGGGAAACCTTTCAGCAGTTAATGGATGACATCAGGGGCGCCATATATGGGGGAAAAGTTAGGACAATTTCAAAGAGGGCTCTTGCCTGACAGGGGCCCCAAAAAATAGGTAAAAACTAATATAAAATTATTAAACCATATATGTATGTATATATATATATATATATATAGAGAGAGAGAGAGAGAGAGAGAGAGAGAGAGAGAGAGAGAGAGAGACATTTGTCATGCTGTCAGAGAGCATGCACATATACACATATATGTGAATTTTTGTTTTTTTTTTCATGTGGCCCAAAATTCCTATCGGCGCCCCTGACCACAGCATACCATTTCATACCACTGGTTGGGTTCAGCACTCAGATAAGATATGTGATTTTCAATCAGTCAATAGCCGACCAGTCGATGAGAAACTGCATGTTGGCTCATGAAAATAACACATAACGTAGAATAACATCAAGCAGAGGAGAGAAACAGCATACAGATTTGCCATTTACCTCCCAGAGGAAAATAACTGCTCTGTCCATCTTACTTGAAAAATTTCTCACTCCATGCCAACCTTTCACTTTCTTGACAGCATGTTTACTAAACTGACATGAAGCAGCAACAGCTAGTGCAGCAAGTAGCCTGCTGGTTTTTCCTTTATTTCTGGTCTGGACAAATCTGTCAATTTGTTACAGAAACCTCTTATTTTGTTTATTTCACATAGTTGATAATACTTGGATGCCAGTATTTCAGTAAAAAAAAAAAAAAAAAAAACATGTTGAAAAGTTAGCTCTTTCTTGGCCATTCAAATCCATTTACAACCTTTTGAGATATCCTGCTAACAGACAGGCGAAATAGAGTTCAAATCTGACACTGCTGGTGGTTAAAAATTTAAAATAAAATAAATAAAATAAAATAAGCATCTGCCCAGATTTCCAGCCATTCCTTGACTGGTTTTAGCCGTGAGAATGGTGGGAGTGGTCAGCTCCCTGTGTGAAACAGTTTGAACATGTAATGGGGTTGATGGAAAAAAAAAAAAAAAAAACAGCTCTGTTAATTTTTCCTGTATAAATAAGGTAAAAAAAAAAAAAAAAAAAAAGTTTTGCTGATGATTTATTACCCACCTTGACACAAAGACAGATTTAGCCACTCTCCTTTATGTCATTTCCGGGATAAACACACTATGATTAAGGAGACTGGGCTTGGGACTCTGGAGGTGTTTGAGTCTTTATTTAATTAACCGATTTTGACCCAAAATTAATGAGACAGACTGCTGGAACTTGGCACCCTGACACACACACACACACACTGACACACTCACACACACAGTGAACCAACAGTTGAAGTGAAGGTGCCAACTTGCCAAGAAAATGGACATTTAATTGTATAGCAATCAAGGCTGAGAGCTTAATGGGTTTTTTATAGCTTTTCTGTCGCTTAAGCTTTTTCTCTGTTCTCATTTCTTTCTTTTGTACTTTCCATCTCTCTCACTGCTATAGCAACATAAGAGCCAACCCTGTTACTGTTGCTGCTTGTTCCTCTCCCCTCTCTCCTATTTTCCCTCTTTCTTTTTCTGTGTTACTCTTCTTACTCTCCTCCTCCCCGTTGACCTCCAACTCCCCATTTCCCTGCTTCTCAAATCCAATCAGCTAATATCAAGGCCGACTTGTGGCTATAAAGGCAGCATTTTCATCTTAGGAATTGCCTTTTTTTTCTCGCTTCTCGTGGGCTTTTGTTTTCCATTCTGCTTTTGTTTTTCTGGTTTGTGCGTCTCGATGTTGTGTTGGCTGGAAAACCAAATGCCAAAGTCTTTTTTTTTTTTTTTTAAATCAAGCTATGGACCACAGCTAATCTCACTGGACGCACGAGAGTGAAAATCAAAACTTCCAAATGAGCAAATTTAACAGACGGAAGTGGACTGTTTGTTGTTTGCTGGCTGATAAATTGACCTCAAATTCAGATTGGAGGAACACTCACACACCCTTTTCTACATGTCTGAATTTGGTTAATCTGTATTGAGACAGTTAACCCTATAAAGCCATTTGTATCATATATGATACACATTATCAAATAACACATTCCGTTTCAGTTTAATCAATACTTGACCAAAATACTGTTGTATACCTTTGGACACTTCCCCTGTTCACCCTGGACCATACCATTGGCACTTCAAGTACTGTCATATATGATACATCAGAAAAATCATATGTAATAACATATTTTTTGAAAAATCTTTTTTTTTTTTTTTTTTTTTTTTTTTACATTTTGTTATAAGACTAAATAAAGGGTTCAGTTTAAAAAAAAAATGGAATTTTCTGCCAATTCTTTCATAGTTCAGGCTTTATAGGGTTAAAACAGATTGACAAACGTATACATCATATATTTTGCACTTTTACACTCATTTTAGCTGTTTTCCATCAGCAGAACCAACACCTAAACAGTTCTCAATAATATATACACGGCTGCTCCACACATCATTTTCATGTAAAAATACACATTTTGGGAGTAATTTTCTTGTCATTTAAAAAAAAAATGTTTCTGGTAATTTTTTTTGAGGATAAGTGACTTTTAGGGTAATTTTCTTGTTTTGAATTGATTAATTTTGTGGTACATTATGGTATTTTATGGGAATGCAAGTTCGCCATAGGGCTGTATAGTAATACAATGGTGATAATACCAGTAATAACAATGCTAACAGTGGTTGTAACATAACAATAACAGTAATAACTACTACTACTGATAATAACAGTAGTAATAGAAAAAAACAATGATAGCAAGAATAGTAATAATATTCATTATATGTCTGAATGGAGTGGGACTGAGTAATACGAATAAATGGGTAAGTAATGATGGGACTAATGACAACTAAAACAGATTGCAGAAATGGATGTTGAGCAGGATCATGGGTAGTTTGCAATCACAGATGCAGACTGTACGGCCCTGGAGGCAGAAACACCTGCTGAAAAGTGACAGAGGAAGGGAGAAGAGAGAGGAGAGAGCATAAAATACACATCTCAGTCACTGTGGAACTGTTTGCACGTGCACAAGCCTAATGCTCACTCCCATAACCAGTCCTAAATGGTGGTAGACACATCCCTAATTAACCTTATTTGCATATGAATATCTGTTGCTGCTCATCCATTCTCTAGACATTGCAATGAAAAGGACATCAAAGAAAAAACATAATTTCACCAAATGGGACCTGAACGGTTGGAGAGGTTAAGAAGAGGAGGGCTGTTTTGTTTGGAGCTCTTAACTCTGGTAGCACCAGCAAAATAAAACATGTCAAGTGGCAAAGAGTGAGAGTGTGTGAGCCACAGGTGGAGGAGAGGGGACCCTCACACATGTGACTAAATCAGTCCACAATCACATCTGGATTATGTGCAACACATAGGCTTGTGCAAAATCATAATGAAATGTAGAATATTGTGGCATAACTTCAATCTTTCATGTTACTTTCTGCTACTTTCCCATCGGCCTGCAGCCAAAAACTGTAAGCATGGAGTTAAGTATGTGTAGAGGTATACACATTCTCACTGCACGCTCTTTTCTTCTTTTTTCTTCTTTTTCTTTTTATAAATACCAGTTTCTGTGTGGAAAACGGCGTACACATCCGTGCCTGCTGTATTTCGCCTCCAGTCTGGTTGCTCTCCTGTGCTATGAAGCATCACACGCCGGCTGCTTTTGAGATATAGGTTGTTTGTGGGTGTGCTGGATTTCTAGGTATTGAAAGCTCCCAAAGTTGTTTGTGTGTGTATATGCGTCTGCAGCACTCTACTATTATCGAAAACACCAGAAAGAATTGTTTTAGCACATGCACACACATACACACGTGCACACTCACACAGAGCTATTACTGAAAACACAGGAACCCCGCTGAGAACAACAGCACGTCCCCGACTTGTCGCTGAACCACTGCACAGGATTGGCTGGAGCTCTAGTTGCTACATGGGACTGTGGACTTGTGGCTTATAAATGGGCTTGCAGGATATTGTAGGGAAAAAAATTACCTGAAAATATTGCCATTTGGATTAGAACAACTGTCCTCGCTCTGTTCACTTCTGCTTCCTTCTCTCATTCCCTTTCCTCGCTTCCCTCAAGTTACTTCCTGCTGATAGAAAGAAAAGAGGTTGTTAGGAGAGAAGAGGGGAAACAAGCAGTGGAAAAGACAAACAGGAGGTGCAGTGCACCTTGACTGACAACATCTTAAAGTCCCCATGACTTCCTATAAAACAGGGTATCTTAAATCGCGACATCATCCTGTACTAGTGGGTGTGAACTTAAGTTTCAACCAATAAAACCTTCACAAAGCTTTAAACATCCTCTCTCATCTGCCTATCCCTTCAAATAAAATTGTGTTTTCCTCCCATACTGACATCTACAGTGGCTTATTAGGGCTAGTGTAGGGAAAGGAGGTGGGATAATATTCAGAGACAGAAACTCAGAATTTCCTGTATTAAAGTCGTAAAGTTGTGAGAAAAAAACCTGAGAATTCTGAGATTATAAAGTCACAAATTTATCAGGAAAACACTAGAAAAATAGTTATCACCTCTTCCTCTATTGCCTCATCCAAATCAGTATGTTGTTTTCCTCTGAAATGGCCCAAGTCACAGCAATGTCTCTTCAAAATCCAGATGCTGATGATAAAATTGTGATCCCCAGAATTTCCTTGTTATTAAATCCAACTGTTGCTCTGCGTTTGTATTAAAGGCACTTGGACAGAGGATAACGTCACAACTTCATTTTCTTCCTTCTCTCTATGTGTATAACAGCAGTTACACAGCACCACCTATTGGCCTGAGATAGGACTAGCTTTCAGAACACAACAATTGCAAAGTATAATTTGATTAATTTGATGAGGTCATAAACTGCAGGCGTGATACCTGGCGAGCTTATACATCCATAACGGCAAGATGCAAAGTGAAGCCATGTGGTTCCTTGGCCAAAAATAAATTAAAATAAATAAATAAATAAACAAATAATAGACAAGCATTTTTCTAATAATTTTACTAATATATCATCGCAGATATCCTATTCAATCCATTTCATGGAGTTCTTTAAGCCAGCCAACCTGAGGGGTTCAAAAGGCTCCTTAGAGAGGGCTTCAAGCACCTCCCCACTGCGGGGATGTGGCATCTCTCACCAGACGTTGCCTCCTAACCTCCTGAAGGAATCATTTCAAAAGTAATTGATCATCCTAATCAATTAGTGACCTCTCACCCTCTTGACATGAGAAATGTGATGCATGCACCAGCCCACTCTCCTGTAACAGCTGGAGAAAAGAGAGGAACATCTCCATCCATCAACCCTCTTTCCCCTCATAGCTGTAAACAGCAGACTGAGCCTCCTGGATGGGCTGCACTGCCTCCACAGCCAGACCAGCATGCATCAAGGACGAGCAGCAGCATCATCTCTGTGTGCCATGGCACTGTCATGTGGTGTGGGGCCACCAGGGTGACTGTCGGCCCCTCCTGTTTGCCTGGTCAACTGAGGAGGAATCTGACTGCACCCTTAATACCCTGCAGGATCCTGACAGATTTTAACCCTGTGAAATCTGAGCAAATTTACTTGCTTTCAGAAACATAGGGGGAAAGTGATGAGGAAGAGTTGGCAAGAAAGTAGTAAAAAGTTAAAAGAAATTCAAAGCCAAGATGCCATTGTTTTATGACTGCAGCATCACATCAAATAGAAAATATCTACATGTCATGTGCATCATTTTATACACATTTCCCTGAAATTCAACAAGACATATTTGGGGGCTTTGGAGACTTTGGGATCTTGGGATAACTAGAATTTACAATAAAGTTCTGTGGGTTTGAACAAAAGTTCTCCACACAGCAGTGACGACTCCACCTGTGGGAGTTGAAGAGGTTAATGCAACATTCACCTGAATAATCAACAATATGATGCACTGATTGAAAGGCTCCATTGTTGTGTCCCACTGTGGTTTTTATATATAAGGCACTTGCCTCATGAAAAGTCATTTTATTGCGGTGGTACAGCGCTCTGCTGAAAAGCGGCCAGTACAGTCATGTTTGTATAGTCGATAACTACTTCAAACTGAAGAGCGAAAGCAGTCAAACAGCTAATTGTACTGTTTGCAGTGTGAGTGTTTGGAGGAGTGACAGCAGTGGAGCTAATTTCAATACCACTAATTTAAATTGGCACTTGAAGAAACATCGAGTTCTCACAGACAGTGGGCTAATGCACAAGAAGAAAAGCATTAGAGGATGCGCTGAAAAAATGAGATAAATTATCCTGTGACAGTGGGAAGCAGAAAACATACAGAATTATTAGTGTATTTACCGCAGTGGATGAGCAGCCTCCTTTAACGGAGTCATTTAACGCAGTGACTCAATGCACTCACCGCACAATAAGGTTCAATTCCTTTTGATTTTTGAGGGGATTGTGTGTGTGTGTGTGTGTGTGTGTGTGTGTGTGTGTGTGTGTGTGTGTGTGTGTGTGTGTACCAGGAATTAATGTTGTGGGGACACAAATATGTTTCTGCAGTCATGTTGCGTCCCCTTAGTGAAAATCATTCATTTTAGGTTGAAGACTTCATTTGAAGGTAAGATAACTTTAGGGTTAGGTTAGGGTTAGGGTTAAGGTCATTTTTTTTTTCTTGTATTGTCTAATTTTCTGGTCATTTTGTTGTTGTTTTACTGAATTTTTGCTAATGTTGTGCTCTTTTTTGGTTATTGTCTTGTTTTTTTTTATTTGTGAGGTAAATATGAGGCAATTTCATGGTACTTTTACTTTTACTTTAAAAAAAAAAATGTTACTTTAAAAGTGTCTCTCCTGTAGTTTCATTTTAACTATATAATGTTTTGGAAAGAAATCAAGTGAATTTGTAGGTAAGGAAAGCTTTATAGCACTTCTTAAAACACACAGTGACAAAGTGCTTCACACATGCAGAAAATAAAAATCAATGCATAGAAAAACAAAATGCATATTTTGTTCAGGCTGCTGAGGTTTTATAAACACAGCTGCAATGAGTGTCATGACAGACGGCCTGAGTTCAGACATCTGTTCCATCTTCAGTCCATAAAGTGGAGCCTGGCCAGGATTACTGACTAGGCTCCAGGGCCCCAGTCCACAAGCGGCCCCCGCTAATTTGTGATATTATGGGGCCCACAGACATGGTCTGTTTCATTGTCTCTTCAGTCTCTTTACAATTAGTATTAGGGCCATATCTAAATGCATTGTTACTGTATGATGGAGAACTAGACACCAAATGGAAAAAATAAAGGCACATATTTAAAAATTGTCTCATCAGAGATCCAGATATCAAAATATCCAAATTGTGCAAAGTTTGGCCAACAATTGTTCTAAAGTCATCATGCTTTGTTATCTTATGTTAAGTTACAAGCAGCAACATTATTTCATTTACACTGGAGTGGGAATAAGTATGAATGTGCATTAAAAATACAGTAGCCAATTAGGAGGAATTTTAAGATTTTAGCAAAGAAGAGTCAATAAAAGTCAGCCTTTCTTTACTCATTACAGGAAAAGAGAACCGAGATTTTTCATTTCGTTGTAAGGGATTTTTTTTTTTTTAATTTCTAATTCGTATTTTGTCTGTGCACATATTAAAAATTTCATTCAACATGCGTGTGGTGGAAGGGTACCGCATGAAGATTGAGCCTGAGGGCCCCATGGTCCTTCGATCTGGCCCTGAGCTGTGTTGCATCGTGGATGAATTTTGTGGGTGTGGTCTCGTCCGTTGCCCGCTACGCATCAAATCCAACAGGTGATGAAATACCAAGACATCTCCCTCTCTCACTCTTTTTCTCCACCTCCATCTCCCTCTCTCTGGGTCTGTCTCTGTACTGAGCTCACCATTAGCCAGAGAAGACAGCAGCCAGGGCAGAGGCTGGTATGATAGCATCTGAGCCAGGGGAGCTGCTGATTGAGGCTGCAGCAGCAGGACTAAAGCTGTTGCTGGGTGATTTTGACTTCACAGGAGCCATGCTTCCATCCAGCTGGAAAGCAAACCTCTGAAATGTTGCAAAAGACAAAACGCCTGTTAGGTGTGTTTCCATCAGCTGGGTTGAAGCCAAAAAATAGGCCTCTTCAAGGTTTGACATCTCAGAAAACACATCCAGGAAATTTGAAGTTAGTCAAGAGCTGATTAATCTATAATAAATATCTTGGGACTGTCCAAAAATTTAAGGCTTCTGGAAAAACATGAAAAAGGAAATTATATGGCAGTATATATGGCAATATTGTTATTTAACCAACTAGAAAAAAAAAAAAAAAAACATTCAGTAGAGCACTATAAGCAGTTGTCAAGATATGCCTGTTCCACATACTGGACATTTACCAAATGTTAATCATGCCCACATGTCCATCAGTGTGGGGGGAAAAAAAACTGTTCTGTCACATGACCAACCTTTGCACCAAGTTTCATGACACTGGATGAATCCGTTTGAAAGTTACATACATTTTTGTGTGAAGCCACGCCCACTGCCACGCCCCACTTTGGCTGATCAGTGTGAAAAATCAATCATCTCTTCCTTGACCCATGATCAAACTTTCCACCATGTTTCATGCAAACAAACAGATGGAATAAGGCAAAAACATAACTACCATTCAGCTCCACTGTGAGGTGATGTACAATGATCCAGTCATTTCTGCAGCTTAATGCCAGACAGGCTGATTTAAGACCCCAGCGTGAAGCAGAGGTCACATTATATTGCAATAATAAGATAATAAGATATTGCTGTACATTATCTTTCTTATTACACAGCTACTTACCAAAGACCAAATAGTGATTTAATGTCATTTACACACTTGTACTCAAAAACTAGCTCAGTGGGATTGCCTTTTCAGCACCATGAGTCATCAGAGGTTGCTGTTTTGTGCATGATTTCTATATAGATGTATATACTTAGTGGCCACTGTATTAGATATGCTACACCTGTGCATACTAATACAATCCAGTCCAGCTGTTGTGCCATAAAGTTTCCTCTCCTGCTGCCTATAACGCTCAGCTTTTTCTTTTTGCCACAGTAACAGAGGTGTTCATTCACTTCTGTGTTGGGCATTGAGCTCATAGTTAGTGCTGCTGTTGTAGTGGACTGCATTTTATTGAGAGGTGTTTCCACTATTCTGTCCCCCGTCATGTATAAGTAAGTAGGGAGGACAAAAAAAAACTAGAAACACCTCTAAATATAATGTAGCCCAGTACACGACCTCTGCAAATTACAACCTCAATTATAAACACGGAATTAAATTTACACATTATAAACTTTGTTAAAAGGTAGAATTTATGGCAGAGCTGTTGCATTGAACTGCATTAGATTGTATAGGTGGACCTGATAAAGTGGCTACTGAAGGTGTTAAAAAAAAAAAAAAAAAAAAAAACTTCTCCGCTTCAAGAAAAAAAAAAAAAAAATTCTGAGTACTGATACTGAGTGTTGCTCTTTCCAGTATGAGTAATTCAGTACATACAGTCACAAATCAACACAATAATAATTCCACATCAAGAGTGGATGGAAATGCATCTACCTTGATTCACAGTCATCAGCACACACCTGACATGACCAGAACTGTTTGTTAATGTCTTGTCCTGTTACCTGTATTTACTGTCTGCTCTGGTTATAGCAGTTCAACAGAGAGTAAGAGAGAGAGAAGCTCATTGTCATCCTCATAATCACAATAAAGGAGGCCCACTCGAGTATTATGGCCATAGTGACCGTACATCGTTGCTGGATGATTTAAATCTCCTATCATCCCCTTTTCCCTGCTCTCAGCCCCTCCCTCTCTATCTCCCGCTCTCTCTTTGCTTTTCTCCATCTTTCTGCCTCATGAATACTGAGTAGCGCATCAAATATTCATAACGCATGCATGCAGCACACACACTCACTCATGCAGCGGCATAGACACACAGAGGCGTGCATATCAGCTCAAACAAAAACGTACACACACATGTACGCCCTCGCACTCTTTCTCTCTCTCTCTCTCTCTCTCTCTCTCTCTATCTCTCGCTCTTTCTTCCTTATACACTTGAACTCACGCAGGCACGCATAAAAATACTGTACCCTACATACATTCACATGCTGCGAGAGAGAGAACCAGCTCAAACCAAGCAGCCATGAAAGTTTAATACACCGGTTGTCAAACTGATTCACACACAAACACACACATGCACGCACACACACACACACACACTATCTCTATTGCACTTTCTCTCTCTCTCTCACGACCATTAAAGTTTAATCCATGAGATGTCAAGTCGATTCATTTTATTGAGCTGTTTGTAGCTCCTGTATTTTTACACTCTTTAAATATTTAAAACAAATTCAGACTCCAGGATACGGCCGACATCATCACCGCAACCCTACCACTAGACGGATTCATATTAATCAACTGCATAAACGTAAAGCAGGGGTTAATTAAACTAAATTAATGCATTTAACTACCAGCATTCATATCATGTGTCTTACTTTCAAGGTGTTCCCTCCAGCACAGACCTTCAACAGCTGCTACAAGGTCTGCTTTAAGTACAGTAGAAGTTAAGATTCAAACTGTTTCTCAGAGTCTAATTAAATGTCTCAGAGTTGGTGTTGAACATTTTCTCATAAAAATGAGCTGGAAAAAGTTTGATGTATTTTCTTTTTTTACAGTTACAGCTTTGTCTTGGAGAAAACAGTTCCCAGTTCTACCTGCCGTTAATTCTGGCAGATGTTGGGAAAGCTTTGTTCCTCCTCACTGATGTAGGGATGTTGCAAGGTGTTGTGGGATGCCTTACGGGCATATGCTTCCATCAAAATCAGCTAAACCAAGTTACCTTAACAAGAAGCTCCCTGTGTGTTCCACCAGAATAATGGCGGTTGCTTCTGAAATCGGAGCTAAGATATATCTGCCTTCATACATGGAAAGAAGCAAAGAAACGCCAGTTAAGTTGGAACTCCAAGTTGGACTTACAGAGAAATCCATCTGCATATATGATGCTGCAACAAAATGCTGAACAACACAGTCAGCAATAAACAAACTTTTACTCCGACAGGACTTTTATTTGAAAGCACGTTCAACATCAATCTAGCAGTCTCTGTAGTCTTTATTTCATGATGGAATCGATTTATAGCGGTGCATTATTTTCATTACTGAAGATGAGTA
This sequence comes from Myripristis murdjan, assembly GCF_902150065.1. Taxonomy (NCBI): domain Eukaryota; kingdom Metazoa; phylum Chordata; class Actinopteri; order Holocentriformes; family Holocentridae; genus Myripristis; species Myripristis murdjan. The sequence continues at coordinate 26,354,606 of NC_044001.1, forward strand.
GCTGTATCTAGTTATACAACTGAGAAGTCACAATGTCCCACAGTCAGTGGAAAGTTCCATAAGACACAGACCGCCACTGGATAGTTTCAAATTCCTGCTGAGAAATTCTACCTAAATAGGCAACTCCCTTTTGTTTGAGGAAGAATCTCACACTGCTTTTTCACCATATCGAAGAGATACCATAAGTCTGACTGGACGATAACTCATCGTGACGACTTCAGAGTGTTCACACATTCGCTGAAATCCTTACCGACCTGTAACAGCTTGCAACAACACAGATTTACAGGCTAACAGCAAAGGCTACAGGTAATGTAACAGGCAACAGGTAACCAAATAGAGTTAGGGTTAGGGTTTTTGTCAGAGGTCCCTTGGTTAAAAAAAGTTTGGGAACCAATGGTCTAGGGGCCTATAACAAGAAGGTCTACTGTTACTGCTTCCATGATGAATTCCATGCTTGTTCAAATTTTCCATATTTGTGATGTTATGTTGCAAAGTGGGAAAAATTGTGTGGAAGTACCTGATCCTGAGTATCCAAGTAGTAAATACAAATAGGGAGACGAGTTTTTCAAAGTATCAAGCTCGTACTTACACTCAGGGTCAGACCGGGAACAAAATTCGGCAACGGCAACTTTCATCTGGACCGGCCCATAATTAAACACAAGGTTTGTGCTGGTGTTTCTGACGCTGCAAATTTTTATACTGCAATTTTTGATTTATTAAAAAATAGTATCAGTTGTCGGTGTCCTTGATTACTAAAAGTCAGTGTTGTTTCGGCCCAGAAAAATCGATATTGGTAGATCCCTTCCACGGCACTTTCATACACAAGAACAGTTTTTTGAAAGGTGAACAAGGTGAACACAGTCAAATCCAGTAAAAACACAAAAATAAGGTGGACAATTAAAATGATGAAACAAGAAATGGTAGGCCAGGTATAGGCTAACATATATTGTATATATTTTTTTTAATATTTCCAACAGGTGTGTGTGTGTGTGTGTGTGAGAGAGAGAGAGAGAGAGAGAGAGAGAGTATGTGGAGGGAGCAGCTTGTCTTCCTTTTTGCAGGCCGTCAGCTCGCCAACTTGCTTATCGATGCAGCATTGCAGTATTTCAGCGGAGGGCGTCCTTTTCTGCCTGACTGATTCTGGGCGTTGTGGTCTGCTCCGCGACAGACCTCTCCAGCGCCTTGGCCTTTCTAATATTTTCCCACTTGTATTTAAATAGGGCCTCATATTTCTCTCGCAGGCTGTCAGCTCCTCATCTTTCTCATCAAATTGGACTTTCAGCTTTCCGGGGTCTCGGTGGAGAGTCACGTTCTCCTGGCGAACAGCGTTCTTTTCCACCTGACAGACCTAGAGCTGTGTTGTGTGCTCATACAGTCCTGTCCAATTCTGAGGTTATCATGCTGAAGTCTGTTGCTGAAGTCTGCCAAAGTCTGTGTCTTTTATAAAACAGTTAGTACATACACGAGGCAAGGTTTCATAAAATAAACACACAGCAACAAAAAAAAAAAAAATGAAATGATTTATTGATAACAGATATCAGTCTTTCACCAAGCAATGTAGTTCTCCAGAGTTCTCCAGCAACATTTAGCAGAACGGTTGCCAAGCAACACACAGATGCAGTGGAAGGCATGGTTATCAGGCTAGTAAAGCATGCTTAAAGATTGGGGTGATTATTAACATTTATCTTGATATCACCGTTAATCAGTGATGTAGTCTATGTGATACGCAGGTGTACGCTGTATACCCACTAGAAAAGGTCCCGAATTTCCGTATAACCACTTAAAAATGCGCACATACGTATCAGTATGTTTTTTTTGTTGTTGTTGTTGTTGTTGTTGTTTTTTTTTTTGTGACATAACGTGCACTTTCCCGTTCATAAATTCGCCTTCTCTGTGTTACGAAGCGGGCTCTTTTTGACCATGGGGGCTTCCGTCAGGCGTGACGTGAACCCTACGTAAACTACTAAGGAAGCGCTGAAGTTGTATGGTGGGAAAAAAAAAGGTGTATGGCTTAGAAGAAGAGGGGCACGAGTCAACAACCTCAAATGGTCCAACGCTAGTCAGTGGAGAAAAAACAATGAAAAGAAAGCAAAACCAAATGACACTATTCAATAAGCTTGCTGCTTGCGGACGTTACTTTAGTGCCTTTTCAAGCTTCAGAAAATTTTATTTGTGTGTTTGCACCATTTTTTGCACTTGATTGCTGAAACTTTATTTGTATATTATTTATTTATTCATTTTTTCTTTAACTTATTTGTCTTGTCACTAGCTGTTCAACGGTTAATTAAAGTCCAGCTGTTAATGACTGTTATACATCTTGTGTTGCTTACAATACATTTACATTTAGATAATACATAACCAGTCTTTCATGATCTCCATTATATGTGGAAGCATACTTTATGCATTACTGAGCATGGTGGTTCTTGTGAGGGGCTGTTTTGGAGCAGCTGCTGCTGGACAGATGTGTACGAGGCTGGGAGGGGAAAAATCAGATTATACCCTCTAGAATAAACTACACCACTGCCATTAATGGTGCAATTGTTGAAGTTGTTGAAGTTAATTAAGTTAATGCTCCTCTTTGCCAGTATGGTGGTGTTTGACTCTGGACAGGCATGTTTCAACTGCATGGTGGGAACAAAATTTGGCCCTTGCAATTTTTGTCTGGACCGGCTCCCTTTTCCGCAACATACGCACTTATGAGCTGCAATATCAGGCCATTTATAACATATAGGCTATATTATAACCCTAACAACAGCTGTACTTACAGGGTTTCATAAAGAAATATAAGAAATATAAGAAATAAATCGGTAAGGAAGAACCTAAAAGTTGGCCCCACAACTGTACCTTTTCATTTGACAATGGGTAACCCAACTCTCGGCGCGTTTATCCTACAATCCGTAACTTAATAAATCACATATTACAAAATCATATGCAATGAATATAGCCTTGAAAAAATGCATTGTTGTTATCATGCAACAAAACAGCCAAACTCAGTTTCTCCACTGGACAAAAGCTTTCTTTAATGCAGGCCTGGTCTAATGATGATGTGGACACAGGTAGAGTTCTCATATTCTGCCCGAACCCGACCCGACCCGACCCGACCCGACCCGACCCGACCCTAAAATTTACGTGAATTGGGCGGGTCGGGTCGGGCTTCGGGTTCTGTGGGGGATTTTTTTTTTTTTTTTTTTAAATAAAAAAATAGAATTATGTGTTGTGTTATTGATTATGACGTTTCATTTTTATGTGACTGGTGGAGAGAGTGAGAGACTGGATTGGATTTGGAGGCTAAACTTTCAGTGACAGACAGACAACCAGCTGTGCGAGCGCAGCGCAAACAAGTGAGAGAGAGTTGCAGCAGCATCCCGCTGTGCTGGCAGACTCGGCAGCAGGGACGGTTTTTGCTATGGGCAGTGCAACTGGGGGCGCACGGGAAAAAAAAAAAATCTCCAGTTTTCTAGACTACCGTATTGACCCGCACATGCCGCGGCACCATCAGTCGGCATCAGGCGGGCCAGCCGCGGCACCGTCCGATACCGCGCCCACCCGTCAGGTCTGCTGGATCTGACAGGTGAGCTGCCTGATGCTGGCCAGTGCTGCGGCCGGCCCGCTTGATACCGACTGATGGTGCCCCGGTGCCGCGGCCGACCGGCTCTGCTAAATAATGGCGAATTTGGCGATTTTTTTTATTATTTTTTTTTTTTTTTTTTCGGGCTTTATCGGGCTGTCGGGCCTAAAGTTCGGCTAATTAGTCGGGTCGGGTCGGGCCGCGGGCTGGCCCAGTCCGGCCCGGGTCGGGTCGGGTCTTAATTTTCAGGCCCGATGAGAACTCTAGACACAGGTTCATTTACTGCGTTTGTCAGGCTGCCACAAGCACCAAACTGCCCCCTACTGGAGCGACCCAGAACAACTGATAAGCTGAGCCAAAATAACTCCCTCACCCTGACATCATTTGAAAAAAAAAAAAAAAAAAAGCAGCACAGCAGCCTTAAACAGCAAATACACTAGAATAGCATGTCCTTCTGGAGAAGACGTCTCATCAGTGTGCTCTTCTCTGCCATCCTGATGATTATTCCATCAGTGTCCAAACCATAAGAATGTCTTTTTCTGTAGCCAGAAGTATGAACACTTCAAGATGTACTTGTGATGCCATGCTCCGTAATCTATTCTTGATTAATTTTCAAGAATTTGAAATAATGTGTCAGCTTAAAACATCTCGCAGCATCAGCCCCGACACCTTTTCCGCTCCACTTTTTAAATTTTTTTTATCCATTTCAGGCTAACTCTATTTTCGATTTGAACTTAGAACTTACAGCTGAAACAGATGGATGCATCCACTTGAAGGGGTGGGGGGAGGATGAAGGTAGCACTTCCTGCACCTGCCTTATTCTGTGTAATCAGATGGATTGTTGCAACATCAAGTGGGCCTTGGCCGAGGGTTCAATTTTTGTCCCACATTTTTTTTCTCCTCCACAAAATTCTTTTCTCGCTAGTGCACTGGCCCATCTGGCATTTGCCAGAATGCCAGTCCTAGCCTGCCTACAGTAATAACATTATAGTGTAAACACAGTATTGATTTAGTGACATTGCCTTCAAGGATTTGCAGGTAATGAAGTCCTCAAAATTTAAACTTTTATGTTTGGAGACACCTGTGATGGACCAGCAACCTGTCCAGGGTGTTTTCCCTGCCTTCCACCCAATGAGTGCTGGGATAGGCTCTAGCACCCCCCACAACCGTTACGAGGATAAGCAGTTTGGAGAATGAATGAATGAATGAATGAATGAATGTTTAGAGACACAAAACTAAACCAGCACCTACAACTTGAGCCCAATACAACACTTGGATACAACTTTTGTCTTGAGGTATCTGCACAATGTGAGACGAACTATCAACAGTAGCCTTTTCGATTTGCAGACTATGATTAATATGATTAATTAATATCACCAACCAGTCATTGTTACAGTGCAACACAATGAATGAATGGGGAAAAGGCCTCATTCCTCAGCGTGCATTTTAGTTATTCACATCAAAGAATAAAGTACCATACCTCTAACAGATGTCAAGTCCTCGTGAAATCAATTCAGATGGAACAAATTAAGGTTTAAAATAGAAATGAGAACACTGAGAACAGTAATACTCATAAAGTGCGTCCATCATTGTTAAAGATGTGGAAATTGGTCTGAGGCACTGAATAAAAGATGTCTGGTTTGTAAAGGAAAGCAATAGAAGAATGTAATTCCACTGCACATGAACATAATGTTGACTTCATAAACAACCCCTACACTGTCATTTTGTTCTTGATTTCCCTTGGGCTGCCACATGTGAGACATGTTCAAATCTTGTATTAGAACAGCAAAATCATAAATGTCTTGGCTAATCAGTGTTCCCCTTTCATCGCATGACCCCTGTGGTTGTGAAGAATTATAGGCTAGCATCAATCATGGATAATCACCACTTTGAGGTGAACAAATCAGGGTGTTTGAGTCAACGCTTATAAAGCAGGCTACTCGATTGTGCGGAGTTAACATGCTGTATGAAGATCAGCTGGACTGTGTCAAAGTTTTGTGCCACAGCAGCCACAATCACCGGGAATTTATTTGCACTTAATTCAGATCAAACGAATCAGATCCAATCAGTTTGTCTTCTGCAGATTTTTTTTTTCTTGCTATCGTATTCCCTAACCTGATGGGCCAGGTGGTTTGTTACACAGCACCATCTGAGAAGTCATCATCAGCAGGTGATTGGATGAACCATCTGTCCATCATGCACTAACCTCAACAAATCTTATGAAATAGTAGGACAGCGACAAAATGGAAACAATTAGTCTAAGGAACTTTGACAGGTGGCAAACAAGTTGGTGCAGCTGCCTATGAATTCAGGTAATGTTCATCGAAGAAATACTCTCCAGTTCTGATAGATCTCATGCTGTACTGACCCTAACCCCACAAATCCTCAATCCTCAAATGTCTCATCCTCTTTAGGAACTGCCATTGTTGTCTCTTGCTGTTGACACTCATAAACTACACCTTTAGATGCCAGCGAGGACACGGATTGGTCTAAACCACTGTGGCTCGGCCACCAGCACATCACTTGAAGCCTGGCAAGATGGACCTTCTCGCGATAATGATCTCGCAAATCCAGCTGCCTCATAAGGTAATATCTTCCCATGTTTTTAAAAAGCCAGATGAGAATGCTGATTTGTCTCGGTTACTCATCCTGTCAGGGCCTGACTGAGACAGAGAATTTATGCTTTATTCTTTATTCTTCAGCTGACAGCTCTGACCTCACAAGGCAACACAGACAACACAATGTGACAAAAATGCAGACACAAATATTACAACATTCCAATAAATTCAACAATTTTTAAGACGTTAAAAGGGATGTCCAGTACAACTGATGAGCTTTGAAGGGAGTTTGTTGCAAAATTATTAATTCATGAACTTGTAACCAGAGGTGTTAACTTGCTTGACAGTAGCAGCATAATCAGTATGAAGACCGTAAGCCATCATTTGGATGGTGCCATCTTAACCCATTAAGTACAGTAGCTTCAGTTAGAATAAAATCATATTGTACATATTGTACAGTTCATACTGCAGAGCAAAGATGTCATTGTTTTATGGCTGCAACATCACATCAAATAGAAAAGATCGACATGTTTCGTGCATCATTCAAAACACATTTCCCTGGAATTCAACAGGATGTATTTGGTATTTGTGGAAAATTTGGGATCTCACCTAGGATTTAAAATAATGTTCTGTGGGTTTGAATGGAGCTTGGCTGTGCAGCAATGAGAAACATGCCCATGGGCGTGGCAGAGCTGAAGAGGCTAAGTCAGTATACATCCAGCTTGCTAAAGGGTCACTGACTCGCTACCAGCTCCATATCACAGTTCCTACTGATCACTGGATTTTTCAAGTCTGTTCCAGAGAGGGAAAGTCTGGGGACTGCAAAAATTCTTAGCACAAATTGTGAAATATTATGAAATTCTATAAGCTTCAATTTAAAAAATTAGCATCTAGTTATTAACCAAAAGCGATGCTTCTTTTCTGGGGTATTTTCACTTTCCACAGGATAAAACATAATAATAAACTTGAACAAGACCTCTGAATATGTTTTAAAATTGGTCAGCTAAAATCTAATTCCATTTATATTTATATAACATTTTATTAATTTATTTTTTTCTGTTTTGGGGCTAAAAGGTGCCCCAAGAACAGCAGCAGGTTTTTCTGCAGACCTGACATAGTGGAAAAATACTACACACTGCCATTGCAGGATCAAAGGGACATTGGGGAGGCTGTCTATTTAAAATAGAGGAAGAGCGTGAAGGAAGCAGGGAAAAGCAAACAAGGAGGAGGGAGGGAAAGAGGAGGAAAGGGATAAGAGAGAATGAAAAGAGAGAGAGGGGACATTAATTGAGGCCCCGACGCCAACAGTTTTGCCAAACCCACTTCATTGTCTAGCACACTGAGCGCTCAGTGGGAATAGGAGCCAATCATAGCTTAATTACAGCTCGTAAATGGGGCATTAGCTAATTAAGTCAGGTAAAACAGAAGGAGATTTGATTAAAGCGACTGGTTTCACCAAATTGCAGCGAGGATGTGAGCGTGAGAAAAGGGAGGAAATAGAAAAAAGACTGTTCTTTTGTGATGCTTTTCAATGAAACATCTGAATCAAACGTTTCAAGGACACAAGGTGGGGAAAAAGTACCTAAAATAGACTTTCAAAACTCCAGGCACTCGACTTTTCAAGTGATTTGTTGCACGCTTTGATTAAAATTACCGTTTGGCGGAGTGGAAAGGCCTTTAAAACAGCATGTGACAAGCTCACAAATGTTAGTATCATGCTTCTTTTCTTGATTTTTCAAATCCATGCATGCATTTCAGCGCATGCCTCCTGACAAACTAAATTCTTTTCCTATCCAGTTGTCATGAATACCAAACACTATACACTCACATGTATGGTTTCAGAGCGGGATTTTTCCCCCCTCTCTGCTAAGCTCTCAGCCCCATCTCTCTTTCTCTCTGTCAGTCTTTTTTTCTTCCCCTCCCTCCCTAACCTCCACCGTCATTTTACCAGCAATCCCCAGAGACGAGGGGAGAGAGATCATAGAGTCGAAAGCAAAAAGGATAGGACAAGAGGAAAGAGGGAGAGAGAGAGAGAGAACGAATGGTATGGAGCGAGAGAATAAAAAGATTAAGGTTAGAGTGGGAGGGAATAATATAGGGATATGAGGGGATTATAAGAGGAAAGAAGTGAAGGAGCGATGCAGGGACTGAAACAGAGTGATGTAATAGGAGAAGAAAAGTGGACAGGTATTGAAAATACACTGCATACAGGGCCTGTTAGGCTCCACAGTCTACAAAAGCAAATATTCAGCTTTGCTTTAGTTTAAGCCTTTGAAACCTGAGGAAATACACTTGAGCACTCTCAAAAAAAAAAAAAAAAAAAACACTAAATGACCCCCAAAACTTGTAAATCAAAAAACAAAATATACAAGAAAATTATCATAAAGACCACAAAATTACAAAAAAAAAGCATATTTTATATGCATTCAGTCACTAGTGTATTATTTATGCAATAAATGTGGTTTAATTGAAATAATGTTTGAATTTTCACTTTGATATTTGAATTAATATCCTTTTTTAGCACATCAACACATCACTGAGCTTTAGTCTGTTTGTATTCCTGTGTATTACTATGTAATAATATGTAATCTCCTTACTAGCGTTGTTCAAAATGCAGCTGCTAGGATTTTAATGCCAGAAAAGGAGAGCATATTACACCCCTCCCTGCATCTCTGCACTGACTGCCTGCTAGTTTTAGAGTTGGTTTTAATATTTTACTAATCACTTTTAAATCCCAGGTTAGTGGTTTGGCCCCCAGCTATATTTCTGACCTTATAACTCCTCATGTGTAGTGACGGGGCCCGAGGTCCTCAGTGCTGCTCTCCTGGTCCCTGAACCCAGACTGAAGAGCAAAGGTGATGAAGCTTTTACCATCAGGGCCCCCGATCTCTGGAGCAGCCTTCTGGGAGAGATTTGGCTGACTAAGTTTTATTATGTTCTTACTTTTCTTTTTGCATACTGATGGTACTACTGTTCTTATTGCCTTTTATTACTGACTCTTTTATGATTCTGGTTTGTCTTGCCTTTTAAGCACTTTCTACGCCTTAATTTTGAAAGGTACTACAAAAATGAAGTTCATTATTATTAATTCCAATGTAATGCACTTAATGTACCCACATTATACACGATTATACATGAGGTATGCCTATACTGAGTTTTACACCTAAAACTGACCATAGAAGTATTTACTAGGCAGAAATAAACCTATCCTTATAACAATAATGTAATTAGAATGGGGGGGGGGGGGGGGGGGGGGGGGGGGGGGGGGGGGGGGGGGGGGAATTGTATTATACAAGGTGGGACAATTCAATGTCCTCTTGAGTCATTTGTTGCAGGATTTTGGTTAAGAAAGAGTAGATTTTCTGCTGGCATTTGTGAAATTCCATTGAGCCATTTTTATTCAGTTGACGCATGATGTCATTACAGTGGATAAAGTTGCAATAAGATAGAAAGATACAGGATTTTCTTCCACATAATTTTATACTTCTTCACAAGTAAAGAAAAATAGAAAAAAATATTATGATTTAATTCAGGCATTGAAAGGTTAAGGATGCATTTGCTCCCTTCTCTTCAACTTCATCTCTGGGATTGAGACCGATCCACCACAGTAGCTGTTTTTAAATATGCCAGAGTGCCTGACTCCAGACTAGTGACTTTGCTGCCCCCTTGTGGATAAGTGGATTATAACCATACACAGCAGGGCTCTACAACAACATGTACTACGCAAGCACAGAGGTTGCAAATCTTGTAAACTTGCATTAGCATATGCATGCATTGTGTTAACTGCACCAGAAAGATGAGGACACTTATGTAAAATATTTAAAAGGTGACTGAGGATAAAGAGAGAACAATGCAGTGAATAACAAAGAAAGACAGGGATGTGGAGGGGGGGGGGGGGGATTGTGAGATGGAGAGGTAGAAATCAAGAGGTCAAAGTAGTGTATTCAGATTGCGGCTTTAGGAGAAGTGCCTGCCAGCGACATAGTGGCAGCGTGTCATTTCTGTCGAGCGGGGCAATCTGTCAATGGACTTATCTACTGGAGACAGACTGGGGAGAGGTAAGAGTGGTAGAGAGAAGGGGGTTGAGAGAGAACAGGGGAAAGAGAGGAAAGAGAGGGTGTTCCATCTGCCTATCTGTCTCGAGTGTTCCTCAGAGAAACAGACAGGGACCAAAGGAGTGGGATGAAGTGATACTTGAAGACAGAGACAGACAGAGATGAGGAGGAGCTAGCCCGCTGAGAGGGGGAGACAGAGCCAGAGAAATATGGATAATGGATGGAATAGCTATTTCTGCTGTACTCCTCTTCACCCACAGGCCCTATTATCGGTGTGATGTCAATCTGAAGAACTGACTGATTATTCTGCATTGGCTTCCCAGAAGGTCTGAGAGGACTGCTGTTGTTTTAAAATATGGTACCCCAGATCTCATTTTCTTTTGTCTTTCTACACGGGGAGTACCATGTGCTGTAGCATTATACCCTCTTTAGACAGCCAGGCAAAGAACAGATGTGGACAAATCTGTAGAGAAACGGGGAATTCATGAGTTCCTTTCTTTTCTCGGGTGTTATCGTAGGTGTTTGGTGCCTAATGGTGGAGCAGAGGCAAGACTAGGTCTGTTCTAGTTTCCTTACCTGGCCAGTTGTTAACCTAACCCCACTAAAGCCCTGACAAGGGGCAATGTGAAATATGCCACCGACCAACTTAACTTAATTAATACAACTTAAGAGTTGATGTAAGCTTATTTTTTCACTTTGACGAAGCCAGGCTAACAACTCCCATAGACTTCAAGTCTTTATGCTAAGCTGAGAGGAAATGCTACCCACAGGAACTGAACCACTGGACATACAGAGGTGAGAATGGTATCAACCATCTTGAGTCAGTGCGGGTAAGTGGGAAAAAGGCTATTTTGCTCAAAACGTTAATATTCCTTTAAGTTACGCCACGGAATAAAGACTGTTACGGAATCATGAAAGACCTCTGCTTTGTTTAAAAGCAGTTTAACACATTAGCATTAGCACATTAGCATTTTCAGAGTTGACAGCTTATTCTTCTTCATCTTTGGCATTTTGTACTTAAGCCTTTACTACTAACTATGCCAAAAATGGCAAACACAATCTTTGTGGAGGATATATTGGGCAGTTTTTTTTTTTTTTTTTTTTTTTTTTTTTTGTGATCTTCTTCTTTGAATTGAACCAAAGCCAGTTGATAACATTCTGGCAACAGGAGAAAATGTGTTCTTACAGTTACCATATGGAAGACAGTGAGAGTGAGAATTTAGTCAGTGGTATTTTATCCCTGGCAGGGTGCTAGTGGGCTGACAGGCTATAGCCACTGAAACTAACACCCTGGAACAGAGCAGGCAGGACATTCTGGTTACCTTTCTGTGCACTGCAGGGGGCTGTAGGGCGCTGGTTGGGGCTTGTGGTTTCTGTTTCTCGGTGGCACCATGCAGGCCCCTCGGGTCTGTGGCAACTCTGTCTTTCCTGTAACTCCCAGCTACTAAGAGAGGCTTTGATCACCTGGTGTGCTGTCTCCACAGGCAGCCTGTCCTTCATGCAAACACTATGATATATAAAACAGAGTGAATTTAAAAAAAAAAAAAAAAAAAAACTAACACAGGCGAGTATAAGACCCCCCTGCTACATATGAGGACAACATAAGACAGGCACAGTAAGGATTTTTCTGCCTCAGGCCACTGTCAGCAGGCACAGTAGGCCGACACAGGCAACACTGTACCATATGCCCATGACAGAGTTGGATCGGTTCGATTGGCTGGACAGCTGCTTGGTGTCTTTGACATGGTGGTGTGATGATGTGCAGGCAAGGGCATTCAGGTGGACAAATTTTGTTTATACTTCTTTGTCAAGGTACATTTAGTCATGTTATCAAGTCACCATGTGTGGTTTGTGATTACAGTTTGAAAAAAAAAATCTTCCCTTAGAGCAGAAAGCATAGAGTTCCAAATTGTAAATCAAATAGGCTGAAGTTTTCCTTTGTACCATTATCAATGAAGTTCCTGAACTGTAGAGAAATGGCAATGGAGTCTTTATTCCCCCCACTATTGATCGGTGTCATATTGATACTGCCAAGGCCACGACTGAGAGTCTCAAGTCTCCCTCACGAGATGGAAAATTTACAGTGTTTAATTGTGGAACAGAACTGCAGAATGGGTTTAACAACAGTGTGTTTATGTGTAATGTTAGCTTCAGTAAATGTAACTCCCTGCATTTGTGGCTTACCTTAATAAGAATTTCTCTATGGGGACAATAAAGTTCATCTTCATTTTTCCCTCTCTTTCTTTCATTTCATATTTTTTCCTCATTTTTTGTCAATTCAGCCATGGATTGTAACTACACAGTTCTTCTATGTATCTATCAATAATCAGATGTTTATAACAGTGACTATACAGAACAGGTAACAATCCCTGGATCTATGTAAAGGCAATCCAGATGTGGACTGAATGCTTTAGTGGACCTAGCTACCACTTGATAGAGAGCAGTTTGTCTGATGCAGAGAGAGACGCAAGTACTACTGGTCATGATCATGCATCCCATCAGCTGGAAACTTTGGTTTGATTTAGTCTAGAGTTTTGTGAAATGCTGCTAAAGGTCGTATGTATTCCCATACACCAGAAATGATCAGTGAACAAAGGGCTTAATCCATGACAGGCCCTGTAATTCGCTGATGGCTTTTTGGAGGTGAAAGGAGCAGAAATCACTGCTCTTCTAATGTACTTTCCTCACAGTGATGGCCAGTGTTTAAATAATGACATTATTGGTACCAGCCTTTTGGAATGCCAGCTGACATGGAGTTAAAGTTCCAATCAAATAAACAATGAGCCTTTTCAGATAGCATGCCGTTGTTTGGCTCAGTGACTACAATGATCCAGCATTCACTTCATCCCTCCTCCCGCAGAGCATAATTAATTTAATCCATCACTTCTTGGACTTATGTTAAGACCCTCGTCATCATCAGATGGTCAGCCTTATTGTGCATTTTCTGCTCCATCACCATCCAAAAGAAACGCATTTGGCAACTGTGTGTTAGCACTGACAGATATGGTTTGTGGCCTCCTGGAAAACTAGATAGCATGTGCTCCCATAATGAAATTAAGTAAACCATAAGCCAACCTCATTGCTATGGTACTTCCAACGGGCAAAGGTCCACTTGTTCTTCTGCCTATTCCACCACACAGGAAAAACAACGCAGCATTTGCAGAATTACAGTGAATAGAGAAGGCAACCTATTCACCCTCCAAACCATGGCTGGTTTTCAATAACAGTATCATCAAATATTTGATGGCAGCCAATTTAACAGCCAGCCAAAATGGCAGTTAAAGAATGATGATTTAGTTAGGGACATTCACTCCAGCTATTCAATCTCAGCTAGTTTCATGCACTCATGAAACAGATCTAACTACAAGTTGCCATTCCCTTCCCCCCTTGAATCAAATGACAGACAGGCTTCTGTTACAGCACCAATCTTAGTTTCTTCCTTCAATCAAGGTCACAGATTATTTTCCCAAATTTCAAACATAAGCATAAGAGTGTCTGGGCACTGACTGTAAAATATTGAGACCACCAGTTCTCTCCATAAAACAGACTGACCAAATGAACCCAAGTGAACTCAAGTGAGCACAATGATCCAATAGTCTTTTCAGTTATAATCCACAATGCATTTAGAAACAATCATCATCATTCAAAGGGAAGAAATGCAATATTAGGAAGTTGTTCCTGCACAGTTTTGATCAGTGACTTTTACAAACTATTCCAAATTGTGAAACATGTGGTTCTCATATCAGATTTGTTCCAGGGTCTTTTTGGAAAACCAGCCAGGGCTTGTATGCTCATAAAGGTATGCTTTATATATGCACAATTCAGGAGTGCAACGCTGCTCATTACACACCTGACCATCATGGTGGTATGGTGAGTCCCCTCTGTGTCTTCCATTTTTTCTCCTAATGAGGTTGTAGTGAGAGGCTACAGAAGAGAGATGCAGACTTAAAACAAACTATTGATCGTACTAGCACAAACTCAGTGTAACAGAAGATCCCCTATAACTTTCCTCATGTTCCCTTTAGCAGACTACTTTTTTAAACTACTGATAGCCTTTAAGTTATTATTATTGTTGTTGTTATCATTATCATCATCATCATCATCATCATCATCATCATCATCATCATTTTGATATGTATGTATGTATGTATTTGTTTAGGCTACTTATAATTACAAAATATATTGTTTTTGACTTATTGTAATATCTATGGAATGCAATACATGCATAAAAAACACATTCTGCTTTACTCATGTATATGGAACAATTTCTAAAATGTCTTAAATCATCATACTTGTCTTTCTAAAATGTCTTAAATCATCATTTTTGCATGTTTAGCCTAATATCTACAAAAATGTTATGCTCTATGTTTCTGCTTTTTACCCAAAGCAAGCAGTGATATTGTAGAGCTCTGATACGATATCAGCCAACCTTTTATTCAGCCATTTGTTTCCATTCATTCCACTACAATATGAAAATGAACTGAGACTTCAGACTTTCTTCACACCAGTATTCCATCACCATAATAAAGTCATCCACATTAGTTTTCCTAAAAGCAGCAGCACTGTTGTGTTTGCGTGACTTGAAAGTGGGCAGAGTGAAGCGGTCCCTGTGCTGGAAAGTGATCCCCGGGGAAACATTTGCTCTACACAGCAAACTACTAGTTCTGTGGATTATGAATGTTGGTGACTTTGTTAGCCGCATTTCAACCAAAAAATCAACATTTGAAAAGTGAGGGAGTTTGATTATGTGTTAATCTTTAGTACCAGCGCATGATTTGTAAAATGGTTTGCTGCAATGTAACATGTGGGTAAACTGTAGTGAATGGGCCAAACATTCAAAATCACTTGTATGGTCCTTAAATAATTGTCCTTCACTAATGTCCCAAAAGAAGATACAAAATACCCTGATTTTTCCTGTCAGGAACATGCACCTCATAAAATCCCATGATATTCCGAAAAGCCACTGACCATTTGGCAGTCAGTTATTAACACCTAAAAGGGCCATAAAGAGGTTGCCAAGGGACATGCCTGTATAAAATTAATGCAATATCCTGAGGTGTCTTTGGTCATGCCAGGGGTCCTGACACTGTTCAAGGGCTGTGCAGGTCATGCTTGAATAAAATTACTATACTATCTCCCCATACCTTGACATGATCATACAAGGACTGTCCTTGGACATACCTGATTAGAATTAGTTAACATCCACAGTGGTCATTCCATGGGTCCCAACAGCACACGGAAGCTGCCCTTGGGACATGCCTGGCTGCAATTAGTGACTACAGTATTAATATCTTATGGGCTCACAGAGACACTGTCCTACATCATGCCTGAATAAACCTGATGTAATATCCAGAGGGGTCATTATGAGGGGGTCAGAGGTCCTGTTATGGTACAATCGCTGATCGGGGACAGACCTGCATACATTAGGTATAATATCCATGGGGGACTGAAGGGTCTTTCTGGGGGCATAACTGTCAAGGCAGCCTTGGGCTGCATATGGGACATTTTGCCCATCGTTCTAATTGATGTGACATCCCTCATGGGGGTCGCTGTGGATTTACAAAAGGACTCATGCTTTGACAATTTCCACACACTCAACTACTGCTAGCTCAGTTGGCACTTCCTACAGAATAAGCACAAATTAAATAATAATTCTACCAACTGTAACTTGAAAGATCAGTGATTTCGAATGTTTGGCCCATTTACTACAAATTGGCCACATTTTACATTGCAACAAACACTTTGCAAATCATGGGGTACTAAAGATTTCACAACATATAATCAAAATACATTGATTTTTAAAATTAGAGGTTTTGGTTGAAATGCCCACCTTATAATGTTCTGCTTCAGTAACTAACAAAGTCATCACCGCTCATAAACCACAGAACTGATAATTGGCTGTGTAAAGCAAACATTTCCCCAGGGACTATTTTCCCTGGTGGATGAATCGTTTCACTCCACCTAATTTCAAGTCATCAAAACAAAACAGTGCTTTAGGAAAACTAATGTGGAGGACTTTATTACAGTGATGGAATACTGGTGTGAAGAAAGTTTGAAGTCTCTGAAAGTTAATTTTCAAATCGAAGTGGAATGAATGGAAACCAATGACTGGACAAAATTAACTCATCAGTTAACTCATCTTTTTGCCTTCAAATATGTTTGATCCAAATCATTCATGTGTTATTACAGTTGTAATTTTCATTTAATTAATGGAAAGGTTGTGATACATGAGTAGGCTTCATTTTGTGCAGCAGAAAAATGCTCAGATTTATAGGGGGGGAAATGGTTGAACCATACTTCCCATGCAGCTCCTTGGCCAACATACTAAGACAAGGCCTTTTAGAGCATAGCACTGAATCAAATTGGACACTCGCATTGCATGAGGTGGAATGTGTGCATGAGTCAATTGATTGCCTGTAGTTTTTCACACTACTCTTTTCTATCAGCAGTGATCAACCATCTGGTGTCTCTACATATTTCATAACATGGCAGCTGGTCCTCTAACCTTCCTCACATCTCTTCTCTTTCTCCACTTGGTCCTCTCTTCCTATCTTGTCTTTCCATGCCTCTGTTCTTCTCTTTCCTCTCTTCTCCCTTCACTTCATCTCTCATCTTTCTCCACTTTCATCCTCCCTCCCCTATTCCCAAGTCTCATCTTGAACTCCCCGCCTCTTTTCTTTGCTTTTCAGCAGTTTTTGTCACCTCATTGTCTCTCGTCGCTTTGCCTCATCTCCTCTCCCCTTCCTCTCCAACTCTCTGCCATGTCAGTTGATTTTTGACAAAATGTTCCCAAAAGACCAAGGAGCTTTTCCAAACATTACCCTTCCTTGCTAAGAAACACGCAGGGGGAGAGCGGGGGACAGTGGAGGGAGGCAGGGAAAGAGAGAAAAAGAGAGAGACTGAAAATGAAGAAGAATTAGAGTGAGAGAGACACAGGAGGACAGAGGAGAGAGACAGAAAATTGAGGAAAATACCAAACAAAAGACACAAAGAGAAAATTTTAATTCCCCTGAGAACTGATTATTCTATTACCGTAAAACTCAGTTTAAGGCCACTTTTTAAAAAATGGCTTTCTCTCCCCGCTCTCTCTGTCTCTTCAACTGCTGCTAACATTTATGCATGTCCTGTATACCACCCCCAACCAGCATGTGTGTAAAGCTGAACGGCTCACAGATGTTACTGTCACATACATTAAAGAGGTGAGGAGATGGATCAGTGCTGGCCTGTCTTTATGTGTGTCTATACAATGGAACAGTTGTACATTTCCGTGCAGAGTGAGGTTATTGTACCTGACAGTGTGAGCATGTGCAGGTCCGTATGAGCGTCCATGCGTGTGTTCAGCTCCATATGTACAGCAAGAGTTCCATATGGTCTTCTGTCCGTCTGTCTCCTTTTAACTTAAGGGGAGATGACATTAAATTCAGTGTAACAAAACAATTGGCACTTGACCTGCCTAATGTCCTACAAATCACCATGATATAATAAACAGAGCCAATTATGCATATGAGGTCATTGAATAACCTTGGGAGATGCATTATTTAAAACACATTTCGGTGTCAAGAGACTTGTCCTTAGGTAACACTTGGGTGGTGTTGATGTGATTATGTATCTTTAAAACCACAGCCAGCTACAAAAAATGATTAGAACTCTAATGGCGTGTTCAGACTTAACGTGAAGTGAACTGTCACCTCATGGACTCACACAAATACTTTTAGCAATTTTTTTTTTTTTTTTCTTTTGCTAGGGCTGAAAATTTCGAATCACAAATATGCAATATTTGAGTAAATTTGCGATATTTGGGGCACCCAGTGCCCAGCACGTTTGGTCTGAACATACAGTAAAAATCACCTACACACCTTCTATTTCTGTGCCTTATGAAAACCAAATGGTGAAATCAATTGGAATTTGCATCTGGACAATACGGTTAGGGTTAATCAGAAAAGGTTTTTTTTTTTCATCTGTAAAGGTATTTGTTTGGCCAATCAGTGAAATTTTAAAAATGCTAAACCTTGAGTGTTAAGATGCATCATTCTGCCATGTTCTGCCAGAACTGAAAACTGATACGTAGCCCAGGGAAGGGGAATGCTTTTGTGAGGTTTGCTTGCAACAGCACAACCTTTGCTGCTGACGATGAGCAAGGGACACATGAGAATCAGAGGTCCTCATCTTGTTCTGTGGTGGAAAGAAGACACGACTTAGGACCAAGGCCACAAGATCACTTTGGCAGAGTTTTGCTCAGTTTGGGTTAGGGATACATGACTAAAGTTACAATATCATGTAACAGAGAACACTATTTTCATGTGTGCCCTTGAACACTTGATGCAATCCCTGTAGATAGGTGGCAGCTCCTTCCACAAACCAATCTTTCAGTCGGTGCAGCGGTATGAGAGAGGGCTAGTTGGCAGCAGGTATGCGATACTGACTCTCCTGCCTCCTTGGGTTCCTGTTCCTTCCTGCTGCGTTTGTTAACGTTTAGCTTCCCTGTGTTTCCTGGCAGTGCTGCCCGCCAGTTGGGTAATGTCATGGTACGCTGAATTTAGTTCAGCCAAGGTAATTGGGTTGGTCATTGCAGGCCCAGGAGAAAGCAAGTTCCTGCAGCTGCTGTTTTGCCTCATAATAAACTGATGTTAGGTATTCATTTTACTCTAGTGTGCACCCTTTTGCTAATGGATTGTGAGCTTCCCACCTATCTCTACCTGTTAGCAATCAGGGTGATGGAGATTAAGAGAAAGAATCAATCTGTGACACTGGTAATGATATAAAACCTTATAAGCCTTATAAAGCCTTGCCCTACTTGATCTGGCCCAAAAAGTATTCTTCCAATAGATTTTCAGACCACCTCTTCCCTGAGTATATAAGGTGCTGTCATGTATCACACTGACTCTCAAATAATTTTTGTCTCACACAGAATCCCAGATCAGTGATCTCCTCTGCTGAGCTCCTACAGTTCTGAGGAGAAAGTTGTAGTTAAAAGTTCCTGCCACACGATGGAGCTAAAGAACTTTGAGTTCTAAGCACCAGCCTTCAGCATCCTGTGAGCAAAATAAAATTGCTGGCAGGTGATGCTTTTTTTTTTTTTTTTTTTTTTCATCATTATTGATTGTTCCTTGTTCTAGCCACCATGTAAACTGTCAAATTCAAATTACTGCCTAATTATGTTACATACACTGAACAGCTGAAGTGAAATATTCGACATCATAAGTGTAACCAGAAACAGTTAAGGAAACCAACCATTTTCCCTGTGGTGCAGTAAGTGTTCATACAGGAGAAACTACAATACATTAAAGTGAATTTAATAGTTGAAACCAATAAGTGTTAATAACTTTTACCTCAGTCTGTTACGGGCAATTCTGTGGAGAGATTTTTTGCAGCATGGAGGGCTGCAAGGAGGATTGCTTTTTTTTTTTTTTTTTTTTTAACTCCATGTGGATCGAGTTGAAAAAAAAGTTTATCTTGATGTGCTCTGTGTTTCAAGTCAATGCCTACATCCTCCCTGTTTCTCCAGCCACAAGTTTGCTGCAAAAGCAGAGCTGCTGTGAATTAGATAGGAGGATTTCAGGTTGAAAATGCTCCATGTTTTGAATGGAATAAACAGATACAAAAAAATTGGGTAGGTGAGGTTACCCACTTGTTTGATTGAGAGGTTGATGATGTGGTTCAAGCTGGATTAGACTGCATCTGTACTTGGTTTGTACTTTACCTGACTTGTTGTACTGTACTGTGCTTCATTTATTGTAAGAACTGTGGACATTTGGAAGTCATGTGCTATGCAAGTAAACTCTTTTTTGGCATGGAATTGTGTGTATATTAAGTAATGATGGTTTGTTAATTTAATTGTTTACTTTCTTGATAAACAATGCCAGATATCTAGTTTAATATGTGCTACTGTTTATGTGTCATGGAATCTCATGTGGGATGGACCACGGACCTCAAAGCATGACACAAAATTAAAAATTCATTCATTCACTGATGCTACCAGTTATTAATGTGTTATTAATGTTTTGTCATTTAAAAAGTTATCAAACTATCTCTACGTTTAATAGCCTGCAAAACTGCAATATTACTGCAAAATGAACGGTCAAAAAGTGTGGTGTCAAAATGATGTCAGTGTCAATCTACATTGTGATGGATCTATTAACAGTGACAGTCTGTCAGCACTTTTAGCAAAGGTAACACACACACACACACACACACACACACACTTCCTCCTGTCATGAGAGTAAAACTTGAAGTCGGATAATTGACGTTTTGGCTCAGGCCTTGCCAAACCTGCCCAAGAGACCCCACATAACCTCTGTCAGCACATCCAGTCCTTGTTCTCTCTAAATCTACACACACACACGCACACAAACACACGCACACAAACGCACGCATGTGCACACACGCGCGCACGCGCGCACACACACATTTATACTTCTCTCCTCTCTAAACCCCAATAAATCCTCTCTGCCTTCTTGGGTCTGGATGCAAGTTTAGGGGCTATAAGGGGATAAGGGGCTATAGGAGCTAAGTTTAGGGTATAAGACAGTGTGTGTGTGTGTGTGTGTGTGTGTGTGTGTGTGTGTGTGTGAGAGAGAGAGAGAGAGAGACTGCAATAAATATGTCTTTAAATGCTAATAGATGATTTAATTTGGTTGGTGCTCATATTACAGATCCAAATAAAGGTAGTAAATAAAGGTAAACTCTGTGATATTCCTAAGAGAAAAAAAATCTTTTAAACTCTTTTTTAATTGAACAGCATTCACAATGTTTTTATTATAATATATCAATACAGTTCTTCTCTATTTGCATCAAATCAAGTTTTTGCAGTATTATGTTCCCACAGTAGAGGAGGCTGCAGTTTCAGGAGTGCAGTCCTAGGGCCACATTTCTAGAACCCCAGTTTTTCATGACAGCACCATCTAGTGATCTGGATGACGGTAAAAGTGCAGTAAGGCAGTATTCCACACAAATACTACTTTCTGTGCACGTACTTACAGTTTTAAAGGCTTACTCCACCCTAATACTACTTTCTGTCTTGCAATTCAACTTGTTTGCTAAGAGTTGCATGTTGGGCAATTTGTGTAATTAGCATAATTAACTTACTATAAAGGGAAATAACGAGGGAATCACATGCTATGGCCTTCACAGTCACTAGGTCTCAACCACATATTTGAAAGGCTGGAGAGAGGCAAGGCACAAGGAACAACTCTGGGGGCAGAATGAATATTATTTGTGTAAACATTAATAAACGAACAGATTCAACAAAGACAATGCAATATCCCTGTGATTCTATTTTTGCAGAAGAACTTAGAGCGAATGCATCACAGATAAACTGCCTCCCTGTGTTGCACAGAGGAGGATGACAGAACCTCTAAAGGCCTGAGCAACTCCTAAGAGAGAGAGAGAGAGAGAGAGAGAGAGAGAGAGAGAGAGAGAGAGAGAGAGAGAGAGAGAGAGAGAGAGCACTTGACAGAAAACCGAATAGACCCTACTATGTTACTGACATGCACCCTTCACTATTCAAACCCTGCCTTGTGAAGTAATTGAATGGTCTCCCTTCTTTCCTTAATTGCTTCTCTATCCTGCTAATATATTTTTCCACTTCACTGAAATAGTAAACATTCAACAAAATTACTGCTGCGTTAACAGAAATATTGACATTAACATTACGAAATTAATTGATACTTCTTAATTTAAGTACAAATTAATTTTAATAAATTATAATATGGTTATAATGGTTGTTGTAGAATTGTTTAAAAAAATGATATTGATATTCTCTATGATATTCTCTACTCTTACCTGTGCTGATAATCTGGACCAGAGAGGGAGACGCTCTGGAAATAGAACACCACAGATGAAATCCACCTCACTGATGAAGCTCAGATGTGTCTTTGTTCTATGCATTACTGCCTTGCAGGCGAAAAGGAGCATCCTCTTCGTCCTCACTATCAGAGTAGTTAGGCACCTGGGAAGAGGACCTCTAATTAAACCTCTTCAGCCTTGTTCAGAATGCCAGCCCAGATCGATTTTAGAAAGTCTTGACCACAAAAAAGACATAAAATGTGATTTTGGCAAATTGTATTTAAGCTACATATACAGATTTCTACAGATGTGTCTCAGTCCGGACACTCTGGCCACTCAAATAGGATTTCAAAGTGTCTTTTCCATCACTTGCAGACACAGAGAGCAATAGTCAACTTGACAGCGCTATTGTTTGGAAAGTGAGATGATGGATCTCTATCTCTCATACTTCTGTGTCACGTGTGTACGCAATTACTCACACATATGTTGTTACCAACCCATGCAGACAGCTGGACACAGATATCCAATCTCATTATTTGCAAATAACAGTGCAGACAGTATGTCTTACAGATCTGATTTGAGAGACCAATCTGATTTGCCTGCAGCCTGAAAAAGAAGGTTAAGTTTAACCTGTGGGCAAACCAAGATACAGAAGCAATAATTTTGTGGGAATTGGATTTTTGGGTGTACCGTGTGGTAGTTAGTTAGTCAGGATACAAGATTCAAGATTTTTATTCATCACATGCATGATGTACGGGTACAGCAGCAGTGAAATGCAATTGCAACAACTCCAGCACTGTGCAAGTAAAAAATAGATAAGAATAAAATAGATAAAAAAAAAAAAAAATAAATAAAATAGAAAGTATATATAACGCTCCTATATACAATATACAGCCTATGTACAATATACAACAATATACAGTAAGTCCAAATAAGTACAAATTAAGAAAGGGAATAGAAGAAGAGTGAATGAATGGGAACGTGAAAGGCACGTGTGATACAATAAAACACAAAGTTAAATGATACGTCTGATGATGATATTCCAAACAAACTCCTGCAGAACAGGCCTAATAACTGACTATTAAAAATGCCAAACGTCTCATCCAACATTACAAAACAATGTCAACATGAAGAAACTGACTGATAACATGTCTTGTGGGGTAAGCAGGCAGTCAGTACAGTTTAATTATTAAGATTACTAAAACTTCATTAAAATGGTAAAAAAAAAAAAAAAAAAAAAAAATCATTGACACTGAAGACAGAAGGCTATACTACTGATTTAATGTGACATTAACTGATTGAATGTTTTTTTTTTTTTTTTTTTAATTCACTAACAAAAAATACAGGATATGGATTCCAGCTAACAGACATAGTTCATATGGACTTGCTTTTATCAAATTTTGAAGTTTAATTAATATGGTGGCTAGAATTAATTATGATAGTCATTCATTAAATCATCAATTAATATAAGACACCAAGTTCGACTTTCTAAAATCACACTATGATGTCATAAACAAATACTGTTAAAGACTATCATAGTGAGCAACTCACAATTGCTAGCTAATGTTAACAGTGCTCACTCTCTGAGTGCTATCCATCTTGTCCATTTGTCCTAGGAAAATGCAGCCCTTGGTTATCCAAATTAGTGGCAGTGTCATGAAAAACTATAGGGTCTTATAAATGCAGTCGTGAAACTGCAGCATCACCTCCTGCAGGAACATGCTGGACTTTTTGGCCGTTTTAGACTGTGTCGTACTCATTGAAGAGGACAGGATTGAAGTATACAGTAAACCACACATTCAGATCAGTACTTACTCTTTGACACTCACCAACCACTGGAACACAAGCTAAGAGTTATCAGGACCCTGCACCACTGAGCTGATAATGTGTCAGCCAGTGCCCAGGCCCAATGAGCACCTGAAGGCAGCACTTACAGATTGTGGATACCAGTGCAGCTGATGAAGAAAAGAAGATTAAATGCAACAACATCATCATCTCTGTATTTCCTCTCTATGAGTCCCTGTGTCTCAGTAGGTCTACATCTACTTGTACAGCTTGCTTTACCTTTTTCTCCCTCTCCTTCTGTTTGACCCTTTCAGGCATTAAATCAAAATGCTTCCTAAAGACATGATATATGTGACACCCAAATCTCTTTTCTAAACATGAAATCATGATGTTAAATCTGTGCACCTTTTCATCTTCAGTTCTACCAGGTGTAGTGCAAGGTATTTTGAGTATATCAACCTCTTTTCCTGGCTATTTATAGTCAACCGACCTATAAGCCAAAAAGCAACTGAAAAACATAGTGGAGTCTACACAGTTCCTACTCAGTGATCTACCCATCTACATAATAGTAGTGTACATCCACCTCATCAACTCATTAACTCATTGGCTTTTATAGTGCAGAGTAGAGTCTTTCTATAACTGGGATGTTAAAACACTTCCTGACTGAACTCAAAATAATAATGCCTATACACATACTTTATATGTGTGACACAAATCATACTCATAAAATTGAGGTGATGGAGAAATCCTCCTGCTCTGTTAACAAATCAGCCTGTCTGAGATATTTCACGACCAGAGCAGATGATGTACTTCTCTCATGTGTTAAAACAGCAAGTGATAGCATCCCATTCAATTTCTGTGGGTCTGCAATACTTTGATTACACTGCTCAGCTCTGTCATGAGCCTCTGTCAGTGAGATGATGTTGCTGTCAAGCTGATCAGACAGAGTGGTTATTTCCCACACCAGCTGAGCCGCTGTCATTGTCCCAGTGACAGACAAACACCTACTTTCAGTTTTCGTTAAACTCACCTATCATGTCCCACCCACAGAGAATGATTCACAGGTCAGTCGGTAAAACCTGTAAATGTTAATGCAAACGGTATGAGAGCATGGAAATACAATTACAAATGGATGCCAGGCCTCTTCTTTTTCACATTTGAGCTACTATTAGAATATTGTCCTCTGTACAGCGAGATTAGGTATTAAGTCTTTGAATATGAAATGTCAAATGCCATTTTCTTTTTAAATTGTGACTTTACTAATACACAAATTAAATGAAATATCAAAGGCTTTTCAGTTTCCATTTTAATGTGGTCAGAGAATGTCTGCACAAATATGTGAAAATGAAAATTAGATTATTGCATTTTACTTTGATTTTTTACTCAAATAAAACATACATATGTGGAGCAGTGTAATGCTATTGTGGAATTAGATTTTCATTTTCAAGTTTATATCATCATTTTAATTGTAATGAATCCCCTATGCACATCCACACTTTTCTACCAAAATTTTCATTTTAAGGACGAATGGACATTTCTCATAAGTTGCTTGCCGTACTGACAAAATAGTTTAACTCATCATCACTGATGCTAAACATTATCTAACGCCTATAAAGTACATAATTGTGTTCATTTATGTTTGTATGGCTTCTTCCTCCAGTAGATGCAGTCTTCAGCAATGCGACATCAAAATCTGTTTATGTGCTCAGAGAGACAATACCCCTATACAGAGATATTGCCTAATATTTTGATTTACCTAGATATCAAATTTTTAACATCATCTATTAATTTAGACTTTACTTGCAAACAGGAAATGCATTTTAGCATTAAATAAGAGCAGGTTTTGCTGCTGGTGTCACACTGCTTTTCCAGTGCAAGATGAGGAAGACAAGTTCTTGAAGAAGGAATTCTGTATACATTTGATTGAGAATGGTGCTAGAGAAAATGTTACACGCCTACTAAAATTGACAGGATGAATAAAACGTGTCAAGATTCCTCTTTGTGGGAGTGTGGATGTAGTCAAGAAACCTCATGTGGGTGTTTTAAAGCAATGCAGTGATGGATTGGGACATGGACTCACTGAGACCGGGTCATTTTCAGCTCCATGCAGGAAGCTACTTAGCAAATTTTACAGCGGTCCATCCTCTATATTTAATGACATGATGAACTGTGTATGTTTGGCCTGAGGGTGGCGCTAGCGGTCAAAGGTCATGAAGTTGTCAGGGTGGATGCTCTGGAAAGCAGGGGAGTGCTTACTAAATTGAATGTCAATCTGGCCAAGAAGATTTTTATTTATTTATTTATTTTTAACTTTAACCTGGTGTAATAATCACAGAAACTGGAGAATTGCTATCGTCTTATAAAGAAATCACTTGAAATCATTTATTCAGTCAGTTAATAACTTTTGCAGACATGCTTTATGCGATATTTTTTATTCTGATTATTTTTTTAGATTATATTGTTTAGGATTTTTATTGTTTGTGGCATCTCTTTGGTTATTATTACTTTATTTAATTTATTTTATTTTATTTTATTTTATTTCATATTTTTATTTTGTGAATATTGTTAAAAGCGTTGTGTTGCTGCAGCTGTTGCTGCTGCTGCTGGTACGATGGTCATGATTCACCTAAACCCAGATGAAGCACGCTGTCACAGTGATGTTTTGTGCATGTTTCACTGTTAAAACATGGAGTACTCGCAGTGTTTTCCTGTGATCCCGCACACCGGACCACTCCCTGTGCACATGTGAAGCCTGCTAAGCCCCGCCCCCCTCCTGCGGGCAGCGACACCACTGGCTCACACCAGTTACCATGGGCGTTGATTTCCGGTATTGGGCGGCTGGAATTCCAGGTTACTTCGACTGTTTGTGTGTGAGCGTGCGTGTGTCGTGTGTTCGTGTATGTGCGTGAGTGAGTGTGTGAGTGTGCGTGTGTGTGCGTGCGGGTGTGTGTGTGGGAGCGTCTGTGTGACAGAGAGTTTGTAGTGTATTCGGAAACGCTCGCGCTGCCAGCTCGGACACTGTCACCGCTTTGCACCGCAGCCAGGCTCCGCGTCCCTTCATGCGAGTTCCCGTCGCGGCGCCACAATCTTTGGTCAGCGATGACTGAAAGCCCTGCGACCAAGCCGGCCAACAGAGACGTGTGTCAGCGTGTGAAGAACGGACTGAAACCGGAGAGGAACGGCTTGGTGAAGAGCCTCCACCGCTGCCGTCAGCAGCCCAAGGAGCACTGCCACCCCGAGGAGGAGGAGGTGAGGCCCGGGATGAGAGACTGGGGAAGCCGGGTGAAGTGTTTGCGGTGTGGACACATCCAGACCAGGCTTCCGCTGCTTTTCATGAATTTCATCCCTGTGTTAAAGCGCCACAGGCCTGGTCTTTGAATGCACGGGCCCACTCTGCTATAGATAAGTTAACGGTTTGTTGTCATGTAGCACCTATACGTCCCGCTGACTCCTCCGCCAAAGTCCATTAGAAAAATCTGGCAGTTAAAGGTGGAGTCGCTTATCCTCAGAGGCACACATCTTTGAAACATGTTTAAAGAGATATTTCAAGGTAGGAGGAATCACCCCATAATTCGGCATATTTTATAATAAAACAACAATGAAGCAGCTTTTAAATTCAATGAAATTGCAACTTGTCAAATTATTTGAATCCTGCGGTTGTACCTTGGCGGAACAGGGTTGTGTGCAGAAGAGGGGACGTAATTCTAAGCGAAGTGCAGCTCTCCAATAGTTTTGAAAGGGTTTTAAACTGAGTTGCGATACATGGACTCATGCCAGTCAGGGAAACCACCCAAAGCTACCAGATTTTCGAATGGACTTTGGCGTCACGTCTTCTCCATCCAAGAAAGCAATGTGCAAATAGTTATCTGCAGATCAGAGAGCTGAGTGGCTGAACCAACCGAGCCTGTTGGACGGCTTGCTCCGGCCTGCCTGGCATGTTTGCAGG
Source organism: Myripristis murdjan (assembly GCF_902150065.1). Classification (NCBI taxonomy): domain Eukaryota; kingdom Metazoa; phylum Chordata; class Actinopteri; order Holocentriformes; family Holocentridae; genus Myripristis; species Myripristis murdjan. The sequence goes on from NC_044001.1 coordinate 26,382,302, forward strand.
CTGCTGCTCAGCCTGGTCTGGGGGTGTTGGTTGAGCAGCCTGCACAGTGCACAATGCACAGTGTTAATTGCAAAAAAAAAAAAAAAATCTCTGATTGCGGGTAGGGATGGATATATACTAGCAAGAGCCATGATTCCTGCTACTTGTTCTCAGGGTATTATTGCTTGCACTTTCTCACAATGGCCAGCTGTAATCAAAAGAACTATTGGCTATAGTTTTGAAAGATTCAGATTTCTCAACCAATGCACCTGTTCATTTCCTGCTGTCCTCTGAGGCAGCAAGCATGGTGCAAAACAGCTTTTTCCAAGGAGGCTAATGAAATTTCCACCCTTGGGTGCACACTGTGGGACTGTTCGATTAGCTCAGACTGTTCCCTGTGGCCACAGACAAGATGGTATCACACAAAAGCTTGTACACCATCTGATTTTTGTCTTTATAATTTTGTTTGTTTGTTTTTTAGTCCTACTGTATGGCAGGGCCTGTTCACTGTCAAAAGAAGGAAGTTATTTGATAGTAGAAATTATAAGTCATCTTTAGACTGAACTGAGGGGTTTTGAGCATTTTGAACAGTAGTAATTTCAGCTCTTTTTCTTGCTTGGTGTACCTTTCTCTAAAACTTCCCACTTAAATGCAAAATTGAACTTTAATAGAGTGCTGGGTTGTACAGTTATCAGGGTGTTCTATGAGATGGTGGTGAAATATCTTCATTAGTTGCTTTCAACTACCAGTTCAGGGTAGCACACTTTCAGCACATAAGCGAATGCAAACAAAGCTCATTATACCTCCCAAAAAATCCAACATGTCCCAGTACCCTGTTCAGCCCCAGGACCAATTTTTTTGAGAAAAATGACTATTCAATTATTATTTTCCTATTTGAATGGGAAAGTAGAGCCAGCAGGTGGCATCTGCAGGAAACCTCCGCACAGTGTGCCAGGAGGAAACAACCAGGTGTTGATACTTTGATAGTGGAACTTTCACTAATAATTGTAGTTACACACAAAAGAAAAACGAACACCAGCACTTGTTTTTTTTTTTTTTTTTTTTTTTTTATGCTGGAATAATTCATTTTGTTGTTGTTTGTTTATGTGTTAAACGTGTTATTTCGGGAGCTGTTTTGTTGCCATATGGAGGAAAATGGAGAGACACAAATATAGTAATGTGGATTAGCAGTCCAGCAGAGTATGCAGGAACTAATAGTGATGTTTCACCACCATGTAGACTCATAAAACACCCAGGTAACTCTACAACCAAACACTCCTCCACAGTTGAATTTTACTTTAATAGAGTGATGGACTGTGCAGAGAACTTGGACAAGGAAATGTTAAGAAATGCAATTTAAGGCTTGTAGATCAACAAAATGAATGAAAAGTCAAAAGTTGTGAATGTCTGTCACCTGTCGTGAATATTTGCTTTTTTGACTGACATATTACTGAGAAGTAGTAGTCAGCAAAAAGAAAACTCATTACAAACCTCTTCACCTTGAGATTTAAGGAGATATAAGGCAAAATAGACGTGACTGATATGTTTCCTGTACTTAAACCTTTACTTTCAGTAGCCATTTGGAAAATGTGCCTCGTGTAGTCAGCTCCTTCCCCTCATGTTTCGTAAGACGGGGTCAGTAAGCTGAGGAACAGAGTGGCTGGTGACTGACTCTCAGCTGATTGGAGTTCATGTGGATGTTAGCAGTGCTAGTCTCGAAAGTATTTGAGGGAGAGGCATGACCGGTCACATGTGGCTCCTAATAGCCATCAGCACAGAGACAGGCTTGATGGGTAGGCAGGGCTCATCAGGCCTGTGTATAAGGTGTGTAGTGTTTTGTGAAAGTAAAGTTGTGTATAATGCTGTGCTCTAAAACCTGCAGATGAAATGTTAATTGTCTTTAGCCAGATGTGGATCTTTGTCTGAATTATTGGATGTAGATTTACAGCGTCTTTGTAAAAGTCACAGCTCTTGGCGGCTATTCTGACACTTCGTAGCACAAATCTACACGGGCAGCTCCTCCCGCATTTGACTTTCAAATTTTCTCCTGCAGCCACCGGGACACATTGTTTGCTTTACATGTAGTTTGTCTACAGCTGAACCATAACCATTACTGGGCTGGCTGATTTATCTGGTTCCCACTTCCACATGCTGTATGAAGGCCACATTGTAAAGTCACCTCTGAGTTGAGCTGCTGAAGCTCATGTTATACCTCAGGAGCATAACAAAATAACTGCAGTAAAATTAAAATTAAATTTAAAATATTAAAAGCATAAACTTCATAAACTAAATAAAAAAAAAAGAAAATGCTAAAACTGAACTGAAATATCTTAATTTACTTGTAAAACCAACTAAAACAAATGATGCATCAAATGTTTTTTTTTTGTTTTGTTTTGTTTTGTTTTTTTGTTTATGTGCAGGTTTGAAAAGAGATTGAATATAAGTTTGACATTGTTTTTCCCCTATTACTGAATGCTAATTAAAAATGAGTATAAATTAATAAAAAAAAATAAAGTCTTTTATACAATACCTGTTGCAAACGAATGCAAATGACCTGTGCTAAATAAATATGTTTATTAATGAAAAAAAGCCAGAACTCCCAAATCTACATGGAATAGGCCTACCACCTAAAACTGAACTGAAGAACTAATAAAAGTGGAAGTACATGGATATTAAAGTATTGAAATACCAAGAAGCTGTCATGGCATCATTTATAGTATATTTTTCATCAAATTTCGAACAACACATGCTTTCAAGTGATATTTCAAGTGTATCTCTTGACTGTAGGTTGCATTAGTCAGTCTTACTTCATACCAGAGAAGTGTGTAAAGGTAAACTGTAATGGGAAACTTCATGGTGTTTTTTTTTGTTGTTAAATACAAGGTGAGTGAATGTAGTCTCAGGTGCGCTGGTCCACTAAACCCTAACCTCGGTTCCATGTTGCTCAGATCCAAGCGGCATCACATGATGGGAGCCTGTACAGCCGTCCCTTTGATGAGTCGTTCGAGGAGACGCCCATGCTGGTGGCGGTGCTCACCTACATGGGCTATGGCATCCTCACCATCTTTGGTTACCTGCGTGACTTTCTGCGCCACTGGAAGATTGAGAGATGCCACATCGCCAGGGAGAGGGAGGAACAAAAGGTACAAGGCTCTATGGGTACATTATGATCTCACTATCTTTTCTTCATCACTCCTCTGTTCCCTTGTTTGTGCCAACAAACATGGGATAGGCTCCTCTTGACCTCCATGGAAAAATCTACTTTTGGATACTCTTACACAGCTACATGTCATCAGTCTGTGATTTTCAGTGTGTTTCAGATATTATGTTGTAATGAAGTGTTGTAATCCACTTTTGTGGTATCATACCTGCCGTTTCTAAGTCTACTTTAATCAATCACAAGTGGCCATATGGGCACATGAGTTGCTTTAAAGTGTGACGATTCAGTTTTGGGTTATATCTATAAGAGGAGAGCGCGATGTCACAATCAGAACAAGAGATTTACACTGCTATCTGGTCTGTTGAAGCAGAACTTGGGATCTTTGCCACTCTGCTGTTTGGTTGTGATGGACCGATGGCAAAACCTGGCACCTCAAACATTTCTCAGTCCATCGGGCGCTGGAAATATGACGCCATCTATGACTGGTGGTTTGGCCACAGGAATTAGAAGAATACAAACAACAAAGTCAGCCTAGAACTTCCTTTTGACGTGAATAGCAGGTAAACACATCGTTCAGTTCCATTTAGGTGTAACAGAGCCAGTCTCAGAGTTTATGATGGCTCATCGGAAAGACTGGTTAGTGTTATTAGTAACAAATGTGTTTACTTGCTGTTTCATTTCAAAATGGCTCTGGATAATGGTCTATAGATGTTTTTACCAGTGTTAAAGTCTCTTAGGATGTTTTTTTGTTTTTGTTTTTGTTTTTTTTTTTACCTTTACAAGAAACTGAGATGGAGTAAGTGTATTTTTTTCCCTTTTACATAAATTACATTTTAATTTTAAGGTGTCAGCCAGCCCAAAGCACGTGAGCTGAGCTTGCACCACAGAATCACAAATGTTCTTGTATGATTCTTTCTGTTACCAACACAAAGCACATTTGGTGCCCTGGCTCTATCTGACAAAATGTTTTTCAGGCAGATTTGGAAGTTTGGTCCCACCAGTTTGGAATTATTTTTAAAGGATATGGTTGGTGTTTTTCAACCTAAGCTGTTCTAAAATGTTAATACCCATCATTTATAACTGCACATAGCAAAATGTCACCATTAGTTTTGGTGAAGAGAAACATAACACTCTGGTGCTTCTTCTAACCTTCAACACAGTCCAACAGGGCAAAAAACAGTCAAAAAACACAGCAAAGTCAAATATGTCTTACAGCTGGTTACAGTTTTTTTTTTTTTTTTTTTTTTACATTTTATAATAATACATTGCCTTGTAAACATCCACACTGTTTTGCTGCTTGTCACCAATACTGGGTTGAAAAATACCAAAGATAGCCTTTAAACATGTGTTTGTTGGTGATACTTGCAGCATAGTCCATCTAAAACATGGGTCTGATAAACACTTTGCTTTCAGAAATAAACTTTAAGTCATTTGTAGCCAGCTTTTGCTGCTTGAGAGGGATGAAGTGTAACTTTATTAAGTAAATAAAGTGATAAATCCCCCAATCAAAATGTTTTCTAAAATTACAGCAAAAGCAGACGGTGAAGTCTATTACCGACTGGGCTTAAACATGACTGAATGTTTTTGGTGTTTTGGTTGTTTGGCAGGGGTGACAACGCCCTGAGATAAAAGGTTGTTTAGGAAAAAGGAAGCCAAATGTATTCAACTGATTTAGTTGACTGAGCTCACATTAGTTTCGTGTTTTAGACAGATAACAAAATGCATTTGTGATGTTTGTTAATGGCCCACAGATAAGAACCACAGAGGACTGAATTCAATATGCCAACATTTTAGCTCTTTCTGAAATGCAGTTTCCCAGCACTGGAAGGTACAGTGCTTGGAAACCTATTCAGAGATTTGTACCAGCAGCTGAATGTTTATTTAAAAAGCCAGTTATTCAGAAGTGGTATTACAGAAGCAAACAGGAAATTGAATGCAGATAAAATATTTGCACATGTACTGCAAAACCTGGCAGACCATGCAGTTTTGTGTGTCAGTATTTCCACATAATAATTGCAAAAGGACACCCTAGGGTGTCATGGCCCTTTTTCCAAAGTAGCATTCATATAAAACACAACAAAGTTCTTAATAAAGCAAGGCTTATCGTGGTTATCAGCACATTTGGAACGCGTCCTTGACCAATCAGATGTTTGGCTGACATGGCTTGTATATATGTTCGATAAACGAAGCCATGTTGGATATTTGGCCCTGTTGAAGAAAGGAAGCTCGTGGGACAGAAGTGGTGGAAGTTATTTAATCACCCCGAGGATTTTCCTTTCAAGAACTGCTGCTTTGAAAGGAAGTGAACACTTGAAAGGAAAATAATCTCCTCACATTCCCTGAGTCATGTGTTGAGCTCACTGTTAAACATATCTGCGGAGATTAAATTCATTCCAGTGAGGTTTTCCAACAGTATGGGTGGTTTGCACTTCACTGAACTTGCTTGTAATGTTGGTACAAATATTTGAGCCATGGTTTAGATTGTTCCTACATTTCCTGATAATCCACGTCCCTCTACTCTCCTTTCTCTCCCCTTATATCCATCTGTAGGACTTTGTGCCCCTCTATCAGGACTTTGAGAACTTTTACACCAGAAACCTCTACATGCGGATCCGGGACAGCTGGAACCGGCCCATATGCAGCGTCCCTGGCGGCCAAGATGGAACTGGTGGAACGGGTTTCCCTCGACTACAACTGGACTTTTGAGTGAGAAAGAACAATCCTTTTTTCAAAGCGTATTCAGTAAGCGAACCTAAGTAGCCAAGTGGGCACAATAGGAAGGAAATGTGTTGTGTGTCAAATGCCCCTTTGAGGCTTATTCTTAATCTGGCTAACACTCCTATCTGCCACATAAGTGACACATTTCCTTCAGACAGAGGACTGGATAGTGTTACCAGCCTGTGAGCAGGAAGGTGTACAGCCTCACTGTAGCCAGACCTCAGACCAAGCTGCAACATCATGACAGACAATTGCAGTTCATGTGGTTAGGTTGTATCAAAAAGAGGAAATTGATGTCAACTGAATGTGACATTCGATTTTTTTTTTTTTTTTTTTGTTTACATTTCACTCAAATATACTACGGTCAGAAAATCCTAACTGTAGGTAATAGAAACCTGAATTTAGAAATGAGGTCGTGTGGCCAGTTTCCTCTTACATAGCATTAATAGAGATCCCGGTCATTCCGGCATTTCAAGTGAGAAAATAAATTGCTTCCACCCTGTTGAAGTTCACTACAAACCACTGGAAGCTGCATCACATCTTAGCTTCAGTAATATTCAGACATACAGCTCAAATCTCTTTTCTTGTGCTCCACTGGGAAGAAGGTGGCCGTTACATCATTGTATAGGGGACATCTCCAAATTAGGGATGTCATGAGAACTGATATTTGGTCACAGTCCAACAGTCCAAAATTATGATGGTACCTGTTTTTCGATGGCACTGTAGGTACTGTATACTATTTATTTAGATTTAGCCTTCAGCGGGGCATAACATATTCTTCCTGAATTGACGTGAAAGATGGAGCAGCAGCTCCGCCTCAGCTCGTCCAAAAGAAATACAGCAAGATTCGAGTATGGAAGGATTTTGGGTTCAAGACGGATGCTCAGGGGATAATAATAAATTTGCCAAACAAATATGCAAACAGCGCATCGAAGTTCCCCCTCAAATAGTAGTTTATTTTTCTAATTATGTAAAAGCCTATTTATTATTTCTATATTTTTGTCAATGCTCTCTGTGGATACTGCCAGTTGAAATCCTGTGCAATCTAAAAAGTTGTTATTTAAGCTCAGTTGACTTATTGTTTTAATATGCTTGAAGGCTTAAACACTTTAATGTTAGGCAGGTTTTAATACAAGAGTGTGTGCTGAGGTAAATAGGATTTTTTCTTTTGGAAATCTCACTAGTATTGGTAGCGACCACTGAATTCTGTGGTATTGTAGACAGCCCTACTCCCAATGTATTGGTGGATTACAATGACATTCCTGTTGGCTTGAAGATTAAGGGCCCTATCTTGCGCCAGACTCCCTAAACCCGCTATTTGCGGATTTAGGATTTCGGAAGAGGCGTTCCCCCGTAAAAGTTGCTATCTTGTGCACCTCCCGCTATCCGCAAAACACCTCCGCTACCCGTTATATTATGTATAGGCGTGTTTTGGGCGTTACGCCAGTTAAACCAATCAGTGTGCCAGGTGCCATTGCCTTTAAGGGCAGGATGCGCTATCCTAAATCCTAAATCCTAAACCCGCGATGAAGAGAGGGAGGTAGATTTTCTCAGGGCTTCTACTGAGGCTAAAGCAAGTTGGCTTTATATACATATTATATATTATATATAGGCGAGTTAATTCGGGAGGTGGAGCCACATGTGTCCAAGTGGACGTGTCAAGGTTGTACTGATTGAGTAAAATCCCCGGGTCACACCACAGACACACAAGAGGCAGAGGTGGAACTATGTGTAAACTAATTTATTGACAAGGTAGATTGGGCAAATAAAATATTAAAATAAAAATATAGCACAGCTGCTGGCTTATGATAAAACAATAAAACGTGCTGGCGTAAGTGTCCAATTAAAACAGTCTTTCCTCTAAACAGTCTATATGAGTAATATACTCAGTCCATTCCGGCGGCGTCCCGGTATCAGTCCGACCGTGTGCGTGGCGAGGCTCCGTCGGGGCGCGCATCGAAGCCGCCTGGACGCGCTCTCCTAACAGCCCAAACTTTAGGGATAGCGGATAGCGGGTGGTCAGGACCACCCGCTATCCGCTAAAGTGTGTGCGCAAGATAGCAACTTTAGGGATAGCGCATGAAACACGCCCACGACGCACCTCCAGGCGCAAATGATGCAGTCGGCATAACGGATAGCGGGTAGCGGGTGGCGCAAGATACCGTTTAGGGATAGCGGAAGTTCCTAAATCCGCAATTTGCGGGTAGGGTCGTGGCAGCGGATAGCGGGTGGCACAAGATAGGGCCCTAAACCTGACATCTTTATCTGCATTAGAAATAACGCACTTGTTTTTAATGCAAAACTTTGCAAGATAAATAAAACAAAAAGCACAAAGCTGAACAAACATGGAACAGAGGCTTTAAGAGAACATGATCATCATCACAGATTCTATAGAAGGTCAAAGTAAAAATTGTCAGATTAAGCCATGGCAAAACTGTCATGTTACTGTTTTGTTTCCAGAGCTGTTGGACAAAAAGTGCTTACTTAGTCAGTGTAAGGAACATATAAAGAAGGAAGGGACGACATGTCATAGTGACAGTGCTCCAGATTTGCACTGGTGCCAGACTGGTGCCACTAATACTGAAGTCAATTGGACGGGCATGAAAATCCCACTATAAACCATTATACCTCTGCAGTTTGAAGTTGTACAGTGCAGAGGTATAACACTTAGGGTAACAAAACACCTTTTATATAAAGCAGATTGGTGTTTTTGTCCATTGTGTGCATTAGTTGTCTTGAGATACCAACCTGTTAAATGAGGAGGGAAGGCATACCCATTCAAAACAATAACAACTGCAGCAAATTTTTCAACACCGACTTGGCATCAGTTTTGGCTCACATGCTACTTGTGCCTTCCTTCTTTATATGTTCCTTGAGTCAGGGCACACACCTGCCTCATTGTAATGACAGCAAATGATTCTATACACACAATTCTCAACTGGCCACTTATAAATGACAGTGTTGACAGTCAGCCTGAAAGATCACAGTTGAAAGATAAAGTGGATTGGCCTGCTGTCTTAACATGACGACACATCTTTATCTCCGCCAGGCGGCTCACCAAGTGTGGCCCCACTTCACTGACATTGTCACAGCAAGTTACAAAAGTACTAAAGAACAGAAGATGCCGGCGTTCAACACTGGGATGAGAATGAATTTCATGAAAACAGTGGTGCAGCACACATTTGTTTCGTATATGTGATTTAGAAAACACGATCTTAAGATGATCATGCTGCAGCTGTCTTAATATTGCGTACTTATAGGCCTATCAGCCTAATATTTTTTGTGCACAGTTATGACTGTATGATCAGGGACCTGTTGTGGTTGCAGTGATTCAAAACCTTGGCAAAACTTGTTTTATACTGCAGTTGAGTGCTAAGTCCTCAGTGGGTTTTTATCAAAGACCGAGCACCAGAGAAAGGGAGACGCAGTCCCTCTGTATTCTCTCTTTTACTGGTAGGCAATAAAACGGTTGTTTGTCACCTGAGTATGAGTTCCTTAGAACGGGAAATACACCTGGCAGAGATCCACACTCTGTGTGCACTCTTCTAGTTTGTTTCTTTTTTTAAAGCCAGTTGTACCAGTTTGCACAAATATCAACTCCCTTGTCACCGCTGGTTTCCTCTCTCTCACTGTCACTGTCTTTCAGGTACACAGGTCGGGTTGTGACAGACGTTATCAACTTGGGCTCCTATAATTACCTTGGCTTTGCGGAGAATGTTGGGCCATGTGCCGACGCTGCAGCCGACATCACCGTGAAGTATGGAGTGGGTGTGGCCAGCACCAGGCAGGAGATGGGTACATACCAAAACACACAGAGACACGCCCACAGCTGACAACACAGACACCTGCATGCATGAATTCACTGTTGTAAACAAAGCAGAGGTCTGTCCAGTGGAAACACACACACACTTAATTTGCCCTAGATACCAAATCTTTCTGTGCAGGGTAAAGCTTTGTTTATCTCATCCCGCCGTCATGCCTCAGCTTCTGTTGGGATGACTCAAACATTCATGTTAGGAAGTTGGCTGAGCTTCAGCAAGTGAACAGAACAGAACATAGAACTGCATTTCCTGGTTGCAGTGTAGGACGCAGTGACCAACAGCTAGCACGCAGCGACTGCTGCTGATTTTGCAGTTTCTGTGTAGACTTCCTGCCGTTATTTTTTCTGGGATGAATCTCAGTTAAATGAGAAGAAGGAAGGAAGGCCGTGTGTCAGAGAGTAGAAAAAAAACGTAGGAATCACCAATGCTGGAGTTTATGTTTTTTCTCAAACTGGCAGGGCTTTTTTTTTTTTTTTAACTTAAAGTAGAACTGAACTTTGGCGGAGGGTTGGATTTGTGTTCTGGGCTGTTATGTGAGATCACATGGTGGTGAAATATCCTGAAATGTTGCTCTGTGCCCCCCTGGGCTGCTAATCCACAATACTGGATTTCTATCTCCATTCTCTTCTGTAGCAAAATAACACTTTTAACACACAAACAACGCAGATTATGCCAATTAAAAAAAAAAAAAAAAGTTCCAGTACCCATTTTTCAAGGAAATTAAATTGCTCTTTACTTCTTATTTTTGTATTTGAATTGGAGAGTAGATCAGGCAGTAAATGTGTGCAGGAACCTGCTGCATAATAGTGCTGTGCAAAGAGGAAATGACCTGATACAACTTTCACAAATAATTATAATTACTTGAAACAAATGGGTACTGGGACTTGTTTGTTTTTACATCAGCATAATCCGCTTCTTTTGTGTTAATTTATGTGCTAAAAGTGTTATTTTGGAGCTGTTTTGCTGCATTATGGAAGCTTGTATAAAAATAATGAAGCAACGCAAGTGGAGTCAAATTCCATATTTATCTTGATATTTTCAAAGACAGTTTTTAAAATACAACTGGGGTATCCATGTGCCAAGCAAACCCACTTTTCCTGTTTAATATCCAATAAGTACAACAAACCCTGCTTCCTGTTTTCCACGATCAATACATTGATCGACTCCTCTCCTTCTTTCCCTCCTAACTCTGAACTGCTCACTGCATCTAAATGAAATGATTACCGCATAACAAACATTTTATCAGAGAAAATCCAGCGACAGGTAATAAACAACCTTAGAATAAACCAAAAAAAAGTTATTGTTGACTGCAGTACTGTTTGGAATAAACATTTCTGAGGGCGGCTACAGCAGCTGAAGCTTTCATCATCTGCTGAAAACACTTTGTTTCACTTCAAAACAGTTTCACTGCTGTGGATTTCTTTTTATGTTGTTTTTGGATATATGGATATGCTTTTTCTTTTGTTTTTAGTTTAGTTTTTGTAAATCAAAATTCATTTTTCTCTTTTCTGTCCCTCACTCATTTCTGCCTTTGTTTTTTATCAGTGAGTATTGAATTTTAATTGAATTTTACTGAATGGGTAAAATATGTGATACAAAATCAGGTACATAAGCAGTTTCTGCTTTTGGAGGCATTGTTTATGGCTCCTGTACACTGAATACCATTAAGCCTGAATAGGATTCAATAGGATTTAATTAATTAATAATTTCACCTTTAGCAGCATCAGATGCTTTCCAATTAGAAATCTGTTTTCACTCTAAGGCAGGGATTGATGATATTATCACAGGCACACAGCCTGCTCGCTCTTGCTCCCCACTGTACTTCATCACATCTTTTAAAAGTGTGTTCTAGACAAAAAAAAAAAAAAAAACGTATTCACGCTTTAAGTGATCATTTTTCTAAATAAGTCCGTTTCTAAACAGTAAATCTGCCTGACTTCATAGAGGTATTCTCAATTAATGTAATGAATGAATGTAGCTGAGGGCACCGTGGTGTATGATGCAGTGCTCACCAAGTGTGGCCACACTTAACTAACCCTATCACAGCAAGTAACAAAACTACTGACAGCGGCGTTCAACGCTGAGGAGAATGAATTTCAAGAAAACAGTGGTGCAGCATATAGTTGTTTTATAAAAGTGATTTTTATTTTTTTAATTCTGACTTTTCATCAAAGAAGTGTTAAGTTAGCTTTTGCCAAACAGTTTGTTTGAGTTCTTGTTGGATGTTGGAGTCATGAGTTTGTCGTACCCAGGAGGTCACTATATGTTGACCTGCCTGTCTCTCAGGTAACCTGGACAGACATGAGGAGATGGAGAAGCTGGTGGCTCGGTTCTTAGGTGTGGAGTCAGCCATGGCCTTTGGCATGGGCTTCGCCACCAACTCCATGAACATCCCGGCGCTGACTGGCAAGGTAAGACCAGGGGTGAGGGGTGGTTCACTGCTGCAGTTGTCATTTGTTTACTTAGATATTCTTCCTCCATTTCATCTCGGTGCTCTTTCCCTCAGTAGCTCTTCACTCTCTGGTCAAATTCTTAATTGTTGCCACCGGAACCTTTGGACCCAGTTAGCAGATCAGGCACAACACCTACGGCCCCAGCTTGGGCCCCCACAACCAATTTTTTTTTAAAGCTCAATCAACCCCAAAAATGAAAAGAAACATTAGTAGTTTCTTTTCATTTCGCAAAACAAACCACAGAGAAAGAAAATTACACAAAAACGAGCAAAAACACATTTTTAAAAATGACAAGAAAACTATATTTACAGTGTTTACAACTATATATTTAAAGGTCAGATCAATGATGCCAGATTGACGTCAGATTTATTGTGTTTAAAGTGTTCAGATGAATACTTTCAGATGCCTTTCACAAGTATTTCAACCTTTGAAACCAAGGCAAATTCACTTGATTTCTTCCAAAAACATGGGATGAAAACGTGATGAACAATTTACAACTTAGCAAAAAAATGAAATTGGCAAGGTTTTTTTTTTTTTTTTTTTTTTAAATACTTGAAAGTGACTTGAAAGGCTGCCAAAGGATTTTTTGCCCAGATGTCTAGGGACGGCACTGGTTGCCACAAATCTCTTCCCTCTTCCCTTTTCTCTCTCCTCTCTCTCTCTCTCTCTCTCTTTCACTCTCTCTCCCTTCCTCTCTCTCTCTGTATTCGCACACATGAATTCAGTGTTTGAATTATTGTGTGCTGCCAAGCAGACTTGTTTGTGCAGTTAGCTCTACAGTCCAGGAAAAGATTCCATCACATCGTGATATGACCTCCAGCTTCTAACACATACAGGACACACACACACGCACGCACACACACACACACACACACACACTTGCATATCAAAAGGAAGCAGATCCTGTTGGCAGAAGTGATTGGTGGGTGCACTGCATGTCAGAGTGAAAGGTGAATGTAAGTTCAGGCCTGACTTGAATCTGTTCTTTCGCCATTAAAGCACGTTGGTCTGCAGATGCTTCAGTCAGACGGCTTGGACTGTTGGCAGAAATGCCACTGTTGCTTTTGATTTCCTCTTCCTCTTTCTCTTTCCTTCCTTGTGACATGATGGACGCGAGCTCACAGCTGAAACGTCTGAAACATTCGCAGATGTGACTGGGTGAATCTCTTTACCAGATGTTTATTGTATTTTACTGTGCTTGGCAGGCTGGGAGTAATTTCATCAAGCTGAAAACTGGTTGAGAACAGCAACATTTGATAAATTGTCTTTGTAGAGCAAATATGGTGCACTCTTGAAAACCTGCTGCCACCTCTTATGTTAATTCACAACAGGAGAATACCACAGCCTGCTGCTGAATCTGAATATCAGTATCTGGTATCAGTGTCTGATTTGCCTGCTAAAATGTGTCGGTACTTTTCCTTAAAATGTACCATGTAGAAGTGAATGAAAGGTGGCCCTGACCCAAAGTTACTTTTTTTTATCACAGTAGCTAAGTAGCACAGTGAGACATTCCTTAACTTTTTTTTCCCCCAGTGCAACGTATTTGGTATCACGTGTTGGCATAATGAACTCTTTGTAACAGTTATGCTCTCCAGTGATATCCTGTGGGTTAGCAGGAGAAGATGATCTAATTTGTGAAATACCGTCCTCAGTGTAATCATTTTCCATAATTAATCCAGCCAATAAGGTAGTGATCATGACCTATAGAGTGTGTGCTGACAGTGAGTAAAATATAAATCTCTGTGAGCCTATAATTTCAGCTTTCCCATATTGAGTGATTTTTATTTTGGGGAAAAATAACAAACACATAACTAGCCTCTTGCTCTGAAGATGGCATCTCAGCCATGACTGCCTATTTTGTAGAACTGGAGTGGACCTTTGCAACCTATGAAAGAGGCTTGCATAAGATGGCTGATGCTGGCAATGATTCCCACGTGCATCAGGCAGACGGTTGACATCAGTCGAACATCAGGCCTTCAGATGGTGCTCCACCACATCAAGCAAGGACGGCATGCTCGTCGGCATGCCTTGACCCGTAGTGGCGCAGCTGACGCACTCAGCCTTCTGGAGATGTGTAGTCATCTGCTCAATTGAAGGTCTGCTCACATCGAGCCGAGGATATGTGATAACAACAGATGCCGTCGAGTGTTTTGTAATCCTGGAAGCACCAGGTTGCGTTCTTACAGCCTAAGACATCGTCTTTATACCAGACTGGTTAACTGACTTTCACATGAACCTTCTGGTGCTTTTTATATTGTGACATGTGGTAAACACTACTCATCTGCCACCTTAGTTGGCTAATAACGGATGTAGAAATTATTTGTTTGACCCTGGTCTGCTGTTTGCAGGGCTGTCTGATACTGAGTGATGAATTGAACCATGCCTCTCTGGTCCTGGGAGCCAGACTCTCCGGTTCTACCATCAGAGTCTTCAAACACAACAGTGAGTCTGTTACCACCATCAGGCCCATCGCCACATATGTATGTCTGTCTCCTGTCTGCTCCCATGGGTTCATTCCCTTTCAGTGACCACGCACATCTCTAGCCTGTCCTCTGTTTGTACCTGTTTGTCCCGGTCCATCTGTCCATCTATGTCAGGGTTTGGAGCTTCATAGTTTAGTTTTCTCTCATTAAATCACATTAAATGTGCGTTTCTGAAATGACTCGTATTTTTTTTTTTTTAATTTAATGTTGTATTTATTTATCATGTCCACTGTCTGATGAGTTGTATGTCCATGTATGTATGGAGGAGTGTTCTCTCTGCTGGCTGCACAACAAATTGCCCCATTGGTGATAATAAAGTTACCTTGACCTTGACCTTGACCTCTTCTACACAAAGTAATAATATTGCTTTCACTTATTGTCTTTACTGTATGTTGTTAATCTATGGTGGTTTGATATTACTACTTTTAATTCATTCAACATAGAACACACACAAACACAGACTGATCTTTCAGAAATTTTGGTAGAGGTAATGTCTTCTCAGATGCTGATTTACTTCATATCACTCATTGACATTAACTTGAAAAGCCTTTTCAGCTCTCCAGGTTGTTTCAGTTTCATCATTTTGGCAGTGTGTCAATGCTGTGGTTTCAGGCAATGTCTTACATATTGTTTTTGCCAGTACGCTAACTGACAAAGTGTTATAAAGAAAAAAAATGAACACCTATTGATAGCCTTCTGCAGTTGCAATCTGCAGTTTATAAGCAGTTGTCTCTATGATGGTCCATTAATGGTAAATTTAAGAACTATTATTATACTATTATATTATTATTATTTTCCATCTGTCAGATTGCGATTTTAGTTCATATTTCTGCAGTATCATGAAGACAGAAATTTACACAATGGCAACATTACATGAGCCTGTATTTAAACCCTTTTTTGGCCTGAAATCATTTCAGAGTTTACCGCCTGAAGTAAATGAGAAAATGAAGCCCGTTTTGAGTTGTACTTTGCTCTTCTGTTAGACATGCAGAGCTTGGAGAAGCTGCTGAGAGACGCGATAGTTCACGGCCAGCCCAGAACTCACAGGCCATGGAAGAAGATCCTTATTTTGGTCGAGGGCATTTACAGGTAGCTCATCTCCTAATTCTCAGATACCATGCTAAAACTCATTTAACACCATAGCTCATTTTATTTTTGGGTGACACTTAATTTTAACCCTTTTCCGCCACCATTAAGCACTTTGAAATGTTGTTCAAACAATTAACAAATGCTTTTTAAGACACTATAACATAATGGTAAGCACATATAAGAATATGTTTATTTAAACAGGGAATTCATAATTTTGGAGAGCATTGTTTGGCAGGCTCTCATAAATTGGGCATTCACTATTTATAACATGTTTTTAAATGTTCATGATGATGTTATGTGCTTCCCAATATGTTATAGTGTGTAGGAAAACATTTGTTAACTGTTTATATACTGTTTATAAATTCCTCTGTTGGGAGTGAACGTAAAGTTTCCTAATGTTGCTGATTTCCACAGATGCATATAGATTCTCACTTTCCTCTGGGTAGTTTCCAAATTTCTGAGCAACTTCTTTCAAGGTTGTGGAGTCCGTCTGTCTGTAAGTCTGGAGATGGTGCAGTGTAGTGTTGGTGAGAAAAGGTTTGATCAGTGCAGAGAGACGTTGAGGCTGGGAGTCAGGAGGAGGGATGTTGTGTTGGAATGCTAGAATTTACAGAAAACTGACCTGAAGGTGTCATTAACCTTTTGCAGCCATATATCTGCAATGGGAGGGGTCCAGTTTATCTTAATGCCACTGACTCTCCATTCTGGCCACATTTCCATGCACAAGTGGTTGCATCATCAGGTTCTGTGCAGCAAATTTTTCTAAATGTTTAAACAGGATCAGACTTATGAGTAAATCATTGGCTTTGGTGTGTGTGGGTTCTGTATTTAGGATTTAACAGCCTCAGTTTGGCCATATAAATAAAACATAAGGGCAGCTCGCTAGCTGTTTACTTGAGCTCATGTAGAAGTTGCCTAAA
Source organism: Myripristis murdjan (assembly GCF_902150065.1). Classification (NCBI taxonomy): domain Eukaryota; kingdom Metazoa; phylum Chordata; class Actinopteri; order Holocentriformes; family Holocentridae; genus Myripristis; species Myripristis murdjan. The sequence goes on from NC_044001.1 coordinate 26,398,925, forward strand.
TTATGATGGGTAAGCAACAATCTGGCTATCAGTAACAGGATTAATATTTCAGGCTTTCAAATGGAGCACTGGTCTCAGCAGAATAAAAGGACCGTATCAGTGATTTAGCAAATTTAGCCTAATATCTTCAAAATGTATATACTTCACATTTCTGCTAATCGTTTCACAACGCAAGCAGTCATATTTTAGAGCTCTGATTTAATTATGCATTTCCATTCATTCCACTACCATAAGAAAATGAACTTTCAGAGACTTCAAACTTTCTTCACATCCGTGTTCCATCACCATAATAAAGTCGTCCACATCAGTTTTCCTAAAAGCAGCAGCACTGGTGTGTTTTGATGACTTGAAATTGGGCAGATCAGTTCTGTGGTTTATGAATTGTTCGACATTGTCAGCTGCCGAAGCAAAACATTATAAGGTGGCTATTTCAACCAAAAATTCGAATTTGAAAATGGAGTGATTTTGATTATATGTGGTGAAGTCTTAAGCACCCTTACGTGATTTACAAAGTGGTGTATTGCAATGTAAAATGTGGGCAATGTGTAGAAAATGGATCAAACATTAAAAATCACTGGTACAGTTCTTTAAAGGTCCTGGAACCAGGCAGCAGGTCATCATGGTTAACCAAACACTTATTAGATACCACTAACTAGAAACCATTCATGTGTCAAAGTCAAATTTACCTGTATAGCACATTTGAAAACAACTGATCAAAGTGTGGGTTAAAGTCAGTAAATATATATACACTACTCACAAAAAGTTAGGGATATTCGGCTTTCGGGTGAAATTTCAGGATGAACCTAAAATGCATTATAACCTTTCCAGGTGAACTTAGTGTGACCTTCTGTAAACTTTTGAATGCACATGTCCAACTGTTCAATGTTTCAGTACCTTTTGCACAAGTTGCTGTTCTCTAACAAGGAGTTTAACGGCAAAATTCACATCAGGTGTTTGATGCTCCAGCTCATCGAGGTCGTATCATTAGGGAACGGCTGCTGGAGACTGGGGTACCTCAAATGGAGTGGCCTGCACTTTCTCAGACCTAAATCCCATAGAAAACCTATGGGATCAGCTGAGTCACCGTGTAGAGGCTGGAGCTCTGTACCCCAGAACCTCAATGTCCTGAGGGCCGCCCTTCAAGAAGAGTGGGATGCCATGCCTCAGCAGACAATAAGTCGACTTGTGAACAGCATGAGACGTCGTTGTCAAGCTGTAATTGATGCTCAAGGGCACATGACAAGTTATTGACACTGACATTTTTTGTTGTGGTATATCCACCACTGTTGTTGGCTTTTGTTTCAAGAAATTGTTTGAGATGAGGAAATCACCAGTGTATGCTTCTACTTAAATGCCCTACTTTCATGATATAATATCACTGTAGTGTGAACTTTTTATATTTTCCATAAATATAATCACATAGAGTTAGACAAATAGGAGGATGGGAAAGCTAGAGAATAGAAGTTTTTAATTTTGAGCAACAGCTAGAAAGAGTGAAGCTGCAACAACAAGACATGGTCATCACCAAGCTTAGAGCCTCAGTGAGGATCAGCCAGCAACTCCACATCAGCCGCCTCTCCTGTTCACCCAGTTCTGTAGGAAATGTAATTCTAATACCTTATAATGCTAAAATTAAATTACAGCATCTTACAATGATGTTGCTAAAAGCGTGGACACACATTCAGGCCTGTGTCTCTGATGCCGACATGAACACTGATCAGCAGATCTGCCTCTCACCATTCGCCTGTCCTCCCTGCAGCATGGAGGGCAGCATCGTCCGCCTGCCAGAGGTCATTGCCCTGAAGAAGCGTTACGGAGCCTACCTTTACCTAGATGAGGCTCACAGCATAGGGGCGCTCGGGCCCAGGGGACGAGGCGTGGTCGACCACTTCGGCCTGGATCCCTGCGATGTGGACGTCATGATGGGCACCTTCACCAAGAGCTTCGGTGCCGCAGGAGGGTACATTGCAGGGAAAGAGGTGAGGAAGGAGCATATGAGCTTGAGACTCAGTGTGAAGGCTTATTTCATCAGAATGTCGAGGTTTGTAGTGACTCAGAAAATTATGAAAGAGACAGAAGAAGCAAAAGTTCAATTCAAGCCTTTGCAGTCCTAAGATGTGGACAGTTTCCTGCAGTTGATAGACAGCTGGTTAGATGACCCACCTTTGTTAAATGGGCAGTTATCTCACTAAGACTGTCTTCGCATGATAGCAATATGTAAATGCACAAAAAAATCTATTTTCTAACAAGGTCAAGGCTGTCAGAAACAAATCAAAAACAGCGCTGTCATCCTAGCAATGTGGACATGCAGCCTTGTAGTGCAAACACACTGCATTCTTGCCAAACCTGCACCATTCCATTACGTAGCTGAGAAGTCACTGAACTGAATCAGGTTATCAATAGAGAGCTAAGCTTGTATGCTTATAAATAAAAGGTGTGGGACTGGAAGAATAAGCATGGGGACTCTACCAATGATAGGTTTTGCCTCCAAGGAATGCTGAGGTGATGGTTTAGACCCACAAATTTACCACTGCGAACAGCTTTGTTGCAGTTTGCTACCTCAAAATCAATGTAAATGAGAAAGTTGTGCAATAGTGCTTAAGGGAATTTGGTTTTATAGCTGCTTGTCATTCACATGTCATCACATCAAGTTAGTTCTCTGTTCAGGTTTTTCCTCCCAAGAAAGCTGATGTAAGGCATCACATTCGGAATGTGCTGTCAACTTATGTAGTATAACATTTGTCGTTAACCAGTTTTCAAATAGTTTTATTGGAGAAAAGTTTTCAAATAAAAGGTTAACACATCAAAATGATACAGGGAAATGGCAGTTGAAACAGCTGTTTTGTATATGGAGAAAACTATAATTACTTTTTTTTTTTTTTCCCTTATCTATGGAAATTGTAATGATTGCAACAGTGGTATGTTTAATTTATTTCCAACTCAGCTCTGTGTAAGAAGGAACTGTCTGCCCCTTGGCAGTAAATCAAAAGTAAATCATAAATCATATAGGTCTATGTTACAAACCGAGTCCTGGAGCATTGTTTTGCAAGTCTTCATTAAACTGTGTCTCAAACTGTCAGCAGAGTTGTTTGTGCGCAGTATGTCATCTCACATGTGTTGTGTATCTGCCGGGTCTAGGAGCTGATCAAGTTCCTGCGCTCCCAATCCCACAGTGCGGTCTACGCCACCTCCATGTCTCCTCCTGTGGTGGAGCAAATCATCACTTCTATGAAGTGCATTATGGGAGAGGACGGCACCACAATAGGTGAGTCCTTCATAGACCATTTTGATAGATTCCCGACTGACATTCAAATCTGATGGTCCATGTAGACTTCATGGTGCCACCAACCATTTTCCAAAGCAGACCATATGATTTTGTTTTTCCCCTCAGGCAGTCATCAGCTTCTTTTCATTTCAGCATGCTACAAAAATCAAGTAGCAGAGATTTGAAACTTGCTTGAGATAGTTAATCCATCACAATGAACATCCTGCTTAGCTTTGTTTTTGTCATAGTTTATTGTGACGTGGTAATTCATATTGATTTGAAAAGTCCAAATGTCTTCTGGTGCATTCACATGCTGGTGGGACACTCCGGCATCTGTGACTTCAAACCAGAAGACAAATGAGAAGTAAACATGGGCACAATGAAAAGGACTATGTAGCATAATTTTCTTTGATGTGTTATTGTTGAATGGTGGTTTGTCTGGCTATCTACCAAAGAGGAAATTTTTCTGTTATAGATACCACATGAGCCATTCCTCTCTCATACAGAACAGGATTCATGTCTGCCAGCAAAGAGTGCCTGAGGAAAAAGTTGTTTCACAACCTTCATTCATACATGCAATGACAAGAAGATAATGGCTCTCCAAATATGTGTGAAAATACATTGGTTGCACTTGTCTAAATAACGATGGCAATCAGAGTGTCTAGGAGGTAATCTTATAATCTGTCATCTCTGTTTAGTATCCGCTTTTCATTATCATCCAAAAATGTAGATGATTTAAAGAGAAAAAATGTGGCCATATTGTCCATAATTTCTGAAGTTAATGTGGAAATGTATAGAAGAATAGCAAATGTTGTATTTAGTAATAAAATTACAACGTGTTTTGTTTTGTTTGTTTGCCTCTCAGTTAGGTTTGTTATATGTGGTTGGGGTGTGTTTTTCACCAGCTGCCACAAGAGGGCAGCGCAGGCTTGTATAGCTTGAGTCTGCCTCAAACTGCTGCTGTTGTTGCATAAGATAACTGTAAATTACTTGCACAATTTTCAGCTCATATGTATCACCAGTATTTAAATTGCTTGAGATCTCTTTTTAGCCTTAGGATCCATAACACAAGTCAAAGAGTCTTTACATCAAGGAACATGGAGTGTTCCACAAAACTGAAAAAAGATGTTTGCTCAAACATTTCCAGTGTCCTTGTACCTTAACCTTGTACCTCATCCCAAACTCTCCTGCTTAATAATGCAAACAAACTGTGAATAATAGCCCAATCAGAGTCAACTGAGTCATTCACTGTCCTGAACACAGCTGAACATCTTTTTCATAACTGTGCTTTCTGTCCCAGAAATAAATTGGCAAATACCGCTGAAATACCTAAAACAGCTGTACAATACTTAATGCATTCCTCTTAGATTCATGTCTTACATTGGTAAGTAAGATATTAAAAACTGTTTTGACATCAGTACAGTGTCCTGTCTGATAGTAATGGCTTATGTTCTGTTGAACACTAATCATTGTGTTCAGCAGTAGTTTTATTAGTAATGGTGATTTTTTTTTTTTTTTCTCAGCAACATGTTTCTGTTGGATCTTCTTCAGGTTTGAGTTCTAGTTGCAAGCTGAGCCAGTGTGCAGGATTTGTCAACTTTACAAAAGCTGTCTTTAGTTGATGCTGTCTCATGTTTCTTTTTCCCAGTTGTAACTCTTGGCTCGGAGAATTTCCTGTGTATCAAGTCAGCAAATTTACTTTCAAATAATTCACCTCACCGGACTTAATTGCCAAACTTCGCCAGAAGTCTTATAGTCAAACACAACACAACACACAATAAAAATTGAATTATAAGGCATATCACAGGTAGGAATGAATCAAGCAAAAGCATATTAACAGAGCTTGGTTTTTTTTGTTTTTTTTTTAAAGAAATTATAAAGAGGACAGAGATGCGGCTTGCCTGATCTCCTCCGGCAGCTCTGGTTTTCAATCAGGAATCTTAGAATCACTAAAAGGAGCCCAGTGGAGGAGGTCAGGCTACACGTAGAGGCTCACATGGGATTAGAAGTTCACTGATATACAGCACTCAGGGGACACTCCCGTATGAGTGATAATTCAAATCTTAAAATTGTTTCTAAAACACACAGGTAGCCAGTGTAACAAAGCTAAAATCGTGGTTATATGTACTCTTTTGCTAGAATTCGTAATGAGACTGGCAGCTGCATTTTGAATTAGCTGAAGTCTGGAAAGGTTGCATTTGCGTAAGCATGAGAGGAGGGGCTTGCAGTCAGGCTTCTTCTCAAGGGAATTTCTGGGAAGTCATGGAATTATGAAAAGGATATTTCAGACAGGTAAAGCCAGGGATTTTTAATAAATTCCTGGTCCAAGTCATGGAATATCATGGAATTTTGTCAGCCTAAAAAAATAAATAAATATTATTATTCCCCAAATGTTAGTATTTATTTTTCATTGTGGTTATGTTCACATCCCCTGTAGAATAATAAACTTTAATGAGACTTTTGAAGTGAACTGAAGTGTATTTAAGAATTTAGTCTAAAAAAGCTATTATTACATTTATAAGGGTCATGGAAATTCATCACTTTAGTCATGGGAAGTCATTGGAAAGTCAGGGAATTTTACAGCTGACAGAAAGTAGGAACTCTTGACAATCATCCAAAGAGTCAAAGGAGAAATAAAGCTGTGTGTCATCTGTATGAAAATTGAAACTAATATTGTGTTGGCAGATTATGTGTCCCAGTAGTAATTATATAGGACTCAACTAGTGGCCAATACAAGTAGCAGTAAGTTCAGGCCGGTGATAAAGATGCCACTGGAAAACAACAAGGCATCATGATCTGGGATCAGCCAAGTCTTACATTTACAGTTTTTACAGTTTTACAGTTTTACAGTTTTTCCACCAGTTTCTTTGCCAAAGAATTTGAATTTAATATAACCCTGCCAAGTAGCTACAGGACATTTCTCTCTGTGCTTGACAGTGCAAAGGTTATATTTAAAAGGTTCAGCATTACACTGAACCATTCTGTGAAAGGCGCAGTTTTATGCAGCTTTGTAAAAGATTACAAAAGGTTACAAAGATGTTTTACCAGCACTGGATTCATCTTTGATCTTCACAGTTAACTTGGCAGATTAAATAGTATATAATCTCGGGTCACAAACATTTAGTTGGCTTTGCTCTGCATATGTATTGGAAAAGTTGTCTGGCTGGGATCTTTTTTATTGCACCACTGGATGAGCTTTGATTTATTTTCAATGAAGTGTGTTTGAAATGAAGCTGAAGTCAGTTTACATGATCCAAATATCTGGGGAGGGAAGTGTACAACAGAAATTCCTTAAGCAAATGTTGTCTTTGACAATCAGGGACAAGTGTGTGTGTGTGTGTGTGTGTGTGTGTGTGTGTGTGTGTGTGTGTGTGTGTGTGTGTGTGTGTGTGTGTGTGTGAGAGAGAGTAACTGGATTCGAAGGTTTGAGGAAAATATTCTGACGTGTGTGGCCAAAGCAGTGAGGTGATTTCTAGTTCTTTTCTGTTCCATCCCACTCTACATTTCTCACTCCATGTTTTACCCATCTCTTGGTCCAGACTCCAGACCTTGTTTCCTTTTTTGCCACAATGGCTGGTTTTTCATGATGTAATAAACACCTTAATTAACAATAAATGCTCGAAATTTGCAATTATTTCCACTGCTTTGCTTTGCTTCTTGTAAACCAGTCTAATTTAGGTGGGTACCCTACCTTTAGTGGTTACCACATAAATAAAACTTCCAACAAATAAACCCATCACATATGTTTGAACAATCCTGGCCACCTTTTACACCAAATCAAACTGCCTCTCTGCCCTAATGTCAAATTACAGAACCAAGATGCCACTTCATTGTACCTTTAAAGACAAAATGATGAGGATGAAGCTGACGGTGATACTTGTTTGATCATTTGATTTAGGTGAAGTTTTACATCATGTCAGCATGTTGAATATTGGGCCACCTGTTACAGGTCAACAGTTTTTGTGTCACACTCAACATTGTTTGTTTGCTTCAGCCGCAGCATTGCTACCACCTGACAGGGTCAGACTGGTTTAGGTCACTGACTCTTTTATCAGCTGGTCAAAAGATTCAGGCCAGTAACATTTTGGTCATGAACCTATTACTCAATCTTCTCAATCTTTTGGGGTTTTTTTTGTAAACAAAACAAATTAACATTAACAAATTAACATTTTTTAGTGTTTCAGGGATTAGCACACACCTTCTATGGACAGTGAGATACCGTCCCAAGTAGGAGCTGTGGTATCTTGGGGTCTTGTTCACCAGTGAGGGTAAAAAGGAACGGGAGATCGACAGATGGATTGGGGCGACAGACAGTTATGCTGTTGGTCCAGACTGCCATGGTAAAGAGGGAGCTGAGCCTGAAGGCAGAGCTCTTGATTTACGGGTCAGTCTGAGTAGTGACCAGTGCATCTGAAATGGGCTTCCTTCGCAGGATGGCTGACTTCACCCCGGGGAATAGAATGAGTTCTGACTTCTGGGACAAGCTCCTCCTTGTTGAAAGTAGGAGCAGCGGAGGAGTTGAGGTGGTTTGGGCATCTAATTAGGATGCCTCCTGGGTGACTCCCTGTGGAGGTATTCTGGACACGTCCGACACTGAACATGCAGGGGGAGCTATATGTCCCAGCTGGCCTGGGAATGCCTTGGCATCCCTCAAGAGGAGCTGGTACATGTGGTCTGGGATGCCATCCTCAGCCTGCTACCGCTGCAAGCTGGTCCCTAATAAGAGAACGATAATGGACAGGTGGATGGAAGTATATGGGCTAGGGGTGTAATGATGTACAATGACATCAGTGATGGAAACAAATCTATCAATGATCTGGTAGAATGGGTCAGAATGATAGCTGGCGATGAAGTTATACATAATCGCCTACCTCTAATATGGGCATCTTGTATGTATCATATAGATTCTAATGTCTCATAATGTCTAATCTGTTTGACATATCAAGGCCTTGAGAGGGTGCAGCAGCTGGCAGAGAACACAGTCTACTTCCGCAGAAGACTTCGAGAAATGGGCTTCATCATCTATGGCAACAATGATTCTCCTGTCGTGCCCATGATGCTCTACATGCCCGCCAAGATAGGGTGAGCCTCTAGATTGGACTAGCTTCTAGAGACTACTGTTACTCATCTGAGGATCTAAAGAGTGCTGTTAAATTAATGATGCATCATGTCATAACATATGATATTTGTTTATTACAAATATTTCCTGGTTAGATCATTGATAAGACATTTCAGGTAGGATTTGTTTAATCCCAAAATGATTTGTTCACCATTATAACAAAGAAATGCCTATTCTGATGTGATTTCTGTTATGAAAAGAGTACATTCTTATGAGTATCATTACAGGTATTGTCACAGGACAAATGTATAGTAAATAACAAAATTTACGAGTGTAAAGCCATATTGAACAATGGACATTTTCCTCCTGAAAAACAGGGTTTTGAAATGAAACTCTTCAGATGTATGAGCTAGTCTCTAATGGGGTTCAATTGATTTGAGTTTTTCTAAGCAAAGCTGCAGATTGCTGATATTGTGTGCCAATATTCAAAAATCCTCAAAGCTGACCAAAAACAATAAATTATTCAGTGTTTCCCTAGATTTTTGTCCTGTGCAGGACTAGAAAGCCTCAGAAACTGCATTTGTACCACAGGGCACACAAACTCTCCAGTGAAACTCAGGATGGATTTTTCTACAACAAAATATTACAGTGTATTCATGTTTGCATGAGTTGAATCTGATCAAAATGTGGCATTAGAGTCATTTTAGGTTAAAGGATTTCCATAGACAACTGGTATGGTATTGATAAATTCTATAATAGATGCTGTATGTAATCAAACAAACTGCCTCATAGCATCAAGAAGAGGATGACATTGCCTAATATCTGATTTGAAATAAGTAAATACATTTTAGTATTGGCTTGCTCTCTTGTTCGATACATTAGTTTAATCCCACTCTCTTGTTTTTCTGCCGTCATGACATTTTCTCTCCCTCTGCCTCCCACCAGAGCGTTCGGCAGGGAGATGTTGAAGAGGAACATCGGAGTGGTAGTGGTCGGCTTCCCTGCCACACCCATCATCGAGTCTCGAGCACGATTCTGCATCTCAGCCGCCCACACGAAACACATGCTCGACAGGGTAACTGCTTACCTCCACTGCTGAACGGCAAACCTCATAGGGATAATGCTCAATGCACATAATGCACACACTTCTCTATTTCTTGTAGGTTCACTTATGCTTATAATATATTCTTCTCTTGAGAATTTGAGCACCTGCAGCTGTCCTACTTTCCCCCTGGAGATAAATAAAGTATTTCGGATTCTGATAAATAAGTGAATAGCCACTCTTGATAGGAACTTGATAGGATGATAGGGATTTGTTCTGATAGGAATGTTACCAATTGTACATAAAACAAACCAAGGATGCGGCTCAGGGATCCTAGCTTGCTTTCACAAGAGTTGATGTTACAATTAAATTAAATTCAGTTCAATTTCATTTACTTATGTAGCCCAGAATCACAAATTACAAATTTGTCTCAAAGGGCTTTACAGGAAATACAACATCCTCTGTCCTTAGCCCTCACTTTGGATGAGGAACAACTCTGTAAAAAAAACCTTTAACAGGGAGAAAAATTGGATGAAACCTCAGGGGAGCAACAGAGGAGGGATCCCTCCCCAGGACGGACAGACATGCGATAGATGTTGTAGACACAGAAAACAAACAACAAAAGATATATATGTATAATACAAAGGACGTAGTGTAAAAACAGTTTGCGGATGAGGGACAAGGACGCCAAGGGAAGCCAGATGCACTGGAGCAGCCAGGGACCCGAGCCACACAACCACCAACACCATGAAGACCTGGATCTAAAATAGACAGAGCACGCACTCAGACAAACACACATCAACCATTCACACACACTCACACAGAGACAAAGGTGAAACATTAATTATCTGCACAAGACAGATAGATAATTAGCTCCGACAGAGCAATAATCTGCCTGGAAATTTCAAGGCTGGCCCCAAGGCTGGCCTCATCTCTGCTAGGTGTTATGCAGCTAAGTTCATGTAAAACTGTCCTGTCCTGTAGGTGTAATGGCCCTGAAGTTGTTCCAAAACTGTAAACACGGTCATGGTGATACTAAAAGGAAACAGCATGCTCTAATGGTTGCAGTATCCCAAATGACCTCACGTCTGCTGGTGGAGGTTTTATTAACTTATTGAGACACAGAATCTGCCAGTTGACGTCCCTGTAGATAACCTGGGCAGCGGACTACATCACACGGGAGAAGCTGAATCGGTCTGACTTCTTAAAAATGAACTGAAGTGTCAGCCAGTCCGCTGCCCAGGCTATTGTGTAGCATATGCTGCATGCCCCCACAGCCTGTAGACTTTATACATTCACTCAGTGTCCATCCCTTTCACTGCTTGTGATGGTTTATGTAAATGCACATCATGGCACTTGGATGGCTCTTGGCAACACATCAAAAAGCTTCTCCCAAGGCCTGTTCGTTAAACTCTGCTCAAAGCTGCTCACTGCAGTCCTGCCTCCTCTCCCTCTTCAGTCCCCACTTTTAAACTTAGACCGTCCTTAATCCTCTTTACATATTAAAAATGAACTCAGATAATGTCACATGATGCCAGAGCACACGTCTTGGTTTTTCATGTAGTTGGGCTGTTGTGGTGCTTCAGCTGGCTGAGGGGCACGCCATGTTCTCGCAGTATCCAAGGTTATCAAGCTAGTTATCGGCTATTCTTCTTGCTCTTTAAAATGAGCAGCGACAGGGAGGGGAGTGATCTGACACTTTTATGTCATGCTGTTACAGTTTCTCGCTCTCTGTCATTCATTCTCATTTTATACCATCTCTTACTTTGATGTGTCATATTCACTCATGTGTCTCTTTCATCCACTGGTGAGCTTCTACACACACACACACACACACACACACACACACACACACACACACACACACACACACACATCCTTGAACTTCTATCCTTATGAGGTCATTACAGTGGCTGCATTAGTGTACTTACCGTTAACCCAGACCTTATTCTAAACCTAATCCTAAATCTAATTTTAACCCTGAACCCAAGTCCTAATCCTAAATGATCTGTATCCTAAACCTTTATTCTAATTTAAATTTAATGCTAATTCTAAACTTAAAGCTATCTTACTCTCTTAAAGAGGTGAAGACAGGCCAAAATTAAATCATGTCACAAAATGTTCTCACTCTGAATTTCTACAACTCAGGTGCAGCACACAGTTAAGTTTATTTTGTCTGTTATTAACTAGTTAGTGTTTGGGTTGCCTCTCCCTGATTGTTTTGTTTTCATAATTTGGCAGTAATTTACAGTGCTAATGTTTTTACCCCATTTCTGTTCTTCTACTCTTTAAAACTACACTCTGCCTCTTGGCACTTAAGCAGACCCAAGTGGAAGCAGGATGTAACTGAATTTTTTGAAAGATTAAAGGACTTCATTACACAGAAATGGTGTTAACACTGATGTGAGGAAATTGTTCCTTGGGCCTAAAAGTCTTCATCTTAGGCCATGTCCACACTAAGCCGAGTGAATTTGAAAACACTTTTTATTTCTCCATTTTAGCCTTTCATCCACGTTAAGCCAGCATTGTCCATCCATGAAAACTGAGCTTTTCACAAACGGTCTCCAAGGTGTGTAAAGCTTTTGTGTGGATATGGGCATTTCAGTGTGGAAGGCAGGTTTTTGGAAAATGGTGTGCAAATACTAGAGATGTGGATGGAAGCCCAAAGCCAAAACAGTGTTTTGGGATTCACCCGTCTTAATGTGGACACAGCCTTAATTGGAGGTGGTGAGGACATTCAGCCATCGTTAGTGAGTCCAGCTTTCTCTGTCTCGTTGCTGCTTTGGAGACAGTTTGAATTTCACTGTTAAGTTTAGATTTGTCACTTTCTGTATGGAGAGTATTTCTTTCTCAGTAACCACACCCACCATTCAAATGGTTAAATGGAGTGAATCTACAGCATTTTGTTTAGTGAGATGTTGTTTTTTTTTCTGTTGAAAGAGCAATTTGTAATTTAAATTAATACATTTTAACTTTTACCAGGCAAGATATTTGAGACACAGTGTCATTCATATCTATGCATGTTGACTGTCCCTGTCCACAGGCACTTAGTGTCATCAGCGAGGTGGGAGATCTTCTTCAACTCAAGTACTCAAGGCACAGAATGCAGCGCTCTGTGGGCCAGCCCTTCGATGATAATGTGTACGAAGACATCGACGACTGATGACCCGCTCCTCTTCTAAAGTGGCGTGGCTCAGAACCGTCCCAGAAAAAAAAACCAGATCTAGGCGGATTGAAAGTTTTCTTCACAAAACAGGAACCAAAAAGTGCACAGGTGCCCCTTGTCACAAGCTTGCCATAATATCACCAAAAAACTTAAACGTCACCTACTTTTATCTTGCCTTAAGAAAAAAAAAAAAAACAAAAAAAAAACACTTGTTTTTGTATTTCTGTTTTCTCATCATTTTTGTGTTTGTAAGAATTATTTTTGGGGGTTTATTGTGGGACAGTTTTGTATTATTGGAAAGATGTATTTCTGTCTTAAATGAACTTTAATTGTGGAAGCCTGTCGTGTTTTGCCATTTGTGGTTATGTGTGTGAACTGAACTTTCCAAAGCTCACTGAAATTGTCAGCTTCTCAGATTTTTCATAGAATCAATCTAAAGTCTATGAAGTAAGTGAATTACGTAAGTGATTCCAAAATTCACTATTGTTGGAGCTGCCTCATCTTTCCATGTCCTGTACCATTCATTTGCCTTTTCTACCAACAAAGAACCGATTCTGTTCTGGTTTGCACTCAAAATTTTGAACCGTTTTTTTGCATTTCCACCCGACTATTCTGTTTAAGTTCCTGAATAGAATAGTCGGGAGCCCAGTGGCTTTGTATTATTCTACCAGGAAAGATGGAGATTATCGGTGTTGATTATTAGTCGAAACACGGGCCAGTTCCTTACATACAGTATTTTGGACCCATGAATCTTGAGCCAAACCAGCTCCAGAACGAGATTTTTTTGGGTGGAAAAGGCATACCAGATCAAGACTAATTTTGTAGGTATTAGGCACTGAATGTTGGATCGTTCACACAAAGCCACAGGAATCGCCAGTTTTCACTTAAATGTCCAAGTTGGTCGCTAAGCAGCATCTCACTCGTGATATTTTGTCTGAGAATCCAACCAGGAAGGCAAATAAGTCACGAACATAAACTGTTACGGAAGCTGTAGCCGATTAAGTTCAGCTTGAGGGCAGGTTCGCGCTCTACTGAGTGCCTTATAGGGTCGTCTGAGGTGGTTTTGGATGTTAAAGCCAGTTAATCTTTTTTCATCATCCTTTGAGGAAAAATATGACACCTTGAAAGTTAGTCACGTTTTCATCACACCTCTCTATTGTTTTACCTGATGATTAAGGCACATTTGAAGTAAGCCCCACAAAAGAGTTGCCAAATATATTTGGGGTTGAGGTGAATGCAGGTTGAATACCTGATTCTTTACTACAGTGGTCTCATCATCATTTATTAAAGCCAGACACTCATCAAACAGTCATACTCAGTACAAATGATAGAGATCTCAAAAATTCATTCCATGCAAAACTGTTAAATTGACTTTATACTTAAATTCAACAAAACTGAGCTCAGACTGTTGTTGTCTGTGCACCCCAGCAGCCTTGCATCACATAATATTTTGATCTACCAATATTAACACTTTTTACTGACACATATTCAATTCATGCAGCACAAGAAGTATTTTTAGAACATTCAAAAACAGATATTACTATCACCAGACGGGGCGCTGTAGTGCCTCTACTTCTCACATGAATGTTACATGGCAAAATCACTGGCATTGTCCTGGAAGTATGATTTCATGTTTTCATGACCGTTGTGTGTGTAGGTCATGTTTCTGTCATGATTCATAGAAAGCAAGTTGTTCAACCTGAGAGTAAGGGTGCACAACTCCTCATATCAGTGTTTTGATTCATCACTGATGTCATGTTTCTGCCATGACAAACGCCCAGATTAGTTGTGTACCAACTGTGATTTGATCAGTACAGATAATACTGATACCAACACTAATATTTTTCAATTGTTGCTCTTCCAGTTAACTAAAGCCCAGTGTTCCTGCCTGAAGTTTTTTTGCAAGGTGGATAAACTTCTCCAAATCTTAGATCTAGAGCATGTTATTCTAAAACTCTCCAATATTACCCAGTTGGCCCAAGGTGGCATGGGCTTGGGGTGAAACCGGGTTCATTGCAAATCTCACAGACTGACAGGCTGAAGCTATTGATTAGAATCGTATCATCACCTCCATTGTATGACTATTGGCCAGTGCTGATTGGCTGATATCTGGTTTTTATGAAAGTTCATTATCGGGCAGATTTGCTCGTTGGTCAGTTTAACTCTAGTGCTAACCTGATGCAGCAAAGGACCCACCTGACACAGTGCCAACCAAAAAGGGGATTGGTTTAGTCAGTTCAGGAAGTCCAGAAATTTGCCATTGAAATGTTATAAAACAAAATCTCCAGGCTTGGCTTGCTTTGTATGACAAAAGAATATCTAACTTAACTCTGACCCAGTATGGAGACCTACTCCAGGCGCTGACTCAGTGTCCTCAGTTACCCTTTGGGTTTTACTCATTCTCTTGTGGGTGCTTATTGTAAAATGGATTTGTTAAGTCAAACATTATCACCGTCTGTTTACCTCTGTGTCACTGTCATGTCTGCTATAAGCTTTCAGTCTGTATGGCTCCGAGCTCTGCAGAGGTGTTTCAAGTTGCTCTTAGAAAGTTATAGAACTGTCAGAAATTACATACTTTAAAGAGATAGTTCACCCATTTTGAAAAATGTGATATTACCCCTAACCTCTTGCCATTGAGGTGCCCGCCACCCCAGCTAATATTCATAAAAATAACCGCCTTAATCCACTCAAATTGTTTCAGTTTGATGGTGTTTAGCAGATGTTTTACATCTCAAAGTGGCATACAATTGTGAGTGCAAGGGGGGAAAACAACTGTAGAATGATTTCTTGTGCAGTCTCAGCTCTCTGTGCTGGTCCTCAACTCCAGAGGTGGCTGGCAGGAGGCTGAGAGGTTTGTGAAATGCATGATAGAGTGGATGCCTTTCAAGTGACACTTGTAAAGTGATGTTAAACCTTGTTTGAGTTGGTTATTTTTAAGAGAGTTAGCTTTTCTTAAGTCCACCTTAATAGTAGGAGGCTGACAGTTAGCATTTTGAGCATCCAGCCAGTATCCAGCACTCAGTAACAATGAGAGGAAGATAGCACCACTGCTGTCCTACAGAACAGCTAGGGGGAATGGAATAATAGAAAATGTTTAAAATAGGTGGACTATCCCTTTATGCATTGTGTGTGTGAATGGGGATCAGTGTATGCCTGCTTGCATGATTATGGGTGTTAATATGTGTTGCCACATTTTTGCCTTGCTTCCCTTTCAAATGCAGACTTCTGTGCTGAGCTGCTTATTCTGCCAGAGCTCCTTGTCGAGGGCAGCTGCAGAAAGAACCATGCATTCCACAGGCACGTAAAACTCACACTTGCATGTTCTTCAGTGCAAACACTACTGACAAGTATTTTGTAACCACCTGTGGGTCCTCGTACTAATGCATGGACAGTAAGAATCAGTCATTTTAGCTGCTACACACCACAGCCAATGGTGCTCAATAATACACACTGTTACTTTGTTTAGGTGTCTTGAAACCTTAAACTTATTCCACTTCATTCCAGATTAAGTTTGAATTAACATATCTATTTCAGGCACGAGGGAGTTTTTTTTTTTTTTTTTTTGTCGTGATGTCAGCTTCTTTTCATTTTATCTTTTTAGTATTGTTTATATTTTACTGTAAATGGAAGATCAACGTGCTTACTGACTTATAAAATCTATTTTCTTTTCTTACTTTTTTGTATAAAAAAAGCGTTGTCTCAAAACTGTCTCACACTTCCAAGTGATTGTCCATCAGCTATATATCCTAAAAGGCAGAGAATTAAAATGATGCTCATGGATACAGACTGTGTTTTGACAAATGGATGCAGAATGTTTAATTTTGCCTCATTTGCACAAAGGTGAACCCTCGAGAGAGGTATCAAGAATAAGGTTTAATATCAGTGTAACCCAATGGCCTAATGTGTTTATTCACGCTGTTGTAAATGGCCATCAAACTACTTTGAAAATAAATATTTAACAGTGTCCTCCTGGATTTGTTGCTACACAGTGGGATAAATACACAGACAAGCTGTATTCTGTGCTCAGACCATTTGGAAAACTTGACCAAGGCTACCAGACATCTGAACCACCTGGTGTTTCCATCAGAGACTGACTGAACAGATCCCTCGTTGATTTCACCTATTAAATCTGCCTCGCTCTTAAACGGGACATGAACACAAGAAAAACAAGTTCAGAGAAGATTGTCAAGTCTTTCTGATGGATCTTAAATCATAAAATGTTATAAAGACCTGGGTTGTGCAAAACTGAATCCAAGTCGACATCAGGAAATTGATCCCAACATTTTGCTCAAGATGTTTTTTTTTTTTTTTTTCGCCTCATTCAAAAGCAGTTCAGAAGAATATTTTGTTGACTATGGATAGCCAGGGAGAGGTGCTTGTCAATATTTTTGGCAGCTTTGGCTGAAAGAATGCAAGAGTGTCAACAATTGATAGTTTTTAGAATGAAAGTTATCATACACCAGATATGGCTTTTTTTCTGAAATAGTGCCTTTTAAAGAAAGATATTTTCTAAATATTCTGACCATAGCATATAACTTCAAACTTGAATTGTTCATCTTTTACACTCCTCTTTAATTGTGGATGCACACTACGTGTTCCCTACATAACTTGTGGCACCAGTAGTGCATATTGTCATACATTTGAATATAGATTAATGCACTGTTGGCCACATATTAGGAAATCATTAATATGTAATGTCTGACTCATGTTAATGAAATCAGCAGGTCATTAAAATTGACAAAAGACAGTGCTGTTTTGGAATGTTTGCTTTTGTTTCTTTACATTCACATCCTTATTATAATAGTATATGTTTTTATTATAACATCCTAAATTATTGCTTGCAGCAACATGGCAGCTGAGAACAGATAAGCCATTTAGCAAGAAGAGGTTTTGTTTCTTTGAAGCTTTGTACTGCAGGATACAATTCCGACATGTGGCATCTTAAAAGCCCCAATCTTGAGGCCATATCATCCTGTCATCCTTTTATTAGTGTCCTAAAGTGACCCTGTCAGTTGAGGACAGTAGCACTGTACATTAAAATTATACTGTCATATTGTTAGTTAAATATTTACAGTAACAGTTGAAATATTAAAGGTTTACAGTTGTTGCCTGTTAATATGACAATGAGCAGGTTATGAATTGGACAGGCCATCTGAGAAGCAAGTTACATGAGCTTGGCATTATACACAAGGGTTTTGAAATTAATCAGCAGGGGTTCAACATGAGAATGCTCATGAATAATAGCAGATTTTTTTAATCAATTTAAATTCTTGTTTACTCTTTAAAATTCTGACAATATTCAAATGGACGAAACATTTTCAGCAGTGCATGCATTAGTTGAAGAGGCTTAAGCAGTAATTGACACATTCGTTGAAACAGTTGAATTAACAGTTGACAGTAGTTGAGGCATTCATTGAAGAAGCCAAACAGGTGAAAGAATTGAAGCAATAGTTGGTGCATTAGTCGAAGCAGTAGTAGACAATTGAGTTGAAATAGTTGAAGTAGCTTAAAGCAGTATATAACACACTAGATGAAGTAGTTGAAACAATGGCTGAAGTTTTAGTGAAGTGGTTGAAGCAGTAGCTGACACTAGTTGAAGCAGCCGAGGCAGTAGTTGAAGCAGTAGTTGAAACAGGTGAAATAGTTGAAGCAGTAGTTGACACATTAGTTGAAGAAGTTGAGGCAGTAGTTGATGCATTAGTTGAAGTTGAGGCAGTAGTTGAAGTTGAGGCAGTAGTTGATGCATTAATTGAAGAAGTTGAGGCAGTAAATGCATTAGTTGAAGAAGTTGAGACAGTAGTAGATGCATTAATTGAAGAAGTTCAGGCAGTAGTAGATGCATTAATTGAAGAAGTTCAGGCAGTAGATGCATTAATTGAAGTTGAGGCAGTAGTAGATGCATTCATTGAAGAAGTTGAGGCAGTAGATGCAGTAATTGAAGAAACTGAAGCAGTAGATGCATTAATTGAAGAAGTTGAGGCAGTAGATGCATTAGTTGAAGAAGTTGAGGCAGTAGATACATTGAAGAAGTTGAGGCAGTAGATGCATTAGTTTAGGAAGTTGAGGCACTAGATGCATTAATTGAGGAAGTTGAGGCAGTTGACAAATAGTTGAAGTAGGTTAAAGCAGTATTTATTAACACATTAGATGAAGTAGCTGAAGCAATAGCTGATGTATTAGGTGAAGTAGTTAAAGCAGTAGTTGACACAAGTTGAAGTAGCAGAAACATGAAATGACTGAAGCAGCAGCTGGCACTAGTTGAAGTAGTTGAGGCATTAGTTGAAGTGCTTGAAGCAGTAGTTTGCACATTTGTTGAATTAGCTGAATATTAGTTGAAGCAGTAGTTGATGCATTAATTGAACTAGTTGAAACAGAAGTCGATGCATTAATTGAGGCAGTTGATGCAATACTGGAAACAGGTGAAATAGTTGAAGCAGTACTTGACACTAGTTGAAGCAGTTGAGGCATTAGTTTAAGTGGTTGAGGCAGTAGGTCGCACACTGGTTGAAATATTGAAGCAGTAGTTGACTCATTAGTTGAATTGGCTGAAATATTAGCTGAAGTAGTTGAAACAGTTGATGCATTAATTGAAGTGGTTGAAGCAACCATTGGCACAGTAGTTGACACACTAGTTGAAGTAGTTTACTGACTGATTATTAAAAAAAAAAAAAGGTAATTAAAAAAATAAATAAATAAAGCATTAAAGGTATGAAAATGTTGATGCAAGCACACATTTCCTAAACCAGCTGAACTTTTTAATTTAAAAGGCTTGATGGCTTTAACAGTGGAGGAGAAATTAGGAGACAAAGTTTTGTCAGGAGGACAATATAAATAAACTTGAGGCAAAATGAGTGTGTAATTTATTTGTAGAAGGAAGCGTACTAACAAGGCACTGTGTTCTTCGGGTGTTGGATGGACAAAAGGAAGGCTAAAAAGCTTTAACTCAGTTTCATCAGAGAGTCAGTCTTTCCCCACATGGTTCTGGGAGACTGTCTTCTTGAATAATGGAAACAGTACACTTCTTTTGAGTGAGGCATTTTGCCACTGTAGTGCACCGGCCAGAATAAAAGCTTGTTATCTGCCTGGAACACAACCAGTAAAAAAATACAAATATACTTACGTAACCTATTTATGTGAAGTAACTCTTTAAAATTAGAGAATTATTACTGCTACCATCTACAAAACAGACTATTTTGATGTGAAAACCAGTCTTTCTAATTAAACAACATATTCATTATCACAAGTAAACATCTGACATTTGTAATAAAGCAAACCGCTTCAAAAAATCAGTCAAGAATTGAGGGAGTTATGATTTTAAATCCTTAACTGCAGGTTTCACCCATAACCACCAGATAAGTTAAAGTTCTATCATTCTGTGAAGCCCACAGCATCACACAACTGGTTAAACAGAGACAGTTTATTGAAGCACTGTCTGTGTTTCTGATAGTTTTTCTCTGACCTCTCTGCTTTCCTGATTCCTCTGTTGGTGGGTCCAGCTTTCTCTGGAGGGAGTGCTAAGTCTGCTGAATAGTTTGTGTTGCACTCTTTAGAGTTAGTATGTCCTGTGTATGGAGGTGGTATCATATCCACATGGAGGCTTCTACATGTGTAATCCTAGAATGTAGGACTGAAGAAATTCATCAGGAGGGTTTCAGCTCAAGCATTCTTAGCCAGTTTATGGTGTGCTGAATAGCTGGAAATTACAGTTTTTTATTTACTCTAGAGAAATTGCTTCAAAAGTAGGAAATTAATTCATCATACAAGTAAAGACGCACACAATTGGCAATAACTGAAAAGTTGCTTTGGGTATTCAAAAATGTTGGCAGTAAAGAAGTGTCAAATATATTTTTGTCTTCAGATAAGAAAAAATAGGACGAATGTTAATGGGCACAACAAAAAAAAAAAAAAAAAAAATCTTTCCACTGCTGATGGGAATACTTAATCCTAATTAATTTTATGCAACATTTCAAAAACGATTTTTTATTACTCTCAGCACGGCTGCTTTGATTCTTCTCAAAGCATGTATGATTGCACATATATGTATTGATTACTTTTCTACCACTTTAAACATGATTTGCAGATATCATCCTTTTGATCCTGGACAGCTCAGTCTTAATTTGGAAAGATGAACGAGCGAATCTCTTTCAAAGGCAGAAACAGAAGAAATCCAAAGATTATCCTGGTGATGCCATCAGAAACAAAACCTGGAGATTTTCTTTTTCCGTTTTGGTTGTGTGTTAATGGATGGCTCATATTTTCCATAGCTCTCTCTGTTAGCACTATGAAGCATAACTGAATGATAAATGCACGTGGAACAATAAATGGAAAATCCAATACTGTATATCGCGATCCACCGATATTTCCATATAGTATCAATACTTTAGTTTTCAACTTCATTTGCACAGATAGCACTTTTGAGTTACTATGAGGCATATTTGCTCCTGTGTTTAGGTGTTTTAACTAGATCTGTTTTGTCATGTTTTGCAGTCGCTTTGCATATTTTAAATCACTGACTTGACCTGCTTACTGAAATATTATTTTGCCCTTTCTAGGGTGTTTTTTCTTCTTCTGGATAATGTGATGTATCATAGATGATTATATTTGAATATTTATTGAAAAATCACCCACAGAGTGATACCATCATTATCATCAGTAAAACATTTTCATACTATCATATAACAAATTATTCAGTCATTCACACCCTACACAGCAAAAAGACTGGTGTTGAATTAACTCTGTCAGAGTCAACTTCAACACCCTTTCGGAGATTAAATAGGTCCACACTTTCTAGAGTTAAATTAGCACTATGAAAAAAGTTAAACATTAAGTAGGCTAAATAATTGTATTCTGCAGGATGTAGTGCTTGCTTATTCCTGTCTTTAAACCTCACCATCATTTGAGAAAGCTGTCAACACGACGTTGCCCTGTCCAACTTGGTCTCTGAATATCTCAGCATCAACTTCTGTCCCTGTTGCATTCTTGTATGTAACTTTTGCATCAGGTGGCAGGCAAAATCTCTCTATGACTGGAAAAGATAATAGAGTGAGATAAAAACTGAATGTGTTTTTCAAGGCAGCACTGTTTCTTTTCACAGCAAATGACTTCACATTAGATGCATTGCATTCATCTACCAATGTAGAATCATTAAATAGAACTAGAACATATTCCCTTACATAACCCAGCCCCATGCAAGTTCAAATTTGATCACTGTCCCTCATCTTGATATGCCATGATATGCTAAATGTTACCATTTCATTGAACTGCAGAAAGTCAAACCGTCCTTCAACTTCATCCAACTTCACATACTTTTGCAGTTGACTGTACTTTACCTGGACCAGCATTTTTACTCAGACCTGCAAGAAAATTTGACAAAGTAAATGAACACAAAGTACTGTACAAATGAAGCTTAGTTATGGTATAGCAATGGTTCTCAAAGTGGTGTCTGGGGACCTCCAGGGGTCCTTGATGGGGTTCCAAGGGGTCCCCAGAAAAAAAGACTGATTGTTAGGAACCAAGTGGAGCCTTACAGGTCTGTACACTGTGAAGAGTTATGGGGGGTCCATGGTTTTACCACTTCAACTCTATTTGCTGCTTCAGCTTTTCAAAATTCGTTGCTTGTAGAGCTTGTAGAGCTGCTATTTTTTTAAATAATTTTGAACATTTAACAAATACTCTCTTCTGGGGTTCACGGGCACAAAATATTTTCAGAAGGGGGTCCACGGCCAAATACATATCAGTATAGGGGTCCTTGATATGAAAAAGTTTGAGAACCTCTGCCATACACAGTAGTTATAGTACACACAAAACTTTGTTTTCATCACATTTGAATTATGAATTGCTAAATCATCATAATATTAAATCACGATCAAGAATCCTTATTTTATAGTAGCAACAACTTGATATATTGCTGTCATATCTGTACACATCCTGCCTCCATAGACACCACCGCCAACAGGATCGGCCAGGATCTAATTTTAATGTTCTGTGAATGATTCTTCTACCCATACAAGTGAAGTAAACAATAACACAGCCATCCTCTTAAAATCCTGCGCTCCATCAGCACATTAGAATGCTATGGAGGCGAATAACATTAGTGTTCTGTTTGCAGTCTATACTGAATACAGCACGATGCGTTATGAGTGTTTCGCTAGTCTATTTTTAGCAGTTCGCAGCACAAATTAATAATTGTTTCAATAAGTCTGATTTGCACTTACAATGTTAGAAGACCACTGCGCACATGGGAGAAAATGGACACCTTGTGCTTCATCAACTCAAAGTGAAGTGCAGGTGTGGCCAGGTGGAGCTTAATTACATCTCTGTGAGCTGATTAACACTGATGAGACGTCAAACAACACCAAAGTTGTTACAATTACACTTTGAGAGTAACACTGATAGTTATCAACTATTTAAAATAACTCCAAACACTTAACACCATTATCCCAGAAAGTGTTAAAATTACACTTTGGGAGTGGAATCTACTCCAGGCTGTGTTGGGTAACACTGACGTGATCAACTCTTTCAAATAACTCAAACACTGAACACAATTTAAATCTAAAGGTGTTAAAATGACACTGAGGGAGCTGAAATCAACTCTGAAATGTTTAACCCTGAAATTTCAACTCGCAAATTTTTGCTGTGTAGTATTGTTGATACCATCACACTCTCACACTATAATTTGCTGAACATCAAGAAAATTTGATTCAAGTTGGATTTGCACTTTAAACTCTCTAATGCAGGGCCAATGATCGTTACGATGTGATGTCGCCCCTACAGGTGAACGTGTAGGGACCAGAAGGTGCTGAAGTTTATGGGAACCAGTGCCTTTTCTGAGTACACTTTGGCTAAAATCAACCCTGCAGCCCCTCTGGACAAAGTCTGTCTCCTTGGAAAAGCTCTTGAATCAGCATTTAAGCCTCCATGGGACATTAAAATTCTCTATTCAAAACCTTACAACTGAAATTGTTTATACTTGGTTAGCAAATCCAAAAGGAGGAGTGAAACTGCACGTTTGACAGCCCCTTGAGTAAAATCCTCCAGCACCACACTGGAATGGTTCCTCAAGTCAGACAGCTGATATAATCATATGATAATGACAATCTGTGATCAAAAAGGGAGGAATGATGTTTGTTACAGTGCAATTGACTATGGAAGGTCAATCTGGTGTGCCATCTTGACCATTTCTCTCCAGGTGGAACCAGGCTCCACATGTGCTGTGTTTGGCATGGGAGCTGTGGGTTTGGCTGCGGTCATGGGCTGCAAGGCTGCAGGAGCCAAGAGGATTATTGCTGTGGACTTCAACTCAGAGAAGTTTGAGAAGGCCAAAGTGTTTGGCGCCACCGACTCTGTGAACCCAAAGGACCACAGCAAACCCATCAGCAAAGTGCTGGAGGAGATGACCAATGGAGGAGTGGACTTCTCCCTGGAATGTGTCGGGAATGTTGAAGTCCTGGTGACGCAGATAGAGGAATTACAAGTGGCTCTCTCAACAAAAACATTCATTATAATGAAGATACTTTCCTTGAGGGGATTTGACACCCAACTGTTATGAAAAATCACCCAAGAAAGTTAGTCTGCTTCACAGTCATACAGTTACTCACATGCATAAAGGGGGCTTCCCAGTACAAGTCCTGTCTCCAAGTTGTTGATGAGAGGCAGAGCATTACTCATTCACTTTCTGCTGCCACATTTTTCCAGCTGCTCTGAGGATTCAAACCAGCAGTTCTCTGGTCAGGAGCCCATTTCTTTACTGACCCTGTGCTCTTTCTCCTTATCTAGCACAGTGCCTTGGAGTTCTGTGTGCAGGGCTGCAGTGTCAGTGTGATGGTTGCCTGGACTCAACCTTTGATTATGGAAACTAATTTTTTAGTTTGGTTTGGACTAGGTTTTAAGAGTAATAGCCCTTTTCCATTAGTATCTACTCGGCTCGACTCGGCTCGACTCTACTCGCCTCGACACGGTTTAGGTGGTTTTCCATTACAGTTGAGTCGCACCTCGCCGTGGGTGGAGTCGTCACAGCAAGGCGGCGCACCGTCCAGCTCCCTGTGGATTCTTTGGGCCGCCACCAAGCTCAGAAAAGTCTCCACGTCTTTATTTGACCGCGGTAGCGGTGTGCTTGCCATTTTCCGACTTTGACAACTTCACTGACGATCAATGCGCACGGCCACTGTTGCCGTTTTTTTTTTTTTTTTTTAAATGTCGGGCTTTGTTTTCGTGCAGCAGTCGCTCTCGTCACTCCCTGTCCAATCAGTTGCCTGCACGGCGTTAACGTCACATTTTCAGCTCAACTCAGCTCGACTCAGCTCGCTTGGAACCCCGGCTGAGTAGGTGCTAAAATGGGACCTGCTAGCAGGTACTACGACCTAATGGAAAAGCTCTTAAACCGAGTAGAGTCGAGCCGAGTCGAGCTGAGTAGGTACTAGTGGAAAAGGGGCATAAGTATCGTTTACCTAAAGGCGTCCACATCTTGGTCACTTGTTAATGATTTATGTCCACTGAAGGTGCACATGATTTCATATAGACAGATAGAACAGAGAAAAAGGGGAAGAGTGAGGATTAATATTTATTTTAATATGTGGTGAAATCAATCGCACTAAAATATAAGTTGTCACCGAAGCAAATCTAAAGTTATTTCCTCCTTGATAATGTCAAGGACAACTCTGGGGAAACCAGAGTTGTTGCTTTTTCACCAAGCAAGAAAGCCAAACCTAATAGCATAACAATATTTTACCTAAAAAAAAAAAAAAAAAAAAAAAAAAACTTTTAACCACAAATAATAATATGGGCTTCAATGTGGACTGATTGCCAAAAAAAAAAAAAAAAAAAAAATCATGCAATGTTCTTGACAGTAATCTTCAAAGGTAAATGCTGCAGGCTGATTTTCTGACCAAAAACTCAAGATTAGTTCAAGTAAACCTGCTTGTGATCAGTTTTGCTTCAGAGTGTAAAATACTGGGGTGGATGACCTGATCTAATCTGGCCGCTTGGAACCAAAAATCCAACGATTCCCTTACCTCAGGGTTAACAAACTTGGTTTAGTTAGTAAACCTGCTTCCTGAAATACCCCCTGGGGGCCAGGGCCAGCCCTGAGTTTATCAGTGAGCAGCAGAAGGTGCAATGTAGGATTTATTTTTCATTTAGTGTGTGTTCACTTCATCTTCTCCTTGATTTACTCACCAAGTGTGCTTATGTTCTCTCTGACAAAATCAAACACAAGATCAGCAGATTTGTTGGCCATGCCTCCCCCAGGCTCTCACTTTCTGCTGGCAGGCTTCAGCGCTGGTCTTCCCCACAACTGGACTGAACAGAGCAGAACAAGATCAGTCACAATGACAGGCCGATGAGTTCAACTGTATGATTTGTTACAGATGTGCGTCCACATGTTCATGTCCTGTTTCTAAATCTCATCGCTCTCCCAGATGTTTTTCCAAGAATATGCTCACTTAAGACAGTAACCCCTGGCCACTACATCTGATGCTGACCACTGAGGGACTCTTGTGTGAATGTGTCCTTTATATGAGTTCAGCACTGTTCAGGTTATTCACATAGTAGAAAGAGGCAGTGTGCTTAATTGCCCTACAAGCAAATGTTTTTCTAAACTTCCATATCACTGTAAAGTGTCACTATGGATTCAGGACGTATAAGTAGGGCTTCACCATGCTGTTATTCAGTGACAGCTGCTGGTGACGTGTTAAAATCAGCCTGCAGATATGATTGCAGGGATGAATACTGGCTCAACATTCCCTTGCTAAATAAAGGTGTGGACATTTACTAAAAGGGTAAGTTAGATGAGCTTATCTGTAGTTCAGAGGAAAAGTCATCTGAATTTATTGTGGTATTGATAACTCATGATCATTGCCAGTCGTTGCCAAAGTCCCTCCCCCTCTGGTTGTTTGGTTGATCCCACTGTACAGAACTGTACTTAAACCCCAAGTTCAAGATCTCTCTTCCTCTCCTTGTCTCACTCTGCAGGTTCTGTTTTCCCAACTCTTCTCTGGTTGCTTGACTCTTGTCTTTGCAGGAACAAAGCATGGCAACTGCTGGAAAGGTAGGCATAAACACTGAACTGCATTTGGTCTTACAGTTTTTTGTGACATTATGTGCAGCAATGGTGTCGATGTCATGTAATATCTATCTGACATTATTTGAAAAACAATCAAACGAAGATTTCACATTAACATAATGGTTTACAAGAATTTTATCAGATTCCTATATTGTTCAAAAACTTGATTTCAATACTCACAGCACATGAATGGGGGAGAACAGACATTAAAATGTTTGCCATGTTCATTTAGTTCAGAATAAAATGATGTTCGTGGTTAATTGCCACAGTGACAATGCAAGACTAGGGCAGTCAAGTGGGTCACATTCTCTTGAGAAGTGAGAAGATGTTGTGCTGTGTCTGCTTGCTGAAAGTAGTTAATAAGTGTTTATAGTTTCCACCAACTGGAATGTCAAAGGTGCACAAAACCTTGCCACAGCGTCAATAATTCTTTAAAAATGGCCATCACTCCAGCCATCCGTGTAGATTTGAAGAGGAGCTATGTCAGTACCTTCTCTCTCTCTCTCTCTCTCTCTCTCTCTCTCTCTCTCTCTCTCTCTCTCTCTCTGTGTGTGTGTGTGTGTGTGTGTGTGTGTGTTAGTGAATGTTCACATTATGAGTCAGTGGATGGTAGTATTGAAATAACAGAAATAACAAGAAATTATTTATTTTATTTAAATTATACTTAATGCATTACACTTTAGGTTACATAATATCTAGTTTAGATGGCCTTGTAGCCTTAAAAGGCCCCACTGTGTTTGTGTTTTTCCTCTCTGGGGTCAGTGAAATACGTTAGTGCTTTGGCTTGGATTCTGTTTGACAATGTGCAGACTGCTTTGTGAAACTGCTGCTTTTGGCAGAGATGGAGTGCTAGAAAGCCAAAAATGAATTTCCACTGGAAGGCCGTGAGTTCACTTCAGTTAACAAACATTAACCTCAGCGGAGCAAGCTGATATCATGTGTTCATGTCACCCATATCAAGAGTGAAGGCAGCTGGTCAACTTTCTAGTCCAGTAAAACTGTTGTGGTGTGGTGTACTGTAGTATTGCTTTATGACATATGAGTGGCTTTTTAACTGTCGTGATTCACTGAGATTACTGAAGTTGTGTTCAGCTTTGAAAACCTCTTACCTTGTTTTGTTTTGTTTTGTTTTTTTCTTACCACATTTTTTAGGGGTTGTGCTAATGGGAACTTTATTATGGTGAAGATGAATGTTTCACTTGTACAGTTAACTCCACTAAATTACAATTACCTGAGGGGGATCAAAAATAAACAAAACTAGGTGAACCTGCTGCAAGGCATGCCACTTGCATCACTGTTACCATCAGGGCTGCTGAGATTTCGAGCTCTGAAACTAGTCAAGCACGTCCAGCTGCTTTGATCTGTCCTGGGGTAAAGCGCCTTTGCCCCACTCCCTAAAACACACACATTCACAGGCTGATGTTGGTTTTGTGGGACAGCAGAGTGTGTTAAAGGGCTAACACACACACACACATGCACACACACACACACGCACACAGACACACACACACACACACACACAGACACACACACACACACACTTCAAGCTGTTGAAGGCCTGGACTATTTCAATCAGTCTGGAATAATATTATCATAGTACAGTAACAGCATTTATCAAACTAATCACCAGTTTACATTCTTTGTTTGAGTAAGCAACATTTGCTGTGTGTTGCTATTGTGCACCTACTATTAACTTCAATCGTTAAAGAAACAATATCAAATAGTATTACCATGCATTTACATTTGCAAATAGCTCATAATTTTAGTGTAAACTTGTGGGTGTGCAAATAGTTTAGTACGTAATTGTAGGATTGATAGCAGGGCCAAGATATGTCCTTCTAGAGATCAAATGAGCCAACTGTTGGCAAAGCTCTCCTTTCATTCTTTCACTACTCCTCAACTTCCCCTCAAAATCCACAATATTTCCTAATATCTAGTTCAAATAAGATACAGTTCCATAAATATTTCAGATTGGACAAACCTTCAAATTTTGCCCGTTTTTTTTTTTTTTTTGAAAAACTCATTCTCACCCTCTTCCTCTGCTCCAACTTTCTGTATCTGGCATGACAAGGGCCTACTTAATGTCAAGGATTTCTCTGAGGAAGGAATCTTCACTGATTTCACAGAACTCTCAAATAGGTTTGACCTCCCCAAATCACTTTTTTATTTCCTTTGAATTCGATTTTCATTTCAATACACCTATTTCCCGAACCATCCTCCTGGATGTCTGATTGATTCTCTTCTCTTCTGTCAAAAAACCCTCCAACTGTATAGCTCCATTAACTCTCTTAACTCTCACACATGAGGCAAACTTGTAAGCAGGAAATTGGGATGCCAGTATCTGACAACTAGTGGGACTACATCCTTGATCTAGACTACCTGTCTTCTGTGGTTGCTGGGATTGTTTACAGTTTTTCCTCAATTGCTAAAACACTAAACCCCATTGTCTGAACCAAATGCTCCATTGCCTGAACCCACTGATTGAATCAGTGGGTTTTTGAATCAAAACCATAAGCACTTTTCACCTGTTTAGACACGTGACCCGGCCCAAAGGGTGGACACAAACAATTTAAGGTTCAGAGAGAGCGGAGAGACGTGTATTCAGTTCACAATTAGAATTTTATTGAAAAAGAGAAGGAGACAACTTCAATTGGGTGGGTCGGTGAAATAAACCAAAGGAACCACAGTCAAAGTTTTATTTAACACCAGCTAAAAGACAATATCAACTGCGAGATAAGGCATCTCGCCTAAAAACTACAGGGGAGAAGAAAAAGGGGCAGTGGGTCTCCTGCGGGGAGGTTCAATTGCAGCCCAGGGTACACCCATGCACATGAGCACACTGCACGCCACACGGTCCTAAGAATAAATAAAAAAGAGAAAACAGACACCAAGTGACCACCACCATCAAATCATAAACCACAATCAGCAAAAAGAGGGACTAGACCTCCTATTTTACCATTCAAAATTGTAATACCTTTCCACCTTGGGGAATTTTCCACCAATAAATAATATGGCTGCCCTGTCCCACACTGGGGAACGGCACACGGTCAGCTCCTAGAGAACAAAAAAAAGATCACTCACTACATTTCATGAGTCCAAACATAAAACAAATTTAGGGGACTGTGGCCTACCTGTCCAATGTTGGCCTAAGCAGCACGCCTCAAGATCACTGATGTTTCAGCTGCAACACCACTCTACATACAAAAAAATACTAATTCAACATCAGCCACAAATGCCTGCCAACATGCAGTCACCCACAAGCTTACCTGCACACACAACCCTCCCTGCAGCCACCAGGCTTCAAACAAAGAGGCCCTAATTGTCCCCACCTGGGCTTATATATATGTAACCCTGCCTACTAGGGGCGGTGCTCCCCACACAGAGGCCAGCCCTCACACACAACTTACCAACACATTTTCATTGTGATGCACCTGTGTTGCATAATGGTGAGCACTGGTGGCAAAAGTCAAACACAAGTAAAGCACTGAGGCCTGTACCATAAAGCTGGATTAACATAGTCGGGCTTTCTCTTACTTATCTGGCTTCACTTAACGAGACATCAGCACTCAGGATTTTCGGTACCATAAAGCCGGCTATCAACTCACTAATTCAACCCAGGCTTTCCAATCTAGATCTGTGCGCGCTCACATAAAAAGGGCAGGGTTTGCTGCATGCGACCAATCGCAGACATGGAAAAATCTACCCGAGCTGCACACGTCACAACCGAGGAGTAGACAATAATCATTAATAAATACGAGGAATATAAATCAATAATCCAGGCAAAAAGCAACACAGTTGCAGCTGCCAAAAGCCGCAAGGAATGCTGGCAAAAAATCGCCGTCTGTGTCAATGTGTAAATTAGTGGGATTATAATCTGACTTCCACACCATGACGGCACGAGTAGAACTGACTACAGTAACGTGCGTGTTCAATAAATGAATGTGTCTCCCACTCAGCCATACACTCCCGCAGAGGAACTGGCCCTCTCTAACAGTGAGGGGCGACCCTCGCTGGACCGCTGCCTTCAGTTTGAGTTTCGTCAGAATCGTCACTTTGATTCAACTGGTTTTGATATTTCATTTTATAAAGCATCTGACGCCTCGTGATTATTCTGCTGGTTAAAATATTATTTCACTGTCACTTAAAGACAGTAAAACATTTAGCATCAACTCTCATGTGGACTTCTCAGGGCAGACTCCCTAAATACTAAATATGAGCAAACTAATGGAAACCTAAAGGAGCCCAGAGGCTGGCGTGTATTTTATCAAACTTTTATTTAACCCTCTGAATTAAATTCCCCTAATTTATTTTCATAAACATTAAAAAAAAAAAAAAAACATTAGGCTACATCAGTCTACAAGATCAATTTTTGGTTGGACAGTGCAGTCATGAGAAACAAAAAAAACAAACAAACAAAAAATACAAGAAGAATTGTAAAATGTATTAATTTTAATTTTATAAAAGAAGAAGAAAGGGAAAATGGGCAGGCCATTTTCCCAGAGAGCTGATTGGTCAGTAGGTGGGGCTTTTCTACCTGCTGAGCTCTTATCCTCAACTTAACCTGCTCCGGAGCAGGTTAGGTGTTCAGCATACGTTACCACGGCAACGCAGCCCGATAAAAAGTAAGCCACCTTTATGGTACAGAAAAGCCAGGGTTAAGCCTGAAGTTAGCTCGCTAAGCTGAAATCCAGCTTTATGGTACAGGCCTCTGGTGTCACTGGTTGAACACAACAACTCAAAACTGATCACACTTGTGGCTAATGATGTGAGGGAGCATATATAAGCCAGTTCAGAGAGCACTGCTTTGTGAGGCACTACAATGGATAGAAATCTGAGGGGAGGAGATCGTGTGAGAGGTGGTCGAGGTGGTCGAGGAGGTCGACCCAGTACGGAGAAATGATGCTGTGGCTGAGTAATGCACTTCTCATTTGTATATTTTTGTGCTTTATTTTTACATAGGCTTACTGTATACAAGTGCTAAATGCACAAGATTTCAGTTTGTTTTTGTACTGTGCAAGTGCTACGTGTAAATGCACAAGATTTCTGTTTTTGTACTTTTTTTTTTTTTTTTTTTTACTATATACAAGTGCTAAATGCACAGGTTTTTGGTTTTGCAACATGCATTTAGCCTACAGTGAACAATAAACATTTATTTCTACAGCTTCATGTCCTGAGCATTGTGTTTTCTATTTTTCTATGTAGTGTTTAGGGACTGCTCAGTAGTGTTTTTAATTTTGATTGACTCGGGGCACAATTTGACAACACAGTTCAGTTTTGAGCACAGATTGAACTGTTTTGAGGTGAGAGTTTGGTTTTGCAAGGAGTCTGAGGTTTTGTGAATGTAGCTTGAAAATTGGGTTTTGTGTTCACAGATTAGAGAAAAGCAGAGCAACTTTCGAGAAATGTGTCTTAGCAATCGAGAAAAACTGTAACAAGACCTGGAGCCTGGAGCCCTTTATTGAATATCTGAATAATGTTACCATCCAACCAGATAACAACTAGCTCTGCACCTTTTTTTCCCCCTTTTCCACAGCCAGTAGGTGGGAATTGGCAATTTGGGTTGGAGGGGTTAATAAGTATGTAATTCTTGTGTCAGAGGCTGTCAGGTCAAAGACCACTTAATTCAAAATCTGCATCACTGTTTAATGCCCACACTAGTATAAAATCAATAAAATGTGTCCCCTGGATTATACCCTTTCTTCTGGATTATAACCTTTTTCTACAGACTATGTGCTATTTTTTCTTTGGCCACATCTGGCTCCGATCTGGGCTGATTCCTATGATTTGACTCTTTGCAGGTTATCAAGTGCAAGGCGGCGGTGGCCTGGGAGCCTGACAAGCCTTTGGTGATTGAGGAGATTGAAGTAGCTCCTCCTCAGGCCAATGAGATCCGTGTCAAGGTGAGAGACATACACTCTGAAGGCAAAAACACAAACACATTTATCTGACTATACATGTGCTCATATTCTTCCCCTGACTCTAAAGTAGCCTTAACTCTTACTCTACATGAATCAAAACCTAATTGTAATTCTAATCTTAAAACCTTACCACATTTTACAGGACTAAACACTCCACCTTGCAAAAATGCCCTCTCTCCAATGATGTAAAACACAATTGTTCGGCCTTTCATTGTGACTGGAGTGTCACTAGGCTTTATTTGCAATGTTGGGAAGTAGCAATGCTAATTATATAGGTTTATATATAGGTACTTATATAGGTCTAGGTATGTTCTGCATGAATTACACATGCAGAGAAGACTGGAGAAACTGGTCTTATGTCTTCCATTACAGTGTGTGTCATGTAGAGGGGAGTGTGCTGCTTTTAAAGGGAATGAGAGAAGCTAATTTGATTGGCCTTTGGTGAAGTCTGCCCAAACTCCAAATGTATTCCTCCTACTAGTGGCATTAATCCCTGCGGCAGCCCTCTTTCCTCAGATACCGTCAAGATAGTTCTTATTGCCAAGATAATGCAAAGAAAATTGCAAAAATAAGTTAGCCATATCCCAGAGATGATATCACTAGGTTTGAATGCATTCGCTATTAAAATAGAGCCCTGGATGTTCTCTTTTGCATCCCCCCCTTTGTGATTTATTCCGATATAACTGATGATTTTTTACATAAAACTCTTGCAGCTCAAAAAAGTTCAAACACCAATCAGTGTTATCACTGTGTGGTTTTCATCTTTGGTGCAGATCGTAGCGACTGGTCTGTGCCACACGGACCTGTACCACCTTTTTGAAGGAAAGCACAACGATGGTTTCCCAGTAGTCCTGGGCCATGAGGGAGCTGGCATTGTGGAGAGCGTTGGACCTGGGGTCACCGAATTCCAGCCAGGTCAGCAGCATCAGACCTCCAAGTGAAATAGTTTAGATGAAAA
Organism: Myripristis murdjan; assembly: GCF_902150065.1. NCBI lineage: Eukaryota > Metazoa > Chordata > Actinopteri > Holocentriformes > Holocentridae > Myripristis > Myripristis murdjan. The sequence goes on from NC_044001.1 coordinate 26,432,392, forward strand.
AAGTACACACACTATACACAGAGAAAAATACAAATTTGGAACAACAAATATGCAAATGTATCCATATGTAATCCTAGAATTTTGAATTGAAGAAATCATCAGGTGCGATTCAAGTACTTTTTTTTGTCTTTGGACAATAATAAATTTGGCCAACATTAGCTTCCACTAAAACAGCAATACAAAACAAAAACAAAAACAAACAATTCATCTGAGCTGATGGATTTATGTAATTCTAGTTTTATTTTGTGCAACATTTCAAAAGTTCATATAGAAGTTCCTCTGTCTGTCTTTCAGGAGACAAAGTGATTCCACTGTTTGTCTACCAATGCAAAGAGTGTCGCTTCTGCAAGAGTCCTAAGACCAACCTGTGTGAAAAGGGATGGTGAGTTCACTCGACTATCTGCAGTCCCTCCTAAATTTTTTGTCTCCATTCGTGAACATAGCTGCTTTGATTCTGCCATTTACTTTTCTACCATTTACTTTTCTACCACTCTAAACATGATTTGCATATATGTATGATTCCTATGACAGCTTCATCTTAATTTGAACAAGCAAACCTCTCTCAAAAACAGGAACAGAAAGAATCAAAACATCATCCTGATGATCCTATGTGGACACAGAGATGGTTCATAATTGTATGTAAATAAGTTCAAGATTAAGTTTGTTTAAAGCCCCAAATAACTATTTACTGTCTTAAAAGGCTTTTCAGGCCCACAGGTATACAAGAGGCAAAACAAGACAAAAGCCCCTGACCACAGAGAGAGGAGACCCCTTCGTGGCCAGACAGTTGTGAAATAGGTGCTGATCCAGTGGGCAAATTACAAACAATACAGTCATAATGCAGAAGAAAACACACTAGCAGACAAAATAAAGACAGCTAAAGCAGCATGGGGCCTTGACTGAAGGGGGTGGGGGAGTGGAGAAGTACGCATCAGGATAAGCATAAGCATCAGAAAATATGAGGGCATCTAACCTTTAACAGCACATGGACATGCCTAGAGAGTGGAAGCTAATGAACAATATCACCCAGAGGGAGCATGTAGATAGAGAAAAAGAGAGGGCCAAGAAATGAGCCCTGAGGAATACCACTGTTAAGTTCTCGTTTCTCAGGTCATATTATTGTAGTAAATATGCTGCTTTCTCTGTGAGAGATAGGATTTAAACCAAGAGAGCACCAGGCCACGAATACCAATCAGATTTTAAGATTGGTTTTAAGACAAGAATAGAGGTTGCACTAGTTTCCATGGCAAGCAAAAGATCATTTGTCACCACAGTAAGTGCGGTTTTAGTAGAATGAAAACACCTGAAGCCTGACTGAAAAGTTGACTGAAACAGATTGTTGGAGAATAAATAGTCTAGAAGCTGAGCAGCTACATTTTTCAAGTATTATAGAGAAAAATGGGAGATCAGCCTGTAATTATTTAAGGCTTCAAGATCAACGTTAGTTTTTTTTAAGCAGGGTCCTGACCACGGCCAGATTAAAAGTAAAGGATAAAATGCCAGATTTAAGTGACAATTTTAGATGATTGAGCATTGTTTGGCAGAGGACTGGGAGGAGCTCTTTGTAGAGTTTAGCAGGGAGGAGGTCAAGCAAACAAGAGGCTGGCAGGTGAGCAACTCTAACAGTGGTAAAGGCATTGATGCTATGGATTGTGCTCGAGGTGGCTGGGAGGAACAGGAGAAAATGGTCAGACAGGGCAGCAGAGCAGGGCAGCAGGGATAGATGCATGCAAGAGACATCTAGGCTGTGAGCTAGGACAAGATCAAAAGTGTGGCTTGAGTGGGTTCATATACATACTAGTTGAAGCCAAAAGTGCCTATGATATCTGTAACAGTCATTAAGAGACTCAAAAGTGTTACTGATGTGGATTTTAAAGTCCACCAATATCAGGATTTTATCCACTGTAGTGATAATATCAGAGATAAAATCAAAGAGCTAATTTAAAAATTGACTAAAGGGCCTTTTGGGGGTGATAGAGCACGAGTATGAAGAAAGATGAGGTAGTGCAGAATTGCTTCATGGAGATGGACTAAAAGGAAGCAAAGTGAGGTAAGATATGGATGTTAGGAGAACATTTCAGCAATATAGATTAGCGCTATGCCCGCCTTTCATTGCTACCTAGCAGCATGAGAAAATGAACAGTTGGATGGTGAAGCTTCATTTAAAGGGAGGAAAAACATTTGGCTTCAAGTTTCACATAAATCCATCATGTCAAGGATGAGTTCACTGATCAGGTCGCTGAGCACCATCATCTCATGGGAAAGTGATCTAATGTTAATAAAAACCCAAATTCAAGGTTACTGGTGGTACAGTGGGTGTATCAGCAGGGAGTTGGCTGAATAGGAACAAAATTTTTACAAGGTATGGTTTGTCTGCATCTAGATTGAGGTGAGCTATGTGGGAGGGGTAGTGCATTCCTGGGAAAAGCCAAATTTCTGCTGTCAAAGAGAGAATCAGAGCCCAGGTTATGGTGTACATCCACAGCACAGGGAAGACCAGGAGGATTAGAGAGGGAAGTAGTTTGCTGAAATTTCAACACTTTGTAAATACTTTGTTATATTCACCTAAACTTAAGGGTGTAGAAAAGTCATTACAACTTCTTTAGGGGTGCGAGACCGTGTGTGAACAGCGTTAGAGAAACACAAAGGAGTGTGACTAGAAAGGAATCTGAAGACCACAAATTGCTACAAAAAGTGATTAGTATCGACACACTGCAGTATAGTTGCACAGCGGCAGTAACAGGATCACACAGGAACTTGATGTGACTCAAACAAATATTTATTGTTCCACAGTATGGACCAGCTCTAGGTTTTTGATTCTACCATCACACCATAGTTTGTTCAACTTTAAGAAAATGTTATCATGTTCACAAATATACAGTGATATACAAATTGGGGCAGCCTGATGACTCGACTGGTAGAGTGTGTACTAGAGGATGACATTTTTTTTGGAATTCCCGAATTCCTCAGGATTCCTTTTTGAAGTTAAATGCATTGACCCAACATCAACCCTCAGGTGAAATAATTACTGATGCATCCTCTTGTCATTTTTGTTCAATCATTAATAACATATCATTTTCACCTTTTATTGCTATAACATCATAATTGTTAAATAAATAAATAAAGTGTTGTTTATTTGTTACCTCAGTTAATTTAAGGTAATTTCTATTTCATTTGTGTGCATTTTAGTCATTAACATTTTAGTCATTAACATTAAAAACACACTTTTTTGTTTGTCTGAGCAGAGCCAGAAATGGAGTCGCGTGCTTCAAACACTTCCACGGTGGCAAATCAAGAGCAGATAAAATCTGAGTTGTCACGTAAAGTTCAAAACAAGGACCTGTCTATGAAACTTAGAGACATTTCCAGGAAATCATCACTTCTTGAAAAGTTTGCGAGAGTCGAGTGTGACGGTGTCGACACGGAATATGTGGTGTGTGATACGTGCACGGTCTTAGTAAAATATACCAGTGAGTCTGGTACGAGTGGCCTCAAAAGGCACAGGATTGGGTGGGAGTAAAAATGGATGGGAGACGCGTGGGAGTGGGATTCTGTAAAAGTTTGGCTCGGAATTGGAACGGGATGGGATCAGTCTTCTGTGGGAGTGGGAAGGAGTGGGATTTTTTTGAAAATCTCACTCAGGATTGGGATGGGATGGGATTATTTCTGTGGGAGTGGGGGGAGCGGGAGTCAAAATCCACTCCCGTGTCAGCCTCTAGTGTGTACCACGTAGCAAGATTAAGTCCTTACCACAATAGCCTGGGTTCACATCCAAGCTGAGCCCTTTGCTGCATCTTATCCCCTCTCTTTTCCATGCTTTTGCTGTCTCTCTCTGCTGTTGCTGTCAAATAAAACAGAAATGCCAAAAAAAGAGATAGTAAAAATCACTGTCAACTTTCTAATGTAGGTCCAGACTTCGCTACAGTGTGATGTCGCCTGAAGAAAGCAGGTTGACCTGTAGGGGCAAGAAGGTGCTGCAGTTTATGGGAACCAGCACCTTCTCTGAGTACACTGTCGTCAACGAAATGGGTTTGGCTAAAATCAACCCTGCAGCCCCTCTGGACAAAGTCTGTCTCCTTGGCTGTGGGATCTGCACAGGATACGGAGCAGCTGTTAACACTGCCAAGGTGTGTGAACATTATGGTTACACCAATTTGGATTTTGAAGAATGCCATATAATATTTGGGCAGAAATTCAGAATCTTTAAAACTGACCATTTTTGTGCCAAAATTACCCCAAAAACTGGCAGGAGTGTGTTCAGTGTTTCCCCCAGAGGCTTACTCTCATCAGGGTGGAAAAGCTTTTGAGAAGTCATTTCATGGGACATTAAAATTGTTGATTCAAAGCCAGACTACTCAAATTCTTAAAGATGGATTTGCAACTCCTCAAGGGAGATTGAAGCAGGTTTCACTGCACGTTTGACAGCCCCTTGAGTAAAATCCTCCAGCACCACATTGGAATGGTTCCTCAAGTCATAATCAACATAATGACAATTTGTGATCAGAGAGGGAGGAATGATGTTTGTTACAATGCAGTGGAAGGTCATTCTGGTGTGCCATCTTGACCACAATGTCTTTCTCTCCAGGTGGAACCAGGCTCCACATGTGCTGTGTTTGGCATGGGAGCTGTGGGTTTGGCTGCGGTCATGGGCTGCAAGGCTGCAGGAGCCAAGAGGATTATTGCTGTGGACGTCAACCCGGAGAAGTTTGAGAAGGCCAAAGTGTTTGGTGCCACCGACTTTGTGAACCCAAAGGACCACAGCAAACCCATCAGCAAAGTGCTGGAGGAGATGACCAATGGAGGAGTGGACTTCTCCCTGGAATGTGTCGGGAATGTTGAAGTCATGGTGAGGCAGATAGAGGAATTGCAAGGATACTTTCCTTGAAGGATTTGGCACCCAATATTAGGAGAAATCTAAGTCAGTTCAGTGGACTTTCTATTGTCCAGCAACACCCTGCTTCACATTCATATATGAGTTGTTACTCACACTCATAAGAGACCTGTCCAGTACAACCACAGTCTTCTAGCTGTCAGTGATGGGCAGATCATTAATCACTGCTGGATCCCCGCTAGTGGGAGGAAGGCCTAGAAACTTTATTGCCACTGACTGTCCAAAGCCCATACATTCTGATACAGGGAACACATATGCAAATGAAGACATTCCTCACATTCATGTGTTGGTAAAGAGGTCAGTTCTTTACCAAGGTAAATATTATGAGAATTCAGTTGTACTGTCATTTTTGCAAAACTCTTCTGTGGTGATCATGTTAACCATACATTCCTCCATGGTAGCCATTTTTAAAACCTCTCTCCAGCATGACATTGCCTTCATTTCCCCTGTGTCAAAATATGTCTAAACTCAGACTGGACCTACATTGGTCATTCTATGTGTGTGTGCTATGTAAGTAAACAGCTTGTGTAGGTCAAGCTTTTGCCTTCACATGTGTGTTCCTTGTGTATACTGTACAATGGGCGTTACTGACCTCTTTCAGATCTAAACTACTGAAACCTACGAGCAGTTCTCTGGTCACAGGCCCATTTTGTTGACTGACCCTGTGCTGTTTCTTCTGATCTAGCGCAGTGCCTTGGAGTCCTGTATGCAGGGCTGGGGTGTCAGCGTGATGGTTGGCTGGACAGACATGGCTGACTTTTCAGCCCGACCCATTCAGCTGATTGCTGGACGCACATGGAAGGGCACTCTGTTTGGAGGTGAGACACCCATCAGCCAAAAATGTCCATCATCACCGACAGATGTTGATGCACCGCTTTCCTTGTTTCCGTTTACTTAACCTTTGATAATGGAAACTAATATCTGAGTTTGGTTTTATGATATGAATCTGTTTATTGCTTCCTGTTTAAATCATAATATAGCCATCAGTTGGATGACCTACTGGTTAGAGGGACTGTCCTGTAACTGAAAGTCTGTAGATTTGATCTCTACATCAGCAGGCGTGTCCCTTGTCTCCTCACTCATTGTCAGTCGCTCTGGATAACAGTCAGTTAAATTCTGTAGTGATGTGTGTGTGGACTAGGTTTTAAGAGTAAGGATGGCGTACCTCAGATGGTGAATGCCTACCTGGACAAGAAGGTGAAGCTGGATGAGTTCATCACTCACAACCTGACTTTGGATCAGGTCAACGATGCCATTGAAATGATGAAGCATGGCCAATGGTAATTTAGCAATCCCTATTTAATCTCTCCTCTTTCCATGATTCATATTCTGATTGACTGAAAACACAAATAATGTTTACTGGTTATTGACTGAAGTCTATTGAATGACTTTGGGCATTCCTTTAGCTGCACAAGAAGGGACAAGTTTTTTCAAATCATGTTTCAAACCAGCTCAGTTAGGGAGCTATAGAAACTCACTGTGTATTCTAATGAAATCATTCGTCTTTCTTTTGCTCCACAGCATCCGGACAGTCATGAGCGTTTCTCCACAATGAGACTGATGGCCCCAGTGTCGCTCTCAGTAATCCCACAACTATTCAGCAACCAGCTATTTCAACAATGCAATATTCACACATGTAACACCAAACAAAAGCATGAAGACTGCATATAATAAAGAGATTATTGAAATTATGCACAAAACACATGCATGACATGGAACACTCAAAGATAAATGTATGGCATAATGAGGAAAAATATCAAACATTTATTCTGCAATATTCTGCAAAGAAACTTCAATTGTCAATGTGTTATGACCAAAATAAATGGCTTAAATATATGGGATATAATATCATTAATCTCAGGCGTATGGAATATGCATACATATTCAACAGTTTCCTTCGGAGTTCTCTGATGAATTTATTTGTAGTCCGGCACATGTATTTTAAGTTTAGATCAGCATTTGACCCTGCCAAACTGTTTATATTGTTCAGATTATTCAAATTATGCACAATATACATATCCGACTTTGAAAACTCTAAATGTGTGGCATTTTGTATTCATGACCAAAATAAATGGCTTAAATATATGAGATGTTCTTTCATGCATTCATTCATTTTCCAAGCCACTAATCTTTGTAAGGGTCGCAGGGGGTACTGGAGCCTATCCCAGCGCTCATTGGGTAGAACACAGAAGGCAGGGGAAACACCCTGAAAAGGTCGCCAGTCCATCATGGGATATTCATTCATTTTTAATTCCATATGCACATGCATACATTTGTGTATTTTCAACGCATTTTTCCATAAATTCTCTGAATTCTGTGATGCATTCATGTTCAGTCAGACACAAGTAATTAGATCAGGATTTCACAGGCCATATTACTGGCTAGACTGGTCTTTGCTCAACTTGACATCATAAAAATAATCACTCTGCAAATTAGCCAGCAGCAGGTTAGGTTTGGTACATACGTGTGTATAACTTGACTTATTTGACTAAAACATAATGGCATGGATAAGCATGGCACAAATTTACCTGTGTTAATAATGTCTGTTCCTCAATTTGCATTGTTCTCAGTTCCTAACAGTTCCACAAACTGATACTAAAGAAATAAAATGGGCTTCAACCTGCAGAAATTTTCTTTGGATTCTGCAGGACTTGAACTTTGTTTATAGGAATAAATTGTTTTTTTGTATATTGTTTTTCAGCCATAGTAATTTGAGATTTTAGATATCCAGGGGCAATGTTGTTCTTATCTTTTAAAGTTAAAGGTTATATTGAGTTCTTATCTGATCAAATCTTAAAGCCCTAAGTTAAAGAAAATCAAAACAAGGTAAATCAGCCAGAGGAAGTTATGTGTCACCAACAGTCACCCCACCTCAAGACAGATTTTGAGATTTGATGTGACAGAGGGGCATTGGACAGCGAGTGTCTTCAGGATAGCAGGGGAGTGAAACCCCGTGCTCCCTGATGAAGCAGCAGAGAGGAAACATGTTAAAATTACGTGCATGGGGACCAAGAATGAGCCTTGCTTACTTATTAGTATTAGTATTAATAGCATGATACTTATTAGTATTAGTATTATGTCTCTGAATTAACATGAGACACTTGTCTTCATATGCAGACTGTGAGACTTGGCTTTGCAGCGTGTGGCCCCAAAATTATTTTTTGCAAAGGGCTCCCTGGAGGCCAGAGCCAGCCCTGAGCTTATCAATGACAACAAAAAACGCAACTCAGGATTTATTTTGCATTTAGTGGGCTTTCACTTCATCTTCTCCTTCAAAATACATTACAAAAGATTAGAAAATGCATTTCCACTATTGTATGACAATGTGATATACATATTGTGTATCTGGTTGCAACACTTCATGAAGCTACATCACACTAATATTGATGAAATATTCAAACCCAAGATGCCATTGCTTGATGGCTGCAGCATTACGTCAAACAGAAAATATCTAGACATCTTGAGTATCATTTTATACACATTTCCCTGGAATTCAGCAGGACATATCTGTGATCTTTGTAAACCTTGGAGTTCCTGTCAAAAGATCTTTAAATAAAGTTGTGTAGATTTAAACAAAGATGGGCCACGCAGCAATGACAAACACACTGATGGAACCAGCAAGGTAGAAGAGGTTTAATAAGTAATTTACATTTAGCCCTGGCCTGATTATTAACCCAGGATGAAGTGTAGTGTGAAATGGCTAAGTGTAGAGTGGAAGATAAACCCTGGGTTAATGAATATGTAGAAGATAAGGTTAGGGATTAACACTTGTAAATCAAAACCTAGGGTTAATGTCTTCAGTTAACCCTAAGCTAAATGTCTTTTCACACTTGCAACTTAGAATGGGAGATACCCCCGATCCTAACTCAGGGATAACTAAAACCCAAACCCTAAACCCTAACCCTAAATGACCATTGTGATAGCATTGAGGGAATGGGAAGGCGCCACTGGGTGATGGGAACTACACAGAACCCCCACTAAGGGCCCTATCCCCCTAACAACCCCATAGCAACCACCAACAGTACATGCAGCTTATCTGACAGGACAGACCCCCGATTTGATGCAACATGCAAAGACTAAGGGGAGGAAGTGACTCCATAAGGCTGGACCAAGTCTGACAGTTCCTGTCTCCCAGTCCCAGGCATCAGGGCTGCCAATGGTTTCACAGTACAGAGGCACAGAGGTCTCCTAGCTTCTCCGTCCAGGTAGTAGAGTTTTTTTCTACCGTAGCCCCACTTACCTGCGGGGTCCCTCAAGGCTGTATCCTCGGTCCACTCCTCTTCCTGCTGTACTTGTTACCCCTCGGGGAAATCCTAGCCAAACACAGTATCTCCTTCCATTGCTTTGCAGACGACATCCAGCTATATCTCCCTCTCAGGGCTGAGGGAAGGCTTACACTTCAGCCACTCCTCAATTGTCTAGCTGATATCAGGGAGTGGATGGGTACAAGCTTCCTAAACCCTAATGAGAACAAGACCGAGATCGTCGTCTTTGGCAAAACCTCTCCAGTCCCCTCCACTGACAACTTCGGCCCCCTTGCCGCCAACATCCGGCCCTCCGTCAGAAATCTTGGCGTGATTTTGACAGCGGCTTCAAATTTGAGAAGCAGGTCAGTGCAGTGGTAAAAAACAGCTTCTTCCAGCTCCGTACCCTAGCAAAGATCAAGGCCTACCTGTCCCAGAGTGACTTGGAGAGGGTAATCCATGCCTTCATCACAACACGGCTGGATTACTGCAATTCCCTATATACTGGTGTCGATCTGTCACAGCTCCGCCGCCTACAGCTAGTTCAAAACTCAGCTGCCCGGCTTCTCACCCGCACTAAGAAACATGATCACATCACCCCGGTTTTATCCTCACTTCATTGGTACCCGATCCGTTACCGTATTGACTTCAAGGTACTGCTCACGGCCTACAAATGCATTCATGGACTGGCGCCCTCTTATCTGTCCGAGCTCCTCCCTCCAGAGCCCTGCGGTCAGCTGACCAACTGCTCTTGGCAGTACCTAGGTCCCGACAAAAGACCTGAGGAGATAGGGCATTCTCGGTTGCAGCCCCCAGGCTCTGGAACTGCCTCCCCATCCACATCAGAGCAGCCCAGAGCCTGGAAATGTTTAAATCCCTGCTCAAAACCCACCTCTTCTCACTCGCATTTCCTTGCGCTTAGATCTTTCCCAAGGTTATTCCCTTGACTTTTTCTTGTATATTATTCTGGTTCTCTCAATGCAGTTTTTGCAAATTGTACTTTTACTAGAGTAATTGTCTTTGTTTGTTTTTTTGCTGTTTTACCTATGCCTGCGCATTTGTTTTTACTGTGAAGCATTTACCCGTGCCTTTACACCTGTTTTTTACTGTGCACTTTTTTTTTTTTTTTACTGTGAAGCACTTTGGTTCAGCTAAGCTGTTGTAAACGTGCTATAGAAATAAACATGACTTGACTTGACTTGACTTGACTTCCATGTAAAGATCATATCCCGGATATGCTCAAAGCCGGGATAAGCCTCAAAACTGGGATACTAAAGACCTTGAAACAAAAAGCTTCATTTACGAGTGTGTGGAGAGTTTTTTTCAGACTACGTGGTCCCAAGTGGGCCTGGGACCAAAGGGATCACCCCATGCAACTAACGTTACAAGATCTCCGACAAAGCAGCTAGGGTAACATTAACTAGCTAGCTACTGTAGTAACGTTAGTCATAGACAGATGAGCTCAGTTTGCTCCTATGCACCCTATGCATAACGGAGAAATGACACAACAAAAAAACAACAGCATTAGGGGAGAGTGGGGTAAGCAGTGCCAATTTTTACTTATTTTTACTTTGCTTTATGTGAACATATTCAACATTAAAACAGTTTATCACTCATTTTTTCAGAATTTTCAACCAAACATACTAAAACTCACATGGTGTGACTGTCTGGCACTTGTTTCTCAAAGTAAGAACTTCAATAAAACTAAGAAAAATAAATGCAAAAATTCTCAAAAAAAAAAAAAAAAAATACAGAAAAATAGTACAGATGTCTATTTGTGAGCCTACTCTTTTCAAACTCCAAGCATAATGTTTTGAGTCAGTTCTGATCAAAAAGATTTTTTCTGTTATTTGAAGTTTTTGAAAAAACACTTTTCTGGTGTATATGTCACTGATCTATATGCATTACAATTCAATGAATGGGTGAAGTGTTAAGTTCATCACTGCAGTAAGAGTGGATTCTCTGGATGTGTGTGGTTTATTTAATGTATGCATTTTTACCTATTGTCCCAAATTAACCAAAATTCCTCTCAGATTTGCTTGGTCTGTTAGAAGAAAACAAAATATGAATTATACTTAAACAGTGAATTATGGTCTTGTAACCTCAAAGGACCACCTGTTTGTGTGTCTTTATCTTCCTCTCTCTGTTTTTCCTCCCTCAGGTCAATGATACACAGATTGTGCTTTGGCTTGGATTCTGTTTGAAAATGTGCAGACTGTTTTGTGAAACTGCTGCTTTTGGCAGAGATGGAGTGCTGGACAGCCACAAATGAATTTCCACTGGAAGGCAGCAAGTTCACTTCAGTTAACAAACATTAACCTCAGCGGAGCAAGGTGATATCATGTGTTCATGTCACCCATATCAAGAGTGAAGGCAGCTGGTCAACTTGCCAGTCCAATAAAACTGTTGTGGTGTGGTGTACTGTAGTATTTCTTTATGACACATGAATGGCTTTTTAACTGTTGTGATTCATGTGATGCTTCATGTAATGTTTGTGATTTTTTTTTTTTTTTTTTTTTCATTTTATCAATCAGCCACTGATCTCAGGGTTTACTGAAATGTGGCTATTTGTGTTTGACTTTATAAACCTGTGACCCTGGAAGATTTTTTTGGGTTGTGCTGATGGTAGTGGTTCTCAATCTGGGGTCTGTGGATCCCCAAGGGTCCTTGTTGGTGTTCCAGGGGGTCCCCGGGAAAATGAGGAATATTTTAATATCACTATTATTTCACAATATGTCAAATTTTATCAGATGGGGATCCCAGAGACTACATCTTATCAAATACAGGTCCCAATTTGGGAGTCCTTGATGCTAAGAAGGTTGAGAGCCACTACATGGCAATACAGTTGTAAGGTGGAATGTTTCACTTGTATGATTAAACTGCATCCACACATTATTACACCATGATAAACCTCTTTTGTTGAAACAGTGATGAACTAAATAAAATATCGTACAGTGAGAACTTTTGCTCTTTTTGCTTTGGCCACATCTGACTCAGATGTGACTCTTTGCAGGTTATCAAGTGCAAGGCGGCGGTGGCCTGGGAGCCTGACAAGCCTTTGGTGATTGAGGAGATTGAAGTAGCTCCTCCTCAGGCCAATGAGATCCATGTCAAGGTGAGAGACATAAACTCTGAAGGCAAAAACACAAACACATTTGTCTGACTATACATGTGCTCACATTCATCCCCTGACTTTAAAGTAGCTTTTACCCTACTCTACATGAATCTAAACCTTATTATATTAACATAAACAGAATCAAACAAAAATGATTAGGGGCACATAAAAATAAAAATAAAAATGAGTTCAGAAATTAATCTCAGAAATTGAACAATCTGATAGAGTATGAATTCTGAGATTAAAGTCAGATTTCAAATGAAAGTCAGAATTGTGAGAATAATGTCAGAACAGAATTTTTAGTTTTTGTTTAGTCCACAGATACCTGTAAGGTCATTGAACTAAATTTACTCTTCTTCATGCATGGTGGGGTGGAGGTGGTGAAGAGTTGGTGAAACTCTGGATGGAGTGGTAGGAGGTAGGAGAGGGTAGGAGGGACTTTGTAGTTCACTCTTTCATTATCATATCCTCTGTTTTTCAGCTGGAGAGACTCTGCAGAGTGAATCTCAATTTGTGAGACTGGGTGTTCTTCTCTTCTTCACTTTGTTATTTATTCTGAAATGACAGATGTATATGTACATAAAACTCTTTCAACTTTAAAGAAACATAAAGTCCAGTCACCAATCAGTGTTGTCTGGAGATTACTCGGACCTGTACCACCTTTTTGAAGGAAAACACAAGGATGGTTTCCCAACAGTCCTGGGTCATGAGGGAGGTGGTATTGTGGAGAGCGCTGGGCCTGGGGTCACCGAAATCCAGCCAGGACAGCAGCATCAGACCTTCACAAGTAGTGTAGATGGAAAATGTACATACACTGTACACACATAGAGAAAGCAAAAATGTGGACAAAAATATGCAAGTGCTTATCAACATGTTGTAACAATCAGTGTTATATTCAAAGCCTGGTTCCAGAAAAAGTTCGGCACACTATTGTAAATTTGTTGACTGTCAACGTTAAAAAAACTAAATCATATGTTCACTCTCAAAATTTAAAGGACCAAACAATTTCGCTTTCAATAAACAGGTTTATTATATCAGTGGGAACAGCATGCACTTAATTAAATTTCCAGGGTCTCTCAGAATGTCCATAATGTCCATAAAAAAATTTAAATATTCAAAAATATTTAAAATCCTTTATATCAGTCCCCAGGCAAAAATCCCTTTCAGAATGCAAAAATTCAACTCAAAAACAGCAATGCATTGCAAAAAAGGAAATCAAACAAAAAAGTCTTGATCTCACCAGCAGATATCCAGGGAATGGAGGAGTCGATCAAAGTCCCAACAGATGCTGTAGAATGCAGCTTTTGCTCTTGATTTGAGATGTTCAGCGCAGGGGAGTCTATCCCTTGGACATGACTTTTCTTCTCAAACTAAGAGTCATCATACTAATTTAACACATTTTAAATCATGTCTCCTCTCACTGCTCCCTGGTTTTCTCTCTCCGCCCCCTCTTTTTCCTTCAATTTCATACCTCCCTCTCTTTGTTCATTCGATTTAGACCTGCATTTTCTGTATAATCCATTAGTATAGAATGACAACATATTCTGCTTGAGAAAGGCTATATTATATTGTTTTGTTTTTACATTCAATGCTGAAAAATTATTGCATCTTCTGTTCGTTAATGATTTCAACTTGTATTGGAGTTATATTTGCTCTGTGATGTATTTAAATGTAAATGTATTTTTGAGGTGTAGCTGAAATTGATAGTTGCTTTGTTGCCCTATCAGAGACCAGCCACTAGGTGGTGTCTGACCCAGTGTGCAAAATTACAGTGATCATATGGTAGTTTTCAGCAGACTTGATAAATTGTTTGCTTGCATTTTTATCGGGTACACAGGTGAAGGTGCACAATACCAGAGCATCTGTGTTTCTTGCTTTTCCTGGGCAACTACAAAAAAAAACAAAAAACAAACAACAACAAAAAAAAAACTGCACATGAATTTGATCTCAAGAGAAAGGTTGTTTGGGTGTGCGAGCCTTCCTTGTTCAACAACATTAGAGTTACATCGATTTTGACTCTGAAGGACAGTTGCAATGCCAGTATCTTTGGACTGAAGTGGTGATAGTTTGTACAGCTATTCAGCATCTTTAAAACTAACAATTTCTGCACCAAAATAACACAAGAACTGCCAGGATTATGTTTCTCCCTGAGTTTTGCTCTGATCAGGGTGGAAAAGCTTTTGAGGCAACATCAATACCTTCATAGGACATTAAAATTCTCAATTCAAAGCCAGACTACTGGACTTTTTTGATGGATGTGCAATTCCTCAAGGGAGATTGAAGCGGGTTTCGTTGTAGGTTTGACACACCCTTGAGTAAAATCCTCTCACACCACATGGAATTTCTCCTCAAGTCAGATAGCTGATATAATAATACATTCATTTATTATTATTATTTTTTTGCCATTAATTTTTCAAGCTGCTTATCCTAATTAGCGTTGTGGGGTGCTGGAGCTAATTCCAGCACTCATCGGATGGAAGGTGCAGAAACTGGACAGGTCGCCAGTCTTCACACGTTCACACTTGAGGACAGTTTAGTAGCTCCAGTTCACCTGACGCACATGTCTTTGGACGGTGGGAGGAAATCAGAGCTCCCAGTGGAAATCCACACAGACATGTGGGGAGAACATGCAAATGTCACAGAAATGGACCTTGCCAACCTGCTGGGAATTAAACTAAGGACCTTCTTGATATGAGGCAACAGCACTAACTATGTGCCACAGTGCTGTCTATCTGATTAAATTACAATAATAATAATAAAAAAACATAATGACAATCTGTGATCAGAGAGGGAGGAATGATGTTTGTTACAATGCAATGGAAGGTCAATCTTATGTGTCATCCTGTGTGCACAGCTTTCCTAGTTTCCTTTTACTTAACCTTTGATTGTGATAACAAATTTCTCAACTTGGTTGCATGGTTTGATTTTATTTATGGGTCTGTCAGTTCAATTCTGTAAATGTTACTGGTGATGTGTGTATATTGTGTGGACTAGGTTTTAAGGGTAAGGATGGCGTACTTCAGATGGTGAATGCCTACTTGGATAAGAAGGTGAAGCTGGATGAGTTCATCACTCACAACCTGACTTTGGATCAGGTCAACGCTGCCACTGAAATGATGAAACATGGCCAGTGTTAACTTAACAATCCCTATTTCAATGGCTGCATACTTTTAGAAACACAAATATCAGCCGGATCATGTACCACTTCCCCTGTTTAGACAAGTTGGCGAGATCAACAAAGACATTGCAGAGAGGCTACAAAGGAGAGAACACAAAGCACATAGCTGACCACAGGGGATACTGAATTTTGTTTTTAAAAATATTACCTTATATGTAAAAAGACTTACAGATTTTCCTATCCTACACCTGGTGCATAGCAGTGGCAAACATGAAGCAAGTGTCTTCGCTTCATCAACTCAGTTGTCATTTTCCTATCCAGCCCCACATCATGTAAATAGCAAATGTACTTGATCTTCAGACTGTGCACTTTAAATTGTTAAAATGGAGCCATCTGTGCTAAAATCTGAAAAAAATTAGTTGAGAAAATGCACATTTGTTTATAATATTGTTGGCTGAAATATAAATGTGACCATGCCATTTCACATGGGACCCATTCGTGATTTATAAACCAGCTTATAGTTTGCACTCAATTTCTGAAGTTTACCATTCCCACGCCCACATATGTGAAAACCAGGCAGACTGGATACAGGGACTAAATAGAGCACAGTGACTCTCTCCTCTTTCCATGATTCATGCTCTGACTCACTGAATACACAGGTAAAGAACTTATATGCTGTTGGCATACTGTACCTGCTTCAACCGCCATGATGCCATTGAATGCAACTAGTAATGCCCATTCAATGGTGTGACAATGTTTGAATCCAGTGGTTTACTGAGAGAGTTCCACACCTTTGCCATTGGATACCAGTTGAAATGCATTGAATGACTCTGGGCATTGCTTTAGCTGCACAAGAAAGCGCAAGTTATTCCAAATCATGTTTCAAACCAGCTCAGTTAGGGAGCTATAGAAAATCACTGTGTATTCTAACGAAATCATTTGTCTTTCTTTTGCTCCACAGCATCCGGACAGTCCTGAGCGTTTCTCCACAATGAGATAGATGGCCCCCGTGTCGCTCTCAGTAATCTTACAGCCATGCAACCGGTAACCAGCTGTTTCTGCAATACAATATTCATACATGCTACAAAAAAGCATGAAGACTGCACATAATAAAGAGATCATTGAAATCTTGCACAAAACACATGAATGACTTCGAACACTCAGGTCCATCAGGGCCTTTATGAGAAATAATACCAAACATTTATTTTGCATCATTCACAGAATGAAATTACAACTGTTAATGCATTATGACCAAAATAAATGGCTTAAATACATGGGATAGTTTTCATAATGTAGTTCTTTTCTCATTGCTTTTAATTCCATAGGCATGAGAGTTACATATTTTCAGTTTCCTTGTGATTTCTGTGATGCATTTATGTTTGGTCTGACAGATGTATCTTCAGTGTAGATCAGCATTTGACCCCATCGTCTTGGTTATATTCTTCTCTGTGCAAATTGAGAGGCAATCACTCTGCCCTTGTGGGATCCAGGATTTCAGATTTTTCAGATTTAACACTAAACTATAAATAAATAATGATAAGCAGTTGTGGCTGACATTTTTTGATGAAGAAATCACAGTTTATTGTTACTATCAAGTATCAAAACTCAAACTGAATCATGAACCAACTTATACTGTCAAAGGGGGGTTACAACTGTAAAAGATGTCATCTGGACTCATGTCTCTTATAGTCGTTCCATCTTTAATATCGGTGATTCAGGGACATGTTATTCTCTAAAAATTCAGGATTTTTCAGGCTTTTGGTTTTCTGAAAGACATCATATGCCCTCTTGGATAAGATATATTTGTGATTTTAATAAATACTTTTTGGCAATCAAAGCTGGGAGTGCAACCATGGAATGGCAGAGAAAGTCAAACTCCAACACATAAAAGAAGCAAAGCTGGATCAAACACCCTCATACATCAAAGTGGCTTAGCTCACATTCAAAGTGCGGAGTAATTCCCAATGTCATGATTAAATTACAAATGAACACACACATCATATAAAGGAAAAATTAATGCTATGTGAAAGAGAAACCAGTAATCCAGTAAAATTAAGTAAAGGTATTGACTTTTCCATACGCAGAAATCTATCCTGAAGAAACTTGAGAAGAGAAAAACTTAAAACAGTCAGGCATGGATTGTTAGTAGAGTACAGAGAAAAACATCTCTTGAGCTAATTAAGCAGACAGATAAAACAGGAAAAGCATGTGAGCATGAAATGCATTCAGAAATGCATACATGCATTCATTATTATTATTATTACCGTATTATTATTGTTATTATTATTATTGTTATTATTATTATTATTATTATTATCATTATCATTATCATTATTATTATTATCATTATCATTATCATTATTATTTATATGTATTTGCATTTTCATGGAATCTTTTCCCTTTTGACTTGAAGTAGTATTTCATTTCATTTTTAATATCTACCTTCAACAGCCAACAATCAATCTTACCTTTGAAGACATTATTAAACTGGAGCAAGTTAGGTTTGATAATCATGTGTAGCTGTGTCTCTATGTTTCAAGTATGATAAAGTAACCTTTATCCAGAGACATGTTTCATGAAATATATTTCAATTCCAGCCGCAACTTGACTTATTAGACCATAACATAATGGCATGGATATACATGGTACAAATTTACCTGTGCTAATAATGCCTGTTCCTCAATTTGTATTGTTCTAACTTCTTTACAGTTCCACAAACTGGTATTAACGAAATAATGATTTGCAGACTGGGGATTCTGCAGGACTTGAACTTTGTTCATAGGAATAAATAGGAATATATTGTTTTTCAGCCATAGTAATTTGAGATTTTAGATATCCAGGGGCAATGTTGTTCTTATCTTTTAAAGTTAAAGGTTGTATTGAGTTCTTATCTGATCAAATCTCAAAGTCCTAAGTTAAAGAAAATCAATACAAGGTAAATCAGCCAGAGGAAGTTATGTGTCACCAACAGTCACCCCACCTCAAGACAGATTTTGAGGTTTGATGTGGCAGAGGGGCATTGGACAGCGAGTGTCTTCAGCATAGCAGGGGAGTGAAACCCCGTGCTCCCTGATGAAGCAACAGAGGGGGAAACAAAATGAAGTGCATAGGGACCAACAATGAGCCTTGCAGAACATCACTGGTCTAACACAGAGACTCAACTAACACTAGTTTATATAAACAAAATAAATTAGAAATACTTCAAAATTATTTTTAGTTTTCATCTTTTTGTCTGTGCAGAATAAAAAAAATTATAATTCAGGTTGATAAATTTTTGCCTGCATGACTAAAAAAAATTACATATATATATATATATATATATATATATATATATATATATATTTACACATATACATACATACACTACTCACAAAAAGGGATATTCGCCTTTCGGGTGAAATTTCAGGATGAACCTAAAATGCATTATAACCTTTACAGGTGAACTTAATGTGACCTTCTGTAAACGTTTGAATGCACATGTCCAGCTGTTCAATGTTTCAGTACCTTTTGCACAAGTTGCTGTTCTCTAACAAGGAGTTTAACGTCAAAATTCACATCAGGTGTTTGATGCTCCAGCTCATCGAGGTCGTATCATTAGGGAATGGCTGCTGGAGACTGGGTTACCTCAGATGGAGTGGTCTGCACTTTCTCCAGACCTGAATCCCATAGAAAACCTATGGGATCAGCTGAGTCGCCGTGTAGAGGCTCGGAGCTCTGTACCCCAGAACCTCAATGTCCTGAGGGCCGCCCTTCAAGAAGAGTGGGATGCCATGCCTCAGCAGACAATAAGTCGACTTGTGAACAACATGAGACGTCGTTGTCAAGCTGTAATTGATGCTCAAGGGCACATGACAAGTTATTGACACTGACATTTTTTGTTGTGGTATACCCACCACTGTTGTTGGCTTTTGTTTCAAGAAATTGTTTGAGATGAGGAAATCACCAGTGCATGCTTCTACTTAAATGCCCTACTTTCATGATATAATATCACTGTAGCGTGAACATTTTACATTTTCCATAAATTTCACCCAAAGCCAAATATCCCTAACTTTTTGTGAGTAGTGTATGATTATATAAATGATTTTATATATATATATATATATATATATATATATATATGTATAGACACACACATATACATACAGTATATGTACAGAGTGAGAGAGAGAGAGGCAAATATTCACATTTCACCTTTAAAGAAACATATCAGTTATCAAGAATACTCCAATTAGTATTGAAACAGAATACAAATTAAACCGACACACCAAAAAAAAAAAAAAAAAAAATCCAAAAACCCAAACCTGCTCTGAAAAATAAGTAAAACTAGGTGGAATTAGAAAGACAAAACAATATATGTGTGTATATACAGTATATATAGATATAGATATAGATATATAGATATATAGATATGTATATAGATATATATTAAAAGTAATGTCTAGTTTAAAAGTAATGTCTAGTTTAGTTTATTATTTTCCCTCCAGAATGTTTTGTTACAGTTTAACTTGTATTCAGTTACACTTCTAGTTATAGCATTTTTGGTAGGCAATATATTAATATGTTTAAACATGAAATAATAGAAATTCAGACTGGATAGAGTTTTCAGCTGTGATACTAGATGCTATGAACAAAAGCGTTTTCCTCATTTTGTCTACAGCAACAGTTTTATAAATTCTTTGCATGGAAACAAAGATAAATTTAACTGTTAAGTATATCCATTTTGAATAGCACCCCTGCTCTCCACTACTAGAAGATAGGACACAAGGAAGACAGGTTCAAGTGTTGGGACACGTGAGGCTGGAAGGAACAGGAAGTGTTTGGACGCAGCCTTTGGAAAACCCAGGCAGACCCCTCCTATGTGTTAATAACCTCTGATAAGGACTCCATTGTGACCTAACCGTCCTGGATCTGGTTGAGAAACAACATGGCAACAGCTGGGAAGGTAAGTGGGCTGCCTTTTTGTTACATTAAAATAAGTTAAATTAAGATATGTATTCCTCAATAAATCTGAGTTTTCCTGAATGTGGAAAAATACTGGTCTTTCCAGCTCAGACTATGTTTACACAGTGGGAGGGCGTATTTACATGAAGGAGAACAGTCTGGGGAGAAGCAGTGTTGACAGGCACTAAAAGGAACAAAGCAGAGAGAAAGAAGATCCTCTGACTCTAAGCACATAAAATATAATGTTCTTTTTGTTGAAATGGAAACATGAAATTGTGCAAAAACTATTGAGAGAATTCCTTCCATTGCTTGGTTACACAATCTATGATGGACACAGAAGAAAGAGTTGTCTGAGAGATGTGTGGCTGGTGGGAGGCATTTATAAAATACTGGTCTGTTTGCACAAATCCTGTTTCAATAACAGTCTCTGTTGCTGCAACAACCCAAAACAATCATTTTTAGAGGGATAAATAAAAGACATCTATCTAAAGTTCAAATTCAATTCAGTGTTGATAATTCAGTGTTGAGGAAAAAAAAAGATTTTTCATCTTGCTGTCATTGTACCATTAGTAGGATACTTATTTCATATATAACTTGGCAAACTTTTAACTTACCTTAACATACCACTATCCGCCACTATCATCCTAAGGGGTTTAATGTCAAGGGCTGTTATCTTGAGTAATGCTGAACCTGCTGGAGCTGTAACGCTGTGGCACGCTGTGCTGTAGGTCATTCGATGCAGAGCTGCAGTGGCATGGGAGGCTGGGAAACCCCTCATCATAGAGGAAGTGGAGGTGGCACCACCCAAAGCTGGGGAGGTGCGCATCAAGGTAAGAAAACACAGATGCTGGGGCATGGCCGGGCAGGGTGCAGTCATGTCTGACAGTTCTATGCTCTGATCTACATTTGGTGGGAGTCAGTAATGAAAAAAAAAAAAAAAAAAAAAATCTGCTTTGAATTCTACAATAACAAATTAGTGAGATGGGATTATTGTAATTCCTATCAGAGAAACTGGGCCATACCTAAGTGTGCAGAATGTGAACTGAGAGAGAAAAAGTTGCTGTTAAAAATGTTATTAAAGAGACATGCTTCTTAATTAAACATGGGCCAATAGAATCAATTATTTATGGGGAATGCATGGATGGCATTGGTGTCAATGTTCTTGTCATATAATGGACAGGTTCGCTCATTCGCCCCAAAATATTCATGTACGGTATATCTTTCACACACTGTATGCTAGATGTATGTTCAGAGTACTCCAATTAAATATTTGGGAATATAATCAACTCTCCAAACTACATAAACTGCACAGCTACAACAACAATTTATGAACCTGTGTTATAATCAAGATGTCAACTTAGGAGCTGCACCATCGGAAATAAAGAGACTGAATTTATGAACCTACAAACATGTGTTTTCAGTTTTTATGCACACATGAGCTGCAGTGCTGAAAGATTTGAGCTAGAGAAGACAAATTTATTCCCAGAAATTCCCCCCAATGGTGCCACCACTGTCACTTTTTTTTCATTTGTTCTGTATTGCAGCAGCTTCATATTTGATGTCTTGATAACATAAAAGGCTCAAATTTAAATTCTGTGATCTCGGGCTTTGGAAGACAGTCATTCATCTCCACACATTTTGATTCCACTGTCCTGCACCACAAACATGAACTGCTAACAGCAGAAAGAAACTATGGACAATGGTTGCTATGAATTTTATAAGTGATTTTATAAATCTCTGCTTTCAACACAGCCGTCCCCAATTTCTGCACAGTGCAATGATTCTGTTTTTCAAAACTCTACAAGGACATGGTTACATTTAATATATTTACTCCTTCAAGTTCACACCTTGTTGGCTTTCTCTTAGATCCTCAAAATCCATCCATCATTCAACTGTTAAACTGAGGTTTATTTCCCTTTAAGGAGGACCACATTGCTGTTGAATATTTCTAGACCTGAAAACTGCATGATTTAAAATACCAACAGGGGTGTAAATTTATTCACTAAACCTGAAACGGCTGGCAGGATGAATTATGCAGTAGTACAACAACTGATAGAAATGCTCAGGCTCAGCAGTGGGATATAATGTGGCAACAAAATAAGACTGAAAGTAGAATACTGTGGAAAATGTCCAAACAAATTTCACTTATTAGCAATACAAAGATAGAGAAACCCTTGGACGTTTCAGAAGTACGTTATTACCTGTCTTTACAAATGACGAGGAAGGTCATTGGTGTTGAAAGAGATGAGTGAAGGCAGAAATAGGAACAATGTTAGCAGTTTACCAACAGATAATGAGGTGCTCATGGTGGCCATGCCCAAGAGACATAACTGCAACTCAGATAAGTAACCTATGGACAACCATATATAACCTATAGAGTAGTTAATGAACAACTCAACCTGAATGATTATCTACAGTCAGATTTGATTTTGTTTTTCTGTATATATAGATGCACTTTGCACCTTTGCATAGTGCATAATTTTCCACAAGTTTCCAGTCACATCACACATAAGAACAGTTTGCTTGGAAATAGATCAAAAGTCTACAATAGATCAAGTAGGAATCAATGTGGAGTAGAGCCCATATTCCAGCCTGAGCACAGGCTATATCAAATTCAATACCGGTGATATTGTAAGTATACCCTTTGAGGAAGAGCCTCCTCTTTCCTGTTTCAACAGATTAAGATTAACACCACACGACAGTCTGCAATATTAAAAGCTTTCGAGGCATGAATCATGTTGTCCAGAGATATGATGTATTTTATAATCTGGTTCTTGGCCAGTGTTGAGGGTAACGAGTTACTAAGTAGCAGATTGCTTGTTTGCAGTCTTGACCTTTTTACTTTTATTTCATGCAATATGACTGTGAATGATGCCACATATGCTAAAATGTTGGGATATGATACCATTAAGTTGAATTTTGATTTTCGCTGTTTCATCCCTTCTAAACATAAAGTGAGAGCACCAGTAGATTTAATTAGGCTCAAATAACTGTCATCTCTTTCAGATTGTGGCCACAGGGATCTGCCACACTGACTCCTACACATTGAGTGGTTCAGACCCTGAGGGAGTTTTCCCAGTAGTGCTGGGCCATGAAGGAGCTGGCATCGTGGAAAGTGTTGGAGAGGGAGTCACCAAGTTCCGAACAGGTAGTTTTATCATCTGACAATACAGCTTGCAGTGTAAACACTCACACCTTAATGGCTTTGAACTGAACATGCCATGCTTGAGCTTTCAGGAGACACAGTCATACCCTTGTATGTCCCGCAGTGCGGAGAGTGCAAGTTCTGCAAGAATCCAAAAACCAACTTGTGCCAAAAGATAAGGTAAATGTTTTGGGTTAAAGCTGCACAAGGCAACTTTGCACCTTGACCAGATCCAAATGGCAACTGTAAAGTCAATTTTTTAACTTCAAAACCCCAAAATCTTGTGAGGGGATGCACTAAACTGCATACAGTATGCGTACCATAAAACTGGTCTGATACTTAAACCAAAGTAAA
This sequence comes from Myripristis murdjan, assembly GCF_902150065.1. NCBI lineage: Eukaryota > Metazoa > Chordata > Actinopteri > Holocentriformes > Holocentridae > Myripristis > Myripristis murdjan. Next base: position 26,456,200 of record NC_044001.1, read on the forward strand.
CCAAAGGATAGCAAAAGGACAAGAACGGAGAATAATCTAACATAGGTGAGTTCAGCTTTGGGACAGACTGCTTACTCCTTGCAGTTTGTATTTCACTCTTAAGTTTTAATTTGTCACTTTCTTTGGACGGTGAATGTGTCCAGCAACACCAACAATCAACACCAGTTTCATTTGGTTGAACAGGAAGACTCTACAGGGTTTCTATTAGTTGTGAATGGAACACTTTTTTGCTGGAGCCTCATTTTGTGATTTGGGCTTGTAAAGGGGGTGTATTATTGAATAAACATCTTGCCTAGTGCAGCTTCAGCGTCTTTGTAATCTGTTATGGGAGACCACATCACTGCCTCATTCAAACCACTGTCAAATCTGTGCCTCTTTAACCTGTCCTTCAGGCTAACCCAGGGCAAAGGCTTGATGCCAGATGGGACAACCCGTTTCTCCTGCAAGGGCAAAAACCTTTTCCACTTCATGGGTTGTAGCACTTTCTCTGAGTACACCGTGGTTGCTGACATCTCTCTGGCCAAGGTGGACCCAAAGGCTCATCTAGACAAGGTTTGTCTGCTGGGCTGTGGCATCACCACCGGCTACGGAGCAGCTCTCAACACTGCCAAGGTCAGTTACTTTGCTCCCAGGAACATTGGACTAAGTTGATAAGATGAAACTTAATTGATCCCGGTAGAGAATTTCGTTGCAGTTGCAGCAGCAGATAATGGGATATAGTATTAAAAATGATGGAAGCAACAATTCCGTTTCAGGTGGAGGCAGGGTCGACCTGTGCAGTATTTGGTCTCGGAGCATTGGGCCTCGCAGCGATCATGGGCTGTAAGGCGGCCGGGGCAACCAGGATAATTGGAATTGATATCAACCCTGACAAGTTTAAAACCGCTCAAGAGTTTGGAGCCACAGACATGGTGAACCCAAAGGACCACAGCAAGCCAATCCAAGAGGTTCTGGTTGAGATGACAGATGGCGGGGTGGACTATTCCTTTGAGTGCGTGGGCAATGTGGGGATCATGGTGAGATGAATTATCAAGAGTGGAGGATGATGATGATGCAAATATTCACTCTGTGGATAATGAAATGAACCAGATAAATAACAGTTAGACTCCATTGTTAGCTGACAGACTTCTAACTCAACTGAAAGTGCCTGTTTGAAATGAAGACTGTTTGTGGTTTTGGTTTGTGGCAGCCAATACAAATATCTTTACTCTGATGTTGTCACTAACTGATGTTTTGCGGCGATATTCAGTTTCTAGCATGTATTAAGTAGTAGGTGACATCCCCATTTTCTCCGGACAGTTCCCTGGTTTGATTCTTTGTGCCTGGCTGGAGCTGCCTTTAGATCCCTGGCTTCTTTCAAACACTTGGCAAAAGGGGCAGTTAGCAAAAAAGCAAATCAAATACTGGTGCATTAGGGAAAAACAGGAATTTTGAGAAAAAAAAGTAGCAAAAACTATGTACTACTCACAAAACTAAATTAAAAAGTAAGAAAACGTAATTATTAAAATGATATATCTAAACATAAGATCAGTGACGCTGGATCAATGTCAGATCTCTTGTTTGTAAAGGCTTGGGGAAGCCCTTCACAATCATCAGTGTTGTCTTTGGTAGAGCTAGAGATGCAACATCCACAGTGAAGCTGTGGTGCCATGTGTTCAAGTTGTGGTGATGCCCTGGTCTCTTTGTGGCAGAGGGCGGCTCTGGAGGCCTGTCATAAGGGATGGGGGACCAGCGTCATCATCGGTGTGGCGGCAGCGGGACAAGAGATCTCCACCCGTCCCTTCCAGCTAGTGACAGGACGCACATGGAAAGGCACTGCGTTTGGAGGTAACTGGCTGAAAGACAGCTGGCAGGTCTGTTTCAAGTCTTTCACTTCCTTCAGACCTTTAAATGGCAAGTGGGTCATGAAGCATGAACCCATGAATCAAATTTCAGCATTAGTGATTTCTCGTTTTCTCGTCATTGTGTGAATAATGAGCTATCCATAATTTAGTATTGATGGTCAATAATTTTAATAAGCAAACAAATCAGAATTCAGCAAAATGCTTAATGATTCCAGCTTGAAGCCAATCCATTAAGTAGGCATTGATGCCAATGGATCAAAAAGGCACAGATGTGGCTGAAGACAGGGGTACAAGTCTAATGAATCTCACAGTTTTATCCAGAGTATATTCCCCCAAAAGTTGAAATAAAACCTACAGGCAACAAAGAAAAAATCAACGAGTCTCTATCAATAACTTAAAAGTTGGCTTTTTGAAGATGAAAGCTTTCTACAATACCCTGATGAAATGAGGTCACTCTAGCTGTACTCTTCCTAGGATACAAAAGTGTGGAGAGTGTTCCCAAACTGGTGGAGGAGTACATGAACAAGAAGCTGAAGGTGGATGAATTTGTTACACACACTCTACCCTTTGAGAAGGTCATTGATGGTTTTGATCTCATGCACGCTGGGAAATGGTAAGCCTTGGTTTCATTAAAGATGTTAATGTTAATCTGAGCCATGTTCCGGCGTCCCTCCGAGGGCTGTCCATCACAGGTTTAATGCGTCACTGCTGCCCTCTGCTGAGGACAAAACTGAGTTAGTGAGACAGGGTTTTATAATGGGGCCCCTGGGAGGCCACGCTTCCATCTAGTATCATTTGAGTCAGTATTATATTTCAGGCCTTAGTGAGACAGCCATAACGTCAGCTCTCGTTTTCCTTTTTCAGCATTCGCGTCGTCCTCAAGTTCTAGAGAGCAGAGCCTGGAAGCATGCAGAAAACCATGATGTCACTTTTTATGCAAGTTCAATAAATAATCTTTCAGTTTGCTGTTTGAGTCAATTTTATTTGCACAATGCACAGTCAGACATCTCTTTGATCAGTGTTTCCCCCCCTGAAGGAACATATTATACATAGAACACTGTAAGGAGAATGAAGTGGAACCAAAACAAAATTATTCAGAGCAAAATTATTCTTTGATCTGAATTCAATGAATAATACAATACTAATACTTGAGAACCAGCCACAAACAACCAAACAGCATCACTGCTGGGAAGTTGGTAATAAGTGACGACTGCTGATTGATTGGTTTTTAACGAGCAGCAGACAGTGAGGTCTTATGAAGTTGTGGAAAAGCATGGTGAACACATTAATTCTTGTTAAGACACTGCAGATTGGGTCTAGTCTGCTTATAAATTTGCAAAAGAATCCTTTGATGGTTTTCCCTGAAGGCTCCAAGCTCTATGCTGGTTTTCAATTTTTATGTAGGAAAATGATCGGACATGGTCAAAAGGGTAGAGACACTGAGCTACTTTCTAGAGAGGAATGACATCCGAAATGTGCCTTCTTGTGGAGATGTTAGTGTGTCTAAATTGGGGTCATTTTCAATTCCAACTATTAAAAAATGTTGACTCAGACTGCAGCTGACTAGCGAAAAGTCAGTCTCTCTCACTGCCTCTCATGGATAACCTTGGATAGAAGATTTCACATTTGAAGAAAATCCACCTCTTGAACTGAATTTTAAGTTAAAACTGCCAACAGCCAAGATTAGCTTGGTTCATGTCCTACTGTGGGAAAATACATGAAACAAATTTTGTGTGCAGTGGTGATGCACACCAGTGTGATGTCTGTGAGGCAAAACAGATCAATGAGTCCGGTACTGGGATGAAAAAGACACATATTGTAATAAAATGACTTAAATGAATGGGATCCATTTAACTTGATGGGATTAAGCATAAAACACACAATTTCCAATTCAAATTTATACTCATCCAATCAGTGTACTGTCCTGGTCCAAGACTGTGAGTGAGTCTAGAAAACTGTTTTGAGATAACCAACAAGCATTTAGTCAGTCAGTGATGCTAAATATGATTTGAAGGTTTAACTCTGACAGTGGGCGCTCCAATAAGCAAAAATCATCCATTACTGACTAAATGCTTAATAGGCTGCATCAAGGTTTTCAATCAAGCAAATCCAAGCAAGTTTATGAACATTACTGATCTTTGTGACCGTCCTGCTAAACATAGGGAACTCCACTGCGACTATATGAATTCAAGTCACACCAGTTGAACCTGTAGTGAATAAAATTGGGTCATAACCAAATCTGACCTTGTTAGGTCACGCTGTAAAAGTCAGTGTAGTCCACTGAAATCAAATAGGCTACAAGCCTGACAGGCACCTGGGTTACAGTTTCCAATGATGAAAGGCTGGTGAATTAAACCACACTAGGGTTCAATCACCAACCTATGAGTACAAAGTCTCCACACAGAGCTACAGAATAGCCATTTATTACTCCATAAGAAGAAATAAAAAGATGGCAGAGAAACCGATCACATTAGTCCTCTGAAAATGTAGAAATATTGAATGTTCACACCAGAAAATTCCCATATCAGAGTAAATAGTGACTGACTGGACTGAGAAAACATCAGTTACATGCCTTGAGATATCTGGCAAAGCTTAAATCCTAAGTTCACACATTAAGGCTCAATACGCTACACCAGGGCTATTTGAAATATGAGACACCAAAAAGGATTCCCTCAAAGCAGGATTAACAAGTTCAGCATTTCAATGACTGTGGGCTTAATGTCAGTACTTCTATTCTGGATATCTACAGAGGCTTTGCAAATCTCCTAGCAACAATGGCTGATGCCATCTTGGAGAACTGGTTCTGTGCCAAATAAATGTCCAGGTAAGAATACAGACAAGTGGAAAACCATTTAAGTTGTGTGGGTGTAGATCCATGAAGTAGATTTGCTCCCACATGTAGGCTACTGTGACAGAGTACACTGTGTGGTCTTTAAACCCTGGTCTCTACGCCAAAACAGAGTTGTAGCTGGAGAAGTGTTAACCTCAACAAACTTGTCTTTTCGCTTTATCAGCTAGCCACAAGGCTAATTTAGCAAGCCAGCTGATGCTTATGTTATTGCATCATGCAATTACTGGCCACTACTGCTGCTTTTTCTGCTGCCAAATGACTCAAGATGACTGGGAGTGCAGTTCTTGTGTACTTGTAGTTTTTTTTTTTTTTTTTTATTATTATTATTATTTTATTTTAAGAAAATGAATGTCAGCTGTTGTGGTTGCGCAACTTGTTGACCCCGTTTCCTGGAACCTCCCCATCCCCCACCGCCCATGTTCTGTAGTACAGCTGGTTCTCTTCAATTCATCTCTGGTCAACTCATATGAGTCTGATTAAACTAGCACACAAGATGTGCTAGTCGAATTAGCCCTGAGCTCCACTCTCCACAAGCAGTCAGCCATTAAGCGATCTGGCTGACACAGCCCCAGGAGTCAGAGGTCAAAGCAGGTCTGATGTCCAGTCCAACATTTCAACAGTCAAACCGGATCAGGCCTTAGGTCAAACCTCTGGGACTGAGTCAAACCCAGTTTCATAAATACTTTCGCTTTCCTTCAGAAAATAGTTTTCACTGATTAAACAATCTACAGTTGATATAAGACACATTCAAGTACTTCCATTACATTTGAGGAACCAATATTTAATTCAAAGAACAATGAGAGCCACAGGTGCCTCTTGTTTGAGGTGTGTGTGTGTATGTGTATGTGTATGTGTGTGTGCGTGCGTGTGCGTGTGTGTGCTGTGTAAGAGATCCAAAGGTTGGCGGGTATCAGTGTGAGATGAGTCCAGTCCTTGGAGTGTCCCGGCCCTGCCTACATTTGGCTGATGAAATGGGCGCGTCCGTTGTCCTCCAGGCGGCGGGTGAGGATCTCACAGCCCGTCTCCGTCACCAGCAGAGTGTGTTCGAACTGAGCCGAGCGCTTTCCATCCCGGGTCACCGCCGTCCAGCCGTCGGGCCACGTCTCATCCTGCCAGCCACCTGAGACGGAATAGAGTGGCTCTGGCTTACACACCATCAATTAAACAGAGCAGTGTAAAAACACACTCCTGAGAGTGCCGCCTCTTCACCGGCTGCTTAACAGATTTGAAACCAGTTTTAAGGTGGAAATCATAATTTACAAACATTTTAATCCCGAGTGTGGCCTCAGATCCTTGCTCTAGTGTGGGCTCACGAGTAAAGTTTTTGAATCTGATCGACCCTCCTAAGGCAGCTCTACCACCAATTAAATAACCAGCAATTTTTTTTTAAAAAAAAAAGAAGACATTCTCCTGAGTACTGTTTTCTACTTGATAAAGTCTGCAAACTATTTTAAAAAAGGCTAAATAAAGCAAGATGTTGAAAGATGTTGCAGCTACGCTTACCTTCACATATCATGGGCTCAATGGTGAACACATGGCCAGGTTTCATAACTCCAACTGCTTTGTTTTCTGGTAAAGTCAAATGAAATGAAATCAAATATAGCTCTAGTACAATCAAGAAACACAAAGAGATCAACAGCAGCTCTCAGAGATTTGATGCACTGGCCATGGAGGCATGTGGCTACTCACTGGCATAGTGTGGCACGTTTGGAGCAGTGTGGAAAAGTCTGTGGATGCCGTGGCCACAGTAGCTCCGCACTACAGAGAAGCCATTGGCCTGGGCGTGCTTCTGGATGATGTTGCCCAGTTCTCTGTAGCGTATGCCAGGCTTCACTGAAGAAAGAGCAAAGGAAGCATGAAGGCAACTAGCCAGGGGAAGATTCAGCTGAAGCTGTTAAGGTATTTTATCCATCTTGGGCCAATATCAGTTTGACAAGATGTTGTCCCAATATTGGTAACGTTGAGTCAATGTTGTCCACATTCAATATGAATCGGAAATATTTGATTACATGTGTAGTACATTAAATGTATAGTAGAGCTGACAGATTCCACACATGTAAAAATATTTTGTTGTATGACAAACCATTCATGTCGTAACTCATAAAAATGTAAGATGTCAGAATAAATATATGATATATCTCACTTAGTTGACTGGTAATAATTGTGTTTTTACAAGTCAAAATTGAGTTACATTAACTAATATTTTCATACTAACAATAGCAGATCTGTTATCTAGTAGACCTTCTTCACAGCAGCTATTTTGACATGAAACAGCAGGTAACCACAGGTGTTACTAATGATGTTAATTAAGGTTCCTTTCCATTTAAGTGTATCAGAGCCAGAGTCCTGCTGGTGTTCATGCTGGCTCAGTGGAAACGATCTGCTGCACCTGAGTTATGACCTGGGAAACTGGCAGCATTTTAGGCTAAAATGGCTTGTATATTGTTTATTATCGTCTTTTGTCTCTGTAGACTTTTTGGAGGACAGGATATTGTGATTTTTTAGGAATGGAAATCACCCATCAGCATCTCCAATACAATACAATACAATAAATAAATAAATAAATAAATAAATAAAAAAAACACTGGTATCTGACTTCAAAAGCCCATATCCCTCAAATCCTACTGTAAGGTCTAATTAGTCTAAACATTACTGAGGAAGTTTGAGTTGTAATGATTCAAGACAGGAGACCTCAGTAGCCTGGCTGCCAAACACTGTAACTGAACTCTGACTGGAAAGTCTGAGGTCTGCTGCTGCAGTGACAGTGCAGCAGGAAAGAAGCAGGCAACCAGAACGTCAACAGTGTCGCAGCGCTGGTTTGACAGTCATGCGGGACAAGAGGAAGCCTGTGCTCCTACCAGAGTCGATGGCTTGCATAAGGCATTCATATGTGGTCTGGACCAGCTTCTTGCCTCCTTCGTCCACGTCTCCCACAAAGAAGGTTTCGTTGAGGTCGCCATGGAAACCGTTGTGATAGACGGTGATGTCCACTGCATTAGGAAATGAAAAGGTGTATATTTACGACTAAATATGTTGTAGGACTAAAGCACCTTATATGGTTAGAGCACAACATAAATATTGGTATAATTAATCTACCTAAAAAACATTAATTCACAAGCCATTACACCATAAATAAAGCCTGAACTCTATTTGTAATCAAATATGAACTTCGGATTGTTTGCAGGTCCTCGTTGCATCCAGCAGACTGAAGCAGGAATACAGACAGAAGACCTGACGAGCGAAGCCCCGTTGGTAAAGGCTAATGAAACAATCTGTCTTGTCGGACCTCGCTGCGACAGAAGAGTTGTTGGCAAAAACTCCATCAGACACTCTGAGGGGAGCGGCTGTTAGACGGCTTCATCTTAGCAGAAATATTCATGAAGGGGCTAAAATTGGCCAAACTCCTGCCAACTCCATTTCTGGATGATAATACAATCATTTGTCATGTAGGGCCAGTCTCCTCCACTCTCTTTAATAAAACATTTCTCTACATCCAAACATAGCATGGCAGCTCTCAGGATTTGGTTTGACACTTAGTATGACTATACTGAAGAAACTTTGGTGTTTACATAAAATGTCAGAAAAGGCACATTTTGGAGGTTTGCAAAAGTAAATTCTTTTAATTAAGTAATTACTAACCAAATGAGCTGAAAAAGAAAAAGTCAATCATGATGAAAAAAAATCCCCTGCCTCCAAAACAATGTCACATCAGATACTTGTCTAGTAAGAAACAACCAATATGGTGGAAAAATACCTTCTGGCATGACACGAGTACATAAGTAACTGCTAATAGTTGTAAATTACATGGTGCAGTGGGCATACCGTTGAGGATATCTCCTTCCTGCAGCGGTCTTCTGTCTGGAATGCCATGGCAGATGACTTCGTTGACAGACGTGCAGCAGGATTTGGGGAAATTGTAGTAGTTGAGAGGGGAAGGGTAGCAGTTCCTTGCTGTGCAAGCCTGGACAGAGAGAGCAGGATGGGCATGAAGAGAAAAGAAAAATGAAAAAAAAAGGGTGAAAAAAAGTCTACAGAGACAAAAGACAAAGGGGAAGAAAATATTCTACATATATATTGTACACTCACACAAACTTGGAAATTATGCATTGATAACCCATTTTGTGAATTTGTGAACTTTTGGGTGCGCTTGTTGTCAACTCACAAGTGTCCCAGTGCAATGTGGGGCCACTGAGTTCTTTAGTTTACTCAGAGAAAAAGTAAATGAGAGAAAGAGAAAATGCAGTAGACATTCTTACACTGAGATGAAATTAAACAAGTGCACATAAATTAGTTTAATAACATAAAATACTTTGTTTCTCTCAGGAGGGGTGGGAGGTTATGTTGGGGGCTGGGCTGCCACTCCAAGGCAATGGTAGGGGAAACACTATTACTAAGTTATTCCTCTTGTTGTTTTACATGAACATTACAAAGATGATATGAGCCTAATTTCCAGAGTTCAAAAAGTCTTAAGTAATAATTACTAATTCCTAGGTCTAATGATTAGTAAGTCTAATTTGGAAAGGCTAACAGTTCTTTCATTAGATTAAAAAAAAAAATCTTAAATAGTACTTTTTTTTCTTACTACTATATCTTAACATTTAATTCTAGGTCCTATGGCTACAGTAGTTAGTCAATAATCAGCATTCTTCCCCTCTGAGAAGTCTTGATCTGCTTTCAAAACACAACAATAATATTTTGACCTCTATAAAGAATACCTTACATATAGTTTAAAGCAACATGGAAGGTTAATAAAACATGTGCCTTTATATGTTCTTGAGCTCAATAGAGGTGTACAAGCTGCCACTGCCACTCAAGTTCACCAGTAGCTCTGCTGATTCCTACCTGTAGAACACAGAAGTGATTCACTGGATCAACAAAGAGGTGAAAAAACAGATCTACTACTGGTGAACCTGAGTGGCAGTGTATATATACACTTATACTGAGTTCAACAAAGTAGTTCATGCAAAAGCTTACATACTGCTTTAACACCAATTTAGTTGTGCAAGAACTTGGCAGGGCCAAAGTAACAAGGTTGTTTTGTGTGAGTGTGTGCGTACCAGATGCACAGTATGGTCGATTTCTTCGGTGGTAACACCAGGTTTCACCATCATAGCTGCAATGTCCAGGACTTCTCGAGCCAGCTGCAGACAACACTCTTGTCAAAAACTTGAAGCGCCTCGGATAATGTTGTGACTTTCAAACAGCAAACCATCTATTCATGATGAAAAGACAGCGCTGGCACAGAGCAGTCGATAAATCCAATACAATAGATCAAAGGATATTTTTTTTACCTTGCACACCACTCTCATGCCCTCAATGTCCTCAGGAGAGAGGATCTTGATCTGTGACGTCCCCTTCAGTGACTGCTCTGACTCAGACATCCCTATGGAAGGAAACAAGGACAGACAACATCCAGTGGGATCTCTCAAAATGCCAATACTCAATGAAGCTGCTAAACTGACTCACACTGGGCCTTGCAGAACAGCTGTAGTCATCTATCAGTCTTCAGACATGGCCTCATGACTGTCACAGCTGAATTAATGCTCTCCCGAGGAAGTGTTGTGTCACAAGCTACAGCTCAATTAATCATCGTCCAGCTGTGAGATGGCAAAAGGCATTGACAGCCCTGCAACATGAGTCAGTCCAAAAGGAATTCACAGTATCCAGCTGCATTTATCAATGCAAATCCACCAAATTCCTGTTGTAAGTGCAAGAACTTCTGTTTAATTACAATTTTTACAAATGAAATCACACGATCAACAGAGCATTGTTATTTTAGCCCATTGTCATTGTTTTAAACATGAAAATGCTACAAGCATCACCAAATGATGTCTACCGTAGTCCTGCTGGTGTAGTCAATGACAGTGCAGATCAGCTTTTCAGAGAGGACTGAGAAAACAGTAAGCTGGAGTTTCATGTGACTGTCATCCAGTGGGTTGAGTGGACACTGTTACTCATTAAATTTGCACTATTAGTGTTTGGTTTTATCCCGTGCCTTTGTTTTGCACCTTGGTATTTAGAAAAGTAAAACACTGAACAGAGAAACTGTTAATGAAATTACATGGTGTAATATTCATGAAAAAGTTTTTTGCAGTTTACTGTGGTGGTGTTCACTTATGTAGACTGGAAACAAACTATGTTGTGGTTTTTCGGTTCCACATGTGTACTGTGCCGCCTCCCTGACTTGCAATTGTTACAATTCCTGCATTTTTACATGGTACAAGAGGTGGATTCACACTGCAAGAAGCCCAAGGCCAATTAAGTGACATGGTTATACGAGTGTGTACCCACACTTAAAATGAACCTTTACCTGCTGTGGTGTCTGCGCTCTGGCAGCTTCATCACATCACACTGCCCCCAAACAGATGTTTAAAGGAACCAGAGTGCACAGATAGAGGGGATGAGCGAAGAGAGACTCTTGAATGAATTCAGACAGACAGACACATTTCACACAGCAAACAGCCATCAAACTAGAGAACTAGGGAAGGTCTGTTTCTTCAGCAGAAGCCATGACTACAGTCTGAGACAGAGGTTAAGATGTCTAAACAAGAGCACATATTTATTCTTATTTGCCCTCGGTCAACTGGCACTTTAGTTACCTCACAAAAGCTTTTAGAAGACATTCCAGTAATGTAGCTTTAGTGTCCTTGCAGAAAACATCACACAGTTTAAAAAAGGACCATACAAGTGTTTTTTCCTGGCATTGTGAGATAATTGGCATCAGCCGATAAACAACAACAAAAAAAAGTCTGCAGACACATCTGCAGGCAGCCTTGTCAGTGTGGCTGCTATGGAGCAATGTTAGCACGTCCCCTTATCTGCTGATAAATGCTGTTGTTAAGTACTGCTCTCTAAATATGAGTAACGGCCATTGGGAAACCCATATCAGTCAAGACCTAGTGATTTTGCAAGTTTATCCTCATATCTACAAAATGTGTGTACTTCACGTTTCTGCTATTTTTTCAGTCATATTTTGCAACTCCGATTTACAACTCCCATTTTTCCAATCTTTTATCTAGCCATTGGGGTCCATTCCATTATGATATGAAAAGAGACTTCAAACTTTCTTCACACCAGTATTCCACCACCATAATAAAGTCGTCCACATTAGTTTTCCTAAAAGCAGCAGCACTGTTGTGTTTTGGTGATTTAAAATAGGGTAGAATGAAACCCCCCCCCCCCAAAAAAAAATCAAAATTTTAAAAGCTGATTGTATGCTGTGAAATCTTTAGTTCCACTGTATGTTTGGCCAATGACTTGTTAATATGTAAAGTAAGGGTAAGCTGTAGAAAATCACATTCAAAATCACTGGTATTATGCTTTAAAATAGACAGCCAAGACTCAGTGTTTGACAATCGAGATAGAAAATCTCAAATGGCTACACTGATAATAAATGGCAGATACTGATAAAAGCTATAATACACACTTTTTTAAAGATTTTAAGTTTCAGGAGCTGAAATTGAATGCTCTGCAAGTGAGCACATACTCAGCCCTGTGCTTGAATACCGAATGCAATCAAAATCCCACTGAGCTATACAGAGGAGACTGAATCAAGGCCCTAATTACGCCCTAAAAATAAAAAAATGAAGTCTGAATAACATGGAATGTTGATTTCATGACAGTTACAAAACTGAGAGGTCTTAAATACCTGTGCAAACTGGACCTTTCTGTTTTATTGATCTTTCACATTCAAATGTGCAGAATTTCTTAACCATATTGGTAACATGAAAGCAGAGAGCATTTTGTACAGATCTCTAAATACCAAGAAAAGCTTAAGGATTGACTTTTTGAATGCTTTTTCTGATCCTTCAAAAAGATTCAATAACATTTGGTTTACCATCCTGAGCCAGAGTGATAATGATGGCATAAATACAAAATGTAAACATAAGGTTCCTTTCTGAAGCAACTCCACAAGGCATTTACCTGATTTCTCAAGTGTTGTGTAAACAAGAACACTGGTCTCCATAATTGGGATGTGGTCTGAAGATAATTCAGGTCAAGACACCTGGCTTCATCCTGGAAAAGCTAGATTATTGGGCCAGGTAAACCATACCCAGGTTTCTGAACAACTTTTTAATGTCTGAGCAGTGTTCATTTCGTTCGCAAAGACAATGCCGAAAAATGTTCATCCAAGACCTTTTTTTCCATGACGAAGAAAAGACAAGATAAGCTAAAAATAGATCATAGATAATAACAATTGTATATGTTTGGTTTTCACTGATGTGGTGAGACCAAAATGCTATTAGTAAACTATCTGGCATTCAAAAATCCTTCTCCTTTGCGTCTCTCAAAATATAACCTTGCAGCAAGCCGCTCTGGCCGTTGGCTGAACTGGCTGAATGAGGGCTGATTCAAACATCAGTCCAATCAAGCTCACTGGCTTGGTCAGAGAAAAGAAGAGATTTATGGACACACTTTTCTCATAGTGCTGCAGAAAATAAAACACAATCCACAACAGAAACAGAAAAGACGCCCTGTGCTTGTTTGATGGCTGTGTTGTTGTGAAGTGCATCTAAAATCACCTCTGTGTGCTTGATGAAAAGTTACTGTGTTGATTTCATTTTAAAAATTACAAAAATGCATTTGAATAAAACAAGACTAAAACTTGTATAGAATTCGAAAACTAAACGAAAACTAACAATTCAGATGACTAAAATGGGACTAAACTAATATGCTTATTAGTCATAAGACTAAATCAACATCTGCTGCCAAAATGAACACTGTGTCTCAGCATGTGCAGAAAAAGACAGCAGATAAGGAAACTGGCATAATAAACACAATAAAAACACTGTACAACGCTCTGGAGAGTAAAAACTCTACATGTTCTGCATGGTCACACAAAAGACATCTACTAACTCCTACTTCCACCCTCCAAAGCGGAGAGACAAAGCTCGGGGAATTCCCCACAAGACACTAGCCGACAGGTCCTTTCCGCTAGCTGTAAGTAGAGTGCAGCACCGCCATAAATTCCTACCCATGTCAATAACATGGCATCCATGGTGTAACCTCGGTAGAACTTGACACTTTCAAGAGGAAGAACTTCCATTTCCTGCTCGTTAAATTCCAGGGAAGAAATCATCTATTTTGCTGAGCTGACATGGTAAACACTGTGTTGGTGAAATTTTATAGTTGATACTCTGACGACCTGTTCCTGTGAAGACAGCAGGGAGCTCCACATTACAGAAAGCTGACAGAAACAAAAAAGTCTTTGCTATGGAAACAATATGCCATCTCGTCTCATGTGTGTAAACTGACAGGTCTTGTAAGCTTGCTGATCAGACATATTGACTTTCTTTTGCAAGTAGCTGCAAGTTCCAACTCGTCTTGTCGTGAATCTTTGCTGTAAACTTGCCTGTGATGTATTGAAGCTCTAACGATCACATTAGTTAAGAAGAGCATATTATACTATTTATTTATGAGCTTTAATGCTGACATACTTGTAAAGTTTAAAAAAGTGTGAAGTTAATAGTGTTACATTATTCTGCTCACTTATTATGAAATATTAGTATAGATCAAACACTAATGCAAGCAAAGGGGACCGGCCAGAACAACAAGCCAGGGAAGCTCAGGAAATGCAACAGTATTTTTAGCATACTGTCCTCTTCCATTAGGGATGCAGCGATTGGTATCGGGTCTGATTGAAACATAATTCACAGATCGGATATCAGACTGACGTTAGCAATCCATGTACTGATAAGCAACACACACACACACACACACACACACAGTATTTTTATGATATTTCTGTAGTTAATCGACTGCTACTACCTCCACAGCAGTCTGTTAGCTATGTAGCTGGTAAACACAGAGGTTTTTCTCTTCAGCAGTGCCTTCCTGGATGCATTGTGCTGATTATGGTATAGCACCACAGTGGAGTGTGCAGGTATTGCAGTCAAATTAGAAAATTCTGTTGTAGTGGTCAGTCCTATGAGTGAAATCTACTTAATAGTGGTTGATAATGCATTGATGTAGGCGTGCTGTTTTTAAAAATTTCAAAACATTAAAGCAGTCACCATAGAAATTTGCACTCCTACATTTATTTGTAGGTGAAGCCTAGTTCACCTTCAGTTCTAATAATAGCTTTGGAACACATTTAAATTTAATGCATTTTTGTATATTTTTTCTCCTTTAAGAAGATGTTTTCTGTGGTTTACTACTGTCTCATGTAACCTTACACATAATACCAAAAACAACAACAACAATAACAATTAGGATCAAGAAAAAAGACCTCTGGTATTAGATCAGCGCTCGGTATCAGCCAGTACCAAAAGCCCATGTATTGGAAACAGATCAGAACTGAGAAAAGTGGCTCAGTACCTACCTGTCATTGGAAGAAACCAACTAAAATAACTGTGACAAAAATATTTGAAGAGTTTTTGGCTAAAATTTGGCAAAGACTAATATAAAATCAATGACTAAAATGAAAAACTATTTCAGACTATAACTAAAATTCCTATAAAAATTAACACACTGGTAAGTTTGTTACCCAATTTCCTGGGCTAACTCAGTTAGTGACATTAATTGGATTTCTTGTGTGCATGTAAACGCAGTAATTGTTTACCGTATCTAGTGCCAACTAACATAATGTCTGTTGTCTTTTGGCTTACACCAAACTGCTTAGTCTAAAACAGTCTTGCAGTGCTACAGACAACCAGCTACTAAAGCAGATAAACGACAGACTCAGCTCTAACTACAGACAGACTAACTAGAGCCACAATGTCGACTCAGGAGGAGGGCAGGAGGGCAGGTCTGTTCACTGGTGTCTCGACCACAACCGAACCAGTGCAGTTGAAGAGTGCTTAACACTGACTCACTCAACGTAAATATCAATTATATATTAACCAGGACAATAACATGTACTTACATTGTTATTACATTAAAAGGCACAACTACAGCAACACAATTTTTGAAATTTCTGTTGGTCAAAGCTTTGGAGCCATCAACATTTCACTCATCTATAATTTATTAACTCAACAAGATGATTGCCAGATGAACATGAACTGTTGCCTAGCAACATGGACTTTAGACAGGTTTGTGTGGCCATCGTCAAAAATAGCCCTGCTGTACTACCAGTGAGTCTACAGTGTGAGTGCACCAATCGATTTGGCTTACTTACGCTTTGATTCTGCTGCTCAGAAAAGAAGGTATGAGAAAATCAAAGGGTGTACACAACCTGACATCTTTGTAGCAAGGAAAACAACAACAACAACAACAACATGATTTGACCTAACCTTGGCAGGAACAATTATCCTGTGGTGACATGATCTTGCTTTAGTCCCTGCATGTGCATCACCGGACAATGAAAGGAGACTGCGTAACCATGGCTACCTAGATATGGTCATACGCAGCCAGATGACACAGACGTGGGGGTTGCCATGGTTGCACAATGAATGACTTGCCCAGAGCAATCAATGTTAGTAAGCCATGCACCTGAAAATTAACATAAAGGTAGCAAAAGGACGGGAAAAAACACAACATGGCAGTGCTGGTTTTAACACCTCACAACAGATCTGAACCAGGTTTTAGTGAAATGTCACTGAGCTACAAGGATGCCCAACATTTAATGACTCCCACAGGATTGCTGTTCCTCAAATATCATCAAGTTACACCGGCTACTTTTCTGGATTAGAGAGCATTTACAGTCTTTGGCCTCTCCTACGACTTGATTTATTCTGTGAAAACCTATGTACCTAACAAATGGTCCATCATGAGACTAGGTAAAAGGTCAAAGTGTGTAACTACACCCTCATGGACAAATTCAGGAAGTCATTCATTATACCTTAAATTTGAAGTTTGAGAGAGAAATGTCGGTTTGTTGTGAAAGTGCTTCTCTTTTCATCTGTAGCTGAGATATACTCAGTATTTTTGATATAGCTCCCATGGGTCTGACTGAGCTACTGTATTTGCAATGTTTCTATGTGTTACTAGATGTTCCTTAAATTAGTTGCTTAAGCCTGTGATAACTGTTCCAAAGCTTTCTAGCATGATTTTTGCCCATGGTTAAGAAGATGAACTCCATCCCCTTAAAAGGCCAATGAATATTGAGAGGTGTGGATCTTTCAGGGTAATGGGTGTGGGACAGATTCACAAAAATGTTTTGAAAATGTTAATTTGGAAAATGTTGAATAACGTATGAAGGGAATGTGTCAGCCAAGCAACATCTTTACTTTAACATGAATAAAAATCTGCTTCCTCCTTCACTGCCTTCTACAATGCACCAACAGTGTCACTCTCTATTATTACACGCCTATCCTTCTGATCTTTACCTTTTGCCTCTGATACAACTGCCTCTCTCCGGTGATAGCTGATAGAAAATGCCTGCTTTGACATTACTGACTTGTGTTCGGCAAGAGTGCAACATGCTTCGACTTATCAGCCTACAGGGAGCAGTGCTGCATCAATTTATGTGATTTAGTGATAATTTACAACCATGTCTGGGTGTCAACAGAGCTACAAAATAACACACTGGTTGTCAGTACTCCAGTGCTAAAATCTGTAATGACTGGCAACAGCAGACGTGCATTATGTTTTGTTAAAAAAAAACCTGGAAATAAGGTCGGTGACAAACATTGTATGATGGCGTTATGATTATGATTATGATGTTTTGATCATTATGCTACCCACAATCTCTATACTATGGCCTTAATTGGATAGTGAACAATCTGACAGTGAACAATAATTACTAAGGTATACTGTGTAACTGAATGTCTGAAGTTCCTATGATGAGAGAAAACATAAAAAGCATGCTTCTGCAGAAAACTATTCTTCTAAAAAAGATGATATAAATTACAACTTAAGATTTTTAGAAGTACTGAGTGCCAGGAGATAGTGAACCTAGTTTATAAACACCTGTTACAATCATCATGTCTGGTTTGTACAGATATGTTTTGCTCTTTTAAACAGCAAACGATGAGTGGGCTGGGTACACATCTAAACATCAAAATTTTAAACAGATAATATGCGAAGCCTCACACAAATCATGCCAACCATGTGCCACTGACTGTAACTGGCCCACAGTTGAGCACCTGTTACCGATGATCCTGGACAGTGCTTACACAGCTAGCTGATCTTGCGAGATCACTCGTTTGCCTCGCGAAACCATCTGGCCATGCTCCAACCAAAGTGTCACTAAAAGCCACAAAATGGCTGGACCGCACTCAATCAACTGCTGAAGGGTAAACATGTTCAACTGAAAATGTATGTGTGTGTGGCAGAGTGGTTACCTCGGGGATGATCGGCGTAGTCAGGTCTTTGGATGTCACCAGGCACAGGCCTCATTGGCGTCTACACTCAGAGCCAAGAACAGAGAGATGTTACATGATTCACACACACACCAACTCATCAAAACACAACAGTGGAGGCAAGTTGGTGTTTTATAATAGGAATGGCAACTGACTCAGAATGATGGGCAATATGAAAATCAAGGGCAATCAATTTATCCAGCAGCTCTGTTTTATATATTGTTTTGGCAAATAGCACTTTTTGACAAAACAGCTTTACAACTGTCCAACATTATCACTGACATGGGGCCAAAGAGACAGCTCAACACAATCCACTACTGTGATCCGCTCCCACAAAGTAAAGGTAGATCAATAGTGCCTGCAGTATCATGACAAGTACCAGTCCATCCCCAAAGTACTTACTCAGATCAAATGAGTTTATCTCTGTAAATGACAGTGTATTTTAGTGTAATTTGTTTATTTTGTATCTGTAAGCACTGCACACGTTTGCACATGTTTTGATTTATTCCAGTGATATTGTTTTCCTTGTTGTTTTGGATGTATGTAAAGGACAGAAAAGATTTTATTTTGAAACTGAGCTTTTATTTTGTAACTTCCGATAGCGGAAGTAAACTATGTGCTCCTCGCCAATGCAGTCTGCCGGAGCTGTCGCACAAAAGGAAAACTTGCACAATGTCTTCACATAGGTTAAAAATGCAGCTGCAATTGTTAGAACTACACTGAAGAAGATGTCTACACAAGATAAGGATTTAGCACCTCAGTTGGAGAGTGAACAAGGTATGAATGTGTAGTTTTATTCTATGATTTATTATTTTTTCTTTGAAGCTATATTGATGGTATTGACGGCCCGCTAGCTTAATTACTATATAGCTTGATTCAACGGTTTGAGGCTATTTTATTTTATATTTTTGATTTTTGATTTTATTTTTGGCACTTTGATTCCTATATGTGTAATTTTGTTGTCATTTATGATTGTATGTGTGTATACTAATGCATAGGAAAATATTTAAGGGATTAAACCAAGCCGTTTTGGGTATGTTTGTTGTTTTCTCTGACAGAAATATCTTGCAAATGTATATTGAGTCAATGTTGGTTGTGTTTCACTCAGCTCTTACGGTGTGGAATGGATTTGAATAAATTCATGAAACATCATTCGAAGTGTCCGACCATCATCTTTCTGGGGATGCTACAATCTCAATATCAATACTGTTATTACATACATTTTGCACAATATAAAACAGTGGCAAAAACATCTAACATGAGAATGCTGAAACGCTGCTATTGGTGAAGTTTGAATCTTTTGCATAAATGCAACTCTAATGCAATGTAGGCCTGGACAATTCAGTTGAATCCATACTGTGTTAACTCTGATTCAGTGGAAAGCCATTTTTACTCAACTCTAATATGTTTCTAAGACTTAATGTTACCTTTATCATAAATCATAGTCGAGATGATGCAGTGTTGTAATTTCATGCAACTGCAAATCTTGGCAATAACATTTCTAGTTTTGTGCAATCTGTCTGTCTGCCTCTAAGTAATGTTTCAATTTGAGGTTGTAGTGCTAACAGTGTATTTAATCATAATAAAATCATTGTTCTGCTTTGTTACATTTGGGCTGCACTTTAGTTTTATATAATAGTAAGACTAATTTAAAGTGCTAATTTTAATCTGCATTTTCTCAAGCAGTGATGGTACTTTTTGTGCTGTGGTGAGGCACCACTACTAAATGCGAAGAGACACTGATATATGAAGTGATGTCACTTTAAAAACTGCTGGCTTACCAGCGGGTAGTGAGGGCGCAGTTTTCCTGTGTAGCGATAGCCCGGCCATGGATCTGTGTTGATGTCTTTTTCCACACAGTTCTTAGGTTCATTCTGGCTCCTGTCCTCCTCTGACAAAAATACAACACAAAATGGTTCAATTATTTGGCACCACTGTGTCAGTACACAGTCAAGGGCTAAAAATACTATCAACTTTCACCACTGGCTCAGTTCTTTGATCTGCCAATGCAAACTTTTGTCTTTATACATTGCTCACCACAATAACACGCAATTTATTCAGAGTGGCTGTGTCCATTGTATTACATCTAAAAAAGTCAACAGCAGATGACAGGGGTCAGTGATACATACTTGCTTTTTTGTGCAGCAACTTGTGAGACCCCCAGCTCCCTTTGAAACATTCCTGGAAATGAAGCACAAAGAGAAAGCCTCTAAATGGAGAGCGACAGTGACAGGAAGACAAAGAGTAGGAGAAGAATTTCTCATCTACTTTTTTCTTTTAAATTCACAACAAATCAAGACAACACAACTCCCCTCTCCAAATTGAGACTTTTATACAACACCTATGCTCTACATCAATTTGATGGAAGGGATAACACAGAGAAAACGTCAAGAACTCAGGAGGTCATCCCTAAAGTGACCCCTAAAGCGACCCAAGACATATCATTTAGAACTGACAAGTCATGACCCGGCGGTAGGAGCGTAACGCTTGACACGGT
Organism: Myripristis murdjan; assembly: GCF_902150065.1. Classification (NCBI taxonomy): domain Eukaryota; kingdom Metazoa; phylum Chordata; class Actinopteri; order Holocentriformes; family Holocentridae; genus Myripristis; species Myripristis murdjan. Next base: position 26,476,633 of record NC_044001.1, read on the forward strand.
ACAGTCTGACCTGACAGGGCTGCCATACCAAGCATAGAAGACACACATAGGTTACATCAAGACATAAGCTTGCTTGCGACATGTATGCAGCTCTCTTTTATATCACTAGTCTAGTTTTACACGACTATGCTGACCTTTTCTGCAAAAAAAGGAGTGATAGGTCCACTAATGGACCTATCACTCCATTGAAAACATTTCTTGAAATTCTGTTGTCAAAACAGTAACATTGTATAGCTGCTCTGGCTTCTATCAAAATTACCAAAATTTTTACAGTTTTTATAGCCACTGGACCCCCCACCCTCCCAAACATGAGAACAACTGCCTGTGAAACACTATATGGTAAAAATATTTTCATTTAACACATATGTAGCATGTTGTTGATTTTAACACACATAAACACCCATTGGGTCAATGTGGCAGGTAAAAAGCTGTGTGACCCTGTACAAAAAATACACATGCAATGCATATTTGCTGTAACACTTACCTGCTTTCAGAGTATTTAGCTGGGTCTGAAAACACTGCTGTTATGTGATAAGGTGAATACAACTTTTAATGACATTACTTCAGTGTTGGTGGAAGTGGTGGTGGAAGTTTAAATAGCTTTTTCATGTTCCTGATGTGGTGCACACTGCGCTCCACACTGGACTAAACCATCTCATCAGCAGTTCATGTGGCAGCAGTGCAATCAAAAGGCTGACTAAGTAAAGTTACTGCGGTTGCAGTGACCAGTCTGTATTCAGGGCTTCTCCACATTGATGTACTGGCAAGACAGGGTGCTTTAACAAAAGACTGCGATCATTGTTGCTTGGATTCTCAGTTTGTATTTGGTATCACGTGCAAATAAAGACAGCTCAAAATGAAATGGCAGCTATCTTTTCTATTGTCACTTTGGCAATTCTAATCATGCAGAGCAGTGGAAGAGCAATAACGTGCTTTCCATTCACGTGCACGGTCACTGACATCATGCTGGACTCACAAGATGAGTATAGGATATCAGCCTAGATAGGTCACAATATGCAAAACATTAAAAGCACATCTTCAGGGGTCTCATGTTGAGTTTTGGCTACTAAAAGATAAATTCAATTGGACATTATAGCCTAATGGTGGCGCTAGAGGAAAGGTCATGATGACAACAAAATTGATATGGCATGCTTTTGACAGTGTGATGCACTCATCAAATTTCATGGCCAACTGCCCAAACAAATTTCAAGATTTCTACTACAGCATTTTCGCTAAATGGTGGCGCTACATAGAAGGACACAGGGTCACCAAAATCAAGAGGAATCTTCCTTTAGGGATCAAGAATGCACTCTTAAATGTGCTCAGAAAGTTTCATGGAAATTTTCCCAGTACATTTTCGATTTTCCACCAATCTCCAGCATATCTCCACAGCTAAACCTCCCAGCGACACAGAGCCAACGTCCACCTGAGGGTTTTCAGGGACTCTGAACATGCTGGTCTTGGTACCATGTCTCTATCACCTTCTGCTCCAGAGACACAGAGGATCACACAGGATCTTTTGGATTCTACCCCTGTACTATCCCTTATGTCTAACGGACTGCCCCTCCCCTTCACTTGCAATGCTGAGGTGACAAGCAACTGCAAAGTTTGGTTTCTCTAGAAGCCCCTGAGGAAAGCATGAGAGACAGTCAATGATGATAACTAAACAATGATTCTTGTGAGTCTACTTCATATCACAAGCCATATGCACTCCTGAAAATGTTTACCAGCAAAAAAAAGAAAAAATCTAATTGCAATGATAACGGTAATGAGCCCAATCCTGTAGTAGGCATCATGTGACCATGGGATGGCAGTAATCTTCCCATGCCCTAGATTAGAGATGGGAATGTGTGCAAAAAATTCTAAATGTGTACACGTGTCATATAATTACGTGTACACGTAAAGTCCATCATCCTCAAAATCGTCACAGGCTGCATGTCAAGGGCGACCATTTCCGCAATTAAGTTGTTATTTGCTTCGCGGCTTGTCACATTTTCTGGATATGAAATCCTTCATGCCAGCTTGCTGTTGTCATCCTCCACTCACACCTGCACTAACGCCGGGCTCTGTCCCCAGGCTATTCAGGTGTTTCCACCACAGGTGGTTTACCATTTAGCCTGTGCTGCTACCCTTAAAGGCTGACTCGCGACACAGCGTACACTTGACAGTGTTTCCACTTATGTTTCTTTCAAACAAACAGTGCTTTATTTTTGGTAGATGCCATCGCGCTCGTGAGTGAACTTAATGTCACATGATGAAAAAACAACGTGTATGCGGTTAGTGTTTTCTCTAAACATTTATGATTGGCTAACCGTGTACACGTGTGCACGTGTACAAGTCCCACCTCTATCCTAGATCATGACAGCCCTGTAAATTATCAAACTTCAACAAACAATAAGGTAACTGCGCCGCGGCAACTGGAATATTCCGTTTACATGTTACTTGGCATGCCACTGTGTTTCGGCGTATTCCACTCTCTTATGTAATGCGACACTCAGCCGCGGGAGGCAGCAGCACGCGTATACGCGTCTGGTCTGCCAAAAAACAGACGAAGAAGTCTTCTTCTTTTTCTTCTGTCGCTAGTTCTATGTTTTCTCCCATCGATATCCTCCATGATATTTAAGTCTTTCATCAGCTGAAGGCAGACTGCAGTCTCCGGGCTCTTGCTGCTGTTCGCCATGCCGTTTTCCCCACTTGCAGGTAACCATAGCAACAAAGACGCCACAGAATTCCTTGTAGGTCGAGCATGCGCAGTCGTGACTGAATATTCCGGTTCGGGGCATTTTCCGACTAAGGTGTTTACATGCCCCAATATTCCGGTTGGAACAGGCACATGCCAGGGGTCTTATTCAGAATTCTCTCCAACCGGAATATTACCTTAATCGGGTTCGGTGTGTGTTTACATGACACGTGCGCAACCGGAATATTGCGAATATTCCGGTTAATACAGGAATAAGGTGTGCATGTAAACGTGCTCACTGTGTCTCGTGTGTTATCCTCTTTGCGAGAATGACACAGTGCCCCTAGAGAGTACCCTGAAAGTGCACACCCTTCTAATTTAGTGTGACCCAAGTAGGCTATGTGTCTCCCAAGTGTCCCCAACACTATCAAAGTGGATTTTAGCTGAATCATTCAATGTAGGGCTGACACTAACGAATTTGGGTTAAGGCATCCTGTCAATTGCTCTGATACTTAATCTGAATCTTTAAAAAATAAGGATAACAATTTCCACTTGCAAAACTTGTATCAACTTATACCTACTAACACTGCATATGCACAGTACTGCATGTTGCAATTTTTCACTGTTTTTTCACTGCGAAAATAAACTAAAACTGGCAAGAAATAAGAGGCAAAGAGGTAAACTAGATCCACTTATCACCACTTAGGCCCCGATTTACTAAAGCCTTTAATGTGAGCAAATACTTTTAGCGCATGCAAAGGCAATGACATAACCCTTGATTGGTTAAGTAGATTACCTTGCACCAGTGACAAGTCATCATGGTGACTCTGAACACAGAGCATTATAGTACCCACTAAGAGTGTTAGTTAATCTGTAATATCTTCACTAAGCACGCGTGGGCACTCTTGTGTGTGAGAGTGTGCCTTAGCAATTTGCAATCTAGGTTCCAATTGGATTTTTGTTGAATGATTGGCTGTTTTTATTGCAAGATTCTGTATAGATTCAGAGAATCTGACACCAAAATTACTGAATTTAATCAAAATACATTGTAAGTCTCTCACTGATATTTCTACGCTGCTATTTCACATTCTTGGTGTATGTATTCATGTGCACCTGCACTAAATTCCACCAGATCCAGCATGGGGCAGAGGCCACACTGCCAACTATCTGATCGCTTTAACCCATTAAACAGTCTTTCTGCAGTTCAGTCACCTCTCTGCGGGATAGTGGACCCCATCAGCAGTTGTTGTGTGTGTGGTCCAGGCCCGGCAATAAGGGCAAGACATTCCTGGAAAGCTGGCTTAACATCTGATGCAGCCTTGTGTTTTCTCCTGGATCCTGGACCTCAACTTTTATGGGAGCTTTTCAATTTGAATTGTAGTAATTCTCCTTTGAACGGGTATTTGGCTTGCGTCTGCCCTCAATGCACCACAATTAGTGAACTAGCTAGACTGCTACCAAATAAACAAGAACAGGTTAAGATGGTAAACCATAATACACTAACAGTAAAATAAACAAAAAACAGATAAGTAACATGAAACCAGGCAAACGCTTCTCTATCTGCTTTAACCATTACAAAGCCCAACACAGATTAATGGATGGAAACACTGAAGCATCTCATAACACTGGAGCAGTGTCTTGGTTGTCTGGTTTCTGGCTACATTTGGGACAACTGCATGTGTAGTTTTATGTTTTCAAACCATAATCTTCAGAGAAAATTCGTGGAGTAGAAATACGCTCAACAGCTGTACAGACTCCATGGTCTCTGGGGTCAAACATCATGACACCAGAAGGGCTCTTGAGATGTCACTCAAGCTAACTCTATTTATAAAACTTTTGACTGAAGTAGCATTAGGCCTATTGCATTACCACAAAGTTATTCATAAATGACCTGAAGACTTCTCTGGATGTAGATCTCCATTTAAAAATACGGAAGTATTGCAATGTTGGGTTTAAGCAAAGGTGCACACCTGATTAAAAATGACTTAAAACTTTTTTCCCCGAATCACTAGTGTCTTCTAGTACATGCAGGATATAGATGATCCGCTAGATGTTATGTCACTGCAATAAAATCTCTCTAATTTGAACAAAGTATCTTTAAAAGCTGCTTCGCACTGCCCCTTACTGTCCGACACAGTTATCATTTTTGCCGAAGTGGACAGTGGCGTCTGATCATCAGTGGTAGTTACCAAGGTGTGTTTGAGTATGTACGCTTGTCAATAAGCAAAGAGATGAGAAAATGGCAGATTTTTTAAACAGAGTTTGGTCCGGCAGTCTGCACACACGGGTGTGAAGTCAAACATCGTGGCACCCCAAATGACCTGTCACTCTAAAATAACTTTGTAACACGTTTCAGCTAAACTGCGGTCACATTCGGTCAAGTCGACTGCAACGAAACATTAAAATGTCACTTCAAAGTGACAGGTTTAGTACAACACATTGCATTTCTGTTCGAGTGCTGGAGAGGGAACTTCAGATTTATTACTCTGGCCAATAACGTTAACTTAGCTAACACTTGCTTTAGCTGACCAAGCAACACTTAAGAAGCGCCGGCCTAATGTTACAAAAAAGCATCCATTACCGCCACTTACTGCATTATTCAACCCTAGACACTTCTATAGTCACAAGAAAGCAGTGTCTATTCTTAACAGTTAACTTAGGTTACCAGGGTTTTACCAAGCACCTACACATGGCTAGCTAGCTGGACAGTTAGCTGCCTCGTGATGAAACACAGGGCCCCGGTGTGTTGTTACAACCGACATTCAAACTGAACGAGCCGGGAGAGCGACAGTACCTGCGAGCAGAAGTAGGAGCCCTGGATACCAAGCTTGATACAAGTGGGACATTGAAGTTTGGCTTCCTTGCTGCAGCCTTCTGTTTCACACTCCCTTGCCTCGGTACTCGCCATGCCTTCGTCTCTAGGAGGGGTGGAGTCGTGGAGGAGCAGCCACCAGCCGCCTCCCTGCGCATGTGCACAGCGGGGCCGTCACGTTGAACAGCTCGGTCCAATGAGCACCAGCTCTCCAAACACAGATTTGTAAGATGGCGACCGCCGAACCGGTGAGCACTTTCTGTAAAGAACATAGTAAAACATTTGCCTTGTCTGTTGTTTTTACTTACAGCATGAGGTAACGGGCAAACTTTTTATACAACTTTGACATAGCTCATTAAATGAAAAATATGTCGTCAGGAGTATACGTGTTGTTGTGATTTCGTCTCAAGTTTTTCCTGTGTGCCACGACCCTAAGCACAAAAAGAGGAATGCTTGTGTGGATACCTCCAAAGTTAGCTGACGTTAGCGCTAGTCACGGTGGTCTAGAGACGTGCTGTTTTCCCTTATGAGGGGAGAAGCCTTATCCCCAAACTTCATTCACTATTCTGGCAGTTTGAACCGTTTATCAGTAAAGGCGCACACCTTTCAGGGTAACTGTTAATTCAAGACTTTTTAACGAATCACTGCGATGTTGTTGTAAATTCGGCATGTGGGACAATTCTCCAAGTTGCACTTTACTTCAGTAAAATCTAAACTTTGGAGCTCTCTGGAGTTAGTGTTAGTCACCATCCGTGATGTACGTTGTATGTTACAGTTAGCTAAGCGTGTCAAAGTAAGAGGCGAAGCAGCTCAAAAAGTTAAAATTATACCGAAGACAAGCTCTTTAGTGTATGGAGTGTATGCCGAATTCAAGGGTGGCTGCTAACAATTCTCAAAAGCATTTACGCTACATATACACAAATCCCGCTTTGCCTAGTTGACGAAATGCGCCAATTATCTGCCAGATTCTTTAAATGTAGGCGTGATGTTTTCTTGATAGGAGTGAACTACATGTACCGGGGCTAGCTGTGGTCTGAGCTAATAAAGTTAACACTAGCTAATGCTTACGGCTGGCACTCGACTCAGCCAGCCTCTGCGGTGAGATGTGTAACAGCTGGTGTTCATATCTTGTTTCATAAGCGAATGGTATCGTTGCGGAATTCAAGTAACGATATGTGCAAATACAAGTTTACCAAGGGCGCTGTGAATCTTGTTAAGCTTGCAAATAAGCTCTGGAGTAGATAATCACGTGAAGTCACCTAAATAACGTTACACTCCCCGATTTAGTCCGTTTGGCTGTAAACTTTTCACTTGTAGTCACTATGGCAGCGATGAAGCTAGCAAGCTTAACACAGTTCACCCTCCTGTTACTTTCATATTTACTAACATTTTTTTTATCAATTAGAGTCGATTTGACGCCAGACAATTAAACTTCTAGAAAGATATTGCAAAAAAATCAAATGCTAGCTAAGTTTATGCGTGAGGTACTTAATGTACCTTGTTAACTATCTAAATCCCTTATCTCTTTAAAGCAAACATAACCTCCCCCACTCAGCCCCCTTATAAATGAAAGATGGTGTGGGAGGCATGTTTTTCCTCTCCCAGATATCATATGAACTGGGCTGCTTCTTGCACTACTACAGGTGTGGTTATGTTAGGCAAAAGTACAGGGAAGATTTTTGGAGATTGTAAATGGCATGTTATAGCTCCTCGGTGTCATCCAAAACAACTAAAATGCTTTAATGCTGGAGATAACGTTGATTTATCATGCATAGCAAAAGTCTCACCCCTCATTTACATTTAAATTCAAAGATGCCAAACTTGATTCCCAATATCTTGTAACACTGCTGCCATACCTCTTTGCTCCTTCTTCTTCAGGAGACCAGCCCAAGTCCAACCCAGCGTGACGAAGATGCAGCTGAGGAGACTGGACAGGAGATAGTGAGCCCAGAGGCCTATATCAAACACCCGCTCCAGAACAGGTCAGGGTCTTTCGTAGGTACAGTATACACTGTGGGGCAGAGAGATACTTGTGGCTTTTATCTATTGCAGCAATGGAATTGAGAAACATTTGAGATTCCCTGGCCGATGCTCCAGAAAGCAGAGTCAATAGAGCAAGGCTGTCAAACTCAATCTTTAAAAGCACCATATTAAAAAATCACAACCCACTGGAGGGCCAGACAATGCCTATTTTATTGAAGTTTTGACCCCAAGTGGTGATTCTTTGGATAAAAATATTTCCTGTTTAAAAAAAAAAAAAAAAAAAATCATACACAACTGTACATGAAACTTTCATCCCCCCAAAAATATCTCTCTATAAAACAAATCAAGGATATCTAAAATCAGACTCATAAGAGTGGAAAATGGCATGAAAAGAGCTCACTGCATCATTGTATTTGCAAGCCTACCCTGTTTTTTTTTTTTAATTACAAATATTTTCATCACATGGAATCAAAAATAAACAGATAACTGATATTTTACTGAAGATAAATCTACTGTGATATGTTTTTACTCTTACGTGCACATCACACATGTTAATCCAACTACAAATAAAACAAATATTTCATCTAAACCACATGAGTCATTTGATCAGAATATGCCAAAGTATTTCAAAAGTCAAACATCAAAATATAGGCAGGTTGACTTGTGATTACAAATAAATAAATAAATAAATAACCTCACAGTTGTCTTGAACAGCCATTTTCACTGCTCACTTTTCATTTTGACATTGCTTTTGGCTGGTTTTAGCTAGCTAGACAGTAAATGTTAATGTGCTCCTCAGGATGAAGCGCGGTCATGCACATGTTTTGTGGTATTGATAGTGCAGGATGTTGCAGTGCATGTTGGGGTTTGTAGTATCTGTGTTGTGGGCAATGTGGAACAGGCCAGTATTAATAGAAAATCAAAAGTCATGTCACAGGCTAGATATAATTATACCATGGGTCTGATCTGGCCCCTGACCCTTGAGTTTGACATATGCACACTGGAGAATCAATTGGGTCGGTTATCAAAGGTCATTTTCAGAAGCAGTGGAATCACCTTTGCTTAATAACACCAAAATATCATGTTCTTGTATTTCACTGATTTAATGCAAGATCTATACTATTTTCAAGTAAACAGACATATCAAAATATATTAAAATCAAATCTGAAGTTGTTTCTGTATGTTAAAGCAAAACTTATATTTGGTAGAATGTTGGGTTGTATCAATAACTGTGCACTATATGAGTATATGTACTGTGTGTGCTGTATTTGTGTATACCGTATTTGGTCTTGTAGCACATAAACAAAAACCAACAATGTGGATCATGCCAATATTAAAAAAAGACAAGTCCCTATACCCTTTTTCCTCTACAATTATTTGTCAAAACACTATCAGGTCATTTCTTCCTGGTGCAAAGTTACTATATGGAAGTTTGTTGTGTAGACACTGTGCCGGATGTACTTTCCAATTCAAATAGGAACACAACAAGGAAAGTACTGTTTAATTTTCTCACAAAATGGGTACCACAACTTTTTTTTTTTTAATTGGCATAATTAGTTTCAATGGTATTTATGTGCTAAAAGTGTTACTTGTGGAGCTGTACAACTATAGAACCCAACACACCACCAAAGTTCAATTTTTCCTTAAAAATGCAAAACTTCTCATCAGTAGCATGCTCGTTAACACTCAAGTTGAACTCCTGTTCTGCAGTTAACAGATAGGCTAACATTTTAAGTTTATTTCCATGGCACCTTGAGGCTCTTTGATTTAAAACACAAAGAATCAAAAGTAAATTTCCAACTCCAGTCAGGCTTTAGCATTTTGCTGTTCGGCAGCGATCAGTGTTGTGGCTAGCGATTTCCATGCCATAGAGACACACGCACAGCTAAAATTAGACTAGGCTGATCATAGGTGATGCAAGGAATATAGCAATGCAACATCTAGGTGTGTTCACAACATACTCAAGCTTTGTGTTTACATGTTACATGCATGTGTGTAGAGCCCTGTGCAAGGTTATAAACCCCTTACCACAAGGGGGTAGCATAGTCTCTAGTCTGGAACAAATGACTGCAGGACTGCATTTTCCTACATTCTCAATCATCACCAAAAGAAAAGGCTGAAAAGAAGATGGATTTTGCCTTCATGGAACTTGAAAGAAGTGAGGCATTTCCAGTATTTTTGGAAGTCACTGTCATAATCTGACATTGTCTTGCTCATCTTAGTATCAGTAAGAGCCACTATAGTCACACTGCTGGCTTTCACTGATCTGCTTATCAACTGAGATTGGTCAGGAGGCATGGACAGCTGGTTCCAAGTTGGCACTGATGGTTGTTAGTGTAATTTTAAACCTGGAATGGCTACAAATAGCCGCTACTATGTCGCGGTTATTTGTTCTTTTGTGATATTTTTTTTTATTATTTTTTGGGTAATATTTTTTCAGGTGAATGTGCTTAGGTTTCAAAGGACTAAACATTTTACATAATTGAAAACCCTTGCTGTAAACAATGTAAATGAACCCTAAATAACATTTCATTTTATGGCACAGAGGGCAGAATTGAACAGTTTGCTGTCTTCCATGTGTGGGCGAAAAACAACCTTGGTAACAGTTAATGTTGGAAGACAAATAACACCAGTCACTGTGTTCACCTTTTCAAATTGTTTTCAACATGGAGTGAATCCTTGTGTACTCCACAAGAAGGGCTCAGCTGCAGCCTGCAGGTTAGAGAAGCATGCTTGTATTTGGCAGGTTGAAATCTCCAGACCTCATAGGGAAAGTGAATGACCCCGCATTCACTGTTTATATGCCCTGGTGGAGGTGAGGTGCCCTGTTCACTTAGTGTCTACCTGTGGCAGACTGGTTGTACTGGGCAGCTGCCAGGTGTGCATGTGCAGCATTGTATGAATGTAAAGCAGAGCTCGGTGGAAAACAGCATGCACTGTCATCGGCTTACCATAAAAATGGGTGACTTGTTCAGTCATTGGGTACAGTGCAGGAATGGAATGACCCTTCCTCCACACAAGTGAATGGGCCGGCACACAGAGATGTGAAAGGGCGATGTGAAGTGGCCATTCACTAAAAACAATGGGTTCTGTGTTCATGAAGAGGAAGCCGAACAAATTACAAAAATGTCTGTGCACAGCACACAGCAACATGTCAAAATGCTCAAACTGATGACGCTGTCACTCCTTTCTCCCCAATAAACCACATTTCTTTTTCAGATAGATTATGGGTGGTTATGTCAGCCACTAACAACACTATCAACATGTGAGCGAGGCCCTTAATATAAGTGCTTCGAGGTTGATCACAACTGAAATTCCATCTAAGATTGATGTGATGGGAGATGTTATTGAACTAGCAACTAATATGGTTTTATGAATCAAAGGCATTTGAAATGTTGCACATGAAGTATATCAGCTTGATATATCACAAAACAAATGCCAGCCAAATATGAGCATGGAAATTATGTTTTATGGGTGGCTTTTGGCGTGGTGGGTAGCACTGTCACCGTACAGCAGGGAGGATGTAAACTGCCACAGTCCAAAGACATGTTGGTCAGTTGGAGTGGAGAAGCTAAAGTGCCCAGAGGTATGAGTGTGACTGATTGTACGTCTGCTTGTGTTAGCCCTGCGACTGACTGGATTCCTGTCAGGTTGTTTTCCTGCCTTGTGCCCAATATGCTAGGATAGACTCCAGCCTCTGTGACCCTGAAGAGGAATAAGCTGGTAAAATGATGAATGGGACGGAAAGGGTCAAATGGAAAAGCAAACAAACAAAAGGGAAGTTAAACAAAAAGTCCCTCTCTAAACAGAAAAGTGACATTAAAATTGTCGATTTGAGGTCTGAAACACTTGGACTTTGCTGTTAATGGCAAGTTGCAGGAATAATTCACCACCTGGCTTTAAAGTCACATCCAACCTTGATATACACTGGCAAGGGAGAGCATTCAAAGCCATCATGTCTTTCATGCTTTGTTGTGTAGAGTTAATTTAAAATTGTATTTGTCAACAATTTATATACAATAGCCTTTTTGCAAACTTCATTTCAATGAACTTGAAGCTGCAGGACAGAAAATTGAATGAATTTTATGTTCTTGAGTTTTCTCTGGCCTGCAACTTTGATTACATCCAAATGGAGTTTTACAAAATAACTGCCATAGCTAGATTGGTATTTAATTTGAATACATTGATTTGATTACTGGTGTTATGTTAAAGGAGACAAGGAAAATAACATCCACAGAAGCTGTTTTTTGTCAGCTTCTGTAGTGTGCAAACCCTTTCTTTTTCTGCCTTTGATATGATTTGGGTTTGTGTTCTCACTCAAACAAGCTCCCCTCCACCACCCACAGCCTCCATCAGGCTAGCTGCTTGAATTACAATACCACAGTTTAAACAGTCACACTGTGTTACTTTAATTATTCTTCCACGTAAAAGCTTACGATGGTTGTGGAGCTATAAGAAGATTCAACATTGAACGAGTATGACGCCGCCTCACAATTAATTGAATCACAAGAGTGACAGGGTGTGATTTACTGAACAGTTTATCTGTCAGCTGCCCCTGCTGCATCCATACGGTCCTCATTAGCTCTGGTGCTCATGGGCTTTTGGTTACTTTTACTTACCAAGTGTTTAATTAGGGGCTTGTTAACTTTATGCAAATCCCTTTTCTGTTTTACCCAACAGATGGTCTCTCTGGTTCTTCAAGAATGACAAGAGCAAAACATGGCAGGCCAACCTGCGACTCATCTCTAAATTTGACACAGTTGAAGATTTCTGGGCGTAAGAAGCAATAAATCTGTATTTGTTTGTTTTCCTAAAATTCCATAGAGTGAATGATGCAGTAACATTTCATTACCAATATACCTCATTTTTTGTAATGCTATAAGACACCCAACATTGTTGTCCTGCTCTCTTTATTTCAGCCTCTACAACCATATTCAGTTGTCAAGCAACCTCATGTCAGGCTGTGATTACTCTCTTTTTAAGGTAAGTTTAAATGATTTTCTCTTCTTTGGAAATATTCATGAAATATGACTTAAATATTACACAAAATACAGAATAGATTAAACTTGCATTGTCTAACTTTGGCCTGTCAGGTTTTCTCTGATGGCAGGGTGGATATTTTCGATATCACATTCTAGTATCCACACCTCTATATTTAAAAGAAACCACATTGTGTAAGAGGCACCAATTTAAAATTGGCATCTGATTGGCTGTTAGACCCTGAGAAGGCTGTTTCTAGACATTTCATTCCCTGTTGTTGCAGGTGAAATGTGTTGGCTTTTAGTATTGAAGCTTTGTCACATTTTCTCCAGTGGTAGTTGAATTATATTTGTTTCTTTTCATTTTACCTAATTGGCTGGAAACCATCACGCAACACTGTCATATTGCGTATGTATGAACCCGATTGCACCAGTGTGTCCCATGGGAAGATTGACCCAGGTTTCACTGCATGGAAACATGGACTGGAAAATAAAGTATTAATGAGTTGCCACTGCAAGACAATGTAGAGAGGCAGAGGCAAAATTGTAAAGCTGACCTGTTAAGCTGTCAAATACAGTTGCCATATGTCTTTATTATAGGAAAGATGTTAAATTTTTCACACTGACATGCTACTCAACTTTACAAGAATTCACGTTTGCGTATCTCAAGTAATTTGGCTGAACCTTGACCAATATCCAAGCTTTTCGTAAGCACTGCTGATGTTTGCCCAGTGTGTTATTTGGACCTGGTTATCAATATGAAGATTGTGGCCACAGTTTTTAACGACTCTCAACTGTTCAGGATGGCATCGAGCCCATGTGGGAGGATGAAAGAAATAAGCGTGGTGGACGCTGGCTGATCACACTTAACAAGCAACAGAGAAGATTAGACCTGGACCGCTTCTGGCTGGAAACGGTAACACTGGCTGTAGTTGCTGTTCACGATGTCCTCTTCAGTGTTCGGCTTGGTACATAAAAAGAAAGTAAAACTCTTTCTCTTTCTCACTTTCTTCAAAAGTAATAAATGCTCTTATTGCTCTCTCGAGTCAGTAATGTCACCCCACTGTTCTATGATGTTTGTTGCACCACAGAAATGAAAATGGAGAACTGCATCCTCTCTTATGATGATCAGGAAAAGCAGGCAGTGGCATACCACCATTTATTTATGTATCTGTGCATTTTGAGTGTCAGAAGAAATGTAAACAAAGTAAATGAAACAAAGGTGAAAACGGTTACAAACATGTCCTGTGGTTCAGTGTGTGGCTGCTGTAGTGGCCATCTCAGTGGTTAAAATTAGGAAACAAACAGAGTTATGCTTAATGTTAACCCTTGAGATGGTGTGGCTCAGGAAGTAAAGCAGCTGTCTGGGAGTCAGAGGGTTCCTGGTTCAATCCCCAGCTCGTCCAGAGAGTGGGCCAAAGCATCTTTGAGCAAGATACTGAAATCCCTAACTGCTGCTGATGGGCAGCTTGGCAGCTTGCATGGCAGTCTGTGTGAATCAGTGTGTGAATGGGTGAATGTGAGGCAGACATAAAAAGCCTTGGTGAGTGGGCTACAAATGCAGTCTATTTACCATTTGGATAATTCTTTCTCTCTTGAGGCCTTGGAGACAATATGGATATAGTGCAGTGATACACTCTTACTTTATCACTTTATCAGTTCCACCTGTCCAGTCTAATGCAGTTCAGTTCAACAGCTCTGCCATAAACTCTACCTTTTAACAAAGTTTATAATGTTCATGTTTGTGTTGACATTATGGAGAAAGTGTAAATTTAATTCTATGTTTATTATTTAGGTTGTAGTTTGCAGAGGTCTTGTACTGGAGTACGCTACATTGAGAGGTGTTTCTATTTTTTGTCCTCCCTATTTATATACATGAGGGGGACAGAATATTAGAAACCCCTTAATAAAATGCAGTCCATGAGCTCAATGCCAAACATAGAATTGAATGAACACCTCTATTACTGTTACAAAAAGAAAACCTCAGCATTATTGGTATCATAAAAGGAAGCTTTATGG